>NC_060144.1:12685073-13310073 GCF_021461385.2 Schistocerca piceifrons
AAATGTTATGAGACTGCTATTTGCACCTGTTGACCATTGCTGGGTGCTACTGTTGGAACTGTCAACTACTCTGAGGAGTGCTACTTGTTTATTGAACTATTGACAAGATTTTATGTGAATATTTGTATAAACTGATTTTTTGTGTATTTCCTGTTTATGAAATGTACCCACACCTATTCGTCATTGCTGGTGCCATTGATTGAATGATACTTGTGTAAACTATTATGTAAAATCACATGTATGCAAGCATTTGTATTCCTTACTATATTTTATATATTAGGTTATTGAAGGGTCAGCGCAAAGCCAAAATTTATCTAGTTATGTGATATTTACTTATTAATATTATCTTTTATTTTTGTCTTTATTTTTTTGACGAATTTGGTGGTATTTTCACCACCAATGCTGGCAAAAATACCATCAAATTCTAGCCCGTAGAGGAGGGGCATATGAAAGGTGGCTACACTGAGTCACAGCGGCAGAGATTGCGCCAAAGAGTTTTATTCCGCCGCCTCCACTGGCAGTGCTTGTTCAGAAGTTGTGGTGGTTAGTGCTTTGCTGAGAGAATGTTGATAGCTGTATTATTTGAGGCCATGTCGTGTGCAGTTGTTTTGATGGGCTAGACAGCAGAAGTTGTTCGAATGGAGATGTTGTAATGATCAGAGTGTATTTTTAGTCAATATATATGAAGGTAAAAAACATTTTTTTATTTTTTTTTTTAATTTCCTAACTGACAATGCCTCTTGGTCACAGGTTCAGTCAACAAAGCATCTGGCTTGTGTTCATGTATTAGACTGTAATTCGGGTTTCTATGTGCAATTATAGTATTTCAGTTTTATTTACTTAATTCAGTGTAAATGGTATTTAAAATATCTTGTCTTATTGAGGAAGAACCGTGCCAGATGTGTACGTTGAATCACACTTCCACACACAGAACAGTTACACTTGTGGTTTGTTGTTCGTAGTTGTTGTTTCGTAGCTTTTATAGTTGCTGGGGACTTAATTCATTAATTGTGTTAACGGAAGTTTCCTTTCATTCTTTGTTGTTATTCTATGCAGTCAGATTGCGTACTAATACTAGTCAGGGCCAACCGGTTACGAGACAGCGTAACCGATCAGACAGCTACTAAATCAAAAAATTAAAATTATTTGCATTATATTTAATTAAGCCCCCATGCACCATGCGTAAGTCAGCTAAGACATAACGCTCTCAATTTTGCATGAAGTTAAAAACATCGAATCGAGGTTTTCGCAAAATCGCAGAACGTAAAAGAGCGAATATTTTGCTGTGTGACTAACGCTCATAAACTATGTATCTGCCAAGATAGAGTTCCGTGCCTCAGTCTACAAAACCGGAACTCTTATAGTATCGCTTTGTTGTCTCCTGCCTGCCTATCCGTCCGTCCGACTGTTAAGAACCCTTTTTCTCAGGAACGGGTAGGCGTATAAAGTTCAAATTTATGCCACATACTTAGGGCTATGGTCCCTTGGCAGCGTAAAGATATTACGACTCTAAGTCAATTCAGTCAAACGATACGGTCATATATGTCATATATTTAGATACTCGAAAACTCATTGTAACCTAAGGGGTACTTCCCGTTGACCTAGAATCATGAATTTTGGCAAGAGGCGAGGTTATACACTATATATAAAGTATAAGATCCGAAAATTGTTAATTTGTACTGATATAACACAAAAAATATATTTTGGATTTTTTATTCGTTCTGTGTGTTTGTCTGTCTGTCTTTTAAGACCCCATTTTTTCTTTAACAGGTCGGCGTATCAAAATCAAATTTGTATCGCATACTATAGTTTACGGTTTACTGGCGGTGTAAAAATTTTAAGCTTGTAAGTCAGTGCAATGAAAAGATACAGCTATTTATGTCACATATTTTGATGCACGAAAACTCTCTCATCAAAACCTATAGGATACTTCCCGTTGACTAGAATCATAAAATCCAGCAAGAAGCAAAGTTACACAACACACTTTCTTTTCTTCATTTTTTACCCGTTTGTCTGTCTGTCTATCTGTCTGCCTGTCCGCCTGTTAAGACTCCTCCTTCTCGTGGTTTGGCGTATCGAATTAAAATTTGTGTCATGTACCAAGGTCAATGTCCTTTGGCTGTATGGAAAATGTAATTTCAATTCAGTGCAATCAAAAGATTCGTTCGTTTATGTCACATACTCAGACACACGCAGACACACTCATCAGAACCTATAGAGTACTTCCCGTTGTCGCAGAATCACGAAATTCGGCAAGGAGAAATGTTTCACAGCACAAGTAAAGATTCTGAAAATTGTTAAATTGTAATTATATCAAATAAAAATATATTTCTTCCATTAGTATATTGCATTCATCGTCCGTCAAAAGCATAACAGACGAACATTACTGCATGCAAAAGTAACATGTAAGTTGTGGTCATGTTTTAAGAAGCAAATTAAAAGATTTTGTTAAATCTTTTACATCTACACGTATACACTAACGTCCACTTCTCGCTTCTTTTTTGTAGGTCCGGTCTAGTCTGAAAAATTACAGTAGAAATTTTGATACGGACTTGGAATTCCCTGGACCAATGTCTTGCCAGATCCACATCGAAAACAGTCAAACATCTGTGAGATTCTCGATTCCCAGGATGGGTGATATACAATTAAGAGGTGCGAATGTTGATTCAGATCACTACCTAACTCGAATCAAAATCAAATTTACACCGAAGAAAATCAGTCAGAAAAGAACACTCATGGAGTAGATCATAGAAACCAACATAAAGCAGAACTAGGAAAGACAACAAGCAATAACATGGAAAAATTTCCATAGAAAAGTCACACAAAACGAAAAAAACCGATACTGCGGGCAAAAAACACTGAACACTCATGGTGGGCCTCCGATGTGAAACCGCAAACAACAACACCAAAAAATCCGCACAAAACCTGTCATTTTAATGAGTCCAGAAAACAGGCAGCAAAACTCATTAGGCAAATCAAGAGCAAGCAAGAGCATGCAAGAGCCACTCGACGCTACAGAGGAAAATTTCCGCAACCACAATACAAAAGACTTCTACAGGACTTTCACATGCCTCAGGAAAGAAGATGGAAAACTGACATTAACTAATCAAGAGTATTGTCTGATCTCCTTAACTGCCCTGAACCTGAAACAATATTCCCACCATAGGACTGCACCTCCAGTCACCCAGAGTCACTCCCACCAACGTGTGAAGAGATCCACAAACATATACGAGTACTTAAAAACGACAGGACATTTGGTGAAGAGGATATCATTGCAGAGCTACTAAAGAACCTCGGACCAAAGTCTTTACAGGAACACAAATAATCACAAACTCCCTGTACAAGAAAGGAGGCAAGGCGAATGTAAACAATATGAGAGCAATCTCCCTGCTACAAGTCACCTACAAAACTGCCTCACCGTGCTTACTCCATAGAACACAAGAACAGTTAGAGCAGAAAATTGCTAAATACCAGGCAGGCTTCGTTGATGCACAGAACAAATCTACACGCTGTATACAGTTCTAAAATACACTGACGGAAAAAAATGGCAACACGAAAAAGTAATTAATGTAGAGTAGTGAAATTTAGGGAATACATTTGTCTAGATAGCACACTCTGCTTGAAAAAAATTAGTAAACCCTTTTAGATGTTTCCAGTTAATTTAAGATTTATTGTTGCAACAGTACATACAGAGTACATAAAATAATCACATTTACAGATCAATAGAAGAGGCGGATCTGAGGTACCAGGCATCGACCCATCTGAAACATCCACATTAGTAGGTGGTTAGACTCCTCGGGCGGCAATGAAGGTGCTGACCCTGACATCCAGCCGATGATACGTATGGTGAATACTCTGCTGGGATACGTTACGACACCCCTGATCGACCTGTTCACGTAGCTCGGTAAGAGTTGGTTGGCGTGTCGCACGCGTCACTTCTCGTCCCACACGTCCTCGATCAGAGGCAAGTCCACAGATCGTGCCCTCCAGTGAGCCCTCGCTTGACAGCATTGAAGCCGTAAATGGTTTGGCGTCAGTAGAATGCGCGCTGCTGGGCGTCTGCCTCAGAGCTGTCTCTGAAGTAACCGACTTGTAACAGTTCGCTGTGTCACTGTGGTGCCAGCTGCTGCTCAGATTGCTGCTGCAGATGCAGCACGATGCGCCAGAGCCAGGAGCCTGACACGACGGCCTTCCCTGTCGGTAGTGCCACGTGGGGGTCCGGAGACCAGTCTTCTTGCGGCCGTACATTCCGGCGGCCACCGCTGCCAGCAGTGATGTGCAGTGGCTACATTCCTACCAAGTCCTTCTGCAGCGTCGCAGAAAGAACGACCAGCTTCTCATAGACCTATTACATGATCTCGTGTTGATGATGGCGTCTTTATCGCCTTAAAGGCATTCTTGACTAACATCAATTCACCACGTCCAATCTCAAAGGCTACAGCGTGTATTTAAAGCAAACCCGATTTGCACCCTCATATTGGCGCTACTAGCGCTACTCGTAGGCGACTGGCGCGGAATTTGAGTAGACATTATCTTTCAGATGTAGAAACACTCCTGCCAACTTTAGTTTATTCGCACAACTCCTTCCTGGTGGTGCTATTTTTTTCCCGTCACGTTACAAGGCTATCAAGATTACTCCAATCATCGGCACTTTCATAGATTTTAAGAAAGCATACGATTCTGTCCGACAGTCCTTGTTCAACATCTTAGAAGAACAAGGAATCGACCTAAAACCGCTGCGACTAATCAAGCAGACATCGGCTGACCCAACATCGAAAGTTAAATTCATGGGTGAATCTCTGACCCTTTCATGATCAAGACAGGAGCACGCTAAGGCGGAAGTTTATCCCCACTCTTGTTCTACTCAGTACTGAACAAAATAATGAGGGAATGGGAGAATCAACTGGAAACCAACACGATTAGGACGATCCCTGGACACGATAGAGATCTCAAACCTAGCTTTCGCAGATGACCTGGCCATTCTCCCAGACAACGAAGCAACAGCAACCGAACAAACAGAAATACTAATACAATGTGCAGAAAAAGTTGGCCTGCAAATCTCTTTTCAGAAGTCTGAATTCTTCTGCTCAAAATTAAACATACAAAAATCAGACACAAGATACGGCTAGATAAACAGAGTTATGCGTTTCAAATATATAGGTGAAATCTTAGAACGTATAGGAGAAGAAAGGATCTCACAGGAGACTCGACTAGAAAACGTGAAGAGAACTTACGGCAGAGCATAAGACATATATAATAACAAACGAAGTCAGATACTATAACACAGTAATCAAGTCTGAAAGACTGTATGCAGGTGAACCCCCAATACTCCATACGAAAAGCGACATGTAAAGCATACTGAAGAAAGAACGCAAAATCTTCAGAGAAATTCTCGGCCCAAAGCCGACGGAACAGGGATATATGTTGTTGTTGTGGTCTTCAGTCCTGAGACTGGTTTGATGCAGCTCTCCATGCTACTCTATCCTGTGAAAGCTTCTTCATCTCCCAGTACTTACTGCAACCTACATTCTTCTGAATCTGCTTAGTGTATTCATCTCTTGGTCTCCCTCTACGATTTTTACCCTCCACGCTGCCCTCCAATGCTAAATTTGTGATTCCTTGATGCCTCAAAACATGTCCTACCAACCGATCCCTTCTTCTAGTCAGGTTGTGCCACAAACTTCTCTTCTCCCCAATCCTATTCAATACCTCCTCATCAGTTACGTGATCTACCCACCTTATCTTCAGCATTCTTCTGTAGCACCACATTTCGAAAGCTTCTATTCTCTTCTTGTCCAAACTAGTTATCGTCCATGTTTCACTTCCATACATGGCTACACTCTATACGAATACTTTCAGAAACGACTTCCTGACACTTCAATCTATACTCGATGTTAACAAATTTCTCTTCTTCAGAAACTATTTCCTTGCCATTGCCAGTCTACATTTTATATCCTCTCTACTTCGACCATCATCAGTTATTTTACTCCCTAAATAGCAAAACTCCTTTACTACTTTAAGTGTCTCATTTCGTAATCTAATTCCCTCAGCATCACCCGATTTAATTTGACTACATTCCATTATCCTCGTTTTGCTTTTGTTGATGTTCATCTTATATCCTGCTTTCAAGACACTGTCCATTCCGTTCAACAGCTCTTCCAAGTCCTTTGCTGTCTCTGACAGAATTACAATGTCATCGGCGAACCTCAAGGTTTTTACTTCTTCTCCATGAATTTTAATACCTACTCCGAATTTTTCTTTTGTTTCCTTTACTGCTTGCTCAATATACAGATTGAATAACATCGGGGACAGGCTACAACCCTGTCTCACTCCTTTCCCATCCACCGCTTCCCTTTCATGCCCCTCGACTCTTATAACTGCCATCTGGTTTCTGTACAAATTGTAAATAGCCCTTCGCTCCCTGTATTTTACCCCTGCCACCTTCAGAATTTGAAAGAGAGTGTTCCAGTTAACATTGTCAAAAGCTTTCTCTAAGTCTACGAATGCTAGAAACGTAGGTTTGCCTTTTCTTAATCTTTCTTCTAAGATAAATCGTAAGGTTAGTATTGCCTCACGTGTTCCAACATTTCTACGGAATCCAAACTGATCTTCCACGAGGTCGGCTTCTACCAGTTTTTCCATTCGTCTGTAAAGAATTCGCGTTAGTATTTTGCAGCTGTGACTTATTAAACTGATAGTTCGGTAATTTTCACATCTGTCAACACCTGCTTTCTTTGGGATTGGAATTATTATATTCTTCTTGAAGTCTGAGGGTATTTCGCCTGTCTCATACATCTTGCTCACCAGATGGTAGAGTTTTGTCATGACTGGCTCTCCCAAGGCCATCAGTAGTTCTAATGGAATGTTGTCTACTCCCGGGGCCTTGTTTCGACTCAGGTCTTTCAGTGTCAAACTCTTCACGCAGTATCTTGTCTCCCATTTCGTCTTCATCTACATCCTCTTCCATTTCCATAATATTGTCCTCAAGTACATCGCCCTTGTATAAACCCTCTATATACTCCTTCCACCTTTCTGCCTTCCCTTCTTTGCTTAGAACTGGGTTGCCATCTGAGCTCTTGATATTCATACAAGTGGTTCTCTTTTCTCCAAAGGTCACTTTAATTTTCCTGAAGGCAGTATCTATCTTACCCCTAGTGAGATAAGCCTCTACATCCTTACATTTGTCCTCTAGCCATCCCTGCTTAGCCATTTTGCACTTCCTGTCAATCTCATTTTTGAGACGTTTGTATTCCTTTTTGCCTACTTCATTTACTGCATTTTTATATTTTCTCCTTTCATCAATTAAATTCAATATTTCTTCTGTTACCCAAGGATTTCTATTAGCCCTCGTGTTTTTACCTACTTGATCGTCTGCTGCCTTCACTACTTCATCCCTCAGAGCTACTCATTCTTCTTCTACTGTATTTCTTTCCCCCATTCCTGTCAATTGTTCCCTTATGCTCTCCCTGAAACTCTCAACAACCTCTGGTTCTTTCAGTTTATCCAGGTCCCATCTCCTTAAATTCCCACCTTTTTGCAGTTTCAATCTGCAGTTCATAACCAATAGATTGTGGTCAGAATCCACATCTGCCCCTGGAAATGTCTTACAATTTAAAACCTGGTTCCTAAATCTCTGTCTTACCATTATATAATCTATCTGATACCTTTTAGTATCTCCAGGATTCTTCCACGTATACAACCTTCTTTTATGATTCTTGAACCAAGTGTTAGTTATGAGTAAGTTATGCTCTGTGCAAAATTCTACAAGGCGGCTTCCTCTTTCATTTCTTCCCCCCAATCCATATTCACCTACTATGTTTCCTTCTCTCCCTTTTCCTACTGACGAATTCCAGTCACCCATGACTATTAAATTTTCGTCTCCCTTCACTACCTGAATAATTTCTTTTATCTCGTCATACATTTCATCTATTTCTTCATCATCTGCAGAGCTATTTTGCATATAAACTTGTACTACTGTAGTAGGCATGGGCTTTGTGTCTATCTTGGCCACAATAATGCGTTCACTATGCTGTTTGTAGTAGCTTACCCGCACTCCTATTTTTTTTATTCATTATTAAACCTACTCCTGCATTACCCCTATTTGATTTTTATTTATAACCCTGTAATCACCAGACCAAAAGTCTTGTTCCTCCTGCCACCGAACTTCACTAATTCCCACTATATCTAACTTTGACCTATCCATTTCCCTTTTTAAATTTTCTAACCTACCTGCCCGATTAAGGGATCTGACATTCCACGCTCCGATCCGTAGAACGCTAGTTTTCTTTCTCCTGATAACGACGTCCTCTTGAGTAGTCCCCGCCCGGAGAGCCGAATGGGGGACTATTTTACCTCCGGAATATTTTACCCAAGAGGACGCCATCATCATTTAATCATACAGTAAAGCTGCATGTCCTCGGGAAAAAATACGGCTGTAGTTTCCCCTTGCTTTCAGCCGTTCGCAGTACCAGCACAGCAAGGCCCATTTGGTTAATGTTACAAGGCCAGATCAGTCAATCATCCAGACTGTAGCCCCTGCAACTACTGAAAAGGCTGCTGCCGCTCTTCAGGAACCACATGTTTGTCTGGCCTCTCAACAGATACCCCTCCGTTGTGGTTGCACCTACGGTACGGCCATCTGTATCGCTGAGGCACGCAAGCCTCCGCACCAACGGCAAGGTCCATGGTTCATTGGTTCATGGGGGGGATATATGTTACACTCTAGCAGAACTACAGAGAAAATGTCAAACTTAGCAGCAGATGTCAGATAAAGAAGGTTAAAGTTCTAGGGGCATATCAACAACCTACTACCAACAACAATCACAAACAGAATTCTGACATACGTACAAGAGGTCACGTCAACAGCGCCATGGATCAGGCTAGAAAAATCGATCCAACAGAAACTGAAAACATAAACATATACAGAGAAAAGATATACAAGTGGAATATTAGGTCAGAGAATGAAGACCCAAAGAAACCAGTGAAAAAGTGGACAGAGGATAGGACAAGACTCCATGGATAAAAAAAAAAGAATCTTGGAAGATCAAAAAGAATGCTCAAATAAAGTAGAATGCTTTCCGTTGTCCTACAGGGTCTCGACGCAAGTAATGGTAATAATAAAAATAATAATGAAGTTTGCACGGAATCCTCAGTGTGCGAGTTCTATTTCCACTTGAACAATTTTTTTTTTTTTTAATCGAACTAAGTTTTGTGTTGGTGACCCCGCGAGAAGGGCAGTGCAGTGACACAGACTGTGATGCTGACGTGAGTGAAACTTTCGCAAAGGAACTGGAAACTCTCCAAAATGTGTGGCCTAAATAGGCTGGTACACCGCTTCATCTCTGTTCTGCCATATTTACAATGAAATAGAGCCGAAACAAAGCGTTGCCCAACGGACTTTCGCTTCAGATTTATTAGTTTTCTGTTGCATTATACACTGAAGGGCCAAAGAAACTGGTATAGGCAAACGTATTGAAATACAGAGATATGTAAACAGACAAAATACGACGCTGCTGTTGGCAACGCCTATATACGACAATAAGTGTCAGGCGAAATTGTTTGATCGGTTACTGCTGCTGCAATGGCAAGTCATCAAGATTTAAGCGAGTTTGAACGGGGTGTTATAAAAAAAATGGTTCAAATGGCTCTGAGCACTATGGGACTTAACATCTGTGGTCATCAGTCCCCTAGAACTTAGAACTACTTAAACCTACTAACCTAAGGACATCACACACATCCATGCCCGAGGCAGGGTACGAACCTGCGACCGTAGCGGTCACGCAGTTCCAGACTGTAGCGCCTAAAACCGCACCGTGGTGTTATAGTCGGCGCACGAGCGATGGGACACAACATCTCCGAAGTAGCCATGATGTGAGGATTTTCCCGTACGACCATTTCACGAGTGTACCGTGAATATCAGAAATCCGGTAAAACATTACATCTCCCACATCTCTGGGCTGGAAAAAGATTCTGCAAGAACGGGACCAACGACGACTGAAGAGGATCGTTCAAAGTGGCAGAAGTGCAACCGTTCCGCAAATTACTGCAGATTTCAATGCTGAGCCATCAACAAAGCGTGCGAACCATTTAACGAAACATCATCGATATGGGCCTTCAGAGCCAAAGGCCCATTAATGTACCCTTGATAACTGCACTACACAACTGCATCGAAAAAGTACAAAGAAGGGCGACTCGTTTTGTATTATCGCAGAAATAGGGGAGATAGTGTGGCACTATCTCACCTATTTCGCTTGGGCCTGTCACAATGGACTGATGATGACTGGAAACATCTTGCCTGAAAACGAAAATGTATTTAGTGTCAGTCGAGCAGTGTACTGAAAACGAACACCTCTGTGTAGACGAATGTTAGGAATGAAGTTGGAAAAAAATGGACCACTGAAGATGCTTTAAAATAAAGCGAAACACTAAAGACGGTGTATAACCTATGTTACTTAAATTTTAATTCTTTGAGACGGCAAAGGACTTGGAAGATCACTTGAACACAGTGCTACTTGGTGAAACAAAAGTAAAACACAGTTTGGTGAAGTGCAGTAGAGTTAAATCAGACATTCTGAAGGAAATAGGTTGGGAAACGAGACAGCAAAAGTAGTCGGTGATGTAACTGGCGTCTGCAAAAGTAAAGAGAACATGAAATCCAGGCTGGCAGCAGGAAACATATTTCCTGAAACGGTTTGTTGACATCGAATACTAACTTCAGCGTTAGACACCAATTTCTGAAAGTATTTGACTATAGAGTGTAGCCTCTTACAGAAGAGAAACGTGGTCGATAAACAATATAGAGAAGAAACTACTGAAATGTAGTGATACAGAAAAACGCTGAACTTTAGATGGGTAGACTGGATGGCGAAAGAAGAGGCACTGCAGCCAAATGTGGAGAAAAAAGACTTGTGGCACAACTTGTGATAAAGATGGAATATAGTGACAGGATCCATCCAGTCACGTCATGGAACAGTGCTTTGGTAATGGGAGAATGAAGTGGGAAAGAAATTGTGGAGGTATAACAAGGCTTCACAACAGGAAACAGAGTCGTGTGATTTAGGGTAGCAGTAGTTACGTAGCGACGAAGATGTCTGCACTGGATAACTTAGCACGGAGAGGAACAATAAACCAGTTTTCGCACTAACAACCACAACTTCGGCAATAGGGGAAAGTTATTTTGCAACGACCTCTTTCGAGGAAAGTAGTTTGTTTTAGTGTTGTTGATCACCTCTCAGAGCTTTGAAGAAGTGGTTTTTCCTCGTTAGAGTTCTATTTCTTTTTATTCGTCACCGGTTAGTAACGCAGTTGGAATTCATGAAGTTTGTAGACTTGAACTGCGAGACGCCAGAGTGTTGCATAAGGCTCGACCGCCGCTGTTTTCCTCGTAGCGGTCGAACACGTGATACGATTCTGGTTTCAAAAGAATCCTGTTCTGGACGTGGAACTGTTGCAGGAGCGACGTCCCTGGACACCAGTCGTGAGAACTGATTTGATTTGTGGCGCACACGCCTGCTGCGGCTCCCTGCCGCATTTGGCCACGCGTAGCAGCTGTTCGGCACAATACGCCCTCTTGGGTACTCTAGCCCACTAGCGGCCAGGAGCTGTGTACCGGAGACACTTAGTTGTACCAGGCCTCACGAGAGCTGAGCGGAATTGTTAGGTTCTCATCTCCTTCGATCACTATCCCTAACTGCTGCTGGCTAACTTTTCCGATTCAAAATAGCCGATGCAAACTTCTGACTCCATTTTCAAGTTTCTTACAAGTGTTGTGAAACTTTCCGCTGTCTTTTCTCCGCGCTCAGTCTGTGTAAAATGACTTACATGTCGGTCTCAGTTGGGAGATCCAAAATAACTGTTCGGTGACCTGATCGGAAATGGCTTCTCCAACCGCATACGTTGACAGTTTCTCCTTGACTTGAGTCACGTCGAAAGCGTACAGGATGGTCCAAAGATGTCCGACCACTCTTTTAAGACAAAACAGATCAATAAACAGACACTTAAAGTGAAGTAGCGAGAGACCAGCGAAAAAACGCTTCTTTGACAGAACATGAAAGTTGAAGATGAGACCCAACAGAAAAGTAGGGAACCAGCTGCCTCAGTCGTCACTCAATCTTCCTCACCAAACATTTTGGCAGCCGCTCGTTTGTCGCTGGACGTTTTAAATCCGGTTAAAGTTACGTATTGGAGCCCGATCCCCTTTGCATTTTTCAATTTGGCGTTGACGTAAACATTAGGTTTCATTACTGGGCAATTTGTTACCCCAAACAGATTTTCTGCTTTCACAGTCGCTGGCTCCACCAACCTACCACCAAACTGTCACATTCCACACTGATCTAGACCTCTCGCTACGCTTCAAATCAGACTGTCACTACAACAAAGATATTTTGGGGGGGGGGGGAGGGGGATACGAGATCTGCGACGTAACTTTAACCCTAAATCCTTTCACTCAGTCTTTCTTTGTAGTGTTACTTCATACTCAACATATCCCTCCCAGTGCCACCTTCTATGTACGTATCTCTCACGGTCTCGTTTTTCTTCCAGCGATTTACAGTATATTCCACTGACATTGTCTCCTCTCTCCCTTACACCGTCTTCCTTTGAAGCTTCCTGGCAGACTACATCTGTGTACCGGACCGAGAGTGAAACTCGGGACCTTTGCCTTTGGCGGGCAACTGAGTTACCCAAGCACAACTCACTCCCCTTCCTAACAGCTTTACTTCCACCAGTATGTCGTCTCCTACGTTACAAACTTCACAGAAGCTCTCCTGCGAACCTTTGCAAGACTAGCACTTCTAGAAGAAAGGATATTGAGGAGATATGGCTTAGCCACAGCCTGGGGCATGTTTCCATAGTCAAATTTCCACTCTGCAGTGGAGTGTGCGCTGATATGAAAGTTACTGGCAGATTAAAACTGTGTGCCGGACCGAGACTCGAACTCAGGACCTTTGCTTTTCGTGGGCAAGTGGTCTACCGTCTTCCTTTGTCTTCTATTCCCACTGCCACTGTCTTCACCATATTTCGGCAGCTCATAAATTCTGTGGGTAGTATTTATTTTTCCCCTGCACCCACGTGTTTAAAATTTCAGTCTAACATGTGCCCCCCCCCCCCCCCCTACGGGTACGAGGCTCCAGAAAGTCCAGGTCTATTTATTGTCTCCACTCATCTGTATTTTTTATTTCCACTGTCTTCTCTCTCTTTTGCGTCCACTGCTTCAGCCTTCATCTGTCTCTCCTTCTCTTTCGTTGCCTTTGTTTCTCACTGACTACCAGTATCTCCTCTCTCTTTGGCTTTCACTGCTATGTCCTCACCCATCTTTCTCTTTCACTGTCACTTTCTTCCCACCACCAGCGTCTACTCTCTCTTTCTCTCCCACTGGCACTCTCTCCTCTCTCTTTCACCGTCACTGGCACACAGCTACTATATTTCAGCACAAAAAAGCGCGAACATGCTCGAATGTCAAAAATTTTGCTGAGGAAGGCGGAATGAGCTGATTCCCCACTTTTCTGTCAGAGTCTTTTTAAAAAGGGGGCATATATGCATTTCTTGTGCTCCGACAAGAGCATTTTTCCGCTGGTTCCTTTCTTTTCCCTGCTAAATTAGGGTGCGCGGCTTACACAAATTGTTCAAAAAAAGGTGTCGAATACTTTGAGAGATGGTAGTATTCATCGAGACAAGAAAAATAAGTCCATTAAACATGGATCCGGAAATGCATACTTTCCAAGATAAACACATGTTTACAGGAAGGGTTGCGCGACGCTTGGTTGTGGATATTAGCACAGTCGTTGCACTGGTGCTACATCAAATGTGTCGGCACGGTAGTATGATGTCTCACTCACAGTCATCTACCTACCAATAGGCAGTCTCCAGTCAGTCGTGTGGTTCGAGCGTGTTGTAGGCTACGTTAGTTTTCGTCGTGTTTGTGTGCATTATTGTACAGTGCTGTCAGCCGTGGGTACGTATCATGATGTTTTATCTCCTTCCAAGCGCGGATTCACTTACGTATTTACTTTTATTGCGCTGTTTGTACGTACAAATTGTGTAGTACATTTACATTTTCTCTCTTTCACCGCTTGTCAGCAGTTGAAGCCTACTACTACTCGACAAGTGAAACTGCGGATATGATATTCTGCTATGGTTTAGCAAATGGTCGTAGCCTGCGTGCCGGTGCCTCTACGCTAAAAATTATCCACAGCGCAGAGTGCCCTCTAAGCTGTTCGGCAGACGTTTCCAGAGTGTGAGGGACACAAGTGCCCTTGCACGTCGGAAGACAGACAGTGGAACGCCCCGCATAGTCCGCACGCCTGACAAGGAGGAGCGTGGCTAAATCCGGTGGAAGAAACCCCTGGAACCACTGTGCGACATTAGCAGCAGCAGAAGGCGTGTCTTATTCCCTTATCTGGGGTTTTCTTCGTGAGCAATTGCTATACCCATATAACCTACAGCGCGTTCAGGCCCTAAGCTCACAGAATCATCATGCCAGACGGCAGTTCTGTCAATGACTGTTGCAGAAGCGTGCCGCAGATCCACTGTTCACATCCACGATTTTATTTACCGACGAGGCAAGGTTCACGAGAGGTGGTGTCGTGAATTTCTATAACCAACCTGCATGGGCAGATATAAATCCCTAAGCAATTCAGGAAAGAAGGATTCAACATCGATTCTCAATCAACGTATGGCCAGGCGTACTTGGCTATAGATTAATAGGGCCCATACGTGTTAGCACAAAGAATAACTGGGGCATATTATCTGGACTTCCTTGCTGGAGGCTGTCCCATTGCAGTAACGAATACAAACGTGGTTCATGCCTGATGGCGCACCAGCTCACTTTCGTCACAACGTGCGCCAACATATGACGCAGACACTTCAGGACCGCAGAATTTGTCGGGGGCCCCACGCCTTGGCCTGCTCGTTCCCAGACCTCAGTTCCCTAGGCTTTTGGTTATGGGGACGCAAGAACGAATCGGTCCACGCCACACCAGTCAACGATGTGCGAACACTACAGGTTCCAGTCTTCAATGCGTGCCTGCAGGTACAACAACAGCTGGATATCCTACAAAGGGCGCGTCATTCCTTGCGCTGCAGAGCAGAGGGGTGCGTTGCCATGAATGGACGCCACGTTGTACACCTTCTGTAAACACGTTTTTATAGCAAGAAGTATGGATTTCCGGGTCCATGATTATTGGGCTTATCTCAGAGACTATGCATTTCTGGAACCGTGTTTATTGGACTTATTTTCCGTGCTTCGATGACTACTAGCACCTCTCAAAGTACTCGACACTCTGCTTTCAACACCCTATCTAAAACTAAATCTATAGGTCAGTTAAGCTTTAACGCAGTCAACGGCCTTGCCGCAGTGGATACACCGGTTCCCGTGAGATCACCGAAGTTCAGCGCTGCCGGGGTGACCATCCAGGCCGCCATGTGCTGTTGCCATTTTTCGGGGTGCAATCAGCCTCGTGATGCCAATTGAGGAGCTACTCGACCGAATAGTAGCGGCTTCGGTCAAGAATACCATCATGACGACCGGGAGAGCGGTGTGCTGACCCCACGCCCCTCCTATGCTACCCACTGACACGGCGGTCGGATGGTCCCGTAGGCCACTTGTGGCCTGAAGACGGAGTGAGTTAAGTTTTAACAGTTTATTGATATACTTCGATACATTTACACTGGTCTCCAAAATTAAACCAACAAACGGAAATTTTGCGAAGCTGCGTTTATTTTGCCACAAAACAGTATAAACAGCTGATAGTACAGCAGGAACAACGTAAAGAATATAGAAAGTAAACAAACGCAACATGCATAACGGTAGACAGAAATGTTCTTCGTTTTTTTTTTCAACTTTTGTGCACATATTTGTGCACATATTCCGACAACCGGTTAATGTGCTCATTACGGAGTGTGCAATACAGACCTGACAACGACGGGGCATGCTGTGAATGATGTCATCAGTCTCATGTTCATTCTTCCTGCAGAGCTGCTCGCAGTCGTGGGGAGTGGTTGGGGGACGCTCACGTGATGCAGTCCGTCTCCCTGGTGCATCTCAGACATTCAAATCGGGAGAGCGAGCAGGTCACGCCCTGCTTGCAATATATTTTTTCTAAGAAACCATCAACCACCCGTGCTGTATGAGGTCGAGCATTATCGTCCAACAGTACGAAGTCTGGGCCCACAGCACCTCGCAACAACCACAAATGAGATCCCAAGATCTCGTAACGGTACCTGGCACCAGTTGAACCTTGCCGATTCACCCGTACAATTTCATGAAGAGGGGTTCTACATCTACATCTACATCTACATACTCCGCAAGCCACCTGACGGGGTGTGGCGGAGGGTACCTTGAGTACCTCTATCGGTTCTCCCTTCTATTCCAGTCTCGTATTGTTCGTGGAAAGAAGGATTGTCGGTATGCCTCTGTGTGGGCTCTAATCTGATTTTATCCTCATGGTCTCTTCGTGAGATATACGTAGGAGGCAGCAATATACTGCTTCACAACTCGGTGAAGGTACGTTCTCGAAACTTCAACAAAAGTCCGTACCGAGCTACTGAGCGTCTCTCTTGCAGAGTCTACCACTGGACTTTATCCATCATCTCCGTAACGCTTTCGCGATTACTAAATGATCCTATAACGAAGCGCCCTGCTCTGCGTTGGATCTTCTCTATCTCTTCTATTAACCCTATCTGGTACGGATCCCACACCGGTGAGCAGTATTCAAGCAGTGGGCGAAAAAGTGTACTGTAACCTACTTCGTTTTCAGACTTCGTTTCCTTAGGATTCTTCCAATGAATCTCAGTCTGGCATCTGCTTTACCGACGATTAATTTTTATATGGTTATTCCGTTTTAAATCACTCGTAATGCCTACTCCCAGTTGCTGACCAGCTATATTGTAGCTAAATGATAAAGGATCTTTCTTTCTATGTATTCGCAGCACATTACACTTGTTTACATTGAGATTCAATTGCCATTCCCTGCACCATGCGCCAATTCGTTGCAGATCCTCCTGCATTTCAATACAATTTTCCATTGTTACAACCTCTCGATATACTACAGCATCATCCGCAAAAAGCCTCAGTAACTTCCGATGTTATCCTCAAGGTCATTTCTATATATTGTGAATAGCAATGGACCTACGACATTCCCCTGCGGCACACCTGAAATCACTCTTACTTCGGAAGACTTCTCCCATTGAGAATGACATGCTTCGTTCTGCCACCCAGGAACTCTTCAATCCAATCACACAATTGGTCTGATAGTCCATAAGCTCTTACTTTATTCATTAAACGACTGTGGGGAACTGTATCAAACGCCTTGCGGAAATCAAGAAACACGGCATCTACCTGGAAACCCGTGTCTATGGCCCTCTCAGTCTCGTGGACGAATAGCGCGAGCTGGGTTTCACACGATCGTCTTTTCCGAAACCCATGCTGATTCCTACAGTGTAGATTTCTAGTCTCCAGAAAAGTCTTTTTCTCGAACATAATACGTGTTCCTAAATTGTACAATTGTTCGACGTTAGAGATATAGGTCTATGGTTCTGCACATCTGTTCGACGTCCCTTCTTGAAAACGGGGATGACCTGTGCCCTTTTCCAATCCTTTGGAACGCTTTTGAGCTATTCTAGTTGTTTTTCTATCTCTCTGTCATCTATTTCGATATCTACGATTTTGTCATCTGTGCGACAATCTAGAGAAGGAACTACACTGCAGTCTTCCTCTGTGAAACAGCTTTGGAAAAAGACATTTAGTATTTCGGCCTTTAGTCTGTCATCCTCTGTTTCAGTACCATTTTGGTCACAGAGTGTCTGGACATTTGGTTTTGATCCACCTACCGGTTTGACATAGGACCAAAATTTCTTAGGATTTTCTGCCAAGTCAGTACATAGAACTTTACTTTCGAATTCATTTAACGCCTCTCGCATAGCCCTCCTCACACTGCATTTCGCTTCGTGTAGTTTTTGTTTGTCTGCAAGGCTTTGGCTATGTTTATGTTTGCTGTGACGTTCCCTTTGCTTCCTTAGCAGTTTTCTAACTCGGTTGTTGTACCAAGGTGGCTCTTTTCCTTCTCTTACGATCTTGCTGGGCACATACTCATCTAATGCATATTGTACGATGGTTTTGAACTTTTCCACTGATCATCAGCACTATCTGTACTTCGAAATATTTTCCAAATTTTCCTTCAGGTGCTCTGCCACAACAGCTGCTAAGCCAGGGGGTCTATAGAGACATCCAACTACCATGTTTGAGCCTGCTTTAACCGTGACCTTCATCCAAATTATTTCACATTTCGGATCTCCGTCAATTTCCTTCGATACTATTGCACTTTTTATCGCTATAAACACGCCTCCCTCTTCACTGTCCAGCCTATCTTAGGGGTATACATTCCAATCTGAGTTTAGAATTTCATTACTGTTTACATCTGGTTTGAGCCAACTTTCCGTTCCCAGTCCTATGTGGTAATTGTGACCATTTATTAATGAGAGCAGTTCTGGGACCTTTCTATAGACGCGCCTGCTATTTACTATTACCACCTTAATACTGTTGTTCCCTGTTGCGTTTTGCCTACTACTACCTTGTCGCATCTGAGGAGGCGCCTCCTCGGGCCTAGGGAGTGAATTCTCTAACCTAAAAAACCCCCATGTGCACTCCACACGTACTCCGCTACCCTTGTAGCCGCTTCCTGCGTGTAGTGCACGGCTGACCTATTCAGAAGGACCTTACATTTCTCCACCCGATAGCGGAGGTCGAGAAATTTGCACCCCAGATCTCCGCAGAATCGTCTTAGCCTCTGGCTTATGCCTTCCACCCGGCTCCAAACCAAAGGACCGCGATCGGTTCTGGGAACGACACTACAAATAGTTAGTTCAGATTCCACCCCGCGAGCGAGGCTTTCCGCCTTCACGAACTCCGCCAACCGCCTGTAAGTACTGGGGATGACTTCTGAACCCAGACGGCAGGAGTCGGTGGTGCCGACATGAGCAACAATTTGCAGTCGGGTGCACCCACTGCTCTCTATCGCCGCCGGCAGGGCCTCCTCCACATCTCGGATGAGACCCCCGGCAAGCAGACAGAGTGAACACGGGCCTTCTTCCCCGAGTGGTAAAGATAATCCACGTCCACACCATTAGGGATCATCCTCGATATAGGTCTCTTTCCACAATGTTTGCTTCCCGAAATCGTGTTCCACGTTCCCTCCATATACGAATCCATCGAGAATCACTCTCCCTACGAAATCGGGACTCATCTGTGACAGCAACATTGGCCCGCTGTTCGACGGTCCAGGTGGCAGTTGATGACTCCACTGCATTCTATGAAGACGCGTCGGAGGTAGAGATACAGCAAATTTCCGACAGTAAAGGCCACTCTGCCGAAGCCTTCTGTACACTGTCCACCTTCATACAACACGTGCAGTGGATGCTGCGAGCTCACATACCAGTTGCCGCGTGGTAGTAAGGCGGTACCAAATAATGATCCTCTCTTCTGAAATCACAAGTGGTTGGCCCTGCCCTGACCTGCTCTTCGGATACAGTTTCGGTCTCTATAAACTGTAGCCACATCCGAGAAACAGCAGAACGATTCAAATTAAGCCATCGGGCTACATCAGTTGCGACTATCCTTCCTTTCTTTCCATGACCCTCCACCGCAGAGAGTCTGATAGGCATCTTCTCTGCGCCATACTGCACCGTCTGCGACTGTGTATTCAAAGATTGTGAATGTGGAGCTACCCGGCAAACACTACCTCATTTCATAGGTGCCCTGACGTCATCGCTGGCATTGTTGCCCGTTGACTGGAATACCATCTTCCGTTAGAGCACGATCGTATGGACAACTGGTTGACAGTTCGTATGATTATATCATGAATTAGACACTGGACGGGGAAAGAGCGCTTTGTTGCTTCAGTTTTGTACACCAGTGTACATACGACTTTGACACATACAAACAACAAATACGTAAGTAATCATAGTATAAAGCTGAGAGAAATGCGTTTGCTTTAGTTTTTTTCAGATTGCTGATCGATCGGAATTCATCGATAACGTCCCACTTATAATACGTATCTTCAAGGAGTAGAAATCTTAATGGAATTATTCTACAGAATTTGCAGCTTTTTCAGTTTATACAATTTTTGGCAGTCATTTTAAGTTCTATTCAGTCATGTTAAGACCGTTTTTAGACTATTTGCCGTCACTGTAGTACCACTTAGGGCGTATATGTATAGGCGTGAAGTGCCCACTATACAGAGACAGTGCCTCATAAAGTTTTATTGCCGAATGCGGAAAAAAACAGTTTGGTGACTTCAGAAATTGTTGCGATGTCCCTACAACAGGAGTTCCCAAACTTTTCGACAGAACACTTCGAAAAAAGCTTGTTTTCTTCAGTGATTACTTCAATTTTAAATCAGAACTAATAACACCGAAACCATAATCAAATTTTAAAAAGAAAGTGATTAGTATCATCAAAATGCAAGAAAACACCATGTTATTAATTAATAGTTTTTCACGAAGCAATTATTCTCTACCCGCGGAACACAGTTTGGGAAACACTGCCCCCATGTGTCCAGTACGTCAGTTAGAACTACATTTAAACTTCAAAGTGGATATTACTTGCATATTTTACGTGCACATGTTCGGCAAATTTGAAACTTAGGATCTCGGTATCCGATAATGACGCCGAAAGAAGTTTTGAAATTCGTCAAGAATATCATCTTAAGAACATACGACAAAAATTTCAACGATATGCTATGAATAGAAATTATAGAAGTCGCCATCCCCGTAATTGATACTTTCCGTATCCAACAATCATGGTTTTTCGTGGTTTTCTCAGGAACGTCCTATGAACAAATGGTATTATATAAGCCTCCTAAGGTCCATCTTAGATCACACCTAATGCAAAATGGGCTGCAGGAAGAGTGTAACGTTTAAATTTTGACCTTGTACCGTAGCATAGCTACAGCATGCCCTTTCGTACCACAGGTGTGCATGCGGTCGCTAGGTCAATGTCTATGCAGACAACTTAACTCATTATCACTGTCATCGGGAGAGGTGACCCCTGAAAAATCGCATCTTCGCGCGCGGCTTTTTGGAGCGTCGTCCGCAGCGTGTTGTCCAGCATGTTGTAACGTTGTTCTTATCCGCTTCATCCCTTCCCCACGAACTTGAACCACTACATGTAACGGACTGCGAGCACAGTCTACTCCCTGTATAATTGGGGTTTTGCGTCTTCTGCCACTAAGATTTTAATGCCTAACGTCAAATATTTAATACATTTATCGTTTGCGAACTCGTTTCAAGCTGTTTTACATGTGCGAGTTCGATTCTTTAAAGACTGAAGGTGGGACTGCTGGTATCTGAGGCTCGTGTCGTAACCCGACGTGGGTCCCAATATACTTCCTTCAGAAGCTCACGGAGCAGAGCTGAGACGGGAGCTTTTGGTCACCCTTTGTTGGTAAGCGAGCGGCTGCGTACAGGAGTGAAACAGCGACGGGGTCAAGCTGCGATTTTCCAGGTCTCTATGATTGGAGACAGTACAGTACGACTCGGATGTTAGGCTAAGGAGTTAGATATGGTTGTGATAAGGGAAATGAGTCTCTGGATTTGACTAATGGTTTGCTTTTTATTGCTTTTCCTAATGTTAGAAAGAAGCACAGACACTGGTTTACAAAAACATAGATGAAACTTACTAGATTCTCCAATAAATTACCAAAACAAATGGCCACCCCTACCCATACTCTGTTAAGATTCGGATACACACATTAACATGTCGTAGTACAGATCACGAACCGTGGAGATGCCAGGTTCTGTTGTTCAAATCGAACCCTTAGGTTCACGTACTCGTCACAATGTTAGTCACATACAGACATAGGTACGTATGTAGAAATTTACAATGGGAAACAATATCCCTATCCCAAAGATAAGTGCACTCAAGCTTTACAAATCCTCCTGAGTGCACAAACTCAAATTAGTCTGTCTGCTCACTTACATAGCATCTGCTGTAGGCCGTTAAGTCATCCGAGGCTGGAACTCTTCTAATTGCTGGGCTTTTGGACTCTCGAACTGTGCCTAACTCAGCCTTGCTTGGCGTAAGAGGGTATCTATATACGGTATTTGAGGCTTTTTACTTATAGACGATACGTCGCGTCGCATTTTACCTCCAATGCGCATGAAATAAGCGCTTTGTCGATGCGTATGACCTCTTAATGAACTGACGAAAGCGGCTTGCACTAGCGTATGTCTCAACCTAAGTTGCAAGGCTTATACCTAATATTCATACTGATATTTTTCTCCTTTTTCTCGCAACATTTCGTGATTTAGTCATTACACTTGTGTGATCCATGCGAAACTCTAGAGGAGGCATATAGCCAGCAGTGTACGACATAAGGCTGTTCAAATAAACACTTTTCTTAATTGAAACTTCCTGGCAGATTAAAACTGTGTGCCCGACCGGTCGGGCACACAGTTTTAATCTGCCAGGAAGTTTCATATCAGCGCACACTCCGCTGCAGATTGAAAATCTCATTCTGGACTTTTCTTAATTCTTTAAATAAATTAAACAATCCAGACTAACTTTAACTGTTCGAATCCTGCCTCGGGCATGGATGTGTGTGATGTCCTTAGGTTAGTTAGGTTTAATTAGTTCTAAGTTCTAGGCGACTGATGACCTCAGAAGTTATCCCATAATGCTCAGAGCCAGCCACTAACTTTCATAGTGTGGAGTAGATCTTAGTTGGAGATACACGTAGATGGCAGTCAAAACTCAGCAAGTCTTTTGCTTACGACTCTGCGAGTAATAGTGCAGAGGGACATCACGACTGGAGGAGACATTCTATGGCCAGCACTGCTGTAGACGCCAGCTGAAATGAGCAGTTGCGACGTGCTTAGCGCACGTGTCAATATTAGCCTGGCAGTTGCTCCACAGCTTGTGTATCTAGGGACTGGCATTGCGAAACACCCGTTTCCCCTTGCTACAATAATACCTACAATGTAACTCGCCTGCTGGACCATTATAGAGTGCCAGGAAACGTTCCAGAGGCATCTAGCGGGGGCAGGAAGGGAGGGCATCTAGGACTCTGTTCTGTTGTGAAGCAGCTTAAAGGTGCGTTACACGAGCCATATTTTACAGTAATGTGTGTCCACAATAGGGTCACCGTCAATACTGTTCGAGTGTGGTTGCAGTACACAGCGTGAAACGTCCCCTAGGAAAAATTAATGAATTACTGTGCTGATAAACCTCCTACATTATTTGATTTTCAAACAGCTGAGCAGAACAGAACGTACTCAGACATTTCGCTCTTTACCTATTCTGATCAACACTAAACTGACACAATATTTTTAGCGCAACGCAATCTGAATTTCAATAATCTCTACAAAAGAATGGCCCTGACTAACAATAACCCATACCTTTCATGAACCACTTACCTCAAAAATCTTCGTTACTCGAACTACTGCAATACAGCGAGCGCCACTACTGCCAGCTAAATAAAAGATTCAAACTACTGAAGGCAGTAACTACTGATAGGCATAGTTAGCAAATGAAAGATTTTGATAGAGAACAAACAATGTATTTACCTTAGTAGCGTTCAAAAGTCAATATATATATAGCAGTTCATGACATCCAGTCTTACAAATTTACTGACTCTGATGGACACACGTCCAGATCATCCGCTCTCAAAACTGCCCCATTTTTCTCCCCACATCTCTCTCTCTCTGCCGGCTCAGCTCCAACAACGCAACGCTACGCCCAACTGCCCAACAGTACAACAGCGAACAACAATGCAAACCAGCCACAGACTTCACACAGCACAGCCAGTGATTTTCATATAGAGCGCTACGTGGCGTTACCAACATAAAAACCTAAACAGCCTACTTAGAAGCGATATTGTGGTATGGCCGGGCAATATTGTTGATGGAGGAGCCTGTTGCTGGTAGCTGCCGAAGTATGGCCGGGGTGCCGCAGGCGACGTCCACCAATAGTTCAGAATAGATTTCTGGCGTTCCCCAAGGTAATGTTATCCGCTCTTTGCTGTTACTTATCTCTATAAACGATTTGGGAGACAATCTGATCAGCCGTCTTAGGTTGTTTACGGATGACGTTGTCGTTTATCGACTAATAAAGTCATGAGAAGATCGAAACAAATTGCAAAACGATTTAGAAAATATATCTGAATGGTGCGGAAATTGGCAGTTGACCATAAATAACAAAAAGTGTGAAGTCATCCACATCAGTGCTAAAAGGAATCGGTTAAACTTCGGTTACACGATAAATCAGTCAAATCTAAAGGCCGTAAATTCAACTAAATACCTACGAATTACAATTACGAACAGCTTAAATTGGAAGGAACACACATAAAATGTTGTGGGGAAGGCTAAACGAAGACTGCGTTTTATTGGCAGGATACTTAGAAAATGTAACAGATCTACTAAGGAGACTGACTTCACTACACTTGTCCGTCCTCTTTTAGAACACTGCTGCGCGGTGTCGCATCCTTAACAGGTAGGATGGACGGAATACATCGAAACAGTTCAAAGAAGGGCAGCACGTTTTGTATTATCGTGAAATATGGGAGAGAGTGTCACTGAAATTATACAGGATTTGGGCTGGATATCATTAAGAGAAAGGCGTTTTTCGTTGCGACGGAATCTTTTCACGAAATTCCAACCACCAGCTTTCTCCTCCGAATGCGAAAATATTTTGTTGACACCTTCATACACATGGAGAAACTATCACCACGAATAAGGGAAATCAGAGCTCGTACAGAAAGAAATAGGTGTTCGTTCTGTCCGCACGCTATACCAGATTGGAATAACAGAGAATTGTGAAGGTGGTTCGATGAACCCTCTGCCAGGCACTTCAATGTGATTTCAAGAGTATCCATATAGATGTAGATGTAGTTCACGTGGCTGGGCGGTATTTATACCTGTACGTGTCTGGAAATGCTTCCTTTTCACACTCAGCCTCACATCCTGTTTCTCACGCACGCCGACAGCGCTGCAATCCCTACTCACGTAATCCGACTTCGAGCGCTGAAACAATAGGTCTACCGTTTTCCTTCACTTATAACCAAGTAGAGGTACTCGATTTGTTTGTTGTCAAGAATAAAAAAGTTGGCAAACGAGAGGACCATGTACGTGCGGTACTTCATGAACGTGATCCGTAGGGTACATCTGCTACCAGAACCGTGGAAGACAGAAAGTAATGTACACATGTACCGCAATCTTAAACAAAGAATAGTCTCGCTGCTACCGTCATTGTAGAGGACGTGCTGCAGTGAGGTATAACTGTATAATTGTATTCTACATAGCTTCTTAAGACTTACAATCCTTTGTGAAGCTTTACTATGTGTCTCCGTGTTCATGGGTGGCGACATACAAACTGTCCGTTTTTGGTTACGGTCTTTGTATACGTTACTTTTGACGTCCAACATCTCTCTTCGCAGATGTATCGTTTTTATGCAATTCATCTTCCTTTCACTGTACAATAAAATAGAACCATAAACATTTGATTGTTATTTCAAACTGCCTTCATGAATTCCTTGAGTCTTTCGACCAAAGCGTTGCAAACGAAGATACCAAAAGACAGACCGATGAGAAAAACACTTCAAACTTCTTTATGAATCACTAGTGACTACGAGACCGCTTATGCGACACTGGTGCGACCAGTTCTTGAGTACTGCTCGACTATTTGGGACCCGCGCCAGGTCCGAATGAAGGTACTCATCGAAACAATTCAGAGGCGGGCTGCTAGATTTGTTACCGGATGGTTGGAATAACATGTAAGTATTATGGCGATGCTTTGTGTTGTCAAACGGCAATCCGTGGAGGGAAGACGACGTTCTTTTCGAGAAACGCTACTGAGAAAATTTGAAGAATTTGCATCTGAAGCTGACTGCAGAACTATTGTACGTACATGTAGCGTAAGGAACGCGAGGACTAGAGAAATTAGGGCTCGTACGAAAGTAAATAGGCAGCTCTGTCTGCAAGTGGAACAGAAAAGGAAATGACTACTGGTACAGAGTACATTTCACCACGCACCTTACGGTAGCTTGCAGTGTATGTACATAGATGTGGTGGCCAAAAACTGAAGGATGATCTCCAGTCTGTTTGTAACTGCTCTTTCATATTGATACTGATCTCGCCAATTGTCGGGTGAATTGTTTTTGCGGTATATTTAAAATCATACCTCATCATTCTAAGAAAGATATATGTCAGTCCACGAGTTACAAGTTTCGGATGCAGTTCGAGTGCTTAAAAAAGAAGGCGCCCGCAAAGTCCAATTTTACTTTTCTTTATAAATTTTTTCCTAGTGCTTGGTTCTGTACAGGATGGCAGCTACTCAAGGGATTTTTTAGGGATTTGGTTTAAAAAATTTATTTCAAAGGCCCAGTCAGATCTTTACAAGTTTCGCTTTGCCTACGTGACACAAGTTGCCTGCCTTTCAGAACTAGGCAGTTAAAGCTGATGACAAGTGACGGCTTGAGCCCTATGTTGAAACTGCTAGCAAATGCACGCCATCGGTTTTAGCCAGTAGTCTGCGTGGGATACAGGTCACGTGTATGGACGCTGGATGATTCTGCAGCGCGGGAAACAATTGCTTGTCTCTTTTGTGATCCAGACCTCGAGCGGAACAGACATGTTTCTTGGGAGGCAGAGTCTCTGGGTCTGCGTTCCATGCTTAAGTTAACATGAACCGCCTCCCCATCCGTTGGCCATTTATTTAGTTGTTCGTCGTCCTACACTGGCCTACACCTGGTAACTTGCTCCCTAGGTGCGTCCTTTGTATTCCGTACACTGAAATACACTACTGGCCATTAAAATTGCTACACCAAGAAGAAATGCAGATGATAAACGGGTATTCATTGGACAGACATATTATACTAGAACTGACATGTGATTACATTTTCACGCAATTTGGGTGCATAGATCCTGAGAAATCAGTACCCGGAAGAACCACCTCTGGCCGTAATATCGGCCTTGATACGCCTGGGCAATGAGTCAAACAGAGCTTGGATGGCGTGTACAGGTACAGCTGCCCATGCAACTTCAACACCATACCACAGTTCATCAAGAGTAGTGACTGGCGTGTTGTGACGAGCCAGTTGCTTGGCCACCATTGACCAGACGTTTTCAATTGGTGAAAGATCTGGAGAATGTGCTGGCCAGGGCAGCAGTCAAACATTTTCTGTATCCAGAAAGGCCCGTACAGGACCTGCAACATGCGGTCGTGCATTATCCTGCTGAAATGTAGGGTTTCGCAAGGATCGAATGAAGGGTAGAGCCACGGGTCGTAACACATCTGAAATGTAACGTCTACTGTTCAAAGTGCCTTCATTGCGAACAAGAGGAGATCGAGACGTGTAACCAATGGCACCCCATACCATCACGCCGGGTGATACACCTGTAAGGCTATGACGAATACACGCCTCCAATGTCCGTTCACCGCGATGTCGCGGAACACGGATGTGACCATCATGATGCTGTAAACAGAACATGGATTCATCAGAAAAAAAATGACGTTTTGCTATTCGTGCACCCAGGTTCGTTGTTGATTACACCATCGCAGGCACTCCTGCCTGTGATGCAGCGTCAAGGGTAACCGCAGCCATGGTCTCCGAGCTGATAGTCCATGCTGCTGCAAACGTCGTCGAACTGTTCGTGCAGATGGTTGTTATCTTGCAATCGTCCCCATCTGTTGACTCAGGAATCGAGACGTGGCTGCACGATCCGTTACAGCCATGCGGATAAGATGCCTGTCATCTCGACTGCTAGTGATACGAGGTCATTGGGATCCTGCACGGCGTTCCGTATTACCCTCCTGAACCCACCGATTCCATATTCTGTTAGCAGTCATTGGATCTCGACCAACGTGAGCAGCAATGTCGCGATATGATAAACCGCAGTCGCGATAGGCTACCATCCGACGTTTATCAAATTCGGAATCGTGATGGTACGCATTTCTCCTCCTTACACGAGGCATCACAACAGCGTTTCACCAGGCAACGCTGGTCAACTGCTGTTTGTGTATGAGAAATCGGTTGGAAACTTTCCTCATGTCAGCACGTTGTAGGTGTCGCCACCGGCTCCAGCCTTGTGTGAATGCTCTGAAAAGCTAATCATTTGCATATCACAGCATCTTCTTCCTGTCGGTTAAATTTCGCGTCTGTAACACATCATCTTCTTAGTGTAGCAATTTTAATGGCCAGGAGTGTATATTCTCTTTATTGTACCTAATTGCTTGTTCTGTCATTTAACGGCAGCCCTGGATGCCCAGTCACACGTCCTGATCTCTCGATCTGCTACATGCTGTTGTCGTAAGCAGAATCCAACAACCTCTTCTCCCCTTCGCTGCCGCTGTACACTTCCGCTAGCTTGCTTTTGTCCATTTCGCGGCCGTACTGTCGCCTGTTGCCCGGAATATATTGTAGCATAATGTGTCGGGGAAAAATGGACGAACATTTGGCTGCAGTTCGGATTGCTGGCTATACGTCATCAATATGGAATATCTATGGCCGGAATAAATGTATGTTAAAGCGGAAGCAGTAACACCCGGTGCGCGAAATTGGGCAAGGCGATGGTTGCTTGGAAAGTGATGTAAATGGTACAAAATATTTCAAATACTTAGACACGGTAATTGAAATCGCCGCTGGACTACTGCTGATGCACCTAGGCTGATAGCGATAACATGTAATGAGTGATGTGTTGAAAACTTTCGGTGCTTCGACCTGGATGTTAACAGCCTCCATTTCGACTACACGTTGAAGAAAACACATGGAGCTTAGTGCGGTTACAACATAGTAGCAATTACGTAATGGAACAATAACCAATGATGACACTAACTTATAAATGTTTGCCTAGCGGCTGAGGCCGGGAGTGGGGAAGGGGGGGGGGGGGGGGGTGCGGGGAAGGTTCAGTTGGCGACAATATATGGAAACTATTAGATCTTCTTCTGCTTCCCATACGCGCTAAAGAGCACTGGCTACCGCGTTTTGGGTAGGGCGGTAGGGTTCGGCAGAAAGAGTTCACCACTGGCGTCATTGACCAGCCGGATACAGGCCATTTCCCGCATCCGTACGGAGGAACGGAAGCTGGTTTCCCATCTTCACCTCAGAGGTATACAGTGGCTCGTGAGTGTTACGCAACGGATTGAACCACGATAACAGAGGAAGTTTATTTTCTGCCAGGTTTTACTTGTAATTGTAACACAAGTATTATATTAGAATGTTAAAAAGTGTTGTTTTTTCAAAAGTTATGGGTGGAATAATGCTGTAATGGTGTGGGACCCGTACAAAATAGGTCTAATGGGGGCATATAAGGCACACCAGGAAGGGCAGCACGAATGGTGACAGATTTGTTTGATCCATGGATGTCATAAAAGTGTCTTGCAAGAAGACACGAACTATCCCGAGAAAACCTATATGCAAAGTTTCAAGAACCAACTTTAAGTCGCAGAACTAAGAGCACACACTGGCTGACAAAACGAAAACTGCAGCACCCAGAAGGGGAGGAGAAGGCGAAATGAAACTTCACTAGTTGAGAGGGTACGTGGTGTTACTCCGCTGATTACAAACTCTAACCAAATCTACAAAGAATTTTGTAATATGAGTCTGCTGATTAGTATGACTTTGCATCCCTTCTGTCCGGAAAGCGTGCACTGATTCGGTTGGGAGGTGTGCTACAAAACCTCTGTATAGTGTCCTGAGGCAATCTGGCCCACATCTGTTGTAACTGGTCCTTGATATACTGGGTACTGCCACTGGGATGGAGTTGACGTCTTACTTGGTCTCATACTTGTTCTGTTGCGACAGATCTGCAAATTTTTCTATAATAGTTTATTACGTCAGGATCGCTTAGATACGTAAAAAATATTCACATTACCTTTTTCCCAAAAAATGTTATATCCTACCTGCTTAAACCAGCTACAAATACTAAGAAATTGTCGGAATTGAGAACTAAGGTTTAGAAATTGAATTGTATGTAGACGTCTATATGGATAGAGGCCTAAAATATAAAAATTTAAAAAGAAATAGAACTTCAGAAGTTCATCCTGTAACTTTTATGAAAACAGCTCTTCAGAACTTTGCAATATCCCACTTCCTTTAAATGCGTAAAATCTCTTACAAAATGCATTTCTGCTATACATCACAGGGACTCATCTATTGCTTTGCTACTTATGGGCCACCATGCACATTATATAAAACCAACATATGATAAAACACAGGAGGGAATTTATACGATTCGTGGGCACACCACACACACACACACACACACACACACACACACACACAAATGGCAGGCTTCAGTAGTAACAGTAGGCCACAAAAACAAATACCAGACGCAGCAAAGAATCTGCAACGAAAGCTGTCTAACAGAAGGAAAAAACTGCGTTTCAGCGTGTATTTACTTTTAGCACAGTGTGTGGCCCACAAGAGCCTAGGTGCTGGGAGTCGACCCTAGCACATGTACAAAATATCCACTTTAAGATGTAACATACGAGATCGCAAAGTAATTAATACTCTGGAGGAGGGATCAGAGGTGTTCCATCAGTCCTGTTTAAGGGCTTTAGTGAACCGAGCAGAGTTTTTGTTTCACGTATATTTGTACATGAAATAATTCATCAGTATGATGTTTCCTAACGCGGTGTGCAACGTTCCGCTTCATTTACGTTATGTGAAACCTATACCAAGTATCAATCGTGTAATTACGCTGCAGTCGAGGTTTTTTTTTATTTTGGCATCTCAGAAGAACTCGTACAGCCATCATCATACATATAACATCTAGCACTTTGAAGAGCAAGGTACACATTGGATGTAAAACATTGTACATTATCATAAACTTAAAATTACAGTAGAATCATGTTACTAGTTGAGCTGCTCTACCAGCAGAAATGGTATAAATGACGACATATTTTCAATTCTTTCAAGTGGAGCACCGGTGTACGGTGATACATGTCGGCAGTCAGCAACCAGTTGTGACCAGACGTTGTAAGAGGTAGCTTGTTGCGCTGTACCTGTTCGTGCAGCCAAAAAAAGATGTGACTGACACACTCTTCTTCACCGCCTGTGAGCAGCCCAGTACGATGTAGACGCTTCCTGTAACAGCAGTAGCAGAGCGAGTTTCGCTGCACTTTTGTGTAGTACACCCTATATTTATTACAAGCGCGCGTATGGTGGTTGGAAAAACTATAATTTCCGGGTTTCCGTTAGCAATGATTTTAATTAGAATGCAGTTAAAAAGTCACCATAAGATTATGAGTGACCAGTCCTCAAGTGACACTAAATTTTATTTAACAAAATGAAAACTGGAAACCCTGTCGTTATATTGATATGCGACCGTTAATTATTTCCTTCATTTTCAACGATACTATTGCAGCACTTTGTTTAGACGGCGAGCAATGAATTCTGGTAAAATAGTATAATGTTATGATTTTACTCTCGCTGGCTTGATAATAATATCGATATCTGACAACGTTTTCCTCTTTTAGTTCTACCAAATAATCTGTTCTCTTAACTGAAACTTAATTTCTATCGGAGGCAGAAATCATGACTTTTATTTGAAAATATGTCTGTAGGTGCAATGATGTGCTCGCTCTTTTTAAATGCCATACGCATATGCCCCAGAAATATTTATAAACCAGAATTTTCCTTACTGCTTCATGGACATCTGTGTTCAACACACCTCCTCCTGCCCGTCTCTGTGCCCGCCTTGCTCTCAGACCTTTATTTGCCTATCTCCTCGTCCCCACTCAGTCTTTTCATCACCTCCCCCTTTCTTTGTCCATTCCCTCGACCCCCTCCCTCTGACCACATCCTACTCCGCCTCTCTCTTTCCATCTCCGCCTCCCCCTCTTCCTTTTACACTTGCCCACTGCCCCTCTACGCATTGTACCTCTCAAATGCATCTCCCCCTCCTCATCCTCCTCCACTATTTCTGTTGATTTTTTCCTCCCCATTGCTCTGTCCAACCTCTCCTCTATCCATCTCAACCTGTCCCCTGCCATGCTCATCGGTACGTGTAGTTCCTGCAGTACAGTACAATAAAGCAAGTGAATACTATTCCCACACACTTTGCTGTATAAATTTGGTTTTGTACACTACGAAAGGACAAAATTGAGATGTTTGATTGTAGAAAACAACATACCACTCTTTTATTGTCTGTTTTATATTATACTGCAAGTGACAGTGGAATCGATTTTCCATCTCTGTTCTGAACTAAAAGCGTATTCCATTAAAAATGCACAAAACCTCCTAAGCATGTCCACCACTTTCCTCCTACCATTTAAAAAACAAACCTTGTACCCTCTTTGGGTGTATGCTATTGACTGTCCATGAGTCAGCGATATTCACCAACATCTGTGAGTCATTGTGTGCTTGCCCTAGTCGATATTAATAGTCTTAAACATTACAGGAGCGATATTGCATTACCTGATACGCCCAGTAAACCCGCTGGACAGAACAAGTAATAGGATTGTGGAAAGGGCCAAGGGTTGAGCTCAGTTTCTGACTCTGATTGTCATTTATTTTAATTTAATAACATTTACAACCAAAGCAGCATATAGCCGAATCTTTGCCGAATGCAACTCTTTCACGGCTGAAGACCTCCAACAAGAAACCTTAACAAGATAAAAATCCAATTAAGATAACAATAATATAATTAAGAAACAACATATACAAAGTGCAATAAAAATGGCTGAGGGCCACAATTAAATTCCAAAATTTTAGAATATATTACCATAGACCTTTAAAGGCAGAAGGCCAACAATAAATCTTAAAAAAAAATCAAAATTCAATTAAGATAGCAATTAAATAATTTAAAACTCAAAAGCAACATATACAAGTGCAACAAATGGCTGAGGGCCACAATTAAATTTCAAAACTTCAGAATATATTACTATAGAGCTTTAAAGGCAGAAGGCCAGGATGTCTAACAACAAGAAATCTTAAAAATCAACAAGATAAAAATCCAATTAAGATAGCAATAAAATAATTGAAAGAAGCAATGTATGCAAGGTTCAATACCAATGACTGAGGGCCACAATTGAACTTCAAAATTTTAAAATATATTACCATAAGCTATAAAGGCAGAAGGCCACAGTGTTTAAGATTGAAAGAAATATTTAAAAATTAATTTTGCAAAATTTTAAGAAAACAAACAAATAACCATAAGCCTAAAATTTAAAATAGCTGACTACAGATAATTAAACGCCGGTGGCACTCAGAAGGCCTTCAGGGAGGTCGGTCTGCCCTCGTTCACTTAGGCCAGACAGGTGGTGAGCCCAACTGTACTTGATCCGTCGGAACCCAACCAGGGGACAGCCACGGACCGACCGACACAACGACTTGCTTGCCATCAATCGGTACATGAGAATTCAAACAGCAAATGTTACGGGCGTGATTATCCACAATGGAGTATGTATTAGCTGTCAAAATTACACACCATGTTGGACAGCAACAACAGGTGAGGAAAGGACGCTGCCTGAAATTACGTTAGTGGCCAGGGCAGGTAACCGGAACACTAACGGCTACTAGGCAGAAAATTCCGCTGGTACACTTGAATTTGAAACACGGTAATAGTTAACTTCGCTTAAAAGAACACTGTCTGAATTTACCTCAGTGCCCAGGGTAGGTAACCAGAACACTAACGGCCACAAGACAGAAAATTCCACTGGTACACTCAAATCGTAGTCGACCAAAATAGTTAATTGCACCGCATGGCGGCTAAATCTCAGCAGTAGAACCACTCGGTGTTGCTCACCGGAAAACCTCCCCAACAGCAGACCACTGAAGCGAACCGCCACAACATGAATACACATGGCTTGGGTAGTTCAAACCACTCCTCAACTGTGACGTCCTGGGTCGGTGAACCACGAAGCTCGTAGCGGTCGGACAGCTCCACACACGCTCCGACACTGCGCACGGGCTGCCAGCGGACACAGCCGACTGTACCGCGTGGAGATAACTTCTCTCGTCCGCAACAACCGACCGACTGACTCCAGACCCCCTAGCTGGAAACTATTTGCACCAAACCAAAGATTGAACATGGCGCAAATATCGGTACACATCACTGCTGCCACGCGTAGAAGGAAGAAGAACCACGACCTAACCGCGACAGGGGCTGGAAACCAAACACAGATAGACGCATAGTTGGGAGAGAGCACGGGTAAACCATTTTGGGAGTCCATTACGTTTCTGAACATGGAAGTAAAGTCTGCTCTCCAACGAACAGCCAGTAGGCGCTTCCGCCTAACTGACCATCACAGCAAAGAAGGAAAGAAAATGATTAACCAAAAGCAAACGAATGGCTACTAACCTCGTTATAACATATTTGTTCGTTACCAATAAACGTGACTTTCAAGAATGGTGATCATTAGGTTAGCCCGTTTCTACGGTTATCTTCTCTGCTCCTTGAACTGGAACTCGTCGATCACAGGTTCTAGCCGTGATCCGCCAAGTCTGGACCGCAGGCAAACGACTCCCCAACGCTCACGGCCGATTACATTGTAAGTAGGCTGTTAAGGTTTTTATGTTGGTAACGCCACGTAGCGCTCTATATGAAAATCACTGACTGTGCTGTGTGAAGGCTGTGGCTGGTTTGCATTGTTGGAATTTGCTATAGTAGTGTTGGGCAATTGGCTGTTAACAGCGCGTAGCGTTGCGCAGTTGGAGGTGAGCTGCCAGTAGTGGTGGATGTGGGGAGAGAGATGGCGGAGTTTTGAGAGCGGATGATCTGGACGTGTGTCCATCAGAGACAGTAAATTTGTAAGACTGGATGTCATGAACTGATACATATATTATGACTTTTGAACACTATTAAGGTAAATACATTGTTTGTTCTTTATCAAAATCTTTCATTTGCTAACTATGCCTGTCATTAGTTAGTGACTTCAGAAGTTAGAGTCTTTTATTTAGCTGGCAGTATTGGCGCTCTCTGTATTGCAGTAGTTCGAGTAATGAAGATTTTTGTGAGGTAAGTGATTCGTGAAAGGTATAGGTTATTGTTAGTCAGGGCCATTCTTTTGTAGGGATTATTAAAAGTCAGATTGCGTTGCGCTAAAAGTATTGTGTGTCAGTTTAAGCACAGTCATTTATAATTTTTCTAAGGGAATGTTTCTACATGTACCATTTTACATGTAACAAGCATGACTCATCTGCAATAACTGCATTCAAAATGGTTCAAATGGCTCTGAGCACTATGGGACTTAACTTTTGAGGTCATCAGTCCCCTAGAACTTAGAACTACTTAAACCTAACTAACCTAAGGACATCACACACATCCATGCCCGAGGCAGGATTCGAACCTGCGACCGCAGCGGTCGCGCGGTTCCAGACTGTAGCGCCTAGAACCGCTTGACCACTCCGGCCGGCGTGTGTGATGTCCTTAGGTTAGTTAGGTTTAAGTAGTTCTAAGTTTTAGGGGACTAATAACTTCAGATTTTGAGTCCCATAGTGCTCAGAGCCATTTGAACCATTTTGACTGTGCATGAATGCGATGCCATGGTAAACGATGCCTCATACTATAGCGTTACAGGTGGTGATGCGAACTCTCACTTAGCCGTCAGCATTACCAGCTCCTCGTCTATTCTGCCTAGTCCACGAGGCTCTCAGATCGAGTATTGTCGCCCATCCATAATACACTCCTGGAAATTGAAATAAGAAGACAGTGAATTCATTGTCCCAGGAAGGGGAAACTTTATTGACACATTCCTGGGGTCAGATACATCACATGATCACACTGACAGAACCACAGGCACATAGACACAGGCAACAGAGCATGCCCAATGTCGGCACTAGTACAGCGTATATCCACCTTTCGCAGCAATGCAGGCTGCTATTCTCCCATGGAGACGATCGTAGAGATGCTGGATGTAGCCCTGTGGAACGGCTTGCCATGCCATTTCCACCTGGCGCCTCAGTTGGACCAGCGTTCGTGCTGGACGTGCAGACCGCGTGAGACGACACTTCATACAATCCCAAACATGCTCAATGGGGGACAGATCCGGAGATCTTGCTGGCCAGGGCAGTTGACGTACACCTTCTAGAGCACGTTGGGTGGCACGGGATACATGCGGACGTGCATTGTCCTGTTGGAACAGCAAGTTCCCTTGCCGGTCTAGGAATGGTAGAACGATGGGTTCGATGACGGTTTGGATGTACCGTGCACTATTCAGTGTCCCCTCGACGATCACCAGTGGTGTACGGCCAGTGTAGGAGATCGTTCCCCACACCATGATGCCGGGTGTTGGCCCTGTGTGCCTCGGTCGTATGCAGTCCTGATTGTGGCGCTCACCTGCACGGCGCCAAACACGCATACGACCATCATTGGCACCAAGGCAGAAGCGACTCTCATCGCTGAAGACGACACGTCTCCATTCGTCCCTCCATTCACGCCTGTCGCGACACCACTGGAGGCGGGCTGCACGATGTTGGGGCGTGAGCGGAAGACGGCCTAACGGTGTGCGGGACCGTAGCCCAGCTTCATGGAGACGGTTGCGAATGGTCCTCGCCGATACCCCAGGAGCAACAGTGTCCCTAATGTGCTGGGAAGTGGCGGTGCGGTCCCCTACGGCACTGCGTAGGATCCTACGGTCTTGGCGTGCATCTGTGCGTCGCTGCGGTCCGGTCCCAGGTCGACGGGCACGTGCACCTTCCGCCGACCACTGGTGACAACATCGATGTACTGTGGAGACCTCACGCCCCACGTGTCGAGCAATTCGGCGGTACGTCCACCCGGCCTCCCGCATGCCCACTATACGCCCTCGCTCAAAGTCCGTCAACTGCACATACGGTTCACGTCCACGCTGTCGCGGCATGCTACCAGTGTTAAAGACTGCGATGGAGCTCCGTATGCCACGGCAAACTGGCTGACACTGACGGCGGCGGTGCACAAATGCTGCGCAGCTAGCGCCATTCGACGGCCAACACCGCGGTTCCTGGTGTGTCCGCTGTGCCGTGCGTGTGATCATTGCTTGTACAGCCCTCTCGCAGTGTCCGGAGCAAGTATGGTGGGTCTGACACACCGGTGTCAATGTGTTCTTTTTTCCATTTCCAGGAGTGTATATGGCGTAGATAACATGTGAAGCACATACCATTGCAGAGGGACGTTAGGTGGCAGCTCCATTACGTCTGTTCTGAATTAGTACTATTCAGTGGCATTAGAACTACTTACAATACCCAAAACAGACTCAGGAACATTGGGCCGAGAAAAAATGGTATCGGAACAGGCAGATAGCTAACACTTGCAGTTTATCCGAAGGAAAAGAGTGCGATTGCAGTAATATGATATTGTAATGTGTGTGCTGTGACAGCCGAAACCGATTCTACAGTGTGACAGTTACGTGCCTTTGTGGGAGAACAAAGGCGTGAGACAGGGCAGGCGCCTCTGGCGTGCCGCATCATGGCGGCTTGCACCGCTGCGACTTGGTCGTTTCCCCTGCCACCACTTCAGCCACTGCGCTGCCGCAGGCCCTCATTGGCGACGATTCGAAGCACGAAGCCCGCAGAGTGCTTCGATCAATGTAAGACAATTATTCGTCGCTATTGAGAGCAGTTGCCGATAGATGGCCTGCGTACCAAGTAATAGACGCAGATATTAAAGATCTCATATTTAGTCGCTAGAACAGAAAGACCTTTTTTGCATGAGTTACGTGCTCAGTGTTAGCAATCAGTTACAAAAATGCTGCTGTTAAAAACGCTGTGGTCACAGAGAGCATCCCTCTGTTTAGCAAACAGAAATAACTATTTTAAATGCAAACATCTTAGGTTACGCTTCACAGAGAGTGACACTTACATCGAATGAAACAACATTTGTAGTGTTACCAGTCACTGTTTATTTCCACAACACATTTCGCAGATTGAGTCTTTCACCAGCAGGTAGAATTGTGTGTACTAATATGGCAGGTATGTATTCTGTTAAGGTTTTGGGGTAACATGCACTATCTAGTGGTGAAAAACGACACACTATTTCATACCGTGGATCTGTGAAGGTCTGTGACTAAAGACTGGACGTAAATGTAAAATAGAATACCTCCAGTGGTCTTACACCCTTCTCTGTCGTAATACATCACGTATACATTGTTGTAAACAAAGATGGCGTGTAGAAACGAATAAGTGCAAAGAACATATAGCAACAGAGAACACAATTTCAAATTATTAAGAATATATAGCAAAAAAAAAAAAAAACAGTATTTCGCAGTAACTCTTAAAGCATTGTGGGGATCTGTAAATGAATAGACATGTTAATGCAAATATTTCAGTGGTCACCTTTATGTAAGTTATGTAGTGAGGTGACATGCTGAGAACATAAAGTTGAGTTATTATGTTACCAACAGTGGCAGACATTAAAAATAAATAACATTTAGGCTGGGATTCAGAGGTAGAAGAGGTGAAGAGTGACAGGAGAGGAACAACATTTTGGTTACTGAACAACTGTGAATTGTTAAGATTACATTTCTTACATGTTATAACTAAGTAAATTTTGAACTAACTTATTCATAAGGAATAAAAATATGCAGATAGTTATACACTTAATAATATAAACAGATATACGTACTCTCGTGCTGTTATGAGGTACAAATTGTGGTATCTTTGAGTGGATGTATTGAGTCACGTGTTAATTTAGAAAATATCAAGGAAACTTGTAAATAACTAAAATAATTCATGTTAAATACAAAGCGATAGAGGGTGAAAGGAGTGACAGAAGGAGAGAAAAGGTTTAGTTTTGCCAGGGCTGTCGATTGTCAAGATTGCATCTCTTATACAATTTGAAACAGCGTTTCTGTATTGCTAAACGTTCTTTGTACTTATTAGTTTCAACACACCAGCTTCTTTTGCAAAATATGATGTATTACCACAGAGAAAGGAGCTTAATACCATTGGAGGTATTTTATTTAAGTTATTTTAGTTTCACGTTTACATTCACGTTCAGTCTTCAGTCAAAGACATCCACAGAGCTACATACTGATATTGTGTTTTGTTTTCCTCCACTAGACAGTACCACATGTTACCCCAAACTCGTAACACAACAAATACAAGCCATATTAATACATAAAAATTCACCTGATGAAGGAGGTTAGAAACGAGTGTCGGAATAATAATCAGTGACTAATAACAGTAAACATGTTGTTCCATTCGTAAATAAATATTGTATTAACTGATTTGTGATATGCGACCTGAAACCGAACAGAGCGTTGGAAGCGTGCTGCAAGCAGAGGTAGCTAACACACAAGTCGTTAAGTAGCAATGTGTAAAGCTGTGGTATGCATCAGAACAAGAAACAAGTGGGTAATACGTCCTCTCACCCTACGTTATAGCGACAATTGGCTGCGACAAATGGTTGCGGCGTTAACATATTGTTTGTGTAGACCAACGGCATCATTACCTTACATAGAGTGCGAGAGAGACACACATTTGTCACCCCATTCACATATCCACGATACTTTCAAAAAGTATGCCGTTTCGTAGTTGTCTCTTTATTCCGTGCTGCGACCTATGACAATCTACCGCAATCTATGGTACTGCAACTCGTTATAATGAATGGCCATTATCTTAGGTTTTCATCCTGATAAGTGCCCATAGCCTTGAAAATAGGCATTGTCGCTAGATGCATTTAGTGCCCGCGGCAGTCTAACGGATAGGGAGGTCGTGGATTGAATCCCTGGTTGGAGCGAGGACTTTTTTTCGCATTGCAGTCCATCCAGGGTGACCATAGGTGCAATCTGCACGCAATCAAATTAAATTGAGTACGGGAATCTTTCCCGGCAGCAAACAGCGGACGGATCGATGGGCTCGTCACCCCCCCCCCCCCCCCCCCCCCGCCTCTGCGAACGAAAGACTGCAGGCTAGAGTCACGTACGTTCATGGGATTACCCCCACGTACTTACTTTACCATCTTAGGTGCATTTGCGTGATATTGTTAATGCTCTTCCACGTCTCAATATGATATATGCAGGGTGATACTGTGATAACGTTACAAATTTACAACGATGGTGCAGAAGAGTAATGCATCAGTTTGAGGTAAGGGAGCCTGATCCAGAAACGGCCGAGTCGAAAATTATAAGAGAAACTCGTTGAGATACCTCTGAGATACTTGTACCGATACTGTTGCTGCTAATATTGTTCGGTAGACAATCCCGACGAGCACGTAGGTATAGAAGTTGTGATAATAACTAATCCAAATGGCTCTGAGCAGTATGGGACTCAACTTCTGAGGTCATTAGTCCCCTAGAACTTAGAACTAGTTAAACCTAACTAACCTAAGGACAAAAAATAGTTCACAAAGGCCGATGATGGCAATCGAAATTAAAGTAAATCGAACAATGGCTGCAAAAACTACGCGTATGAAGGAAATATAATGCTTGAACTAGGTTATAGCGCCCTGCAGAATATAAAAACAGTGCTTCGGATAAAAATAAATTCACTATTCGACACTCTTATAGCTACAACGCAATAAAGGAGACACGCAATTCAGAAACTGATTTCCTCCGCACCAGCATACCACGTATAGCTGACATAAAAAAGTGTGCGTGAAAATGCTACAATACAAAATAAGTAAAGCAGCCCCGAAACGGTGAAAGTCATTGGAAAGCTGTAACTACTGCGGAAGGGGTAACAGCGCTCCACAAAAAATCTAATAACTGAGAACATAAAAGATTTTTCATAACGCTATAAATGAGTCTGAAGACACATGCAACACATGAAATGGCAGATACGAAATTTGCTTACCACAATTTAAAAATCTCCTCAGTTGTCACGCTCTTATTCAAAATACGTTTCGATCTCTGACACTAAGCGCAGAACAGAATATAAGGAATAGTCTCTAAATGTTTGTTTGAAGTGCACTCAAAACAAATATTAACAGATACGTTGCTGCGTCATTACGTTCCTTCAGTTTTATTTTCAAATATCGTTTCTTTGTGTTCATTGAAAACGTTGTGAAGGAAACCAATGACAAATTTGAACTGAGAATTAAAATTTAGGGAACAGAAATAAAAACACTGAGGTTTGAAAATGACATCGTATTTGTGTCATAGATGGAAAAGGAATTGGAGGAGCAGTTGAATGGAATGGACAGCGTCTTGAAAAGAGCTTATAATATGAACAAAAGTAAAACAAGAGTTTGGAATGTGAGGTAATCAAATCGGGCAATGTCGAGGGAATTAGATTTGCAAATCAGATACTAAAAGTAGGAGATGAGCTTCGCTATTTGAGCAGTAAAACAACTAATGATGACAGAAGTAGGAGAGGATATAAGATGCAGACTAGTAATACTAAGAAAAAGGAATTTTAAACATCTAACACAAATGTAGATTTTAGAAAGAATTTTCTGAACGTATTTCCCGTTGCAGTGTAGCCTAGTACGGAAGTGAACAGTGGACGACTGACAAAAGGAGTGATGTGGTGCTCTAGAAGAATTATGAAGATAAGTGGGTACATCGAATAACTAATGAGAAGATGCTGAATCGAACTGGGGAAAAAGAGAAATTTATGGCACAGCTAGAATACAAGAAAGGATAAGTTGGCAGGCCACATCCTTAGGTATCAAGGAACCCTCGGTGCGGTAATGGAGGCGGGAGGCCAAGGAACGAATACCGTAAGCAGACCTGAAGAGGCTTTCAGAGGATAGAATAGTGTGAAGAGCTACAAGAAACCAGTCTTTGGACTAAAGACCACAGTAACAACATGGTTTTCAGCTTCCTTTACCACACAGTCGTAATATTAGTGTTATGTTTTGTGCAAGATACTCGTTAAACACATTTTATTTCATCTACATCTACATCTACATGACTACTCTGCAATTCACATTTAAGTGCTAGGCAGAGGATTCATCGAACCACAATCATACTATCTCTCTACCATTCCACTCCCGAACAGCGCGCGGGAAAAACGAACACCTAAACCTTTCTGTTCGAGCTCTGATTTCTCTTATTTTATTCTGATGATCATTCCTACCTATGTAGGTTGGACTCAACAAAATATTTTCGCATTCGGAAGTTGGTGACTAAAATTTCGTAAATAGATCTCGCCGCGACGAAAAACATCTTTGCTTTAATGACTTCCATCCCAACTCGCGTATCATATCTGCCATACTCTCTCCCCTATTACGTGATAATACAAAACGAGCTGCCCTTTTTTGCACCCTTTCGATGTCCTCCGTCAATCCCACCTGGTAAGGATCCCATACCGCGCAGCAATATTCTAACAGAGGACGAACGAGTGTAGTGTAAGCTGTCTCTTTAGTGGACTTGTTGCATCTTCTAAGTGTCCTGCCTATGAAACGCAACCTTTGGCTCGCCTTCCCCACAATATTATCTATGTGATCTTTCCAACTGAAGTTGTTCGTAATTTTAACACCCAGGTACTTAGTTGAATTGACAGCCTTGAGATTGTACTATTTATCGAGTAATCGAATTCCACATGAGTATGTGGATCACCTCACACTTTTCTTTATTTAGCGTCAACTGCCACCTGCCACACCATACAGCCATCTTTTCTAAATCGCTTTGCAACTGATACTGGTCTTCGGATGACCTTACTAGACGGTAAATTACAGCGTCATCTGCGAATAACCTAAGAGAACTGCTCAGATTGTCACCCAGGTCATTTATATAGATCAGGAACAGCAGAGGTCCCAGGACGCTTCCCTGGGGAACACCTGATATCACTTCAGTTTTACTCGATGATTTGCCGTCTATTACTACGAACTGCGACCTTCCTGACAGGAAATCACGAATCCAGTCGCACAACTGACACGATACCCCAAAGGCCCGCAGCTTGATTAGAAGTCGCTTGTGAGGAACGGTGTCAAAAGCTTTCCGGAAATCTTGAAATACGGAATCAACTTGAGATCCCCTGTCGATAGCGGCCATTACTTCGTGCGAATAAAGAGCTAGCTGCGTTGCACAAGAACGATGTTTTCTGAAACCATGCTGATTACGTATCAATAGATCGTTCCCTTCGAGGTGATTCAAAATTGCTTTTCTTTTACTTCCGATGGAATTTGAACCAGCCACTGTACATTCTGGACACGTCTGAATGTGTTCACTGGACATGCACAGTTAGGGCACATTTAAAACCCACTTCCAAACCAAAAGCGGATTCGAACGGAGAGCTTGTCGTTTCGATTCCGTGTCTGTAGTGTACATGGGTTTTTGCGTCCCTGTTAATCTGTGTCTCACGTGACTTGCCACGCACTCGACTGATAGAACTTCCAGATTTTGTCTGCCCACTGGTAATTGTTATTTAATGAATTGTAGAGTGGTCTGCTACACTGTGCTCCGTGTAGCAGGAAATAGCCGTGAGTCAACTGTTATTCTCTCCCTGTTGACCAGGGCAGCTGATCTAGGAGACAGCTGATTGACCTGAACCGAGCAACTCGAGTTACGTACTTGACACGGGGGAACTCCGCAAAACCATTGCCCCGTATGACTGGCCAGGAAGACCCGACGGCGGCCAAGCGCTGAGACCCCTGTCGCTGTCGCGACACTCCTTTGCTCGACATGTCACCTAGGCTGCCGGTGGAGTAACTCGTGGTCCAAGCGTCAGCGGCCGCAGAAATTTATTCAAGAGAGGGAACGATTGCAAAAGTAAAAGCAGTTGAGAACATATCTTGCCTCATGGATTAAGCTTAATAGTAAATACACAAAACTTGTTGTATCTGAAGCGATTGCTGGGTATCTATTCAGTATTTCTAGGGAAGATTGCTTTCATACTTCAGTGGTATAGATAGTTTATTCATAAATCAGAAGTATATCGCTTTATGTTATTAATGTAAATGTGAATGACATGTTTTAGATTCGATAATTTAGAATGACATTCTCTGTGTGATAGAATCCAGCTGATCCACTTATTTATAAAAAAAAAAAGTATTTTTATTCGTCCAACAATGACGTCTGAAGGTGGCAGGGGTAAAATACAGGGAGCGAAAGGCTATTTACAATTTGTACAGAAACCAGATTGTAGTTATAAGAGTCGAGGGGCATGAAAGGGAAGCAGTGGTTGGGAAGGGAGTGAGACAGGGTTGTAGCCTCTCCCCGATGCTATTCAATCTGTATATTGAGCAAGCAGTAAAGGAAACAAAAGAAAAGTTCGGAGTAAGTATTAAAATCCATGGAGAAGAAATAAAAACTTTGAGGTTCGCCGATGACATTGTAATTCTGTCAGAAACAGCAAAGGACTTGGAAGAGCAGTTGAACGGAATGGACAGTGTCTTTAAAGGAGGATATAACATGAACATCAACAAAAGCAAAACGAAGATAATGGAATGTAGTCGAATTAAGTCGGATGATGCTTAGGGAATTAGATTAGGAAATGAAACACTTAATGTAGTAAAGGAGTTTTGCTATTTGGGGAGCAAAATAACTGATGATGGTCGAAGTAGAGAGGATATAAAATGTAGACTGGCAATGGCAAGGAAAGCGTTTCTGAAGAAGAGAAATTTGTTAACATCGAGTATTGATTTAAATGTCAGGAAGTCGTTTCTGAAAGTATTTGTATGGAGTGTAGCCATGTATGGAAGTGAAACGTAGACGATAAATAGTTTAGACAAGAAGAGAATAGAAGCTTTCGAAATGTGGTGCTACAGAGGAATGCTGAAGATTAGATGGGTAGATCACATAACTAATGAGGAGGTATTGAATAGAATCGGGGAGGAGAGGAGTTTGTGGCACAACTTGACTAGAAGAAGGGATCGGTTGGTAGGGCATGTTCTGAGGCATCAAGAGATCACCAATTTAGTACTGGAGGGCAACGTGGAGGGTAAAAATCGTATAGGGAGACCAAGAGATTAATACACTAAGCAGATTCAGAAGGATGTAGGCTGCAGTAGGTACTGGGAGATGAAGAAGCTTTCACAGGATAGAGTAGAATGGAGAGCTGCATCAAACAGGTCTCAGGACTGAAGACCACAACAACATGATGTTAGACTGACATTGAGAGTTGAAAGTCCAAGATAAAAAAAGAGCAGTATGGCTGAGCAAATATTGTGTGGTAAGAACAAAAAAAACCCACAAAAATGCGACATTAATACTCCTCGAAGTTTTTGAAAAAGCTTAGTAAACTTTGATGTTATTTACAATACTTTGCTCGCTCTTAAACTTCACATAGGGCCGTATTAATGGATTTGTTGCATTATTTTCGTGCCTTCTAGTGTTAAATATAGACTGGCATGATTAAAACTGTATTTGAAAGGTAGTTGTTTGAGTTGTTTGTATGAAGTGTAATCCAGAGCCAGCATTCGACCAGATGACTGTGGAAAAACTAGTAAACTCACCCTCGGATTTGTCAGTAGAATCGATTAGGAACGAAACAAGAGTGACCTGGTCTTCCAAGTTTCATTCATTATTGTGCTGTCATGTGAATTGGACTGCTGGATTCCTTATTATGAACGTATCTTGTGCTGTGTTGCGCCCCATAGAGTATGGGGAGATCTCAAACCTTGGAAAGGACATATTCCGTCTTTTAGATCATGTAGTTGCACACTTTTTATCCTATCTTCTCAGCTTAGGAGACCGGCTCCGTAAATATTTACAGTACGGCGTGGTCCTGTTATTCAAGCTAGTACTAGGGCTCTGTCGTGTAAAAATGAATGTACATTCAGTAGGCCGCCACAGATTTCCTTTGACATAGACAAATGCTAAATTAATATTACGACCAAGTTGTGCAGTTGGGGGATGGGGCGTTCTTGTGGGGATTGGGGGTGTTGTCTGGCAGGTACAATGCAACCATGTTTGTGTTGTTCTTTGAACTGCTGTCGAAATCCGCGCTCCAGCATGTTGAACCGGTTCTTTTCTGCGACTCCATAGGTGATGCTCGAGGAAGTGACAGAGAAAAGACTACAGACACTGTTTCAACTCTGTTCTATGATGGTTCACATCTACCTTGACTCCAGGACAATTCAGAAGCCACCACCGCTCCAAGCAAATAGCGTAATTTCCCATTAACAAGAGAGATGAACAAACGAAGCCAAGTCACATACATAGCGACTGCCGAAGGCACGGTATTTCCCCTATCGCTCGGGAATGCTAACTCTGTGGTTTAGTGGAATGGTAGACAATCATCGCCAGGAGTATCTGACAAATTTGAAATGAATAAAATGTCAGTATTCCCTGATAATTGCGAACGCCTACGGGAACGGGGGAAATTCAGGATCAGATGTATGCCCAGCATCCAGAATTGTGTGTACAACTTAGTCCCCAGGCGCCTTTCTTCTCGTGTTAACCGAAAATTCTCCATGCTAGACCACACTGAGAGAACAGATAGAGAAACTCTGGAAAAAATATTCATGGAAGGAAAGATCGAAAGTAGATACTTCCAATCTGAAAGCTCTCCAGCCTACGTCTTCAGCAGGCGCTAAGAGGAGTTGGCAACCGTCTGGCATGGCATGGCGACGCTAGGTTCACGACTTGTCATGACGAGTTCCCCAAACATATGCCGGGAACGTTCCTTTCTACATTATGGGACTACTTTCGATTGTCATCCATGTCCTACAAAGGTATTATAAATCATGAAATGTGTATCAAAAAGTATGCATGAAAATCATTTGTTTATGAGCTAATAGCGAAATACCACGTTGGAAACTATCAAAGTCTGAAACTCTTAACATATGTTAAAAAAGTTACCCGCTTGCTTGTATGCACACAGTTGTTAAGTGTAGACTCCTGTGCAGTTATAACATCCCCGAATGTTTTCGCTGACTTCTACACGTTCACGAAGCGTTAGAAATGTGTGTTGCGCTTAAATAATGTAGTCGAATTCAGTCAAGAAATGATGAGTGAATTAGAGACACTAAAACTGGTAGATGAGTTTAACTATTTGCCAGAAAATTGACTGACGATGGCCGATATAGAGACGAAGCTGAATTCAGGCTGGAAATAGGAGAAAAAATTCTCAAAAAGAGAAGTTGGTTAACATCGAGGATGAATTTAAGTGTTAGGCAGTCTTTTTGAAGGTATTTGCCTGGAGTCTAGTCATGTACGGAAGTGAAACGTAAATGATAAACAATTCGGAGGAGAAGAAATTAGAAGTTTTTGAAATGTGGTGCTACAGAAGAATGCTAAAGATTCAAGAGGAAGTGAAACGAACTTGGAAAAAAAGAAATTTATGACAAAATTTGACTAAACCTGCGCCAATAGTCGAGCGCGTTAACGCACCGACTCTGCGGTACGGGTAGTGAGCCTGACATGCCATCGAATCCTCCTCGCGGATTAAAGACGAGGCCTGGTGAACCAGCCAGCCTGCAGTTTTCTACCTCTCACTAGAAATAGGTAAGTACCAGGCAGCTACTCACGTCCCGTCTCACCCCAAACATTTTGGTAACTTTCTCACAGCTGCACAAGGGATTTGCTCTGGATGTATGCAGATGGAGTAGACGTGTTACATCCTAGAGAGTAGCTGTCAAAGACGAACTGATGAACTAAATCAAACAACGAAATCTTGACTACTGTAAACAGGTTCAAATGGATGTAGGCTTTCGTAGTTGCAGAGATGAAGCGACTTGTACAGGATAGGTTGTCGAGAAGAGCTGTGGCAAACCTGACTCCGTACTGATAACGAGAACAAACAAACAAACAAACACACACACACACACACACACACACACACACACACACACACACAGCATGAAACAATTACTTTATGTTGCTCGCAGAAAGCAAATCTATGGACTGAGGTGGTTAAACGGGCAGCTCATGGAATGGTTTCCCATTTCCATCCGGCTGTAAAGGGGTGTTTCATCCAGTGCATCTTGAACAAAGTGGCTGAAATATGGTAAAGATCCATTCTGAATAAGCCACAAACTCCCTCTTATTTATAACAGGAACGTCCCCTAGAATCGACCAATCAGCTGATGTTTTGAGCGGTAACTTCAGCATCAGTCTTTGGGCTCTAAATTGCAGCACGACCTGCTTTATCAATTTAAACCCAAGACTGGCAGGAAGACAGACTACATAATAGACTTGCAGCACCTGCTAATCAGAGATCACTACTGCAGAAATGTTATCTATAGCTAAACCAACAAAGGAAAGAATAGCGGTTACTCCATCCATGAGTTATTTCACCATCGAGAGAACGGTACCGCACGCAGAATTCAAAAGATCTAGATGTATGGAGATCTAGACAGATTATATTAAAACACAATCGTGACAGTGATCCGCAGAGTCAGGTACACGTGGCTGTTCTGAGCGGGTGTGACGACGTTCTTCAACGGTCCTGGTGTTCCGACCCACATACAGGGTGGGGCAAATAAAACTGGTCCGGACGAGTGGGTACGATTGGGCGTTAATGTAAGCATGTAACCACACCCCGTGATCTACAGTTACTTTGATCTACAGTTACTTTCAACACCATGGAGCACCTGCTCATACAACCAGCCGAACTTGGAGCACAATCTTTACGCCCAACAGAGTTGTTAGCAGAGGTCGCGGCCCTAGCTGGCCAGCCAGCTCACCTGATCTGTCCGTGTGCGATTACTTTGTGTGGGGAGCCCTCAAGTCTAAGATGTATCGCAACAACCCTCATAGCCTTCAGGAACTGCAGCAGATCATTTCAGATGAGACTGCAACTATTCTACAGTCCATCGTCGATCCGCCTTCAGCGTCTTGCTGACCAGGGTCCAAAAGTGCCAAGAGATGAGAGGTGGTCACTTTCAACATCTGCTATTGTCAGGTTATTACTGTATTCCCTTTCCTCCCCTGTGTTTCTTTGTGACCTGGAACTCTGTTCTCTGTGCCACTTTTATCTGACGCACCCTGTACGAGGGATCCGTTAAACTCTTGCCTTTCGCAGGCCTATATAAATTTCATGGAATCTAAGAGAGCATTCCGGTAAACTATTCGAAAGTCGGATACGACATTAAATACTTAGAGTTTACATAAAAATCATAACATATCTACAAATATGGGTTGTGGCAGTTTCTGTTCATCTCTTTCAATCACTGCGTCATGTGTAAGCAAGAAAAACCAGCAGAAAACTGATAATTTGCGTAACAAATCCTTACCGAAAGTTCTGCGGCCGGTGATTACAAGATTTGTATATATCAATAAGTATCTCAATTATTTAACAGACCCTATATGATGCAGTTGCTCGTCACTAAAACTATCAATTAGGTTCTGAGGCCACATTTCTACAGTACGTATCATATTTTCTTACAACAGTTCAACAGTGATAAGTTACCTTTTTGGTCTGAGAGAGCGCATAATTTCTCAACCAATGATAGGAGAATAAAATCGCCTCCGTCAGTTATCTGCACAAGCAAATAATGCACACATCATTTTTTTGTTGTGACTGCAGTGTTTGTTGTTTGGATCGCTGACACTTCACTCAGGTGCAAAGCCTTTTGTTAGTCGGTTTTTTATTTAGATGTCTCCGACAACGTAATTTGTACGACACTGAAACAGAAAAACAGTGGAAGCTAGGTACTTCACGTCAAGTTGCTTTTCTTCTATATTTCGTCACAGATGATTGCTTGCTCTGTATTGAGAAGTTCGTTTTGTTATTGTTATAACAAGTGTCCGTAAGTCGCGAATTGTTGAAACAGTGACAAGCATATCTTTCGCAGCGAGAACTTTGGAACTCGCGCGTTTCCTATACGAACATGGCCGAAGTTATGATCCAGGAATAGTGCATTTGTTTTTGTGTAGCCCAAAACGATGTGAGTTTTGTCTTACGCATCGTCGAATTAACAGCACGGTGCATCCGAAACTTAAGTAACCTGTGAGTGTAACAATTTACGATAAAAATTATATTTTAGAATTGTAGTATAGAAGTATTTACAGACACTGCTATAGTTACTCGACAGTTTTGTAGCTGTGTTCGGCTGTATTGTATCTTTGACTATACAATTAAACAACGCCTGAAAAATTTCTAGTAGTGTCACTGCGGCTGTTGAATATGGATAAAAGTTTGAAATCTTAATGAGTGCCACTTAATCAATTCTACGATTGCTAGGCTGAGCATCCTCTTTACTGCTGTTCAGAAAAGGGGATTAGATATCATGAACTATTCGGGGAACTATTGTGTCTAAAACAGTTTGGATTAAAGCCACTCAGCATTACTACAGGCAAAGGGAATCGACCGTTTACTGATATTCATATCTGTAGGCCTGCCGGACGTGTCACTAATGACGAAACACATGGCCGCAGGTGTTGTTTGGAAGTCAGCCTTGAGTTCCTTTCGCCCATTCAGTAATTTATACGATTTCCTTCCTGTTTGCTGTGTATTAATTTAGCTCCTCCAGTACACCCATATAAAGTCCGTTGTTGGTTTTGTGCAAAACAGTTATTTTTTGTCGATGTTTTGTTATTGTGGTGGAATCGGCGTAAGATAATTCCTGACAGTTGCAGTGGGCTGGGCGCGGCTACTTCAACCATTCCACGTAACGCGGTGTTGTAAACATCTCTGTGGCAACGTCATAGTATCGTCACAGCCTGCTAGACGTGTACTGTTTTGGTCTGCAGCCGTTTGTGCTACGCAGCTGAAGTTCTTACGCCGATTCGACTGTAGTGTATGTATGTTCTTTGTAACATGTCAGATAATTATTTTCTATCCCTTTGGCCTATATAATGTTTTTCACGTGTATTATTGTATTACTGTAAACACCGGGATTCGTAAACTTCTTATGCCATGTCGGAGGCGAAATTTTTAATTTTTTATGTTTTAACCGCAGTTATAATACCTTTTCTTCGAAAAATTTGCTCAGTTTTAGCTGATGTAGTTCAGATGAAAACCTTCCTCGTCTGCAACCTGTTTTTAAATTCGTAGCTCTTGTTTTCGCTAGTAGCAAACGCGGAAGTCCTGTAGCACAGAATAGAAGTACGCGTGTTTATCAGGATGGTTCGAATAGGCATTAATGATCACGCTCACACAAGTCGGCTTACTGTATATACAAAAAGTTGTTTTTTTTTTCATTTCTTGAGATCGTAAAGTATAGGAAAATGGACTTTTCTCACTTTAAAATCTTCAGTAAATTTTGTTTTTGAGTTTATTGTACTTATTTTCTTTGCTACGTGGTCTATATCATCTTCATTGCCTTGATAAAGAATAACTGAATTATAAACGTATCTCCTGTAACATATGGTTCTGTTCTTTATGCTTTGGTTATCTTAAAAACTGTTTCTCAATTATTATTATTATTATATATTGCAAAGCTACTGCCCATAAATAAAACGTGTTTCTGATAATAGCACTTATCACCGAAAGCGAAAACATGCGAAGACGGTTTCAAGCATTTCCACTTATTCCAAAGCTTCATATATATGGATGCGTTGGTCTTTTAGTTGCATGCTTCATACTAGCGCTTCCTAGACTTTTTGCCAATGCCCCATGTTCAATTCAATCATCTCCGCAGCGGTGGCATAAACTTCAGACGGATGGAAATGTTGAGATACCCTTCCCCTACAGTGTACTATGTAGGGTCCCTCCCATCACGAAGTGTTTGTTCAAATGGCTCTGAGCACTATGAGACTTAACTTCTGAGATCATCAGTCCCGGCCGGCGGGAGTGGCCGTGCGGTTCTAGGCGCTACAGTCTGGACCCGAGCGACCGCTACAGTCGCAGGTTCGAATCCTGCCTCGGGCATGGAAGTGTGTGATGACTTAAGGTAGCTAGGTTTAATTAGTTCTGTTCTAGGCAACTGATGACCTCAGAAGTTAAGTCGCATAGTGCTCAGATCCATTCGAACCATTCATCAGTCTCCTAGAACTTAGAACTACTTAAACCTAACTAACCTAAGGACATCACACACATCCATGCCCGAGGCAGGATTCGAACCTGCGGCCGTAGCGGTCGCGCGGTTCCAAACTGTAGCGCCTAGAACCGCTCGGCCATCCCGGCCGGCATGAAGTGTTCTTCTAGGTACTTAACTATACTGGACATGGTCAGGCGTTCTTTTAAACTTGAGCCATAGTTCTTCCACTTGACTCTGTCCAGAGCTAAATGTTTGAAGTTCATCATTGAAATGTGACATTGCGCCCATTTTATCTTGTTTACTGAACATATAATGCTTTTTGCTTGGTTTTGCTGCCCTTTGTGCTTTTGACAGTCGATGTTGCCACAACTCGCTCATTGTTACTGTTACCAGGTTCGTTCCGGACATCCTCAGAGAGGTCAGGCCTAACTGCAGTAAGGTGCAATATATTTCCGGCATGAGTGCGATTACGAAATATCTGTTCTAGGTCTTTCTAGAGAAGAGATGTAGTAAAATTTCGCAGAATGTCATGTCACGCCCAATACAAACTACAGATTGTTGAATGGTTAAAGCCTTCTCCGACGATTACTGTATCATCGGGGAACTTACGTACTAGCAAACTTGAGGTACATCCAAAGTTTTCGGTTACGTTTGGTGGTGAGTCTTGTGGTCGATTAGGATTTTAGTTCTTACCTGTGTGGGCCATCGATGCATGTCCTGCTGTTGACAAGAGTCTTTCAGAAGCTGTCGAGGCGTCTGTACAGCTCAAATGTTGAAATGCAGTTTCTTTTTTTGTAGCTTTGGGTAGGTAGTACCGATAGTGTAATTTCATACTTCGAATTGAACTTATTCAAGACCTAGAAGGCAATCTTTCAGATAACTGAACTGTGATGGTGGGTCAACTGTGTTCTAGTTTGCAAATTATCCTTTTCTTCTGGTATTTTATTATGTTTACTAAAAAATAAAAAATTGGTTCTCTGTTTTCCAGTAATCAACGTGTAGCACATCATCATTGACAGTCGTTTCAGCTTTCAAATTCCTAAAGCATCTTGGAAGTGTATGTTCTTGAATCTAGAATGAGCAACGTCGATAAGATAATACCTTATGTTCAGCTGGTAGTAAGTTCCTTTTGATTTCTGTTATAGTGTCCCTCCTCTTCAGATCCTCTCCGTCTTGCAAATGGTTTCATGTCAGATATTGTGATATTTAACTTTCCAGTTACTGAAATTGCTTTACTCGTTACGACATACTTTTCTACGTAAATTTTACGAGTACTCTCTTCTATAGGCCGCAGAACGTCGCAGGCACCTTCCGGTCGCTTAGTTACAACAGCCGAAGCAATTGCTTTATTTCGCTCAGAAATATTTAGCTCGCTCCTTCTCCCCCTTGGACACATTTGACAAGTCGCAAATCTGTTGAACTGGCTTTATATTCCCAACATTGGTATTTTGTAAATGTGGATAATACTCGAAAATCCCTACTCGTAGCAGCTGCCAACCGCTTGACGGTCAAGGCGATTTCCATCTGGTTATGAACAACTAACTCATCCTATGCCCAAGAACAGCAGACACAGTAGGGCTGCGTTGTGGCTGGTGCAATATTTTGAAGAACGTTTGTAAAAACTGACGTATTGCCAAATGGAAGTATACGATCTCCATAAATGTTTGTATAATGTCTTACGTCACGATCGTTTTCGGCACGAAGTCGCCATCTTCAGGTGTGACTAGTCAAGTAAAAAGCATCGTCAAGATATGTAAGTTACAATTAGGCACGTTGATCATCATGAAGTCTAAAATACGTCAATGTATGTACATCATATTGTCACATTGTTTAAAAAAAAGTGACGATATAATGTACAGTCATTGTAGTATTTTAGACTCCATGATGTTCACAGTGCGTAACTGCAACTATTATATACGATGATTTTTGGTGGATTAATCACTTCTGAAAGATGACAACTTGGTGCCGAAATCAGTAATACAAATATTACACATTTTTAAAGCGATCGTGAATTGTTAAATTATTATACATTGTACGAAACAGTAAACTAAACTTTCTCAGTCTCTTTTAATTTATGCATTTGATATGCTAAAAGTATTACCAATTGCCATTAAGAACCAAAGCTATTTACATCCGAAAAGAAATACGTGTTACGACAAGAGAAAAACTTGGGATGACATTTAGTAGTTTCCAGAAACGTGCTCTACGTTAAGAGCACAAACAAACTCGAAAATAGCTTTAATTGACGGTAAATGCAGAGATTACAAGTTCACGTTAAAAAATCAAAGTAAATGCACACGTTATTTTGGTTATAATAAATGTTACAGTTCGTAATTGTGAATCACAAACGTCGATTTCCTACAAAATATCTTCTCAAAAATATGCGCTTATTCGTATAGATACGCATTGAAATGTGGAAGGAAGGATTTTTTAATGACGATACTACTGCAACAATTGTATAACGCATAAACAGTTACAGGCGTCAGAAAACTTCCAAAAATATACTTTTTTCTCGCAAATATACAATGACACTAGGGAACGACTCTTTGTGAACGAGTATACCGTTGCCAAAAGTTTCTAAAACCACAAGTTAAGTTCACAATTCACAATATAATATGAATTTTCTACGGCACGCGCTGTTCGAAAACACCCACTGTATCACGACACACACATACGGCTTCACACAATCAGTGAAAGATTGTGACACAGACAGCAAAATTAGTCTAGACTTTCGAATGTATCTGAGACACACAACCGCACACAACGTAAAATTCTGAAGTCAGCTTGCGTATGTAAACTAAAGTGCAAGATGCAGGTTTTTTACTTATCTGAATTTATTACACTTTATGCACCAGCGTGCGTTGACTTCTGCGTCAATTTATCACGGTCAAAATCACCGAAGTTGTGGGGCACCAACAATGGAAATCTTGCACTTGGGGCGGCTAAGCACGCAAGTTGTTGCAAGTAGAAAGGAAAAAAAGGTGGATGACACATTGGCATAACTGACTTCAAAAATTCTATGACGAAAATTTGTTGAGAGAGTTGAGGTTGAACGAGATAAATGAGATAAGCGTTAACAGGGAACAGAAAGAAGCACAGAAACTGTACGGCTGCAAAGCACGTGAACGACTGGAAAAGACACTGGCTGTACTGCCCACAGCAGGCCTAGTACTTAGCATTTAAAGTTTGCGACCAGCATAATATTACTGCGCAGCCTATCAACGCATACACGTTCACTCTTACACCACATCCGACAATGTTGAAGAGTAATATTGATAGTCTATGGCTCCGTTTCTTCTGGAAACCACGTTATTGTGAGAAACCAAAAACAGCTTTCCAGCTATTGACTTCTTTTGTCTTCCAATTGTTGTTTCGCGTCGAACAGTTCGTTCTGTTCTTGGTCAAAGGAGCAACCGAACGTTTGAATTCTGCTTTACTTTTTCCATTTCGAAGTTCATTGATTAATACAATAACTTCACGTCTACCTTATGTTACTGTATGTCTTCCGCGACACTTTCAGCAAGTCCCGGTTTTCACATCGAGAAATATGTTGTTAATAAACGAACGAAGTCTCTCTATCGATTTCTAATGTATTAGCTGCGAATGTTTCAGTGGCATATTTTAATAGCGTTGACTTATTTGTTTGTCTTCAGAGGTATCCGCTCTTGAATAGGATACTAAAGATTCCAACTGTACTCGTGAGGGATGCCCATTCTTCCTTGTCAAAACTGTTGAAGTACTCTGTCGCCAACTAGGACCTTGTGGTCTAAGATAACTCGGCAAGTGACATGGTGTGTTGCAGAATTCAGTAGAAGTGAACTTGGATCCATTTTCCAAACAGAACACCAGTAAATGCTTGGGTAGCTCAGATGGTAGAGCACTTGCCCGCGAAAGGCAAACGTCCCGAGTTCTAGTCTCGGTCCGGCACACAGTTTTAATCTACCAGGAAGTTTCATATCAGCGCACACTCCGCTGCAGAGTGAAAATCTCACAAGTAGTTAGCAGAAAACCCATTATGCTCACTTTTTTAGTTCAGTGTACTTACAGTAACCATGTCTCGAAAATTAATTATTTACTTTAGTTAGTTTCGTGATTTTCCTCGTATTAGTCTGCGATCTGTTGATTTTAGCCGGCAGTGTATCCACACACACACACACACACACACACACACACACACACATATATATATATATATATATATATATATATATATATATATATAGACGTATAACTTACCGCCTAGAGAGTAAGGGGTAAGTACCACCTACTCATGAAATGAACGGGGTGGAGGTGAAAAACTAGCGGAGCTCACGACGGTCAGATTTTGTTCATCCAGTACATGAGAATGAGAGCCTTTAGTGACTTACAGCAAGCTTTACACATAATTTCAAATCCTTACGAAACTTTTTCTCGCTGACAATCCCCATAGAACGATTAAAGGAAAAAGGTTGGTCGTGTACTACATTTCCGTCGTTCGTGCAGTAAAACTGCCACATCAGGCATTTCGTTTTAATTTATTACTTCTTTACCACTAACTGTATTCACGACACATTTTTCAGGCAGTATTCACATATACTACTGAATGTACCTGCAAAATTATATAATTGTATCACACATAGTCTAAGAGATATGTCATTAATACTGAGATGCGTCAAAAACTACCGCTTCACCCATGACGTTTTAATTTATTGCATCTTTACTACTAACTCTATTCCCAACATATTTCACAGACAGTATAAAAAATACCACTGTATTTACCTGCAAAATTGTATGATATATTGTTGAGGAAATATGGCATCAGAGACTGAGCTGTGTGAAATCGAAATTGCAGGACGAAAATCGTTACAGATGCAGGCTAAATACGGCTGAAAGCTCGTTCTAAACTCCTGGATTGATTTGTACCAAATATAGTACACACATTACTATCTGAAAAGAAGTACTGGGTGGGGGGGTCAGTACCATCAACCTGCGATTGGGGTGTGGATGATAACATGGAGAATGGAGGGGGAAGGAAGAGGTGGACAGGCAGAGAGGGGAAAGGAAAACATGGACACAGATAAGAGGCAGGAGTAGATGGTCACAATTATGGGGAGGGCAAATGGGCAGAGCAATGGAGGAGGAGGAGGAGGAGGAGGAGGAGGGGAGAGAGAGTGGGGCAGAAGGGGATAGAGGGAGTGAGGAGGAGATTGAGGGGTAGGAGGACATGAACTCAGAGGTGGGGTGGAGGAGATGGAAAGAGGGGGGAGGAGCAAATGGGCTGAGACGGCAGGAGGAAATGGACAGAGAGAGGGACAGCAGGAGATAAACAGTAGGGGTGGAGGAGGTGCACAAACAGAGGGGAGGTGAAGGACATGGACGGAGAGGGGGGACAGAACGAGAGGCCAATAGAAATGGAATAAATACATTACCAGGCAACGCCGTAAACCCAGGTAGTTACAACGTAAATTCGACCGTCGGCTATTACATTGCAATTGTGGCGGCCAGGTGAGGTCGCGAACAGTTGATCGCTAGTAACGTCGAGGAGGTTCGCGCACAGGCCTCTCGGAGCGTTGCCTCGCGCGCCTATTACTTGCTGCGAGAGCAGAGCGTTCTTTCAACTTGGTACGTGCTACAGTTGAAAACTATTCTGCTCTTGTTGTTCGTCTTAGTCAACACGTGTATTAACAATTGAGACTCAAAAAATGTTACTCTCTTTTATGTTTATTTCTATGGTAATTTGGAGAGAACAGCAGTGATAACGAGAAGATAGTTGTAAATTAGAACTTCATTAACTATGTATCCCACGTAATAAACGCAAGGAAGTGGTGGGGTTATTGCAAAAATGTAATTCTATTCAAAGTGTTGACTATGAAAAACATATTTATCTTTGGGGCTCGTCTGAGGCCTTCAGAAAGTCAGGCTGCGGCGTTCTTGCGGAGAACATTGGGCCATGAGTTTGAATAGGCACTCTTATGTTCCGCTGCATTGAAGGAAGAAGTGCTTATTGTCGAATGGAGGGAGTTGCTGGACGTGGGACGGTGATGTGGTGTGCGTGCTGGAAGAGCACACGTGCAAGGCGATTTCGTTGATCATTCGCAACGAACGTGTGATTCAGGCTTAACTTTTTTCTTGATTCAGGTTGTGAAATTGCTGTAATTTTCACGTGTTGGACTTTCGTCTCACATGTGGTTGTAGAGTTTTTGTATGTTTGTGAGGCAAATATGTTTCGAGACTCGGTACAGAATCTACTTGCCAGTAATTCATTCGAATGGTAACCCTGTCAATTGTCCGCAGCTCGTGGTCGTGCGGTAGCGTTCTCGCTTCCCACGCCCGGGTTCCCGGGTTCGATTCCCGGCGGGGTCAGGGATTTTCTCTGCCTCGTGATGACTGGGTGTTGTGTGATGTCCTTAGGTTAGTTAGGTTTAAGTAGTTCTAAGTTCTAGGGGACTGATGAACATAGATGTTAAGTCCCATAGTGCTCAGAGTCATTTGAACCATTTGAAACCTGTCAATTTAGTCACTTATTAATGAATATTTGTAATTTATATTGGATCATAACTTTTGAGGTTCTTTTATATTTTGGAGTACTCGTATGTATCACTGCGACGTACCCACGTGTCCGGGTTCCGTTATATGAATTTACACATAAGTATTCTTTACAATCATTCTCCTTGCCATGCATTTTCCTTTTTAAGCGAGTTAGTCATATTTGTATTCCGCGATTGGTACACGATAACTTGACCTGAAACGTAGTGGTTGGCTAACGCATGTGGTAGTTACTTCCAAGTTCCTCATTGCAGTGTAGGTCAACAACAGTAGTAATCACTACGAATATTATACTTCCCATTTATGTGCAAGTTTTTCAGCAAAGAAGGCAGATTTTGGTGGTGACGGAGGTGGCAGAGACACAGTGCCTTCACCTACAAAAAGCTTTAGTCGACGCTTTATGAGTGAGTCTTTATTATACAAACTGGGTCAGCATAGTCATCTGCACAAGTGACTGTAAGACACTTTATTAATAGGTGAGGCATCTGATACAGTTGATTTTATTCACTTAAACTCAACTTTTCTTCTCGTGTGCCCAGTGTGTGCTATAAAAAGGGCGGTTTCAATGACTTGGTAGTTTTCTATAAAGTCTTGCAGTCAAATTGTGTTACGATTGATTTATGGGTCAAAAATGTTTGTATGGGTGCTTGTTGGTTTGATATTAGGAATTACTGTCACAGGTAATCTATGCTTTAAAACCCAGCAGGACGCTCACATCACCCGACCTTTTAGCCAGAAGCAGTTTATTTCATTTAATGTTATACTCTCAGTATAAACAAGACTGGGAACCGTAACTAAAGATTAGATGCGATAACTATTTCATGTGGTTTTCAGTGCTTGTCAGAGATATCTCTTTTGAGAGGTACCAGTCCATGATCTGCTGATGACGTAGAAGTGTATAGCCTAAATTAATCATTCAAGAGTCACTGTTCCCATATTTTCGTTCCAGGATCTGCACCAGCTTCGTCATCAGCGATGACTATATTTCGGAATCGATATGCGCCTCCTGAATATTGACGTTCTGTCTTACTATGGGTGTAGTAGTGATACGTGGTGCAGACAAGTTGCCATGTGAATGCATCCACAAGTACGTAGCGCAGACAATACCCTCTGTGTCCGAACACTAATAAACCTGAAAGGGACACACAAAATTCATGTTTGAAAAATCAGTGATAGTGGAACTTAGCATAACGAAAATATCTAATGAGAATGAAAGCTCCAAAACTAGCTGCAATGAGGTAATATGCTTAATAAATTACACTGTCTCGATTTAATAGCCATTATCAACTGACCTCAGAAAATAACGTTTGTAAGATTATTATACGTAAATCATGTCTGTTTTATCTTTACATTTGCATTGGTACTAAAGCGTAGTTGGAAGTGACGATTATATTGTATCTATAGAAAATTTTATGCCATGTCGTGGCAAGTAATTTTTTTGTAGTTAGAAAGCGTAAACAACAAGTTTTTGACAGATGTTTTGACAGTTCCTCACTACGATGCTATATGTTTACAAAGTATACACAGCCTACCAGAGAGAATTTTACATTCTGATATTTTTTATTTTCCTTTGAATTATATCTGTGGTCTGTGTACATTTTATGTTGCGTATGTAAAATACAAAGCAAAATAAAACCAACGAAATGAAACATCTCTGGTAAGCTGTATATACCTTGCAAACGCAAGGCATCGTAGTAAATAACTGTCAAATATATCTGTCAAATATTTTTTGCGTTTTGTAACTACAAAAAATTTATACTTATTACGGCTTGACAAAAAACTTACTTTAGATGCATATGGTTGTCACTTCGGACTACACGTAAGTACCAATGCAGATGTAAACGAAAATGGCCACCACTGTTATTTTCGCAGGTCACTTGATAATGGCAAATAAGCCGAAGCGGACTTGTCGCGTAAATTATTAAATATATTACAGTACTACAGCTATTTTTGGAGCTTTCATTTTGTGTTATAATAATGTATACTTTGCTGTAGGCCGAACGGAACGTAAAAAAGGAAAGTGTCTAACGTATTCTCTGAAGACACCAAAATTATGCCCAACGATTCGTCTAAAAGCGACTGTATTATCAAACAATTGGTGGAAACTAACATGTGCGTCAGTATTTTTAACAGACAGTAGTGTTTGGGCACCGGTGCTATAGAGAAAAACTGAAAAACAATGTCAAAGGAGAGAGATTGTTTTGGACGCGACATCGCTTGTCTTCTCACCCCGTGATTTCGGCATTGTGGGTGGCTGTATTTCCTCCATTGGCGATTTCGTGCACTTGTGCTTGCGAATCATCGAGCTATAGTAAGCCAGAACACCAGTACGCAGTGTGTCGCTAAAGTGCGGGAAAAAAATTCTATACATTATAAACTGTCTAAGGTAAAGACTCACAATGCAGGATGAATAGTAGATTTTTAGTGGCTTAAACAAGTCACAGCATTAATCTCACAGGGGAAGCGTACGCCCAACGGATCACCGCGCAGCTGAAGTTCGTAGTCAGATGTAAGAAATTTGCTGTTCCAGTACGATGCGCTTCTCAGATGTTTTTCAGAAATCGAGGTGCGGAGTTCGACGAACCACACGAGAGCGACGGTCGCCGAGCAGTAGAGTTCGCGCCAAGGAACGCTGTAAGGACACCCGCGTGCAGCGCGAAACTAAACACAAGATGTCGCGAGAGACGCACCCGCCGGTATAAAAGGAGGTGTGCAGCATTGTGTTGTCAGCAGAGGAGCAGTGACAGCAGGAGAGATAAGTGACTAAGGCATTGGATTTCATCTCAGTAATAAATCCATCAGGGACATTTCAACCCTTTTAAAGCTGCCCAAGTCGACTGCTAGTGCTCTGCGAGCGAAGGGGAAACGCGAAGGAACAACAACAGTTAAAGCGAGACCAGGAGACCTCTTGGACTGACGCACAGGAACGCAGAGTATTGCCGTGGATAGTTGTAAGAAATCGCACGAAATCGACGGAAAGAGTGACTCGTGAGTTTCAAAGTGCTACCAGGAGTCCAGATGGCACAATGACTGTGCATGGCGAGTTAAAAAGAGTGGGGTACGTTGGTGGAGCAGCTCCTCCACATTTCTGTTCTCAGGGTTACACGACGTTCGAAGTGGAGTAAAGAGCGACGCCTCTCGACAGTGAGTGACTGGAAACGAGTGATTTGGTGTGACGAATCACACTATACCTTGTACCAATCCGATAAAAAGATTTGGGTCTGGAGAACGTTACCGGCCATCATGTGTAGTGCCAATAGGAAAATACGAAGCATATGGTGTTACAGTATCAAGGTGTCTCTCGTGGTTACCGTGTTAAATGCAGAAGCATACGAACAGATTTTCAAGCATTGTGAACTGCATGCAGTAGAGGAACAATTTAGAGGCGATGACTGTTCGTATCAGCATGTGAGTGCATCCTGTCATAAATCTACATTCTGAGGTAGCTGTTTGTGGACAACGTCTTTGTTGTTGTTGTTGTTGTTGGTGGTGGTGGTGGTGGTGGTGGTGGTGGTCTCCAGTCCGAAGACTACCGTTACTCTGTTCTGTACCTGTCTCTTCGTCTTCTAATAATTGCTGCAACTGACATGCTTTTGAACCTGATTACTGTATTCATCTTCTGGTCTCCCTCTAAAATTGTTACGCCCCGCACTTTCCTCCAATATTAAATTGGTGAGCTCTAGATGATTCAGAATGTGGCTTATAAACTGTACCCTTCTTTTAGTCAAGCTATGTCACAAATTTCTATTCTCCCCAGTTCGTTCAGTACCTCCTCATTGGTTAAAAGATCTACCCACCTAATCTTCTTCATTCTGATGTTCCACAATATTTCAAAAGCTCCCATTGTCTTTTTGTCTTAACTGTACATCGTCCACGTGCCTCTTCCTAGAAGACTCCAGTCCAGACACCTTCCCTCAGAGAATGCGTCCTAACACTTAAATCAATATTCCATGTTGACAAATTTTTTCTTCTTCAGAAATGCTTTTCTTGTCATTACCAGTCAACGTTTTATATCGTCTCTACTTCGGCCATCATCAGTTATTTTACTGCTCAGATAGCAAAACCCTACTACTTTGAGTGTTTAGTGTCTCTTCTCAACCACTCCTTCCCTTTCATGCCTCTCAACTCTGATAACTGCCATCTGGTTTCTGTACAAGTCGTGTATACTCTTTAGCTCCTTGCGTGTCAGCCCTGCTACCCTCAGAATTTCAGTGTATTCCAGTCGACATTGTCACAGTTTTCTCCAAATGTGTAAAACCCGTAAACATAGGTTTTTCTTTCCTTAACCTGTTTTCTAAGATTAAACTCCTGGAATGGACAGGAGTGACCAGAGCCTCGACTTGTACGCAGTGGAACACCTTTGTGATGAGTTTTTTTATAACTTATCACGAAACTCTTGTATCGTTTACAAGGAATCATGATTCTTCGGAAAGGAACAGTAATAATAATAGTAATAGCGATATGTTCTTGGCAAGGTGTAGTGGAGGCATCATAAGAAGTCATGGGCAACATTTATGTTCAGGTACATTCATGCGTATATCGCAGGGAAAAAGAACCTTATACCAAGCGGTTACATCATCTCACTGTGATAAGAGCATTTCATCCAGATTCCTTAGAGCACCTCTAATATATGTGGTCACGAATATGACTATTATTATTATTATTATTATTATTATTATTATTATTATTATTATAGTAATACTAATTAATGGACACTAGAGCACGTACATAGTTTATCGCACTTCAGTCGGAAGTGAAGCAGGAAAGTTAGCTATAAAGATGGCACCGAGGTAACTTCCTCCTTGCACTACGTCCTGCATAGTTAAGTGTCCGTATAGTCTGTACAGGCAGACTTATTGGGAACTTGGAGATATGTAAGGGACATTTAAGCCGTGCCACAGTGTTACCGATATACAGAGGAATCTGAAGTGGAAGACGCCGATCATCTGTTTTCAGGAAGTAATCTAGAAATATTCTGCAGTCACCTACTTGCCGCTCCTTATATACGCGATTATAAGGTTAGCCTGATGCCTGCTTCGTGAATTCAGAGGAAAGACACGATAGTATCTAGCGCTGTAAAAAAATTGTGGCTCTTACAATACTTATAGAGTATTGTTTCTTGGTTTACTATTATCGCAGACGTCACTAGCAATCATTAATAGCTCCAGGAGTCTCTCTGCGTTTGTATAACACACACACACACACACACACACACACACACACACACACACACACACAGCAGCAGCAGCACACGAACTAGCAATGAAACTGTAAATGTCTCATTAAGAAACATTCCCTCTACGATTTTTAGCCTTCACGCTGCCCTCCGATACTAAACTGGTGATCCCTTGATATCTCAGAATGTGTCCTGCCAACCGATACCTTCTTCTAGTCAGGTTGTGCCACAAATTTCTTGTCGCCCCAATTCTATTCAGTACTTCCTCAGTAGTTACGTGATCAATCCATCTAATCTCCAGCATCATTCTGAAGCAATAAGCTTCAAAATATTATATTCTCTTCTTGTCTAAACTGTTTATCGTCCATGTTTCACTTCCATATGTGGCTACATTCCATGCAAATACTTTTAGAAAAAAAAAAGTATTTTGAGATAAGGAACGAATGCCCGAAAGTGAATATTTCTGGCGGTGCCGTCTCTTGGCTGAGGAACGGCGGTTAGACAATAGTTAGTAAGCTGCTTATATTTCATTGCGTGGTTCATCGAGTTTGGTGACCGCCTAGAAAAACAGTACACAACCGTTTGTGATGAATTCACAGTCGAATTTAACAGTATTTGTAGTTCATGAATGGTTTTTATATAGGGAGCATTAGTCCTTGCAAGAAATTGCAGTCCGCAGCTCGTAGTCGTGTGGTAGCGTTCTCGCTTCCCGCGCCCGGGTTCCCGGGTTCGATTCCCGGCGGGGTCAGGGATTTTTCTCTGCCTCTTGGTGACTGGGTGTTGTGTAATGTCCTTAGGTTACTTAGTTTTAAGTAGTTCTAAGTTCTAGGGGACTGATGACCATAGATGTTAAGTCCCATAGTGCTCAGAGCTATTTGAACCATTTTGAAGAAATTGCAGACGTTCTTATAATGTGTGGTGCAGTAAGATGTAGTGCCCGAAAAGCCGAATGTGCAGGGCGTCACACTAATTGAAAGAAATTCATCACTGTGAAGAGAAGTTTGCGATGTATTTGTTCGTTCAAGACACAGAGATTGGGCAAGATCTTAGAGAAAGAAATTTTTGCACACTGTAATTAGTGGAGTAATACCCACCCCAACCCCGTAACTTAAATTATCAAGCTCCCATGTATGAAATTCGAACGTCTGATTACTTTACAACTTAGTTAAAGTGTTAAGTATTCGACTTCAAGAATTAAGCGAGAAAAGTTTACAAAATTTTTGAAACTATATTTAAAGCTAATTGGATGTCGTTGCAGAGTGCTTTTAGAGTCAAACACTCTTTTAAGAAACGCCAGTTCCAATGTTTATGACTTCATATCCCCTTAACTATTTATCGTACAATGATATAATTATGTACGGACGTAAAGGCGTATATGTTGATTCTGTCTCCAAAATGCGTTTCAACTAGAGTTAGTAGTGAGGAAGTAATAAACTGGAAAGTCATGTATGAACAGCGAAATCTTAGAAAGCAATTAACTTGTTTCCTTTTATTATTTTGTGGCACGTTCGATGAGAAATTTGAGGAGATTTAAAACTATGATAAAGTGACCACATTTTAGAGTGTTGGATTGTTACAGTCCCGGTAATTTGTGCGCTGTGAGTTTCGATGCCTCACGACTTCGGCTTTAATGAAACCGGTCCCGGGAATTACAAGACTTTCGAGAATGTTTTAATTTGTCGTTTGCAGTCGAATAACAAGAGACGAAAGAAATATTTTTTGTATGATATAATTACAGATTAACAATTTTCAGAATTTTTCCTTTACTTGTACTGTGAAACCTTGCTTCTTGCTAAATTTCATGACTCTAGGTCTACGGGAAATGCCATACGGTTTTGACGAGTGAGTTTACGAGTATAGAAATATGACACAAGTTGTCGTAACTTTTGGCTGTAGTGACTTAGAAGACTAACTTTTTTCTTACACCGCGGAAGAACCATAGACCATAGTACGTGACGCAAATTTAAAATTGATACATTTACCTGTTCCTGAGAAAGAAAGGTGTTAACTGACGAACAGACACAGCTGCATAACAAATAACAAAAATATTTTTTTCGGGTGACATAAACCAACAATTTTCGGATTTTTTCTTTTAGTTGTACCTTGAAACATTGCTTATTGCCAAATTTCACGATTCTAGGTCAGCGGGAAATGGCGTATAGGTTTTCATGAGCGAGTTTGCAAGTATCAAAATATATGTTATAAATGGCCACATCTTTTGATTGCATTGACTTGTTCCACCGCTAAAGGACCGTGGACCTTACTACGTGGCATCAATTTAATCTTTCCAGAGAAAAATGGGCAAAACCAGTTGGACAAATGGACAGACCGACAGACAACAATATGATCCGATAAGGAATCCGTTTTTACCGATGGAGGTACGGAACAGTAAAAGCGAGATATTCGTTAACCTTAGCGAGCTGGGTTCGCCAACAGAAGCAAACTGCTCTGCGCGTACTGGCAGCGTCTCCGAGTCGGGCGCTGCGTAGGAAGTCTTAAGCGGCGCTAATGAGCCAGTAATGACGGACACACGCTCCGCCGTGACGTGATTGCCGCGTGCTTACGCGCTCCCAGATGCTCTCTAAATTGAATGCTTCCTGTGCCCGAACGAATCGTCACGGCAGTTTCTCCGCTCCTCCTCCTTCATTTTTCCATTCTGCTGTTCTTTGCTATCGACTTTGTATAGTTCCCTGTGACTCGATGAGAGTGCACGTCACTTTTGCTGTACTAGATCGGACGCACAGATTTAGAGACCAATATCGCTGACGTCCTTCTGCTGCAGGGTGAGAATCAAAACAATTACGGCATTTCTGGAGAAAGAATGAACACGGATTCTGAAAAAGAAGAGTCGTCTGCAGCACTTTCGTGATTTATCCACCCACCTTATCATGCGAAAAATATAAGGAGGTAAGAAAGGAGAATGAGGTGTTCCACAATGTAACCCACCGGCGCCTACTAACTAGGAAAATCTTCGCTAATATGATACTGGCTCGATCTGTATATGACAAATACAAACTAGTCGTTATAGTGGACAATGAATGTTTGACGAATACGAGGATTTTTTTCCTGAAAGTCCGATCGCTCGCGAAATGAAACCACAGTGAAAATCGTGAATGTTTTATTTGCAAAATTTAGTTACACCTTCCAGCTACTTCCGTACGTAGTCACCGCTCCTACTTGGCCATTTGTCGTATCGTGATCCCAACTTTCCAATACCCTAGTCACAGAAAGCAACCGCCTGTGCTCTCCGCCAATTCTCAAAACTGGTCTGTTGGTTGTTGTCCGTGCCACAGTTCTATCCTCGTAGCAAGCGGTTCAAGTGAGCAAAGAGATGAAAATCAGAGGGAGTCAGGTCCAGACCGTATGGTGGGTGATCAAACACTGCACAGCGGAAGCGCAGCCGGAGCGTGTTTGTTCCATGAGCATTGTCGTAAAGGGACAATGCGTGATGACAGTATTTCTCTTCGTGTGTTCAGTTTTCAGGACCGTTTTAACAAAACTCAGCAAACACCATGTTTGTCAAAATACGTTTTTTAACGTATTCTGGTACTTTAATATGAGCCTCACACAATGGCTAAAAGAAAATACGATGAAACTGAATATTAGCCGTTGTAAAAGGCGCTACAGAACTCGACATGTCCATTTTTCAAGATTTTACAAAGCTCAACTAATCCTTCCTGTATATACTCCATGGTTGCGACATAGAACATAAAATGCAAATTTACATTTAATAGCCTTTACACTCACTTGTGTTTACTGTCTGCCAACTGCACAATATACTATAAAATGAACCAAAAGATTTGCTAAGTGTTTGTTGGATAACAGTGTCCCGCTTAATTCTTTAATGTTCAACCAGGTTTACTACAAGATTAGTAGCTATTGTAGTATGCTCTTCTTGGAACAGTTCAGTACGTGAAATATGCAAGATGAAGCAAAATTGAGAAGTGCACGATTGCACCCTCAAATGAAGATCTGAATATAGATTGTAACCATATTGAAATAACAAAGCCGGCCGCTGTGGCCGAGCGGTTCTAGGCGCTTCAGTCCGGAACCGCGCGACCGCTACGGCGCAGGTCCGAATCCTGCCTCGGGCATGGATGTGTGTGATATTCTTAGGTTAGTTAGGTTTAAGTAGTTCTAAGTTATAGGGGCTTATGACCTCAGATGTTAAGTCCCATAGTGCTCAGAGCCATTTTCTTTTTTTGGAAAAACAAGCAAAGCAGGATGTTTGTATGTCAGTGATCTTATTCACTTTAGAGATAGCCTGTATATGAACGAAATGATAGTTGAACAGTATAATTTCGCATTATGATTAATGTAGGCAGATTAGACTTTTGCTGGTCAATAAATATGCACAGGCAGAAAATAATTTTAATCGAGAATGAGATTTTCACTCTGCAGCGGAGTGTGCGCTGATATGAAACTTCCTGGCAGATTAAAACTGTGTGCCGGACCGAGACTCGAACTCGGCACACAGTTTTAATCTGCCAGGACGTTTCAATTTTAATCGACATTAGGCATCTCAAATGAGGGTCAAATGAGTTTGCGACGTTTTCTGGCTTTTGCTAAACTTTTGAAGGCAGAAATTCCACGAAATGTTTGAGCTTTTTTCAGTTTTTCGCCTATAACTTGAAAACGATACATCGTTAAAAAAATTCCAAAATAACTAGGATGAAAGAGCATAAACTTTCTCGTAAAATGATCTACTTAAGAATTAAAATCGGTTCAGTCGTTTAGCCACAATCAATTTTTACGAATTTGGTGGAATAGTGAATTATGCTCATCTTCCAACACCTGTAATTCAGAAACCGCTACACCAACTGAATAGTGCCATGCACACAAGTTGCAGAGCATCAATTTATGCGTGAAAAGAGCTCGTAAGTCTTAAAATTCACTTACTCCTTTGGAAAGATAATATGAGGATATGAGAGTATCCGTGGCGCTATAGAAGAAACAAGGATGAGAACATGAATATGTTGTTTTGTAAAAATTGGTAATTTCTAACTCTTTTTCTTCAGTAAAGGAGGTTACTGATGAACTTCAGTTATTCCTTCATCAATTCATGTCTACGTGGATGATCAGCATTATATTTTCGAAATTTTTTGACTCGACTATACTGAGTATAACTACCTCTGCTGTAAAAATGCGTAGATGGCTTTTGTTGAGCCTTCAATTGTCCTTTGTAGATGATTTTCTAGAATCGCCCGATCGACTAGCGGAAAAAAAATCAATCTTCCCGGAATATTGCGTGTGCTCCAAAGGAGCGTAATTTCCCGTCTAATATTTTCAGTACACATAAACAAGTTATTAGATATGGCCAGCAGCACTAAATAGTCTTTCACTGACAAAGCAGTGTGTATAGGGAAGTATAATTGTTGGACGAGCGTGGCGACTTCCGGGAGGACTAAGACAAAATTCGCACTTAGGGTAATGAATGATAGCTCTCTTCAAATGTAGATAAATATAAGATATGCTTATAACAAAAAGAAACTACGGTAATGCTACTTTACCTGCCCAATACCTAGTTTCAGATTCGTTCGATTCTCTTCTTTCCCCATCTTCGATGTACAATTTGGCCACGCAGCCTGTCTCTGTCTACAGTTCTCCACATCATGCGCTACACTGAATATTATACAAATTTCGTACCATTTGGATGCTGCCCTTGATGATGTAGCAATTTTCAGGAAAAGTGGTGCGCTTTCTTTGGTTTGTTATGCCCTGCGCTCTCTCTACCTGTTCGGTCACACTCGGCATGTTGAAGAGTTAACGTATCGGTATTGTGATCTACTTATTTCAGTGGTTCGCAGAAGAAGCAAGAAAATGGAATTGACAGCGATAGATTGTCAGGCTATATAAATGCATGTTCTAGGCATTTCCAAGTATTATAGTCTTCACCTAAACCCAACCATTTTGCTCCACATGCTTCATGTCACCTACCCATCTTTCAATAGGTCTCCGTCTCGACCATCTTTTATCTCTTGGAGCTCAACAAAAAACTTCCGTGATCCATCCATCACCACCTTGTATTTCATTTTAATTCGGACGTAATTGACTCTTCGATTTCAATCTGTTCTCTGGCTACTTGTTTTTAATGTCTCCCTTAATAACTTCCAATATTCGTATCTCCATTTCTCGCAGCCCGTCCCTCAGATATGAGTGCTTTTTAAAGGTAACTGTCTTACTGCTATGACTGGAAACTGGTAGTACACGACAACTAAATCACTTCGTTTTCACATAAGAAGTTTAGTGTTGCAAACACTATTCTGTTAAGCAATCCAAGCCATGGGTACTTTTATTTTATTGTCTGTCCAAATGCTACCTTCAACTACTCTACACACGAAAACTCGTCAATTTGTTCCTTTTGGTGTGTCGTTCAGTGAACATCATTTTGGTTTATTACGACTGATTTTTAGGGCTACTTTCAAACTTGCTGTGTTAAGTTCTTCTATTCGCCATTGAAGTTTGTTTGGAATGGAGGAAAACAGAAACACATCGTTATCAAAACGACACTGTTTCTTTCTTCTGTTATGTTTTCTTCATACGCGTATTTTTTAATAATTGTTTCTTTTTTCACTTCCTCCGAAGACGTATACAAAAAGTTTTGTTTAATTCAATATTTCATACCGTACCCCTGCTGGGGTCTTCCTTTCTTTCTAAAGGCAGCTTCGTGCCATTTGTGATTTTTGTATCTTTTGCTCGATGCGTACCTGTAACGTCTTTTTGAGTTTGGATAAGTACATTTGTCGTCTATGTAATCATCGTTATCTAAGATTTTGAATTTTTCTAACCAGAAGAATAATGATGCCCTTTCTTTCCGCGATATTCTTTTTCAGTGGGGATCTTACTAGACTGCAATCACTTCTACATTAGCAATGACTTAAGAAGAAGAATTATTTCATTATTCTTGGGCCGTAGTTTGTTCAATGCAGCTAAATGAAAAGCTGTTTCTATTGTGTAATACGCGTTTCGCTCTTTTTTACTTCTGAAGCATCTTCAGTTGCTATTTGTGATGCTATTACTACATATTTGTTGTGATGGAGACGTGCTCAGGTGGTTTTTGGAACCGGGATGTATGATTTCCAGCATTTTACAAAGACCTTTCGATTTCACATCTCGCTTTAACTGGTCACTGTGTTTTCTTTGTATATTCCTCAGTATAATAGTATAGCTTGAATAAGTGTATTTCTTTCTCAGGTGTTGTCGGTACAAATTTCGTCGAAATGGAGTCAAATGCTTTTCCAAAATCTATGAATCTCAAACAGACTGGTATTATGCATAACAGAGTTCTGTCGTGCCGTTCGTGCTACGCAAATAGTCCATTCTCGCATGTCCATTTCTAATGCCAGCTGGTACTTTGCCTTCTTAAACTCTAATCTTTTTTTCCTGTGCTGTTTATGATGTTTATAACGACTGTATTGTAAATTAGGCGCAGGAAGCTGATACATCTACAGCTTTATGCATACACTATGTGATAAAAAGTATCCGGACATCCCCAAAAACATAAGTTTTTCATATTAGGTGCATTGAGCTGCCTCCTACTGTCAGGTACTCCATGTCAACGACCTCAGTAGCCATTAGACATCGTGAGAGAGCAGGATGGGGTGCTCGGCGGAACTCACGGACTTCGAACGTGGTCAGGTGACTGGGTGTCACTTGTGTCATACGTCTGTACGCCCCATTTCCACACTCCTAAACATCGCTATGTCCACTGTTTCCGATGTAATAGTGAAGTGGAAACGTGAAGGGACACGTGCAGCGCAAAAGCGTACAGGCAGACCTCGTCTGTTAACAGACAGAGACCGCCGACAGTTGAAGAGGGTCGTAATGTGTAACAGGCAGACATCTATCCAGACCATCACACGGGAATTCCAAACTGCATCAGGATACATTGCAAGTACTACGACAGTTAGGCGGGAGGAGAGAACATTGATTTCGTGGTCGAGCGGCTGCTCATAAGCCACACATCACGGCGGTAAATGCCAAACAACGCCTCGCTTGGTGTAAGGAGCGTAAACATTGGACGACTGAACAGTGGAAAAACGTTGTTTGGAGTGACAAATCACGGTACACAATTTGTCGATCCGATGGCACGGTGTGGGCACGGCAAATGCCCGGTGAACGTCATGTGCCGGCGTATGTAGTGCCAAAAGTAAAATTCGTAGTCGGTGGTGTTATGGTGTGGTCGTGTTTTTCATGGAGCGGGCTTGCACGCCTTGTTGTTTGGCGTGGCACTATCACGGCACAGGCCTACACTAATGTTATAAACACCTTCTTACTTCCCACTGTTGTGGAGCAATTCGGGGATGGCGATTGCATCTTTCAACTGAATCGGGCACCTGTTCATTTTGGAACGCCGACTTCGTGCGAGGCGTCACCAAGCGGCACAAATACCTCTCCTCAGTGCAGCACTCCGTGAAGAATGGGCTGCCATTCCCCAAAAAACCTTCCAGCACGTGATTGAACGTATGCTTGCGAGAGTGGAAGCTGTCATCAAGGCTAAGGGTGGCCCAACACCATACTGAAATCTAGCATTACCGATGGAGGGTGCCACGAGCTTGTAAGTCTCTTCAGCTAGGTGTCCGGAAACTTTTGATCACGTATGTACATTTCTTGCGAAAGTGTGTGATCACAACTTTGCGCCGGTTTCGGGGGATATTCGTCTTTCGTAAACTCTCCGAATAATATTGCAAGTTCCTTTTGTATTTCATTGCCTCCATTTTTAGGGTTCCGTGCCTCAGGTCGTAAAAATGGAACCTGTATAGGATCGCTTTGTTGTCCGTCTGACTGTTCGACTGTTAAAAATCCTTCTTCTCAGGACCGATAGCCATATCAATTTGAAATTTATATCACATACTGAGGTCTGCGGTCCCTTGGCGGTGTAAAAAATTGAAGTTTATAAGTCAGTGCAATCAAGATACGGCAGTTTGTCACACATTTTGACACACGCAAACTCGCTCATCAAAATCTGTTGAGTACATCCCGCTAGCCTGGAATGATGAAATTAGACATGAAACTCGGTTTCGCAGTACAAGTAAAGGAAAAAATCTGAAATCAGTGGATCTGTATTTATATCAAATGAAAAAAAATTCTTTTGTCAATCGTTACTCCAACTTAGAATTAACTTATTTCCGGGACCGATATCTTGCGAGTGTCAATGTCAATAGCAGGCAGAAATCGTAGAGATTCTAGATTCTCGGCATGGATGAACTGTCCACATACATACTATAATCCTTACATGCTCATTCCGTCTCAGATGGCTTTGCAGTGTTACGCCCAGATATTTAATCTGAGTGACTGTGTCAAGCGGGACACTACTAATGCTATATCTGAAAATTACGGGTTTGCTTTTCCTATTAATCCTCATTAACTTATATTTTTCTAAATTTAGCCAGTTAAAAAATTTTGTCTAAGTCATTTGTATCCTCCTACAGTCACCTTCACGTTCAGCACAGTATCATCAGGGAGCAACTGCAGGTTGTTCGAAGAGATTTCGGGATTGCAGCCGGTCGTCTTAAACTTCACTCCACGATATTTCAAATGGCCACCTGCCAGTCATCTTCAGGTGAGTCATTCAAGACTGACGTTTTCCGCCCTTTATAGCGCGCTGAGAATATTGCCGCGCATGCGTCAGTCACGGTGACAGATGGACCACACCGCTCGCCGCAGCCATCGGAGTATTCTGGCGTCATCGCCTCGGGTAGATCTCGGAGATGACGTGATTCCACGCTTTATCCAGCTTGTAGCCGCTGTCACGGTTCATCACATTTTCTGCGATGCGTATTTCAACGGATTCTTTTATAATGGAGTCCCAAAAAGATGTTGCTATGGTCAGAATTAATGTTTTGTCATACTCCACTGAATGTCCGATGGAGATGCAATGTTCCGCAGTCGCAGAATTTCTGGGCTGCAAAAGGCGAGTGCAACGTTTACGTTCTGTGCAGCGCTGCTCCACTGTGGGTGTTGTTTGTCCTATACATTCCATACCACACTGCCAATGTATTTTGTTAACTGCTGCTTTCCACAGTAACTAATTGTACTTGACTGGCCCCGGTAGGTCCTAAATTTTAGATGGTGAGTGGAAAATAACTTTCACCTGAAAATTTCTAAGGATTCTTGCTATATTGAATGAAATACTGTATTTCCAATGAAAGGAAGAAAAGCTAGGGAGTTTGCTGGCGTATTCTCCTCTTTATCCACTTCCCGGTTCTTGTTTTTAGCTCAGAATGCCCTGTTAATTTCCCAGGTAGTGTGTCCATTTTCTCTGAACACTGTCTTTAATGTGCAAGCTCTTTAGGCAAACTGTCTGCATACACATTGTATTAAGACTGCCATTGCACGGAAGATAATGGAGAATATCAAAATAACTGTTCCACCTACATCTGGACGTTGCAACCCTTTCCTTTCCTGTGTCATTGGATTTGGTTGATGGAGGGATTTCAGCCAAGTTTCAAGGGATATATAATCATGCAAGTTCTCGACAGATGTCAAAATTTGGTCGTTTGGCGCCACAACAGCCGTTGCCACGGGGAATAACTGCACGACGTTCTGTTGTCAACATCACGGAGGAGAACTTGGACTAGGTGACGCTGTCTGTATTGGGTAAAGCACTGAATTTTGCAACTACCCCAAGTGCACTACCTCTGACAAGTTTTGTGAGTGCTGTTGAATAAGCTGCACCACGCCTTCAGAAGAAATAAAAAGAGAAGTTTGCCGTGCTCTTTTGAAAGCTCCTCCTCAACTCGGTAATATAACCTCTGAAGAAAGGACTGCACTATGAAATCTCCGAGAGGATCTATATTGAGCGGTGTTGAAGGTTGATAAAGGTAACTCAGTAGTTTTGTTGCCTCGTAGTTCGTATTTGGAGAAAATGTATTGCCTGCTTAGTGATACCATGTACAGGTTCAAATGGTTCAAATGGCTCTCAGCACTATGGGACTTCACATCTGAGGTCATCAGTCCCCTAGAACTTAGAACTACTTAAACCTAACTAACCTAAGGACATCACACACATCCATTCCAGAGGCAGGATTCGAAACTGCGACCGTAGCGGTCGAGCGGGTCCAGACTGTAGCGCCTAGAGCCACTCGACCACATCGGCCGGCCGCATTCCTGGATGATTTGGTTAGAGGGAAGAGTGACGGTTCTCTGGACATTGTTTATCGTAAGCCCATTCACACTGATCTGAATTTAACCCTCTTCAAGTTGCCATCACTCATCTCAAACGATGAGTGTGCTTAAAACTCTTGTACACGGAGCCCATACAGTGTAGGATGCAAATAGTTTGCCTAAAGCGCGTCCACATTTAAAGACAGCTTTCAGGGACAACGGATACTCTACCCGGCAAATTAACAGCGCATTCTCAGCTAAAACCAAGAACCAGGAAGAGGGTAAAGAGGAGAACGCGCTAGCAAAGGGGGGCTCTGAGCACTATGGGACTTAACATCTGAGTTAATCAGTCCCCTAGAACTTAAAACTACTTAAACCTAACTAACCTAAGGACATCACACACATAAATGCCCGAGGCAGGATTCGAACCTGCGACCACAGTGGTCGCGCGGCTCCAGACTGTAGTGTCTAGAACCGCTTGGCCACTCAGGCCGCGCGCCAGCAAAGTCCCTAGCTTTTCTTCCCTTCGTTGGAAGTATTTCCTGCAAAGCAACATGATACCTTGGCAATTTTCGGATGAAAGTGATTTTCGCCAACCATCTAAGATTTCGGACATTCTGGGATCAGTGAATGATAATTTCTTGTTATGGAAGGCAGGAATTTATAAAATATCTTGCCCGTGTAATATGGCCTATACAGGATGTTCAAAAAAAGTGTCGAATACTTTTAGAGGAGGTAGCACTCATCGAGTCATAGAAACAAAAAAAAAATAAGTCTAATAAACATGGGTCCGGAAACGCATACTTTCAGAGAAAAACACGTGTTTATAGGAAGGGCTGCGCGGCGCTTCGTTGCGAATATTAGCAAAGTCGATGCACTGGGCACCGTCAAATGTGTCTTACAGTGCTCTACCTGTGTCTACAGTTGTGTGGTTCTATTCGTGTTATAAGCTACGTTAGTTTTCGTCGTGTTTGTTTGCCTTATTGTACAGTACTGTCAATCCTGGGTACGTAACGTGGTGTTTTATCTTCTTCCAAACGCAGTTTTACTTACGTGTTTACTGCTTCCAAACGCAGTTTTACTTACGTGTTTACTGCTATAGCGCTGCCTGTGCGTACAAATGGTGTAGTACATTTACATTTTCTCCCTTCCACCACTTGCTAGCAATGGAAGAGTACTACTCGAAAAGGGAAATGGCGGATATGATATTCTGCTATGGTTTATCAAATGGAGGTAGCCTGCGAGCCCGTGCACTCTTACGCTATAAAATATCCACAGCGCAGAGTGCCACTGATAAGCTGTTGCACCTCGGAAGATTGACAGTGGATGACCCCGCACGGTCCGTACGCCTGACGTGGAGGACCGTGTGCTATATTTGGTGGAAGAAACCTCTGGGACCAGGGTGCGGCGTTCAGCAGCAGCAGAAGGCGTGTCTCACTCTCTTATCTGGTGGGGGGTGGGGGGGGGGGTACTTCATGAACAATTGCTGTACTCATATCACCTGCAGAGCGTTCAGGCCCTAAGGCCGCAGGACCACCATGGCAGATGGTGATTCTGTCAGTGACTGTTGCACAAGTGTTTCACAGATCCACTATTCACATCCAAGATTTTATTTGCCGATGAGGCAGGATTTACAAGAGACAGTGTTTTGAATTATCATAACCAGCCTGTATTGGCGAATGTAAATCCTGAAGCAATTCAGGAAAGAGGGCATCAACATCAATTCTCGATCAACTTATGGGCAGGCGTACTTAGCGGTGGATTAATAGGGCAATACGTGCTACCACAAAGATTAAATGGAACGCATTATCTGGACTTTCCCATTAACATATTTCCAATGTTGCTGGAGGTAGTGCCATTGCAGCAACGAATATAAATGTGGTTCCTGCAGGATAGTACACCAACACACTTTCGTCACCCCCTCCCCCCCACAGGGGGTCCACATCTCTTTTGTGGATACGTGTGTGGCGAGCACGGGGCCCCGAACTAGTGCAGTTCTCCTTCCTTTCCGGGCTGCCCTACCCCCCTTCCCCTTCCACATCCCTCCTCGTCCTCAATCCTTCCCCCCCCCCCCCCCTTACCTCCCGTTCACACTCCTTCTTGGGAGTAATGTATCGAGCCTTCGTCCGGAGATGGACGTTTGCAAACTCCAGGATCCTGCTTCCCTTGTTTTTCTCCATCCTCACGCTTTCTTCCTCTATTGTTCTTTCCCTACGTTCACTCTTCTCCTTGCTTTCATGCCCTTACTTCTATCTCTGCCTCATTCTCCTTCCCTTATTCTCCTTGTCTTCTTTTTCCGTCTTATTCTCCACTTCGGCTTTTGAGATTCTTTCTTCTATCCCTCTCTCTCTTTCCTCACTTCTTTCCTCCCTGTGCCTGTCTGAAGGCCGACCCACGCGTTCGCACGCGTAGCTGCTGACGGGGTAACGCGTAATTCCCCGCCCTAGGTAGGCAAATAAGGCACGCACGTACCCCCTGGTAGAGGCCAGGCCCAGGGAGGGGCGATTGCATGTTACCTTCCGAACGTGCCGATTGGTCCCTCCGTCCCTTTCTTGGGAGGTGTGACCTGAGGTGTGGACAATCACCTAAGGCGGGAGTGCCCTCTGAGAGGGCCCCCACAAGGAAGGAGCGCGCCATAGGAGACGCTGGTAATCATGGGGGATTCATCCGCGATGGATTTCTCTTCTTATTCCCTGTCTTCTGCCCAAAAAAGAAAGCTAGATGAAATTCCTGTTTCGAAAATTGTACCACCAGCACCGAAGTTTCTTGTTGTCACAAGATCTGACGGTCATGATTTCTCAACAGTCAACCCTTTCGTCATTCAGAAGGGTGTCGATGCGATTGCAGGACCAGTGAAATCTTGGTTGCGCAACGGTACCTTGCCTTTGGAGACAGAGAGCGCCTTCCAGGCTCAAAAATTACTTCGAGCCACTCTCTTGCACACATTTCCTGTACGGGTGGAGGCCCACCGCACCTTGAATTCGCCGCGTGGCGTGGTGTATACCAGGTCACTCGACGGCCTAATTGATGAGGAGATTTTGTCTTTCCTCTCTGATCAGGGAGTGACGGCGTCCATCGGATCACGAAAAGGGTCGACGAGGACCTCATACCGACCCGAACCATATTCCTGACATTCGACAATATGCAATTGCCTTCACGAATTAAAGCGGGTTATGAGATCATTTCTGTTCGGTCGTATGTACCCAGCCCTACAAGGTGTTACCAATGTCAGCGGTTTAACCATACACGGCAGTCTTGTTCAAGTGCGGCTAAATGCGTTACCTGTGGCAGGTACGCCCATGAGGGTGATTGTCCACCTCCGTCCCCTCGTTGCATTAACTGTATGGGCGACCATGCTGCCTCCTCTCGCGACTGCCCCGTCTACAAAGACGAGAAAAGTATACAGGAAATTCGAGTGAGAGAGAAGGTGTCGACTTCGGCTGCTCGCAAGTTATTCAATAGCAGAAAGCCCACTGTGCCTCCGGCTGGTCCATACAGTACCGTTCTCGCCTCTCCTCGGCCTACCAGGGAGGTAGCTACACAGAGATGCGATCTAACATTTTGCGATTCGGTCGTCAGATCGGCCAGTGCTAAGATCGCCCAATCAACGTCTCCTCTTCCTCCAACCAACCCTAAGGCTCGAATATAATCATCTGCTACTGCTAAGACGAGGACCTCTAAATCTGATGCTCGGACCTTCAAAAAAGAACCGACACGCGAAGATTTCTTGCGTACACAAACTTCACAGCCATCAACTGTTCTTTCGACAAAACGTAATTCTTCAAAGAAAGCTCATAGCAAAAAGAGATTTCCATCTCCGCCGAGGCGCGTTTCTTTTCCTGCGCCACCCAGCTGTTGCCGTCCCCGGCCGTCTTCAGTTTCGCCAGGCCGTACCACTGGTAGCCGATGGTCTGGCCTTTCACCGGCGGCGGTGGCAGACGCAACTGTGGAGTTGATGGACAATGACTCACAACCTGTCGATTGCAGCAGCAGTGCTCCCTCGAAGCCAGGCCCTCCGCGGCCATCGAGGTGACCCTTTGTTTCTTCATTTCCTTTCGTTTTCATAATGGCACTTCTTCAATGGGATATTCGCGGCATTCGGTCCAACCGAGAGGAACTGAAATTGCTCCTTCGAATTCACTGCCCGCTTCTTGTGGGTCTCCAAGAAACGAAGTTACGCCCAAGCGATCGTATTGACCTGGCCCGCTATACCTCCGTGCGTTTTGACCTACCCCCCGTGGCAGGTATTCCGACTCATGGAAGGACCATGTTGCTGGTTCGGGATGATGTCTTCTACCATCCAATCACAGTGCACACAGACCTGCAGGCAGTTGCCGTCCGAATTACTCTCCCCACTTTCACATTTTCCATTTGTACTGTTTACACTCCATCGTCTGCCTTTACTGGGGCAGACATGATACAACTGATTGCTCAGCTTCCTACATCATTTCTGTTGATTGGAGACTTTAATGCTCACCATCCCCTTTGGGGCTCTCCAGCATCCTGCCCGAGAGGCTCCCTCTTGGCAGACCTTTTCAACCACCTCAATCTAGTCTGCTTAAATACCGGTGCACCTACCTTCCTTTTGGACGCAACGCATACCTATTCCCACTTGGACCTCTCCATATCCACTATCCAACTTACACGTCGGTTCAAGTGGTATGCTCTGTCTGACACATACTCGAGCGACCATTTCCCCTGCGTAATCCACCTCTTGCATCACACCCCTTCTCCACGTTCCACTAGCTGGAACATCTCCAAAGCCGACTGGGGGCTTTTCACCTCCTTGGCGACCTTCCATGATCAAAACTTCTCCAGCTGCGATAGTCAGGTCGCATACCCCACAGACGTTATTCTCACTGCTGCTGAATATTCCATCCCGCGTACTTCCTCTTCTCCAAGTCGAGTCCCAGTCCCCTGGTGGACTACAGCATGCAGCGACCCTTTTCCTGCTCGGCGACGTGCTTTACGCACCTTCCAACGCCACCCTACGATGGTGAACTGTATCAGTTACAAACGACTCCCTGCACAATGTCGTCGTGTTATCAAAGAAACCAAAAAGGCCTGCTGGGTGGCTTTCACCAGCTCATTCAACAGTTTTACTCCTTCTTCGGTTGTCTGGGCCATCTGACACAAAGGTCCACTCCCCGATTTCTGGCCTGACTGTAGCGAATGAAGTCCTTGTAGATCCTGAGGATGTCTCAAATGCATTCGGCCGCTTTTTCGCGGAGGTTTCGAGCTCTGCCCATTACCACCCTGCCTTCCTCCCCCGAAAACAAGCAGAGGCGGCACGGCCACCTTCTTTCCAGTCTTTGAATCGCGAAAGTTAAAATGCCACCTTCACCATGCGTGAACTCGAAAGTGCACTCGCCCGGTCGCGATCCTCTGCTCCGGGGCCTGATGGTATCCATATTCAGATGCTGAAGAACCTTTCTCCTGCAGGTAAAGGCTTTCTTCTTCGCGCCTAGAATCGCATCTGGACTGAAAGTCATGTTCCCACACGCTGGCGTGAAGCAATTGTTGTTCCCATACCCAAACCAGGAAAGGACAAACACCGCCCTTCCAGTTATCGCCCTATTTCCCTTACCAGCTGCGTCTCCAAGGTGATGGAGAGCACGGTAAATTCTCGATTGGTTTGGCTCCTTGAATCTCGACGCCTCCTTACCAATGTCCAATGTGGCTTTCGTAGGCGCCGCTCTGCTGTTGACCACCTAGTTACCTTGTCGACCTTTATTATGAACAACTTTTTGCGTAAGCGCCAGACGGTGGCTGTGTTCTTCGATTTGGAGAAGGCTTACGACACCTGTTGGAGGGCGGGCATTCTCCGCACCATGCGCACTTGGGACCTTCGCGGTCGCCTCCCTCTTTTTATTAATGCATTTTTAATGGATCGACTGTTCAGGGTACGTGTGGGTTCTGTTTTGTCAGATGCCTTTCGCCAGGAGAATGGGGTGCCCCAAGGCTCCGTTTTGAGCGTGGCCCTTTTTGCCATAGCTATCAATCCCATAATGGATTGTCTTCCTGCTGACGTTTCAGGCTCCCTTTTCGTGGACGACTTTGCGATCTACTACAGCGCTCAGAGAACATGTCTCCTGGAGCGTTGTCTTCAGCATTGTCTCGACCGTCTATATTCCTGGAGTGTCGTTAACGGTTTCCGTTTTTCTGGTGAGAAAACGGTCTGTATGAACTTCTGGCGTTACGAACAGTTTCTTCCACCATCCTTACAACTCGATCCCGTTGCTCTCCCATTCGTGGAGACGACAAAATTTTTAGGTCTTACATTTGACAGGAAACTTTGCTGGTCTCCACATGTGTCTTACTTTGCTCGTTGTACTCATTCCCTAAATATCCTCCGTATTCTCAGCGGTACGTCATGGGGAGCAGATCGAATGGTGCTGCTTCGCTTATATCGGTCCATTGTCCGATCAAAGCTGGGTTATGGGAGCTTTGTCTACTCTTCTGCCCGGCCGTCCATTTTATGCCGTCTAAACTCTATCCACCATCGGGGGTTACGTCTGGCGACTGGAGCATTCTACACCAGCCCTGTTGAGAGTCTGTATGCCGAAGCTGCCGAATTACCGCTAAACTACCGGCGCGATATGTTACTTTGTCGGTACGCCTGCCGACTGATGTCAATGCCCGACCACCCGTCATATTTCTCCTTCTTTGACGACTCTCTCCACCGCCAATACGGGCTGTATGTCTCTGCCGTGTTACCTCCTGGAGTTCGTTTTTGTCACCTGCTTCAGCAACTTGATTTTATCCTCCCTACGACTTTTCGAGTGGGTGAGAGTCCGACGCCACCTTGGCTCCATGCTCAGGTTTGCGTTCACCTTGAACTCAGCCCGCTCGCAAAGGAGAGGACCGCGGATTCGATATACCGCTCGAGGTTTGTCGAACTTCGTTCGAGGCTCGCTAATAACGTCTTTATTTACACAGATGGCTCCAAGACTACTGCTGGCGTCGGATGTGCCTTTGTCGTTGGGTATGATACCTTTCAATACCGGCTCCTTGACCAGTGTTCAAGCTTTACAGCTGAGCTTTTTGCTCTCTATCAGGCTGGTCAGTAATTCGCCGCCATCGTAATTCTCCCTATGCCATCTGCTCTGATTCTTTGAGCGCCATTCAGTCTCCGTGACCCATATTCGGACCACCCTCTCATACAACGAATTCAACGGTCCCTTCAGTCGCTAGCTGATTCAGGCGCTCGTGCCCTTTTCTTGTGGATTCCTGGTCACGTTGGTGTGCCTGGGAACGAAGCTGCTGATGCTGCGGCCAAGGCTGCTGTCCTCCTGCCTCGGACGGCTTCCTTTTGTGTCCCATCAACTGATGTTAGTGGAGTTCTTTGTCAGCGCGTTTCATCATTGTGGCATGAGGCTTGGTCCTCTCTCCATGAAAATAAGCTTAGGGCCATCAAATCGATCCCGACGGCTTGGACGACCTCCTCACGCCCTTCCCGGCGAGAGGAGGTCATTTTGGCCAGGTTGCGGATTGGGCATTGCCGATTTAGCCACCGCTACCTGCTGTCCGGTGACCCAGCCCCCTCAGTGCCCCTGTAGTCATCCATTGACGGTGCGCCACGTTTTATTGTCCTGTCCCCGTTTTATTCACTCTCGTGTTGTCTTGTGACTGCCGTCTACCTTACAGGAACTTTTAGCTGATGACGCTCGAGCAGCTGCTCGTGTGCTTAGTTGTATTACATTGGTGGATTTGTCCAAAGAGATCGAACTCTTTTGTTTATCTGCGTCTTTGTAAGTACTTTCTGGTGTTGCCCCCCCTTGCGTTTTTCTACGCTATTAGTGCACTAACGTTTGTGACTGGGCGCTAATGACCTTAGTAGTTGAGCTCCCTAAACAAAACAAAAAAAACTTTCGTCACAATTTGCGCGAACATATGATGCACATTTCAGGACCACTGGATTGATCTGGGACCCCACACCTTGGCCAGCTCGTTCCGTTGTCCTCAATTCCATAGACTTTGGATTATGGGAACACGTGAAGGAACTGATCCACGCCACACCGATCAAGAACGTGCGGACACTATAGGGTCGCGTCTTCAATCGTGCCAGTCGGTACAATAATAACCGGGTATGCTTCAAAGGGTACGTCATTCCTTGTGCTTGAGGGCAGAAGAGCGCATTGTCATGAATGGACGCCACGTTGAACACCTCCTGTAAACACGTGTTTGTCGCAGAAAGTATGCGTTTCTGGACCCATGTGTATTGGACTTATTTCTCTTGTTTCTGTGAGTAATACCACCTCTCAAAATATTAGACACTTTTTTGACACCCTGTATAGGACAAACAAGAAGCACGGTAGAAGAACGCTGCTCAGAACATAAAGGTTGCACTCGACTTTCGCAACCCAGCAAGTCTGCAACTGCGCAACATTGTATCTCCAACGGAAATTCAATGGAGTATGACAAAAAAAATTAATTTTTGACGCAGCAACATCTTTTTGAGACTCCATTACGAAATAATCCGTTGAAATACGCATCGCGAAAAATCTGGTGAACGTGACGGGGGGCTGCCAGATGGATAATGCGTGGAATTCCGTCATCTCCGAAAATTGCTGCAAAATACTCCGATGGCTGCGGCGATCGTCAACGCCTAAGACAGTTGATCTTCGCAGTTCCATCAGCGAGGGGACTGCCGCGGGGCGGAATGGTCCATCTGTCACCGTGACTCTGACGCGTGCGCGCTATATAGGGCGGAGCGGAGATCCACTTTCTTCGAAGCGGATGCACAAGTACATCCGACCTCCTGCGGAAGTCTCAGAGTAGCGAGGGGGGGGGGGGGGGGGGGTTGGACATGGGCAGGGACTGAGGACAACTGGCGCTCGGTGGGAATTTGGGTCGGCCATGCGGCGTGCCGAGGTAGTCCACGCAGTTGCAATATCACTGCGTCCTGGATGGCATAGTGGTTAACGCGCCTACCTAGTAAGCATGCCGGCACGGTAGCTCAGCGTGTTCGGTCAGAGAGCTGGTTGGCCTCTGTAATAAAAAACTGAGTCGAAAGATCAACAAACGAACTTTAACGGATGTCATGTGACGTCCGCAACGACCAAACACAACGATCAACAACGAACAAAATGCAAAAATAAATAAATAAGCAGGAGAACCCGTATATATTTTCACTCGTCGCCGCTGATTGCGCGTAACGTTCCGATGCAGCTGGCATCAGTCGTCAGTAATCCCTTTGCTTTCCTTTCTCTCCCCCCCCCCCCCCCTCTACCTTCAATGTACAAATACTGTATCACAGTTGCGGATTCCGCGTGGACATGTCCGGAAGAATAGACACCACACATTCATATATATGTCTTCGTCAGTCTTCGATGGCTCAGCTGAAGATGACTGGCAGGGGTTACTGTTAATATTGTCCGCAAGATCATTAATATACAGCATAAACAACAAGGGTATCAACACACTCCCCTGGGCCACACCCGAAGCTACTTCATCTGACGTTGACTTTCTTTTGATACCCCATATGATAGTACTTTTGATACCCCATATGATAGTACTTTTGACAGTAAGCATAGGTGTGCCACTGAGTCAAATGCAGTTCGGAAATAAAGATGTACCACATCTACCTAACTGCCTTGGTCCAAAGGTTTCAGTATTTCATGTGAGAAAGGTATGAGTTAGATTTCACATGATCGATGTTCTCGGAATCTATGCTGATCAGCATGGAGAAGGTCATTCGGTTCGAGGTACCTCATTATTTTTGAGCTTAGAATATAATCTAACATTCTAAAACCAATAGATCTCAAGTGTACTGGATGGTAGTTTTGTGGATCACTTCTACTACACTTCTTGGAGATGGGTGTGACTATTGCTTTTTCTCCAACTACTGGTTACGGTTATTTTTTCGAGGGCTTCTACACACGGACAGGGTTGTATTGCGTAAGAAGCCTTCGAGCCTCTCTCATATCTGGGAACCTTTACATATGCTCGTACATTGGTTAACAGACCGCAGCGGGGCACCGTGTTAAATGCTTTCCGGAAATCTAGTAATATGGAATCTGCTTGTTGCGTCTCCCGTATTTCGTGATAGTACAAAACGAGCTACCCTTCATTAAACTTTTTCGATTTCTTTCGTCAGTCCTATCTGATGCAGATTTGACACAGCACAGTTTTACTCCATAAGAGTGAGGACAAGCGTTGTGTTGGCAGTCTCTTTGGTAGACATGTTGAATTTTCTATGTGCTCTGCCAAAAAAATTGCGGCCTTTCGTTTTCTTTCCCTATAGAATTATCTATATAATCGTTCCAATTAATTTATTCGTAACTGTAATCCCTAATTTAATTGAATTTCCAGCCCTTAGATTTGTGTGATTTATTGCTTAACTGATATTTAGCAGTTTTTTTTTTAGTGCTCATGTGGATGGCGTCACACTTCTTTGTTTAGAGTCAATTGCCACTTTTCGCATCATACAGATCCCTTGTCTATCTAGATCATTTTGCATTGTTTCTGATCATCAGATGACTTTACAAGACGGTAAATGACAGCATCATCTGCAAACAGTCTGAAGGGGTTGCCCACATTGTCTTCTATATCGTTTATACAGATCAGGAATAGCAGAGGGCCTATAACTCTTCCTTCAGGAACGACAGATATTACTTTTGTTTTACTCTATGACTCTCCGTCGGTTACTACGAAGTGTGACATTTCTGACGGGGTATCACGAATCCAGTCGCATAACTGAGACGATACTCCATCGGCACGGAATTTCATTAGAAGCCGCCTGTGAGAAACGGCGTCAAAAGACTTCTCGAAATATAAAAATATGGAACCAATTTAACATCTCCTTCGATATCTCTCATTACTTCGCGAGAATAACGAGCTAGATGTGTTTCGCATGAATGATGTTTTTTGAATCTCTGCTGACTATCTGTCAATAATTCGTTTTCTTCCAGGTAATTCATAGTGTTCGATCACAGTATATGCTCCAAAATCGTATTGCAAATCGACGTTAGTTATACGGCTCTGTAATGCAGAGGATTACTCCAATTTCGTTTCTTGGGCACTGGTGTGACTTGCTCAACTTTTCAGTCATTATCCACGGATCGTTCAACGAGCGACAGGTTGCATGTGATTGAGAAGAATGAAGCTATTGTATCAGCGTGTTCTGAAAGGAACCTGACCGGTATACATTCTGGAGCGGAGGCCTTGCTTTTATTATGTGATTTAAGCTGCTTCGCTACACCGAGGATTTCTACTTCCAAGTTACTCATGTTGACAGTTGTTCTTGATTCGAATTTTGGAATATTTACTTCGTCGTCTTTGGTGAGAGACTCAGAAAACAGGGTTTAGTAACTCTGCTTTAGTGGCATTATCATCAGCAACACCACCATTCTTATCATACCATGAAAGTATTGACTGAGTCTTGCTAGTGTACTTTGCATACGACTAGAATCTTTTCAGATTCCCTGCCAGATTTAGAGACTGAGTTTCGTTGTGGAAACTATTAAAAGCATCTCTCATTGAATTTACTGCTAAATTTCGAGCTTCTGTAAAATTTGGCCAATCTTGGGGTTTTTGCATTCTTCAAAATTTGGCATGCTTTTTTCTTTGTTTTTGCAACAGTGTTCTGACCTGTTTTGTGCACCACGGGGGATCGAATTTAAGGAGCATCTTGTCTACGCGTAAATGGTGAGATCGAAAGGAGTGGAGACAGTCTGTTAGGAAGGCGTCAAGCGAATTTTTATCTTCTTTTTTGAGCGAATGTATTTTACGTTTATTTCTAGTGGGTTTGAACGTTACGGTATTCAGTCGTGCTACAACTTTGTGGTCCCTGATCCCTTTGTCGATCATGATGCTCTTTATATGGTTAGAGTTATTGGTTGCTATGCGGCCAAGTATGTTTAAGCAGCCATTTACACATCAGTGGGCTCCTGAACTAATTATTCAAAATAATTTTCTGAGAAAGCATTATTACGATTTTGGACGACGTTTTATGCGTATAACCGACGTTAAACATCCATTTTCGGAAACTTACCGAGTATAGATTGAAGTCACCACCAAGTATAATTGTATGAGTTTCCTTTGGACTGTTCAGAAGCTGTATCATTTGAGTCCGGGTGGGAGGGAAGGAGGAGTTGGTAAAAAGAACCAGTTATTGATTTATTCCGGTTGTGAGTGTAAATATAACCTCTACCAATGCTAACTCACAGGAGATATCTACTTCAATTTCACTACAAGGTAAGCTACTTGTGAAGGCGTCAAAACACAATAGATATTTAATCTATCCTTTCTGAACACGATTAGGTCCTCCGTAAAACTTTCGGTTGAACTTATTTCCGGTTTTAGCCAGCTTTCCGTACCTATATGGATTTGAGCTCTAGTGCATTCTATTAGCCCTTGTAGAATTGGTTTTTACGCAACACAGCTACAACGATTTACAAGTATAATTCTGATTGTAGGTAGATCTACCTTCCCGTGTTTTTCCTGTACCCTTTGACGGACGCCCCACCTGTAGTTACCCGAGACTCTCTAACCTCGAAAATACCACAGTTCCCACTACCTATGTAGCAACTTCCTGTGTGCAGTGGAATCCTAACCTTCTAAGTGGAACTCGGAAACGCACCACCCGCTAGCGCAAGTTGAGGAATCTGCAGCCTACACGGTCCCACAACCGTCTGAACCTCTTAATTCATACCCTCTAGTCGGCTCTGTACGACAAGACTAGAGCCTGTTCTATCTACGATGTACAGATGGTGAGTTCCACCTTCATGTGGCAAGCAAGACTGGTAGGCTTCAGAACTTGAGCTACCTGTCCGAGACAAGAGACAGTCTCTTGTGATCCAAAGCGACACACTTCGTTAGTATTGACACGAGCCACCACCTGCAGTTGGCAGCACTCTGCGCTCTTCATGATATCGGGAAGCAGGGTTTTCCACACTTGGAAGGAATTGTCCCGGTATTCACCCACAGTGTACATTGTATTCCTCCCCCTCGTTGGCAACCACATCCCTAAGTGGCTTTCTTATGCGCCTAGCATTGCATCTCACAACTACCAGTAATCTCTCTCTCTCTCTCTCTCTCTCTCTCTCTCTCTCTCTCTCTCTCTCTCTCAGGTCTTTCACTGGCTGCCGCACCTTGGAGCGACCTCCCACTCGACCATGGGTGAGGGATCAAATTGCAATGCGGACAGTACCCGGGCTGGTAACAGTAGCGGAGAAATCGGTAAAAATGATGGATCTGCTGGATATCCCTCGGATGCCCGCGACCAGCCCCCTCACAGTGATGCACATTGACGACAGCCTCAAGCTGTGACCGAAGCCAAGCCTGCCAGGAGCTGTGAGCAAGCGGCCACCGACTCAGCTCGCAAGTGAACACAGCAGTCACAGTCCCTATCCAAACCAAATACAGCAAAATTCTACACTACGCAGCTATTACAACACTATACTTTGTCTAGAGCACCCAAACACGCAGGAGATTTAAAAATTAAACTAGAAACCACACAGATAACTGATAGTAAATTGCCCTCTTTGAAGCGCGTAAAAGTAATTCACAAACGTACGGTGTGATCGCGTGAGCTGCTGCAGGAAAGGGAATGGGAAGTAGGTGAAGACGGGATGGGACGTTAGATATTTCGAGAAGAATTTGAAAGGTCACTGAAAGACCTAACTCGAAACAAGGTACCTAAAGTAGACATTTCTTTAGAATTACTGAGTTCGTAACGAGAACATACTACGACCAAACTATTACAAGATATATGAGACAGGCGAAATACACTCAAAGGTCAACAACAATGAAGGCATGTGTTAACTCTTGTGAATATTACCGAATCACCAGTTTAATAAGTTATGGTTGCGATATACGGACACAAATTTTTTACCGAAGAATGATGACTGTCGACCTGGTGGAAGATCAGTTTGGAATTCTGAGAGATGTTCGAATACGCACAGCGATACTGACCCCACGACTTAACTTCAAAGACAGATTAAAGGAAGTCGTACCTATGTTTATAGCATTCGTAGATTTAGAGAAAGACTCTGACAATCTTCACTTGAATAAAACTCTTTGAAATTCTTAAGGTAGCAGGGATTAAACACAGGACGGTAAAGGACTTGGAACAGTGACTGAACGGAATGGATTGGGAGATTATGACACGAATACCGAAGTAACATTAGGGTAATGTAGCGTAGTAGATGCTGAGGGAATTAGATTATGAAATGAGACATTAGTGAGTAAATTAGGCTTGCTACGTGGCCACCAAAATAACTGACGAAAGGCGAAGTAGAAGTGATACAGCATAGCTATTACAAGGAGAGCGTTTAAAAAAAAGCATGTCTGGCGCGTAGCCGTGTACGGAAGTGGATGATCAACAGTTCAGACGAGAAGAGAATGGAATAGAAGCTTTTGAAGTATGCTGCTACAGAGAACTGTTAAAAATTAGGTTGACAGATCGTACAAATAATGAAGAGGTACTGAATCGAGCAAAGGTGAAAAGAAAATTGTAACACAACACAATCAGAAGAAGAGATTGGTAATTAAAATGCATCCTGAGGCATCAAAGAGTAGTCAACTTGATAATGGTGGCCTTCGTCCGACATGATGAATGCCTGTACCGTCTGCGAGTTACAATGCTCTGGGTTCGATGCCAGTACCACAAGGAGGTCCAGAAAGCGGCGGCAGTAGCGACACTTTATGCCGGCGACCACGGTATGAAGCCAGCTGCACGACGCGCTGTAGGCAGAGGTGTAGTACACACATCCTTCATGCCAGGGGTGCAGCCCCGTTATTGTTGCGCCCGCCCGATTCTGTTCCCAGTGGATTTAGTAGTTCAAAAGGAGCTTCACTTTTGGTAGATCCTGATGGTCGTCATTAAAACACCAAAAGTTTCTTTACGCATTTGTGGCGATTTTAAGGCAACTATTAACACCCAGTTTAAAATAGATGTATTCCATACTCCGCGTCCGGGTGAACTGTTAGTTACATCAGCAGGGAGTCAATTCTTCTGTGAGACTGATTTAGCGGACTATTATTTGCAGTTGCCGGAGGACGCTGAAACAAGGAAGGCAACAGTTTTTAACACTTCTTTCGGGTTATCTCTACGCAACAGGCGTCTTCAGGGCATTTCAAAAAAGAATATAGTATTACAAAATATTATGTTGTCAAAACTGTCGATCGCTGCGCCACGGTTCGGTTATTGGGGAAATATTCATTGCCACTAGACGTTGGTTGTCTCCTGTTTGCTTTAGAGAGCCTGTATAGGGAGAGAGTGGCCATCCGGACGATACGGCGGCCATTTTTCTGCCAAACTGCGGGCGGGACTTTTGAATGGCCAGTAGTGGAGTACACACTCACCGAATCAGAAGCACAAGACAATATGGCGAAATCATTAGTTAAATGCCTTTGTTTATAAGAATAATGTGTTATAATAATTTTCACACAGCCAATTTACTGGTCTGTTTTCAAATTTAACTATGTATATTGCAAGTTGTTTTATATGTAGTAAAAAGCAAAAACGACTTACTTCGCATAGATAAGAGTACTTGGTTGGTTTCCACAAGGCTCCTGTTTGATTTTTGTCAGCCCTGTTGACTGCGACTGCCCACTGCTTTCGTCTTTCTTCATTGCGTGGAAATGCTAACATGCGAAATCTACCTTCGCCCCTGTGGGAACAACCAAATGCAGCACAACCTGGCATCGTTTAGAAACGTATGCAGAACGAATTACAGATGCCAAAAACAATACTGTACAATTACTTAAGTGTTTACTTCAGACATGTAGGCCTACAGACTTCATCACAAAACGCTTCATTATTTCAACTCGTATTTAAGATCGCAAACGCTAATTACGTACTAAAAACGATATACAACTAAATCGAACATCCATGCACAACGCATAACAAGTCTCTCAGTAATTCAAATACCTTTTAATCGTTTCCTAAAGTCCTCTGAACTTCAATTCAACTCAAAAGCACGGCGAACATAGGAAGCGCGAGAGACGTTAGGCGCCATTTTTCAGCCAAAGCTAATCAACCAATCACGGCCAACTTCACCCATGGCCACTGTCTCTGTATGTTTGCTCAGTTACTGTCACATGTTGTAAAATGGCTACTGCGCAGCAGAAATCATTTTGTTCTCGAGTTTGCGAAGTCCGTGATTACAGTGAAAAGTCTTTGCAGGCTGGCGTACCAAAATGATCCTCATGGGATGTATATGTAAAGGAAAGAGCCTGGCCGCCCTCGTATTTCCGCCGAAAATGTCGCATGATTTCAAACCGCTTTCCTATGTAGTCCCACAAAACCAACTGGTCGTACCAGCCGACAGTTACAGCTGCCTGCAACAACAATTTGGGTTGTTTTGATACGTATGTAGGTTATGAAGCTATAAAAGTTACAGTTGTTAAAAACTCTACATCATGATTACAAACGCAAACGTGTAGAAGTTTCTAACAATGACAATGATAACATTTTCCCACTACGCATCGTATTCAGTGATGAACCGACTTTCCACCTTAGTGGGAAAGAGAAAGAACACAATTTTCGAATTTGTGGCCTACGAAGCCCACATGAACACAATGAATACGTATTCCAATCATCTGTTTACCGCCCATTCTTCTTTGACGGAAACATGGTTAACGTTAGTAGTATCTTGCTGTGTTACAAAAATGATTGTTTCCAAAACTGAACAAGGACAACTTCGTTTTCCAACCAGCAGGAGGATACAGTCACTGGAGTTTCCAAGTGCTTGAACGTGTGAATGAAACTCTACCGAGTTGCTGGATCGGCCGCTAAACAGCAGGCGCCTTACCACTCCTCAGGTGGCCTGCACGGTCGCCGGCTTTGACGGCCTGTGACTTCTTTCCATGAGGTTTCCTGAAGGACAACGTTTGTGCAGAAACACTGCCACTGCCTGGCATGAAGGACGTGTGTATTACACCTCTGCCTATAGCCCGTCGTGCAGCTGGCTCCATACCGTGGTCGCCGGCATAAAGTGTCGCTACTGCGGCCTCTTTGTGGACCTCCTTGTGGTACTGGATCTGTACTGCCATAACATCAGTGACGATCGACACGATTCCCTCAGTACGGGAGGAATTCGAATATCGGTGTGATATTGTTCGTGTCGCTGGTGGAGCACGTATTGAATGTCTGTAATCTAAACTTGAAAGATTCATATATATGTGTTCCAAGATCCACAGTTGTATGTCTTAGTGTTTATAAAGACACTGCTGGAAAAAAATTGGTACACCTCAAAAGACGACGTCGGTTTTAAAGCGATGATGACGTGTCACCTGGAGGATAGTAGATTTCTGATATTGGTTTCAACATCATCTACCAACAGATATAGTAGTGCTATAGCTCACAGCCAGAAGGCACAGTGTGGTGCAGATGTGTGAAACAAACAGTCACCCATGCCGTGCAAACGCACTCCTGCTTCCTACAGCCAACTGAAGGAGTTTGAAAGGTGTCAAATTGTGGCCTTCAGAGTGGCGGTATGGTCCTTTCGGAGAACTGCCACACAAGTTGGACGTGCTGCGTCAGTTGTGCAACGATGCTAGTGCCGGTTGTCACGTGAAGATTGTCACATCCGTAGACGAGGTTCTGGACAGTCGCCCGCCAGGCTCGTCATCTTGTAAGGTCAACTGTGGCAGACCGTACAGATGCCGCAGCACAGGTAACAGGGCTTGTGATGCCAGAATTGTCAACAAGGACTGTTTCGAGCTGGTTATTCGCAGTGGGACTACGGGCAAGCACACCTCTAGCCCATCTTCGACTCACGCCACAGCATCGACGTGTACGGCTCGGCTGGTGCCGTGAGAGGATCGCTTGGAAAATGGAATGCCTCGCCGTGGTCTTCATCTCGTGAGCGCTGTCTCGTAGAGTGCATTCGTGCAAGACACACTGGCCCCACCGCAGGTCTTTACGCTCTGGGCTGTGATGAGCTACAACTCCCGTTCATCCTTAGTGTTTCTGGAAGTGGCGTTAACCAGCACTCGATACGTGCAGAATGTTGTCAGACCCGTTCTTTTTCCATTCTTGCAACAGAAAGGCGATGTATTGTTCCAGTGCTCGCCCGCATACTGCCCGGAAAACTCGACTTGCTGTGTAAGATGTGCAGCAACTTACATTGCCAGCACGATCTTCTGACTTGTCTCCAATCGACCATCTGTGTAATGTGATGGGACGAGAAGTGACTCGTACTACTCGTCAACCAACAACTTTTATAGAACTTCGCCAACAGATCGTGCAGGTTTGTAGTAATGTGCCCCAGGACAGTATTCGCCATGTGTATGGTCGGCCAGACGCTAGAGAGCGCCTGCATTACTATCTCGCTATGTACTGATGTAGGTATTTAAGCATATCTGGTACTTGTGCTATTGATCTGTAAATGTAATCATTTCATTTACTGTTGCAACAATTTTGTGTGAATTGAATACCTCTAAAAAGATGTAATAATTTTCTTTTCCTGTAGTGTATATGCGCTCGAAATACGTCTGGTGCCAGTTATCAGGTGACATAGTCGGTAGCTGCCTCCAGGCAGCGAAGCAGTGAAACGTCTCCTTAACTCCTGCTGGAAGACTGGATAATGAAACCTGGAATTTGGTAGTGTCCTGAGATGGGTATGGACCAAATGAACTAAACTGCGGACATAGTACTGCGACAGAAGGGCAGTGGGTGCCCTTGTGTCAACCCATCTGCGGCACCATTGGGGAAGGAAAGGTTCAGACGGAGTGCAACTATAGTAAAGGAGGGGAACTAGATGCATCATGAGCATTGTGGTATTGGAATGCAGACCCAGACGAAAGGTGCAGCCTGTTGAACTCGTGAGACCCTCCTGGGGGTGACTTGTTCCCGAAAGAAGAGCGCCTGGCAGGAGACAAGTACAGCAACAGCAGAAGTACCTTGCATGTGGCTGGAAGTGGCTGGAGGAAGCTACTGGTGGGCTCGTCCTAAGTGCTGTGGTCAAGACATGTGCAATTGGTCATGTCAGACAATGGAAGGATCCCGTGACACGAAGTGAGCTTCAGTCCGATATGACAGGTTGAGGAAGGCTATCCACAACGTAAATTCGCCAAAGCCCCTGGGCGATGGGGCATTGTTCTGTCACGCAACACATTGGTATCCAATGGAAGCACCCAGAATGATTATCCAATTTGTATCCCGAAGGGGACCACTGGAATAGAAGGGCAGTTGGTACCCTGGTGGCAGTAGCTCTGGTCCAGGCGAAGGAGGAGTTAGTACGATACCACTGTTGGCCACCCTCGAGATCTGGGTGCATGTGCTTGAGTCGTGGACGTCCGAAAAGATAAGGGCCTAATGTTAGCTGATGTATGTGCACTGTCTGAATGATGCTGCAGATGGACATGACAACTACCGAGAGGTGACACTTCATGATTGTAATAGATGTGAGAGTACCAGAAGAGAACAGTTGCGAAGAATCAATTAAACCATAAATATCTGCATTAATAATAGACTTACAAGACACAGTATATATTTGAAATTTAACAATATCTCCATCATTGATCAAATCCGCATCACCAAAATATTCAAGAACTGAATACACGTTATTTTGAATAGAACTGACAGAAGAACAAATAGTTTTATCACCATCCACATTATGTATAAGAGAATTTATAGTAAAACAAACAAAGTGACCACAGTTACTATTAGAACATTGTATTGAGTATGATACACCTCATTTTCAAAGTCTTTGGTATAGTAACCGGTTTTCCAAGCCTGAATAGACGAGTCACATGGAGACACTGTATCAGCTGTAACACTAGAAGAATCGGTACGGCGCAGTTTTTGTAAACCCAGTCCTGCTTTTTTACCCTGTTTGTGCAAAATTGCAGGCGTTGAAAAAGACAGATCATGCTGTCGTGGTGGATGAAGCACTGGCCGGAAGATTTGACCGGTGGTGACAGGTTAGAGGAAAGCGGTGAGTTCTAGTCTCATGGCATAGCCCAGGGTCGTGGTGGCGAGCGACCAGCAGATGAAACAGTGTCTGAGTCCCGAGGTGTAACCCGAGGCCTAGTTGGTGGGTAACCAGCAGAAGAGGGAGGTGCCAGATGGTGAAGTGTGGCCGAGATCAGAGTGTTTTAACTCTGACTCCTCGACCGATGATAGTCGCAATGGCAGGATGCTGAAAAATGATTTGAAACACACGCAGAGCATCACATTGGAGCTTATTCAAAAGCATGCACCACTGATAAACATTCATTTCATGAGTTGTTACTCAGGCGAAGGGGGTCGTTCTCTAGCCTCGAGGTCAGAGCGTGAACAAGTTGCATGTCTCTGACAAAGAAATCTGTGTAAGATAGTTTACATGCGAAAATCTGAACTGTGCCCTAACAGCCACGGGTTAGGCCTTGCAAGGACGCAATCCATTCTACATCTACAACTGCATGGACACTCTGCAAATAACGATAAAGTACCTGTCAGAGGGTTCGTCGAACCATCTTCACAATAATTCTCTATTATTCCAATCTCAAACAGCGCGTGGAAAAAACGAACATCTATATCTTTCTGTGCGAGCTCTGATTTCCCTTATTATGACGGTCGTTTCTCCCTACGTAGGTTGGCGTCAGCAAAATATTTTCGAATTCAGAGGAGAAAGTTGGTGATTGAAATTTCGTGAGAAAATTCCGCCGCAACGAAAAACGCCTTTGTTTTAAATCCTCTATAATGTCAGTGACACTCCTTTCCCTATTTCGCGATAATACAAAACCGACTGCTCTTCTTTGAATTTTCTCGATGTACTCCGTTTATCCTGTCTGGTAAGGGTCCCAGACCGAACAGAAGTACTCCAAAAGAGGATGGACAAGCGTAGTGTAGGCATTCTCTTTAGGAGATCTTTTACATTTTCTAAGTGTTCTGCCAAAAAAACGCAGTCTTTGGTTTGCCTTCCTCACAACATTTCCAGTGTGTTATTTCCAATTTAAGTTGTTCGTAACTGTAATTCCTAGGTCTTTAGTTCAATTTATGGCCTTTAGATTCAGTGTATGATCGTCCAGATTGCTTATAAGTACAAGAAACGTAGGGCAAGCTACCACCACAGAAAGGTTATCCTGGAAATGTTTGCCTGGTTTATGCGTTATGTCTGCATAGCTCTGTTAAATTTGTTGCTTACCCGGAAGGAGCTGCTTGACAAGTTCAAACACAGGAGCGCCAGCGGTGGACGAGAAAAATACACCCTTTGCCAGATCTCCATAAGATCCATAATCAGCGAAATGTTGTTCCAAGTGGGCAACATATGAAGTCCGCAGGTCCTGCCCTGCGTTGAATGGGGCTAACGTAGGGGATGGACCCCAAAAGTCTAGGTTGTGCTGTGACCGTCCTCCAAGTAGTGCAGCAACTGCTCCTGAGCAATTAAGAATGTATCCAACGTAGTCTCCATGGACTGGAGGAGAGTAGACATGGGAATAGTGAAATCCGTCATCTAGAACATTACCCACACGATAAGAATTACTAAGGCCTTGCCGTATTACACCGGTTCCTGTCAGATCACCAGGGTTAGGTGCTGTCGCGCTTTGCTAGCACTTTAACCGTCTGGGTCTGACGAGTTCTACTGGCAAACGGGGTGTACTCAGCCCTTGTGAGGCCAGTTGAGAAGCTACTTGATTGAGAAGTAGAGACACCGGTCACGAAAACTGACAATGGCTGGGAGCGCAGTGTGACCAGCTGTCACCTGTATAACTTGCCAATCCTCTATTGTAGGCGAGAGTGTGTGTTAAGTGGGAACGCCTATCATCGACTGCGCCAGTGTAGTGTCGGAGACAATTACTGACATAAAGTGCAAGTCTGATAGTTCTTCTTACAAGTCTGTGTCTACCTAGTTATCTTCTAAGATAGCTGCCTGTAGGTCCACCATACTGGCAGTGATAGCACTCACTGATGACCCCAGTATATGGTAGCTCACTGTCGTCTTAGCGTGGACTCCAGCCGTGGATTGCTCATGCCGTCAACTCGCTGTAAACTGACTGTAGAGGCTTGGTGCAGCTGGTTATAGTATCACGCGGAGGAGTACACTCAATCCTCGTGGTTGGTTGCCGCCGGCAGGGTTGATGAGCTGCCTGCTCGTTGGCTCCACATGATGTGTTGTCATCCGGCAGGTAACTGGCGTCTGCAGAAAGCGTGGCAACGTAGTACCTTCGGCTGCAATGTACTCTTGAGGCAGCTATCGCTGTCAGCCTAGCTGGACGGCCACATATGCTGATATTGCACCAATGATACTGCGCCGTACAGAGGGAGGTCTTCTGGCGGGCGCCAGAGGACGTAACACTTGGATATCGCCTCGTCGTGTCTTGCTGTTGACCACTGACGAGTCAGAATGCCAGGTCGTCGTTTCCTCTTTTCTCGCTCCCTGAGTGAGCCAGTTGCTGCGCACTAGGGGATGTGTCGAATGAAGGCTATGGTCCGACGTCATGTATACTGGCCCCAAATCGACGCAAAGGTAGAGCATATAGTCTGCAAGTGTCGACGTGTGCCCCAAATCAAACAATTCCCAGCGATTTTTTTTTTTTTCGTGGCCGAAGCGCTCAATGGAGTAGGTGCCAAATTTCCCGTATATTCCTCAGACGCCATCAGTAACAGCCGCTGCAATCTGGGCCGTAGCGACTATTCGCCAAAATTCCTGGTATAAAATAATCGCCCACGTTTCTGCTCAGCTGCCTTCCAGATTACATATCGGTGCACTTTGTCATCGATGACAGCTTGGTTGTAGTCTAGTTCGGTGGCAGATCACGGTCCCTCTTTGGCCTTTCGCGCGTGTGACAGTGGGCCTCTGTGTAAAACTGGGTTTCTGCACAGGCGCTCAGGTGTGCGGTCGGACCTTTGTCCGCCCGCACCCAAGGGTGGACCTCAGGTGTCGTCAGGTGTAGTTGGCAGTTGTTTGACACTGTCGCCAGTGACGAGAAGCAGGTCCAACATCGCAGTCGACTTCGGCCACCAGAGCCACCAGGGGGCACCATCTCCCAACGAGGTGTCATAGGCCGCAACACAGACTGAACACTCCTCCCAGAAGCCGAGATGCCCCTGGACCCAGTAGCGGGTACCTGTAGAAACCTGCGTGGGTCACCGGTGAACCTTCCTCCTGCCCCTAGAATTCCTAGACAAAAGTCAGTCACTATGGTCCTATGGAATGATGAAAGGGTGCTGACGTCGTATCGCCACCTAGCAAAACAACCGATACCGATAAAGTTTGCGATCTGCAGCAATGTAGGGTTGTCGCCGTAGCACAACGAGGTGCAAGCAGCCGCTGCATGAGCGACGCCCTCTGCTGGGGACGGGCTGTAGGGCTGGCTGCACGGCGCCGTGAAGTCAGCGCAGTCGGTATGCACCTCGTCATTACGCGCATATCACACCTCTCGCATAGATTCCGCTATTGTCTCGCTTTCTCTTGTTGTTACTTTTAGATCTGTCTGTCAGTTACTGGTTCTCCAGGATCTGTGTGTCTGTTACTGGTTTTCCAGACGCTCAGTACGCAGTGGTCACAATCACATGGAGTCCACCCGCGTCACTGCTGATTGCGTTCAGTGTTCGTAGCTCCGCTGCTCACGCTTGTGAATCTGAAATTGTAAATGTACTTTCTAGCGCGCTATTGAAGAAGGAAGCGTAGGCTAATAGCGTTTCCACAAGGACGTTTCAAATGCTTTGGAAGGTGACCGCCATTATAAGAATATTGGAAGAACACGTATAAACGAAATAAAATTAGATTTCCGTGTCAGAGGATGTGCACTTGCCAAAAGAGAAGTGACGTGAAGTTCAAAATTTTCGAACGACCCCAGTTTCCTCCATCTATGTTTTGCACAGCAATAACAGTAGTGCCAACTAAAAAATGGGCGTCTAAGCAGAAAGGTGGAAGGAGTATATAGAGGGTCTATACAAGGGCGATGTACTTGAGGACAATATTATGGAAATGAAAGAGGATGTAGATGAAGAAGAAATAGGAGATACGATACTGCGTCAAGAGTTTGACAGAGCACTGGAAGACCTGAGTCGAAACAAGGCCCCGGGAGTACACAACATTCCATTAGAATTACTGACGGCCTTGGGAGAGCCAGTCCTGACAAAACTCTACCATCTGGTGAGCAAGATGAATGAGACACGCGAAATATCCTTAGACTTCAAGAAGAATATAATAATTCCAATCCCAAAGAAAGCAGGTGTTGACAGATGTGAAAATTACCGAACTATCAGTTTAATAAGTCACAGCTGCAAAATACTAACGCGAATTCTTTACAGACGAATGGAAAAACTGGTAGAAGCCGACCTCGGGGAAGATCAGTTTGGATTCCGTAGAAATGTTGGAACACGTGAGGCAATACTAACCTTACGACTTATCTTAGAAGAAAGATTAAGATAAGGCAAACCTACGTTTCTAGCATTTGTAGACTTAGAGAAAGCTTTTGACAACGTTAACTGGAATACTCTCTTTCAAATTCTGAGGGTGTCAGGGATAAAATACAGGGAGCGAAAGGCTATTTACAATTTGTACAGAAACCAGATGGCAGTTATAAGAGTCGAGGGACATGAAAGGGAAGCAGTGGTTGGGAAGGAAGTGAGAAAGGGTTGTAGCCTCTCCCCGATGTTATTCAATCTGTATCTTGAGCAAGCAGGAAAGGAAACAAAAGAAAAAATTGGAGTAGGAATTAAAATACATGGAGAAGAAATAAAAACTTTGTGGTTTGCCGATGACATTGTAATTCTGTCAGAGACAGCAAAGGACCTGGAAGAGCAGTTGAACGGAATGGACAGTGTCTTGAAAGCGAAGGAGGATATAAGATGAACATCAACAAAAGCAAAACGAGGATAATGGAATGTAGTCGAATTCAATCGAGTGGTTCTGAGGGAATCAGATTGGGAAATGAACACTTAAAGCAATAAATGAGTTTTGCTATTTGGGGAGCAAAATAACTGATGAGGGTCGAAGTAGAGAGGATATAAAATGTAGACTGGCAATGGCAAGGAAAGCGTTTCTGAAGAAGAGAAATTTGTTAACATCGAGTTTAGATTTAAGTGTCAGGAAGTCGTTTCTGAAAGTATTTGTATGAAGTGTAGTCATGTATGGAAGTGAAACGTGGGCGATAAATAGTTTGGACAAGAAGAGAATAGAAGCTTTCGAAATGCGGTGCTACAGAAGAATGCTGAAGATTAGATGGGTAGATCATGTAACTAATGAGGGGGTATTGAACACAATTGGGGAGAAGAGGAGTTTGTGGCACAACTTGACAAGAAGAAGGGACCGGTTGGTACGACACGTTCTGAGGCATCAAGGCATCACAAACTTAGCATTGGAGGGCAGCGTGGAGGGTAAAAATCGTAGAGGGAGACCAAGAGATGAATACACCAGATTCAGAAGGATGTAGGTTGTAGTAAGTGTTGGGAGATGAAGAAGCTTGCACAGGATAGGGTAGCATGGAGAGCTGCATCAAACCAGTCTCAGGACTGATGACCACAGCAACAACAATACGAGAAAGCTGCCTTGGTGAGGTGCGATCTACAAGATGATGTAGATTTAGAATGTAAAATTGAGGTGTGAGAAGAATTTGCAGTGATTAGTGTAACAAAGAGGAAATAGAAGATACTTTCTCTTTAGGAGGAGAGCAGCATGTGAGACTGGTGGGATGAATAAATCCATAATCTTAACTGTTTTCACGCGTCAGTCCGGCAGAAGACACGAGAAGAAATCAAATAACGTATTCACCGAGAAAGTGTCGTACGACATACCTCCATGAATAATAGATGCAAATTGTATGAAAGACAAGGTGAAGAACATCAGGAGCTAGTAAGAAAATGAGAAAAAATTCAGAAAGGAAAGCAAAAACAGCGGCTCCATCCGACGATTCTTGGGGAGCTATTACGAAGCCTTGTTAGTATGTTACTAGTACCACCAAATATTTGGCGTTCATTCGTGAGTCATGCAGCAGAGACTGAAGTGGACTCCAGTAATCTATATACTTTTCTATAGATTAAGTAAAAGTAACAGAGTATGAAACGAGCGCTCTTGTGGCGTACGGCGGACATTTATATTTACTTTAGATGGAGTGTTCAAGATTTTGCACACGTTTCTGTAAGAACTAGACAGTGGAGCCTGTAAACGACGGTTATTTTGATCTCAGAATTAGGGTTGTCGTGTTCACTAATGTGTGTTCCTATCTGCAGATGTGGACGTCAGCCAGCAGGTGTAGCGGGTGGCTGAATAAAGTCTGGTGCCACGCGTCGTTAATATATCCACATCTTCCGCCGTCTTTGATAGTCTGTGTAAAAGAAGAACGTACTGTCAAAAATTGCTTTTAGGTGTAGCTGGCAATAAACATGCTAATAGTTACCACACTGAATTAAGGGGTGTTTGAGATATCTGTATCGACGAAGATACAGTATTTTCTTTGATGATTTACTTGCAGTCTTTCAACTATGTCGCGAAAAGTAATCATTTATTTAGCTTAAACGAACGTAGCGACAGTGCACGTAGACGAGTAGTTAGTATTTGAATAAAGTTAACGAAAAGACATGCAATTAAGCTGAGTAGAAAATATCAGGAAATTTCCATATGTTAAAAATAAAGCTCGGATTGGTGTTACTCTGATTGATTGTAACATTTAAATAGCATTTACGGTCTATATTCTAACAAAATTTTATTTTTATGTAATTATAGCTTAAAAATCATTAAATGTCAATATATGCCCACGTGATCGAAAACGCTTTGTTATTGGCGGATGCTCTTGTGACGTCACATGTTAGGAGTAATGTTATATTAGTATTATATTGTATATTATATACAGGGTTATTACAAATGATTGAAGCGATTTCACAGCTCTACAATAACTTTATTATTTGAGATATTTTCACAATGCTTTGCACACACATACAAAAACTCAAAAAGTTTTTTTGGGCATTCACAAATGTTCGATATGTGCCCCTTTAGTGATTCGGCAGACATCAAGCCGATAATCAAGTTCCTCCCACACTCGGCGCAGCATGTCCCCATCAATGAGTTCGAAAGCATCGTTGATGCGAGCTCGCAGTTCTGGCACGTTTTTTGGTAGAGGAGGTTTAAACACTGAATCTTTCACATAACCCCTCAGAAAGAAATCACATGGGGTTAAGTCGGGAGAGCGTGGAGGCCATGACATGAATTGCTATTCGTGATCTCCACCACGACCGATCCATCGGTTTTCCAATCTCTTGTTTAAGAAATACCGAACATCATGATGGAAGTGCGGTGGAGCACCATCCTGTTGAAAGCTGAAGTCGGCGCTGTCGGTCTCCAGTTGTGGCATGAGCCAATTTTCCAGCATGCCCAGATACACGTGTCCTGTAACGTTTTTTTCTCAGAAGAAAAAGGAGCCGTAAACTTTAAACCGTGAGATTGCACAAAACACGTTAACTTTTTGTGAATTGCGAACTTGCTGCACGAATGTGTGAGGATTCTCTACCGCCCACATTCGCACATTGTGTCTGTTCACTTCACCATTAAGAAAAAATGTTGCTTCATCACTGAAAACAAGTTTCGCACTGAACGCATCCTCTTCCACGAGCTGTTGCAACCGCGCCGAAAATTCAAAGCGTTTGACTTTGTCATCGGGTGTCAGGGCTTGTAGCAATTGTAAACGGTAAGGCTTCTGCTTTAGCCTTTTCCGTAAGATTTTCCAAACCGTCGGCTGTGGTACGTTTAGCTCCCTGCTTGCTTTATTCGTCGACTTCCGGGGCGCTACGCGTGAAACTTGCCCGCACGCGTTCAACCGTTTCTTCGCTCACTGCAGGCCGACCCGTTGATTTCCCCTTACAGAGGCATCCAGAAGCTTTAAACTGCGCATACCATCGCCGAATGGAGGTAGCAGTTGGTGGATCTTTGTTGAACTTCGTCCTGAAGTGTCGTTGCACTGTTATGACTGACTGATGTGTGTGCATTTGAAGCACGACATACGCTTTCTCGGCTCCTGTCGCCATTTTGTCTCACTGCGCTCTCGAGCGCTCTGACGGCAGAAACCTGAAGTGCGGCTTCAGCCGAACAAAACTTTATGAGTTTTTCTACGTATCTGTAGTGTGTCGTGACCATATGTCAATGAATGGAGCTACAGTGAATTTATGAAATCGCTTCAATCATTTGTAATAGCCCTGTATAGTATATATTATAGGACTAATGTTATACTAGCGGTAGCCGAAATTGCCAGGTTTTTACATACTTTTACTGCAAAAGGTTTAGCTATTTAGTGATGAAAAACGCAATTACAACTTTTAAGTAACATTGGAAAGGAATTTTGCGAACGCTGATAGTGGAAGCCTTGTGAAAGTTGATCCATTTATGCTCCGCCCATTTAGAGCGGCGATATGTGCAACGACGGACATTCTTTCCCTGCTCCCTGCAACACCATTAAACTCGCTCAAAACTAAGGAATTGTAGAACTTTTGCAAATGGATCAGTATATTACAACTAGATTTTCGACTGTCAGTCATGAGCTACGACCCAGAGCACAAATTATTCGTGGTAAAACTTTGTGCTGATTTCCTGTGTAGAAAGCACTCAGCAGAGATATTGCATCTATCAGGTCTTCCGTGGTGCAACGAACAACGCATTCGACTGCAGCGCAAGAGGGTACATTTTCGAATCCTGTAGCGGTTATATATTTTTAAAGGTTTTACACGAAATACGAAAATAGGGTTAGCAAGAACTGATTGTAGCAGTTGTTTCCATTGTGGGATGTATTATACATAGCTTCACATTAATCTTAGTCTGAGAAACGGACAACAGAGGATAAATGCATTTACTTTGAGAACAAACAATTCACTTTTTTGGAAAGCATTGCTTGTAGTGAAGATATAATAAGCATACGTCCGCCGGTGCAATGACGTGTAGGACGTTGCGGTTATATGCAGAGATATAAAGTGTACAACATTCAGGTGACAAATGTAAGGGCTGCGCTGTTTGTGGATGTAAACTAACGTCAGTGTCTGAAGCAGACTTACTTCATCTTTATATAAGATGATGAAACTTTAAAAGTTTAAAAAGTAAGGATCCTAGTTGGACAATACGAATATAAAAACATTGTTTCCAATAATGTAAAAATGCCTGCTGGTCACATTTTCTAGAAAATATCCTTTCGAACGTGACGTGCTTGAAGAGCGATTGCAATATTGTAAGCACATGTAAACCGGAAGGAAACCGCAATAAAATTCTGTTTCAGATCGGTATTGTGAAATTTTTGTGATTTGGTTTTCATATGACAGGACTGTCGATTCGTTCTACGCATAAGTTGAAATATTCATTCTGGTTAGTTTCAAACTAGCGACCTATGGACATCAGCTCTAACGACAGACCTACCGAATAACGTACGTGAAATAGGGTAAAACAACAATTTTGACGAAGAGTTTAATTTCGTTGAGTGACGCTACCCTTCCTTGTAACAGTGGGAAAGCATATGTAGAGGTGAATCAATAACTTCACTGTGCAAAACATTTTTAATTAAATTAGGGAACTTGTGCGCTGACGTGGTGGCAATTTACCGGCACAGAGCAAACACATTTTACGCATCTTCTTATTTTGTGGAACACCCAAAAACAACGTTTCAAGAGTTGACTCAGATTGTTCAAATGGCTCTGAGCACTATGGGACTTAACATCTGAGGTCATCAGTCCCCTAGAACTTTGAACAACTTAAACCTAACTAACCTAAGGACATCACACACATCCATGCCTGAGGCAGGATTCGAACCTGCGGCGCAGCGGTCGCGCGGTTCCAGATTGTAGCGCCGACAACCGCTGTGCCACTCCGGCCGGCCGACGATAGTGCCCCAAATCAAATTACAAGCGCCGTCGGGCTGCTGCAGTGTTGAAATACTGCGTGAGGTGTGTGTGTGTGTGTGTGTGTGTGTGTGTGTGTGTGTGTGTGTGTGTGTGTGTGTGTGCCCACGGCGTTTGGAACGCAGATTTACTTCAAACGACGTACACTCGTAGTACTCCATTAGGACAACAAAATTTGTAAGCAGTAGCGCGTACTTCTCAAGCGTTATTGAGAAAATCGCAAGATAATTCTGGTCGTCAAATATATACCTGTGCGTGGCGGTTTTTGACAGGAAGCGGCGGCAGCCGAGTGGTTAGCGTTCAAGCCCCGTAATCGCTGGATCGAGTTCAGTTCGTCAGATTTTTTATTTCTAACACAGTCATTTTTTTTATTTACGTTACAATTGATATAATGCGAAAAATACGTGTAATCGGACGAACTTTTATTAAATTTACAATCTTGTTTGGCAGTCTACAAAATTTTTACTATCACAAATATAATATTCATAACTATCGACTAGTAAACGACCAAACGCATAAAGTGATACTGAAAATGTATGAGAGAACCCAGTTCCGTTTCAGCCGCGCTCGCGAGTGGCCGCTGTTGACTGTTGCGCTGCACTTCAGTGTTTACATGGCTGTACTTGTGCTTCGCCGAGTGCCGTCCGTCCGTTAATCTCCGTGTTCGTTCGTATTCCTTGTAATCTGATAGCTCTTTCTGGTCTTGCTGCTGCTAATTGGAGTTTCGGTTGTTTAACCGAAATTGCTTCGCTGGATTAACCATGGCTACACACCTCAGGAAGAATACTCTGGTATTTGCTTTTGACAAGGAATCCCGTCCTGTTCAGCCGACATCCCTGGAAATAGATGACTGGATTACACAGGTAATTGGTCTCAATTCTGAAACCGTCCATACCTGGCAACTGGATCAGGAAAAATACTGTGTTTTTGTCAAGTTAGTGCTGCGACTGTTGATAAAGTGTTACGAAAGTGGGGCTATGAAGTAGATTTTGTGCATGGAAATGGTTATAAAAGTAAGGTTTCTATCTATAGAGCGGACATTCATTACGAAACCGTTCGTGTCTTGAATCTTCCCATTGAAATTGAAAATGATAAGATTAAGGAAGCTCTTTCAAACTACGGAGACGTTAAATCAATTGCAAATGAAAGATGGTCGCCTCGCTTTAAACTGCAGTGTTTCAACGGGGTCCGCTGTGTAGAGATGGATGTTAAGACGAATATTCCGTCTCACATAACTGCTTGTGGGTATAAGGCACAAATTGTTTATACAGGTCAGGAAGCTACATGTCATATATGTAACGAAACCGGCCACTTCAGCCAGGAATGTCCGCGGCGAACTGTTGTTCTTAAAAGTAATTTGATACAGCGTCAGAAGCGTACCTTAAATGATATGTTACCAAAGAATAGCCCAGATCAACTGGTTGAGGATGTTAACGCAGCGGGCCAAGCTGATGTCTCCCTTCACGATAACAGTCAATTTCCCCCGTTAACAACAAAGGGAAACCCTGTTACCACTACTCGTGAAACTGAAATGCAACCGAAAAAACGAGCTCTGGAGATAACTGATAGTTGTTCAGAGGACGAGCTGTATTGTCTCACTCCCTCACTTCGCGAGCAAAAGCAGTGCGATAAGGAGGCAGAGGAACCTGAAGGCAAAATGCGAATAGAAACTGAACAAAAAGATAATACACATACGGTACCAACAAATGAAGGGCGTGTAATCAGCATTAATTTGCAAGAAACAACAGGTGCAGTAGCCGATTGCAAAGATCAGCAGCTATCTGTTAATAAACAAATTCAGGGAGAGGTTGCAAAAACTGCAGTCTCCATTTGTTTCCCTCGATCAGGAAGTGAGTAAAATTAATAAAGAACGAGGAAGTGGTGGCCAAACTGAAATCACGGTCAACACCTCAGGGCCGGCGCCGGCAACCGAAATTGCGAAAGCGTTTGCTGCTGCTCCAGATGAGCCGCGAAGTAAAATACCGACGCAGTTTCACTGCTTAATTCTGATTATAAATTAATAGCTAGAATAGGAAACAAGAGAATTTCATGCCTTACAGATAAAATTATTTGTCAACATCAGAACTGCGCGCAAGGCAGAACCATTTTTCAAAATCTAGCGGAATTCAGGTATATCATTGCAATAACTTCTGTAACCAACATAAAGTGTGCTTTATTGTTTTTAGATTTTTATAAAGCGTTCGATGTAGTAAATCATGAATATCTTCTACAGACAGTGAAGAAAATAGGTTTCAACGATAAGGTCATACAGTTGATTAAGAACATAGCAGCTGGAATAAATGCTAAGATAGCGGTGAATTGTCAACAATCCAGGCCGATGCAAAAACAACGAGGTGTTCCTCAAGGAAGTCATTTGTCCATGTCGCTCTTCGCCATTTGCTGGAACCTTTCCTCCGACATTTCCATGCTAGATTAAAAGGCTTAACATTATCAGGAAATAAAACAGTTATAAGAGCCTATGCTGACGATATAGGGGTCATTATAAGGAATAATGACGAGGTGACCACTCTAGCAACAGTGATTGATTTGTACTGTAGAGCATCTGGAGCCAATGCAAACGAAAAAAAAGTAAGATCTTAAATCTCAGAGGTTTTGATAATGTCAACGTCGAGTGGGCAAAATTAGTCCGACAACATAAAACACTTGGGATCACCCTGACAGCATGCCCTATGAAAATGACGGCTTTAAATTGGAAAGTTGCAGCAGATAAAGTGCAAGGAGCCATTATAGAGAATTTAACTCGATGTATGAACCAAGTTCAAAGAACACAGTATATCAACTCGTGCATCCTTGCTAAAGCTTATTATACTGCCCAGCTGTTTCCAATACCGAGAATGATAGCGAGGAGAATAATGTCCAAAATCACCAACTTTTTGTGGAGAGGTGAAGTGTTCAGAGTACCTACTAAAGTAGCCACTTTAGATCCTAAAAATGGTGGACTAGGATTAACTGATATAACGGATAAAGCCTGTGCACTTTTTATCAAAAGGCAAGTTAGTTTAATAAGAGACACACGAGAAAGGATAACCAGCAAACTTTTCGAGATCATTAAACCTCGAAGCCTGCTTCCCCCAACTGACGTGCAGAATATCAACAGTCGCTTACAGCATGTGAGTTTAGTTACGTCAGTGTCGAACTCAGGCAGTCACGACACTTAACGTCGAGAGCCATAATGCGGGAACGAAAGAAAAGAGAAGGAAGGAACAAAATAGAACGACAGTTTCCAAACATTGAGTGGACTGAGATTTGTAAAAACATTAGTTCTAATGTGCTCACGTCTAATGCAAAAACGTCATGGTACAAGACAGTTAACAACATAGTTAGTACCAATGAAAGACTGCACGCAATCGGACTCTGTGAAACACATATATGTCAAAAATGCCATGTAGCTGACACAATAATTCATAGATATACTTGCAGTGGTCACATGAATAGTTGGAAGTGGATCCGGGAACAAATAGCTCTGATTACAAGAACATCCCCTGAGTATATATCGCTATCATTGATACACAGGCCTGAAACACGCTATTTCCCAGAAGCAAAAAATAACGCTGTGTACTGGTTGCTGGGAAATTTTGTTAATTACGTCCTTAACAAATTGGGATCCGGTAGCATCATAGAGTTCAAAGTACACATGCTGTGTGAATTCCATAAAATTAGAAGGTATTCGAATCACAAGAAAAAGTTCGGTAATATGTTAAAAATTGTATTTGAAAGAAAGGGCACTGGTTAATATAAAAAAGAAGATTGTGTTGACAGTGATGTATTGTAGTTACCTTAAGGATATTATTCAAAATTTCACAGCATATTTTTGGTCTGTGCTTTTTCTACTTCTAGTTTTTGAAACTTATAAGCTAATGTACAGAACTTATGTGACCGTGAGATTGTGTGTTTAGTAGTGTCAAAACACAAAACATTAAAGGTGCATTATTGACTTATATTAGAAATCTGGAAATAGACAATTTTTATGGAAAGGTCCTTATCGATTGGTTACAACCATAAGATTCTATCTAATAATGCAATATTTAATGGCAGGCACATTGCCCTATTCATTTTTGCACTGTGATGTGTAAGTCAGATTGGCAGTGAAAGACTTATTATATAGGTGTGATTACTTCCGATACTTAACATTCACTTAATGTCCAGAAAGTGTAGTTGGAAGGCTAGTCAACTTTATTATATATCTCCTTTCTGCCATTCTCAAGTATTTCAGAAATTCTCTAATATGATTATTAAATTGTTTGATATTTAAAATTATCCCACCAACTTGCTGATATCCATCATAAAGAAATATTTATACTTCTGTAAGGATTGGAGCTCATGTAATTCAAAGTGCAGATTTTATTTCTTCATGTTGAATCTTGAATGTCTTAAAAAAGAAAAAAAAACTTTTCTTGATGTTTAACTTAATTCCTTCTGGTAATTCAGGGAGTAACACAATCTTCCGTTGTCTTTCTTTAACGTCAGCATAACCGAAATGATCGAACTGTTTTTTTAAATAACTTCATGTATTACAAGTGTCCATGGTTGGTACGTGAACTTAGTATGTATGCAGAATGTGTAACGTTGTTTTTTTAATAAATGTTTTTATAAAAAAAAAAATCAGTTTGCGTTCAAGCCCTGTAATCTCTGGGTCGAGTCCCGTTCGACATTTTTTTTATTTCTAACACAGTCATTTTTTTTACTATTTACGTTACAATTGATATAATGCGAAAAATACGTGTAATCTGATGAACTTTTATTAAATTTACAACGCTGTTTGGCAGTCTACAAAATTTTTACTATCAAAAATAATATAATATTCATAATTATCGACTAGTAAACGACCAAACGCATGAAGTGATACTGAAAATGTATGAGAAATCCCTTATACCTGGAAGGAGCCCGAAACTACTTGTTACCTCCAAGTTTTGACCTGCACCGACGGTTTTCGAAAGATAAACAATTAATCGTCGCTTTCGACATTAAGAGTACGATGGCAGGATGGTATTTTTCGCAAAAACATGGAAAACATAAAGTTAAACGGGACCAGCTGCAGTGAATAAATGCTGTTCGCGCATACGCAAGATCTTTTGAGGTTTTCCGTGGAAAAACAGACCTCGTTAACGTTTTCAAAAACCTCTCTTTCAGCCGATAATTTGGAAGCAAACCATGCATAACGCAGCATTTCCTCAAATATCGGCGCTGATAATTGATCATGGAGTATCGAGTGTGTTTTAATAGTGTCTCCACGAGAAGCAATTTCTCGTTCTTTTTCGATTAAATACGAACAATTTTGAAGACACGGACAAGCATACGTTTTCAGTATCACTTTATGTGTTTGGCCGTTTAGTAGACGATAGTTATGAATAAAATACTATTTGTGATAATAAAAATGTGTAGACTGCCAAATAATATTGTAAATTTAATAAAAGTTCATTCGATTACACGTATTTTTCCCATTATATCAATTGTAATGTAAATAGTAAAAAAATGACTGTGTTAGAAATAAAATAAACTGACGAACTGGACTCGATCCAGCGATTACGGCGCTTTAACGGTACCCACTCAGCTGCCGGTGCTTCCTAGTAAGAACAGCCACGCACAGTTATATGTTTGACGACCGGAATTAACTTTCGATTTTCTCAATAACGCTTGAGAAGTACGCGCTACTGCTTACACATTTAGTTGTCGTAATGGAGTACTAGGAGTGTACGAAGTTTGAAGTAAATCAGCGTTCCAAACGTCGTGGCCTCCCCTTGTCAGACGTGTTGCATCGGCAGTGTACTGTCCGTTTCAAGGGCCTTTAAACTAAACACGAAGATATTTTCTGCTCATGGTCTCTGTTCCGTGTAGTTACACCGAAATCGTGTGCATTTACGCTGCTCAGCATTAAAAATTGTAACACCCTAAATATGGTATGCAACAAACGCTAAACTATACGTATATGTGGTGTCTGTCTTTTCGGACGTGTCCGAAAGAACAGCCACCACACATACATATATTTAAGGCGAGACGGCCAACTATCTCTTCAGTGCAGATGCACACCAGGCTAGAACTCTTAGACGGGAATCGGTGAAATGCCACGAGTACTGAGGGTAATGAGCAAGGGGCACTACGTCAGTAGTGTGCGGGTACGTTGAGAATTTGGGCCTGGCGGGAGGCGTGCTAGGGCAGTCCCTGCAGTTGCGGCGACCCCTCTGTTCGGGTGGCTCAGTTATCAGACCACGTACCTAGCGAGCAGGAGACCCTGGTTCGAATCACAGTCCTCCACAAATTTTCTTATTTCTCCGTTGATTTCAATCAGTGCCCGGTCGCAGCCAAGGTCCGTAATTCCTTTTTGTCTTAAACGTTAAACTGACATAAAATGTAGTAAAAGTTTAAACAAGTTATTAGCGCTTAAACATGGCCGCACTAAATGTGGAGTAACGCCATCTAAATTCTACACATAAGGAAAGAATAGACAGCGATTTTCTCATTCAGAAGTCGCATGCGAACTTAAGCCGTTTATGAGAAAAGTGTGTTATGCCTCGTGAAAGAAGAAGGAGAAACGTCTACGCGCACGTGTCAGAATTTGACAGTGGCACCATCGCAACCCATTTGTCGTTTCCCGACGTAGCAGCTCGCGTCAGCCGGGGTATCACGACTGCCGTGGGAATATGCAGTCGACTGGTCCGGGAGGGCCATAATCGACGCCCTTGAGGATCTCAGTGGCACGTGTTGACTAGCGCCCGAAGGGACAGAGGTATCGTGGAGCTACGGCACCTACACTGAGCCGTGAAGCGGACATATTTGCAAGCGGACGGTGCGACCGCGTGTGCAGCGCCACGGCGACCGCTGTCACGGCGCGCCGGCCGTTGTGCGCCCATCGGCGAAGCTGGACACTGGGCTGACACCGTGTCGCCTTTCTCTTTCAGTCGATTCCTAGCTCCGTGTGCAGCATCGCGATGGACGTATCCGTGTGTGAAACCTCAGACAAGAACTAACGTTGCTACATCGCGTTCGTCTTCGTTACACGGGCACAGTACTTGGTGTGGTGGTGTGTAGTGCCGCTGGGCACACGTTCTGCACAGCCGTGAAGTCGGACAGCAGTTGTTCCATTTCTGACGTGATAAGGCCGACGGCTGTGCGCTATCTTCCAGATCTCCGTAACGTTATCTTTCAACAAGATAACGGAAGGCCGCATGTTTCTCATGGCAACGTGACGTAGCTCTATACAGAGAGCGTTTGAAAGAGTATGATTGACGAACTTTGGCGTTCAGCTGAAGCAGCGTGGAATGACATGACGCCTAGCTGGGTCAGAGGTGGCTGCTACAACTGCCCAATTTCGATGCTGGTACACTCGTAAAGCACCTTCAAATGTAGTCGTGTATTCTCCGTGCAGTGAAAAAGGAAACACACAGAATGTAAATATTAAAAGAACGGATACCATTTGCTGTTTATTACGACAATTCGTGAGAGATGCTGACAAACCATTTAGAATTAACAACGAATGTATCCTCGTGCCTAATCCCTTTTTAAGAAATAATTTCAGAGCTGTAAGTAAACTGTAACAGTATTAACACTTTCTCTTGCAACAAATTTAATACATTTTAATTTAATAATTAATTATGTTGAAACAACCTTTTAAAAATATTATGTGAAGTAAATTCTTGGATTTAACCATTAAAAAACCGCAAAAAGGTAGAAATGTAAACCGCAAGTATAAAATAAGTAGCAAAATTGAAAAACACCTAAGAAACAAAAAATTAAAACCCAAACGTAAAATAAGCACCAGAAGTTATAAGAAGATTTCATGTACAACGAGATTTCAGTTTCACATTAGTGCATGCCATGCGTCTTGTCTCCCCGTCGGAGGTTCGAGTCGTCCTTAGCATAAGTTACCTTACGCTGGATTAAGTAGTGTGTAAGCTTAGGGACCGATGACCTCAGCAGTTTGGTTCCATAAGACGTTACCACAAATTTCCAAATTTTGTAAGACTTCACGTATGCCGCGTATTCTAATACTATAACTAAGATATAGTTCCAGCATACTTTAACATACAAGGCAGATCACAAACAAACAACCACAAAGAAAATCGTTTTTTACCATCTTCTAGAAGGCAAATTCAGAAACAATCAGAGAGAGCTCAAACAGCTAGGACCACAGCGCCATTAAGAGATAGCTTAACGAACATCGTTGCCTTGAAGCAACTTTGGAATGACATCTGTTGGCAACCCGGTAGCTGGCGTCGAGAAGCACCTGGACGAGTAGCCTTCTGATTTGTGCGATCCACTGCGGCTATTTGTGCACTTGAAGAACTAGCTGCTAGTAGCGCACTGCAACTTACAACCAACTGGTCTCACTGCTAGCTCGATTGGGCACACACTAGGCGGCTCACATTGCCACACCGGCCTTTCTACCAAAAAGCGCGACTGCGCATTCGTAGATCACCTCGTGGAAGCTACCACATAACCGCCACATAACCGCCTGGTTCCCGGCAACACCCAGAGGACAAAACAAGACCTTACTAGTTGATGCCGCGCCGCCTTATATACCAAATCGTACTCGCAGTGGCTACATGATCGAGGGCAACTGTTGAGTAGAGTCGTTGACGCCCAACGGCTCGAACCGTATAAGGAGACGTCCGTTATTTACTATCCCCGTGTTGCAGTTCAAATGGCCGATATCTTATGTCGCAGTTTATCACAGTTTGTAACGGAAACTGATGCGTGCGGTGTGTGAACATGTTTCGATTGACCTCGTGCATGCGCTTTTGACATTTATAGACCTCTCCATTCACTGACGGTTTACGGTATCGTGTGGCCGCGGAGGCGGGCTCAGCCCCCCGCCCCCCCCCCCCCCCCCCCCCCACCTTCTGCCCAGCCGTGCAGGGGGCAGGCGCCCCAGCTGACCCGCCTTTGTTTACTGGCCGTCGTAAAGGTCACGCAGATTTATCCGGGCAGCCTGCCCGCCGCGCCAAACGGCACGTGCTCCGCAGTGGCGCTGGCAGGGCTCGCCACCAATCGCGCTGTCAGTCATTAAGTCTGGTGGCGAGTGATTTAGTTGCTCTGCTGTACGAGGAGACGCCAAGCGGGAGTCGGCTTCCACACACGGTGCAGTTCGGTCCGTGTGGCTGCTGCTCTGCGGTGAGCGCTGCAAAATAATTGGCAGAACGAAGGCGAGTCGTGGAAGAGATGAAGGAAGAGTTAAAACTCTTGTTGTTTGCTGTTGGGGTCTTCAGTCCGGCAACTGGTTTGATTCAGCTCCACACGATACTCTGTTCCGTGTAAATGTGTTGGAGTCTGCCTACAACACCAACTTCGGGACGTAAATTGCAGTTTTTATATGACGACAGAGCTAGTAATCGTTTTAGAAGCACCTAAGTACGCGGGAAACTGTATTGAGGGCAAAATTTTTGTCTTAACTGACGCCCAAACACCAGTCATGATCTTGAAAAAACTAATTTACAAACAGATACAACAATCCAATCGTCTATGAAATCGTGTAGCAAGTCTGTAGGCTACAAAATCAGCAAAATCTCGATCAAAGTTCACGGAGGCATTCGTGGCAATGAACAGGCAGACCATCTGTCTAAACAAGGCGCAGCTTCAGGAACGCCATGCTGTGTAATGGGACCGCGCATAGACTTCGTACATAGACTTAAAAGAGCAATGCGCCTGAGGTGGGACGAGTAATGGAGAAGAACCAGTGACAGAGGGAAACATTACAAAGTGATACACTCTGTGATGCCGACAACTCATTGATATATGGAAGCAAATTGTGTCAAGAGGAATTTATACAAGCACTGCAAGATTGAAATTCAGTCACGGTTAATTATAAAAAAAAGTCACATAAATCGCCTGGAACTGTCCAACAACCCTCTCTGTACCTGTGGAGAAGAGGAAGACATGAACCATATCATCTTAGAATGTCTCGGAAAGATAGACTGCACAGATCAGCGGCCGCGCCACTGCGTTACCACTGTTTAGGAAACAACAGAAGTTACTGTGTATAAACGCATAAACAGAGCTGTCGAGGCGTTAGATCTATCCGTATAATCAGCCACGTCAAAATTTAGGTCTAGGTTCCCTTTCGCCGGAATAGACTGACAACACGATACCATGTATGAATTCGGCGAACCGAAGGGAGCAGAGTAGAAACCAAAGACCGTCTTGCGCGGAGACCGGATGCCAGTTATCCAGTACGTCGAAGATAAGCCAGACACGTGAAGTGTAGTGTATATGCATAAGTTTCCATTTGAAAATAATAATCCTTTTGTTAATTTTTGTTCATAAATAAGCATAGTGTATACATGCAAATTTTATAAAAATTATACCTCTTTCGTTAGAAGCGGATCTAAACGTTCTGCACATGTAATAGTCAAAATTAACCATTGTTACTACCAAGCGTAAAGTATGGTTGGCTCTGTTATCACGAAACCAAATGCAAATAAATAATTTTAAAAAACCCGAACAGAACCTGTTTTTTGCAGACAAGTATACTTACGTAGCACTACACTTCAAAAGCTTCTATTCTCTTCACTTCAATACAAAGCTATACACCAGACAAGTACTTTCAGGAAAGTGTTCCTAACACTTAACTTTTTCGGAAACTGTCTTTCTTGCTATAACCAGTCTGCATTTTGTGCTCTCTCTACATCGGCCGTCGTTACGTACTTTGTTGTCGAAGCAACTTACCTACCACTTCTAGTTTCTCATTTCCTAAGCTATTCCTCCCCCGCCCCCTCCCCCTATGAAGGTCTGATTTAAAACCGCTATATTCCGTTACTTTTGTTTTATTTGAAAATCTGTTGTTGTTGTGGTCTTCAGTCCTGATACTGGTTTGATGCACCTCTCCATGCTACTCTATCCTGTGCAAGCTTCATCATCTCCCAGTAGTTACTGCAACCTACATCCTTCTGAATCTGCTCAGTGTATTCATCTCTTGGTCTTCCTCTACGATTTTTACCCTCCAATCCGCCCTCCAATACTAAATTGGTGATCCCTTGATACCTCAAAACATGTCCTACCAACCGGTCCCTTCTTTTTGTCAAGTTGTGCCACAAACTCCTCTTCTCCCCAATTCTATTCAATACCTCTTCATTAGATACGTGATCTACCCATCTAATCTTCAGCATTCTTCTGAAGCACCACATTTCGAAAGCTTCTATTCTCTTCTTGTCCAAACTATTTATCGTCCATGTTTCACTTCCATACATGGCAACACTCCATACAAATACTTTCAGAAACGACTTCCTGACACTTAAATCTATACTCGATGTTAACAGATTTCTCTTCTTCAGAAACGATTTCCTTGTCATTGCCAGTCTACATTTTATATCCTCTCTACTTTGACCATCATCAGTTATTTTACTCCCCAAATAGCAAAACTCCTTTACTACTTTAAGTGTCTCATTTCCTAATCTAATTCCCTCAGCATCACCCGATTTAATTTGACTACATTCCATTATCCACCTTTTGCTTTTGTTGATGTTCATCTTATATCCTCCTTTCAAGACACTGTTCATTCCGTTCAACTGCTCTTCCAAGTCTTTTGCTGTCTCTGACAGAATTACAATGTCATCGGCGAACCTCAAAGCTTTTATTTCTTCCCCATGAATTTTAACACCTACTCCGAATTTTTCTTTCGTTTCCTTTCCTGCTTGCTCAAGATACAGATTGAATAACATCGGGGAGAGGCTACAACCCTGTCTCACTCCCTTCTCAACCACTGCTTCCCTTTCATACCCCTCGACTCTTATAACTGCCATCTGGTTTCTGTACAAATTGTAAATAGCCTTCCGCTCCCTGTATTTTACCCCTGCCACCTTTAGAATTTGAAAGAGACTATTCCAGTCAACATTGTGAAAAGCTTTCTCTAAGTCTACAAATGCTAGAAACGTAGGTTTGCCTTTCCTTAATCTTTCTTCTAAGATAAGTCGTAGGGTCAGTATTGCCTCACGTGTTCCAACATTTCTACGGAATCCAAACTGATCTTCCCCGAGGTCCGCTTGTACCAGTTTTTCCATTCGTCTGTAAAGAATTCGCGTTAGTATTTTGAAGCTGTGACTTATTAAACTCATAGTTCGGTAATTTTCACATCTGTCAACACCTTCTTTCTTTGGGATTGGAATTATTATATTCTTCTTGAAGTCTGAGGGTATTTCGCCTGTCTCATACATCTTGCTCACCAGACGGTAGAGTTTTGTCAGGAATGGCTCTCCCAAGCCCGTCAGTAGTTCTAATGGAATGTTGTCTACTCCCGGGGCCTTGTTTCGACTCAGGTCTTTCAGTGCTCTGTCAAATTCTTCACGCAGTATCTTTTCTCCCATTTCGTCTTCATCTACATCCTCTTCCATTTCCATAATATTGTCCTCAAGTACATCGCCCTTGTATAAACCCTCTATATACTCCTTCCACCTTTCTGCCTTCCCTTCTTTGCTTAGAACTGGGTTTCCATCTGAGCTCTTGATATTCATACAAGTGGTTCTCTTTTCTCCAAAGGTCTCTTTAATTTTTCTGTAGGCAGTATCTCTCTTACCCTTAATGAGATAAGCCTCTACATCGTAACATTTGTCCCCTAGCCATGCCTGCTTAGCCATTTTCCACTTCCTGTGGATCTCATTTTTGAGATGTTTGTATTCCTTTTTGCCTGCTTCATTTACTGCATTTTTATATTTTCTCCTTTCATCAATTAAATTCAATATTTATTCTGTTACCCAAGGATTTCTATTAGCCCTCTTCTTTTTACCTACTTGATCCTCTGCTGCCTTCACTACTTCATCCCTCAGAGCTACCCATTCTTCTTCTACTGTATTTCTTTCCCCTATTCCTGTCAATTGTTCCCTTATGCTCTCCCTCAAACTCTGTCCAACAATGGTTTAGTCAGTTTATCCAGGTCCCATCTCCATAAATTAGCACCATTTTGTAGTTTCTTCAGTTTTAATCTACAGTTCATAACCACTAGATTGTGGTCAGAGTCGATATCTGCCCCTGGAAATGTCTTAGAATTTAAAACCTGGTTCCTAAATCTCTGTCTTATCATTATATAATCTATCTGATACCTTTTAGTATTTCCAGGATTCTTCCATGTGTACAACCTTCTTTTATGATTCTTGAACCAAGTGTTAGCTATGATTAAGTTATGCTCTGTGCAAAATTCTACCAGACGGCTTCCTCTTTGATTTCTTCGCCCCAATCCATATTCACCTACTATGTTTCCTTCTCTCCCTTTTCCTACTGACGAATTCCAGTCACCCATGACTTGAATTTTCGTCTCCCTTCACTGCCTGACTAATTTCTTTTATCTCATCATACATTTCATCAATTTCTTCATCTGCAGAGCTAGTTGGCATATAAACTTGTACTACTGTAGTAGGCATGGGCTTTGTGTCTATCTTGGCCACAATAATGCGTTCACTATGCTGTTTGTAGTAGCTTACCCGCACTCCTATTTTTTATTCATTATTAAACCTACTCCTGCATCTCCCCTATTTGATTTTGTATTTATAACCCTGTATTCATCTGACCAAAAGTCTTGTTCCTCCTGCCACCGAACTTCACTAATTCCCACTATATCTAACTTTAACCTATCCATTTCCCTTTTTAAATTTTCTAACCTACCTGCCCGATTAAGGGATCTGACATTCCACGCTCCGATCCGTAGGACGCCGGTTTTCTTTCTCCTGATAACGACTTCCTCTTCAGTAGTCCCCGCCCGGAGATCCGAATGGGGGACTATTTTACCACCGGAATATTTTACCCAAGAGGACGCCATCATCATTTAATCATACATTAAAGCTGCATGCCCTCGGGAAAAATTACGGCTGTAGTTTCCCCTTGCTTTCAGCCGTTCGCAGTACCAGCACAGCAAGGCCGTTTTGGTTAATGTTACAAGGCCAGGTCAGTCTATCATCCAGACTGTAGCTCCTTCAACTACTGAAAAGGCTGCTGCCCCTCTTCAGGAACCACACGTTTGTCTGGCCTCTCAACAGATACCCCTCCGTTGTGGTTGCACCTACGGTACGGCCATCTGTATCGCTGAGGCACGCAAGCCTCCCCACCAACGGCAAGGTCCATGGTTCATGAAATCTAAAGAAGAGAAAATAGTTATCAAAATGAATCTACAAAAGAGGTTTTCATAGAATATCCGATGTGCATTTCTCATAACTGGAAGTTAGAGGCACAGAGGAATGCTTTTCAACGTCGAGAATGATGGAAGAAGTTTCAGTTTTGTCTTAGAGAAAGTAGGAGGTAAAATCTCATGTGCCAGAACTACTCTGCAAGGAACCATACCTGCAGTAATAAAAGAGGAGGGTTATACCTTTTCGCTACTGGGTGCAGTTTAAGGGTCTTGACAACAATTTGTGACTCGGGAACTAAATTTGGACATTATATCATTACTCCAGCGTGTTATGTTGTCAGCCACAAGAGACAGAGGACTGAGAAGAGAGGTTGGAACGTAGACGAACTGCCAATGCACCCTAAACAGGCGTGCTCACACCTGTCCCGTGGTAAGTCAGTTGTGGTGCGGGAAGCTGTCTCACCGGCTGTCATCTAACGCTATGGATCGGCCAGACTAAAACTTTTTACTAAACATAACAACATTAGTCCCCAAACATTCTGTTAGTAAATCATTCATCAATTGACAGCGAAACTTTATGCAGCTACAAGTCACAATAGAATTTTTATTGGTCGAAATAGCCGCCAGTGATTTTATTTAAAGTTAGTTTTATTCTCTCTGAATCACTATAGGATGCAATGTAAACGGTACGTTTCAGTTTTTTTGCCATTTCATTCACTGATAGATTGTATGAACAACGCATTTATGGGACATAATAGAGGGATCGGTCCATACACAAAGTCTTGCATAAGCAAAACTTTCGCAATTATGGACGGCTGTAGAGGTAGTATGGTTCAGTATTTCAGAAGGGGACCTCCAATGACTTGTTGAGTCCTTGCCACGTCGAGTTACTGAACGACGCCGAGCAAAAGGAGCTTCTACAGGATATTCGGTGGTACCCCACAACTTTTGTCACCTCGTGTGTATTACTGAAACAAGTATTCCACGCTGCAAATATTTTTGAAGAAATTCACTTCGTCGCTTTCTACCTTATCATTTGTCAACCTCTTACCATGTACCGTGGTAAAGTAAGCAATAGTTGTTGAAATCGCGCAGAAAATCGTGAATTTCTAGACACGTAACGGCACCAGAATGATACAGACGCACACCAACATGATTGCAATACTCTCCAACATTTTTTATTTTAACAATAGAACGTCATCAAAGAGTAGACAACATGCACATAAATTTACAGATGATTAATATCTTAAGTCTCTCTAATTAAACTATCGGCAGGCGACTCGCGTGTACATCGGCAAATAAGTAAGCGTTGTTCGTACACTTCACTCATACGTAGAAGAAACTCTACAGATTCTTGCTCAAAATCTTGCATGAAATTTACCAACCGAGGACAGGTTTAGGAAGACTACGGCAAGGCGATGTCATTCTTGTACAGAAGGAATTTTGTCCACGCCACACGTGGTGGAAGGCGCGGATAGATCATCTTCATGAGGAAAGAGATGGGAAGATACGGACTGGGAACTCTACGAAGTTCGGAAGGGTCAAACAATCTCACTATCTGTTAAACTGGTCATTCCTCTAGAAGTTGATCAGGATGTTGCGTGTTGCTACCTTTAATTAGTGACGTTCTCACGATACTAATTATCTGCTAGTTGATCTGTTTATCGTATACCCTATGATATACATTGTGCTGTAAAATAAATAAGTAATGTTGTGCTGGATTGGAACCACATAGTTGCGTGTCCTTAATAGTGGGATTCCATAGGTGCGATGCCGTAGATATGCAAGAACGCTATACCAGACTGGGTATGATTTCCTTTTAGAAGGATATTTTTAGTGCGCTGTGGCAAATTTATAATTCGACCAGTGAAGCGTCATTTGGTCTAGTTCGAAAATGGCCCCCATACTATTTTTGTTACTTTATTTTTATTTCGTTGGATGCTGTTACATTGCAAAACGATTTTGCATTATGTGAGTCAGAGTGCATTAATTCAATTACAACTGAATAACAAGTTATCAGCTATGTATGATATATGCAGTAAAGATGGTTGCTGAGTACCTACAACAGACAGGTAGCCTTATTGTTCTTAGAATTGAACATTTTGCTCATCTAAGTACATGATACAATCCTTCAGGCATCTTGGTGGTGTGCAATTCTATTGACTGTTACCAGGAATTGTGGTTACTCTTATACATATATGCTCCATACATTATACTTACTTCCTGCAAAGCCCTCCTTTACATGTAATAGAACAGAGGTTTCATTTTCTTTTACCTCTGTCCTATAATATGTCAGTCTCATTTTCAGCGCACTCCTGAGTTAAGCCAGGTCGTGAATGATGTTGCCAAAGTTTATATGGTAAGTGAGCATTTACTGACGTGTTTCGAAATAAGAAATAGGATGTAAAACATCACATAACCTTATTGAGTTTCGAACTCACAGGAGCACATTCATGATATAAAAAGAAATAATTATTTGGTATGACACTATTGGCTAGGCATTCTTCTTCAGCCGTTCAAGACAGTGCGAGGCCACATGCGAATAGGATCGCTTCGAGGTGTCAGCAGCGGGATGGAGAAGAACGTACACAAAACAACAGAAGACAAAATAGACATACACAGTCTAGTGTACATAAAATTATGGAATTACTAGTAAATCAGGATTACCAGAATCCCCCACACCCTCCCCACCGTATTCAGCAGCTTCAAACGTCTGATTACTTCACGAAAGAGTTGATGTGTTAGGTATGTATCCGAAGATGAGCATGTAAAACCATTATGGTTATTGCACTTTCACTATCTTGTGGAACTGTGAGCGAAAAAAAGAAGAGATTTGAAATTATGACTACAGTTTTTTGGACGTCATCAAACATTGAATGAGTATAGTCTGGGTAATTTCCACTCTGTTTTAAGGAAAGCTAGGTTTCCATGGATCTCACTGTTTATAATATCACACCTTCTGAACTGAATTGTGTGTCGTGCATTGACATAAATGTTTAGTAATGCAGTGTATGTGAATACTATCTGCAAAATATGTTGCGAATATATTTAGTAATAAAGAAGTAAAAAAGTTAAAACGTCGTGCCTGATGCTCAAGTTTTACTGTATAAACAGTGAATATGTAATAAATAACAAACTATTTTTTTCATTATTTTGTGGGGCCTGTCAGCAAGAAAAACTTTCACCCACCATGTCTGAAATCCGATGTGTATAATTTGATGGAAGTCGTTAATTGTTCCCATTCTCGGATACTGTATGAATACAGTGTGGCTCATTTCGGCTCTGTGCATTACGCAAGACATACACGCAGTTTCTAACTGCAGTGCTTGATTTATTATATTAAACCTTTACCGTAAGATTATACTTCTTAATATTTCGATCATGACAGCAATTTAAGTTTTTAAATATGGTCAATAATTATATGAAATAATGATCAATTTTTGATGGCCTTGGAAGCCGCTGGGTAATCAACCCGCAACTGGGACAGGTGACTGGGTGACAGTTGTAGCCTTTCAGTGACAGAGATACTACTTATTTCATAATTTTTTTCCGTAGATGGAGTTGTATTGTTATTGGTGTGTGTTACATCACTGTATCCAGATAACACTAAAGGCTGACTAGCGTTAATATGTGTAATTTATGGATGGCTGTATGCCATGAAAATAGCGGTCAAAATAAAGATAAATATTAGCTTCCTTTATAGATTTTGAGAAAATTCCAGTCGCATACGCATTCCTGTGACTGGTCATTTGGAGAGGCCACCTGCCATGAGCCATTTTTGTTCTATTTAGCTTATGGGCTTTTTCCGGTAGCATTGTGTCTTCGAGATACTGAATTTTAATATAAACTGTTATATCACATTTATTAGCTCCCGCGTAGTGATATATTTTGCGTATTTTGGTTCAAATGGCTCTGAGCACTATGCAACTTAACTTCTGAGGTCATCAGTCGCCTAGAACTTAGAACTAATTAAACCTAACTAACCTAAGGACATCACACACATCCATGTCCGAGGCAGGATTCGAACCTTGCTTATTTTAATATGCAGATTTTCCAACTTAATGTTTCTGATAATACGCATAACCTGATAATCTGTCTCCCAGACGTTTAACTACATATGTAATGTGTTAACCGGAATTCTTTCTACTGATTTCACGCTGTTCTCCAAACTGTTGATTTACCTATAAGTGCTCCTACAGTTTATCCCGTCCAACGGTGCTTAATTCTCGACAGTCGCAGAATGTGTTACTCGTTTAGTTTAATTTCAGTATATAGCTCATCTGTCTACATCGTTCTCAACGTCGTTTTGCACCACGAAAGTTCGACTGCTCTCAGTATTTTTAATTTGGTTTTCCTACGATATTTCCCTACGATTGTAGGCTTCAGACCTACAATTTCAAAGTCACCTTCAGTTGCAGTACCAATATTCAGAAATCATTGTTCTTTCTAATACTCTTCATTGCGCTCGGGATTGTTTCGCTTGTCTTTGTACTGAATTTTACGTAAATTTGTCCGACAATTCCGTTAAGCATTATTTTGAAGTCATGCTTGCTGTCTAGCACAAGGGCTGTGTTACCTGCGTAGCTTAACACTGGAACCTCGTCCCCTTGCGATTTGCTCGTGTTAGAATTTTTTTGTCTTTCATTACATCTTTCAAGTACAAATTGAAGAACGGTGACGTTCGGCCTTCTTAACATTAAATTTTGATTCCTCACCCTTTGTTTTTGACAATGCTGATCATTGGTGACCTGTGTCTGTTCTGTAATAAAGTAGTTCTTCTTGGAATTTAGATCTTATTTCACTCTGTTCTGTCGAATGTTTTCTCTAGCCCAAAATTTTTGTAGAATTTACTTAATGTTACTTCATTTTTCTTCCATTACTAAGGTTGACACAGAATTGCTTCTCGTGTTACTTTACGTTTTTCGAAGATAAAGTGATTCACATCTACTGCCTCTTCAGTTACTCTTCCACTTTGGAATTCCAGTTATCAGTCAGCAAGTGACATAAATCGCACTGACCCTCAGTAGTTCTCGCTTCCACTTATGTCTTTTTAAATATCATGGTAGTATGGTATTTGGGAATATGATGACAGTCCTCTCTGTTCATGGAATCGTAACATTTTATTCTTCGCGCAAAATGTCTGCTTTGTAGAAAGCTACATAGCGAAATCCAAGGATATTAAAATACACTAACGGGGAAAAAAATTAGTACTTGGAAAGACGACATCCATTTTGATCTGGTGATGGCGCATACCACCTATTGGATAATAGATGTACTGATAATGGTTTCAACGTCGTCCACCAACAGATAATGTAGTGGTATAGCTACCAAGGCGCCATCTACAGCTATCCTTAAATAGGAAATATTCACAGCCAGAAGACTCGGTGTGGTACAAATGCGTGAAGCAAACAAGCAACCAGTCTTCCTACATCCAGCTGAGCGAGTTTGAAAAGCGGTCCAATTGTGGCCTTCCGAGTCGTGAGATGGTCATTTCGAAGAATTGCCGCGCAAAGTGGAAGTGCTGCGTCAGTTGTGCAACGATGCTGGTACTAGTGATTACGTGAACATTGTCACACTTGTAGGCGAAGTTCTGGAGATCCACGCAGCACAGATACCCACCAGCATCGTCGTACTTGAACTACAGCAGTGGCAGATCATACACCTGCTACAGCACAGATTAGACGGTTTGTGAGTCCAAACGTGTCAACAAGAACTGTTGCGAACCAGTTATTAACGTTGGGACTACGGGCATGCACACCCGTAAATTGCCTTTCACTCACGCCACAGCATCGACATCCACGGCACGACTGCTGTCGATTCTGCCTGCACGCAAGTGATGGTCGTTTGTGCGAACACCGAGACCTGGAAGAGCCGTCGTGTAGAGTGCATTCGTCCAAGACCGAGGGAGGTGGCGCAGTGGTTAGCACACTGGACTCGCATTCGGGAAGACGACGGTTCAATCCCGCGCCCGGCCATCCTGAGTTAGGTTTTCCGTGATTTCCCTAAATCGCTTCAGGCAAATGCCGGGATGGTACCTTTGAATGGGCACGGCCGACTTCGTTCTCCATCCTTCCCCAATCCGACGAGACCGATGACCTCGCAGTTGGTCTCCTCCCCAAATCAACCCCAATACAGACCTTCCAGTGTGGGGTGCGATAAGCTACAACTCTCGTCCACCTTTGATCTTTCTGAAGGGTACGTGCAGGATGTCGTTAGACCCGTTCTTTTGCCATTCTTTGAACAGGAATGTGGTATGTTGTTCCCGCATGATAATTCCCGCGCACACCATACCCGTGAAACTCTGTGCTCTGCAAGATGTGCTTCAACTCCCCTGGCTAGCACGATCTAGGGATATAATAGGACGAGAAGTGACTCGTGCGACTCGTCACCCAGCAACTCTCACAGAACTACGTGAACAGGTCGAGCAGGCGTGGCACACCCTATCCCAGGACAGTAATCGCCATCTGTACGATCGACTGGATGCCAAGAGTCAGCGCCTGCATTGCCACCCACGGAGGCTACATCACGTACTGATACGGGTGTTCCAGCGTGGTTCTGGTACCCCAGAACCGCTTGTGTTATTGATTTGTAAATGTCATCATTTCATGTGCTCTGTATGCACTGTTGCAACAATAAATCTTGAGGGGACTGGAAACCCGTTAAAGGCTGTACTATTTTTTCTCGCAGCATATTTGAGGTTACAGTATCTATATACCTCGAGAAAAACATTGTGGAGCAATGACCAGAAATTTATGACTGTTCGTAGTACTTCTACACTTTGAAGACGCCGTGCCGATTTAAGTTTTCACATCAGTACCAACCATCAGTTGTTTGCTTCAGCTATTATAGCTTGACGCTCAGACATCTATCCGTTCCATGAAGAAGCAAAGAAAGCCGTTGACGAACGATATCCCTTAGTGACTCAGTGGTACTCCAACTCGATACAGCCGGACAGTTGCATTCCTTTACTGCCAACACACACGTCTTACGATAGGTGCAGCGGCCATCAGCTTGCTTTAAAACTGCCAACAGAGCCTTTTTTAGGATACAAATAATCGTAATTTACTCTTTCTTATTTATGAAAGAATAACTTTATATTGTCTATATAAATTTACAGCGTAAATTTATTACATTGATAGTTTTAGTATCATGCGAGAAATTCATATTGTACACAGATTTGCCGATAAATTGCGAACTGCCACTCTCGTACGCTCGTTTGTGAAACTTGAGCGGTATGCGTCCCCGTCAGCGTAAATTAATTAAATCGTTTGCCTGGCGTAAATGCGCCAGAGTATATAGCAATAAATGCAGGAAAAGGGACGCAACTGTTGAATAGACAGGACGAGGTGACTCAGCGTGTGAGACACGCAAATGACGTTAAAAACATCCACATTTACGAAAAATCAATGGTTATTGAATATTTTCAGCCGTAGAGCTCAGTTAAAATAAAGAGAACATTTTGCAGGCCTCTACGGGACACGTGGACAACAAGTTCGCTCTAGTCTTCACAGAACTATACTCTCTGTGTCCGTCGTTCATGTAGTGTTCGTGTGTTTTTGAGTTACAATTTCCTTTCTGTCGGTCGTTTGTATGTGTACGGATGAGCTGCCCATAATTCGCCCTTACAGTTGACAAGGGTACTTCAGTTTATGATGTGTAAGATTTCCTGATCAATCGCAAGTCGTTAAAGCGCTGTATGTCCGTAAAAATTCAGCTATCTTTTCCGTGCATTGGATCTAAATCGTTTGTCCAGAGAACACAGCCCTTCTGATAATCAGGGGTAGTATCTTGTACCATACACCCGAAGATTTTCCTCAATGTCCGTCGCTCCGTTCTGGTGGTAGCAGTGTTATTAATGGATAACCGTGGCACCTAGTTTCGTGGAGTGGTTCTGGGAAACTGATATGTATTTTTTGTTTGTTTATTTAGTCTAATAGGATTTGGATCTCAGTAGCATCACACCAGGTTTCTACAAAGACAGAACTTTTGCATTGCTTCTTAGTTAAATAATGGTGAAGACTTAAAAATCGTAACTAATACTAATAATGATGATAATAATAGCCAACCAATTTTGCGTACGTCCATAACAAGAACTATTCCAGTAATTGCACTGTCAGTGCAATAATTGATGTTATATGCGATATCAGTACTGACTAATAATAATAATGATAGTTACAGTTGACAATGTTAATGTATACATGGGTAAGAGAACAAAAGTGAGTATGATATTGCATTGTGGGTTCTAAGAGAGGTGGAAGCGCAGTACTTCAGCTGCTGGCTTTGGAATATTAGACGATACGGCGGCAAAGCAGCGCAATCATTTGTAATGGGTAAATGGTAAAGAATACGTCGTGTATCAGTGGGACATAGTCAGAGGTTGTTTCTGGAAGCTAGAGACGTGATTGGCTCCTGTGATAGTGGAAGTCGGCCATTTTAGAACTGGGGTTCTGCTTACTAAAATTTTTTGAAACAATGGAGGAAGTCACTACAAATGGGAAAAGTTAAACCCTTTGTGAAGATCAACGAAAAATGGAATAGGCTGAGAAGAGTTTCTGCGGCGCGATATTAAAGCTCAACTGGTAGAACAGCACCTGTGGAAGGCAGATATCCGAACCAGAGTCTTAACCCATTACAGAGTTTTAATCCGTCACTTATGTTCGAGGCAGTGTAAACTTTGCAGCAAATGGGATTATTTCCTGTCTCCATAAAACGCCTACCAATCATGCCAGCCCTTTTTCTACCCAACTACAGCTCATGACTTCAATACAAGGTGTTTAGGGCGCAACGTGGCATGTGACAGATCAGACCCCCAAAACAGTATGAGGTCTGGGTGAGCAAATTTTGCTGTCGGGGCGTTAGCTACCCAAGGAAACTAGAATAAGTGGCACGAAATGAGAGATATCAGGGTTTTTGTGATAGGGTACGTCGCCAGTGGTCATCTCCTCCATACAAGATCCTGCTAGTTGAAGGATTTGTCGACGTCTTTGGATACAACTGTCCAGTCTCTATAATCACAAAGCAGTCATTATACACGTATTTTTTATGGTGGCAATTAACCCGACAGTAGCTTGACAGGTCACTGCTGCCAACACCGTAGTGTGTGGAAAATAACATCGACGCTAAGTCTATAGCCGGAAATGCAAAGGACAACGAACACTGACTACAAGTGATGTGAATCAGTCTGTGGCGATAAGCGAAAGCCGGGCCCGTCTTAAGCCTGCTTTATTCGGGAGCGAATGTAACACAAGCGGACGAGCGTTCACTTACATGTTCGCTACCACTCGCTTGTCTCTGTGAACAACTTTCACACTGCAGGGGAGGGAGGAGAACACGAAATAGCGAGCAGAGCTTATGAACGGTGCGTTATTGATTTTGGAGTTAATAATAATCGCCACATAGGATACAGCGTTATAGATATAAATTTTCACGGCGACCACACTGTTATTGATGAAATAAACAAAAAGATGAGGAGAGGAAAAATTTAGGACTCTCTGTACAAAAAAGTGAAGTGGGCGGACGAGAAAATTCTTGAGACATCCTCTTTGGTCCTGTAATGTGTAGTAGCAGGCCTAGGTTTACTTCTGGAGAAGATGGAGCGGTTACTGCAACAACACAAAATATTACATACTTTATTAACAGTTGAATAGTCTGAAACACTTAGCCTGTAAACGATGCTTGAGCACAGGAATGACAGAAAGGATTTGTTACTGTCTCTGAAATCTGTGACTGTTTATCACTTGGTTCAATACAAAATGATAGTCTTATTGTAAGGAACAGTTGACTGTAAAGTTTGATTTACAGTTCCGACTAGTAGTTCTATAAACTGAGGTCGAAGCCGGACCTGATGAATTAAGGCGATCGCAACTGAGTGGGGTGAGCGGCGCTGCGCTCTGACGTAAGTAATCTTCCAGCAGCGGCGGCGAGCACAAACTCTTGAGTGCCTAACTACGCCGACGTCTCTCATTCGTTGTTGCCTCGGGCAGCGACTTTTCTTACTTGTGGTTCCGCCATGAGGTACCGGCCTCGACACGGGATCTACTACTTCGGACGACACCACACACTGAACACCGAATTTTAGCTCCAACTGTACTTAGAATCAGTCGAAAACATTGCATATAAGTCAATTTTTTTCCCTAGCTTCTCGTTATACTTGATGAGAAAATTTGAAACCAGAACGCTGGTTGCCGACCACCAACGTAACCTGAAGAACGGTTAACATCTACACTATGATTATTAGCAACCGGAGACATATACGTTATTGATTGTTTCCCATTTCAGTAGCTGCTATACAACACATAGCTTCCGGGGTGTGTGCAGTGACGTGTGGGGAACACTTCAAAGATTTTGTTACAGTGCGTGTAGGGGAGATATCAATGAAATTAAATTGATGGAATGTGAAACCTACATACGACCTGTCACGTAGACTACTTGATGAAATTTTCCGTATGGCTTGTTAGAATGGAAACAGCGTGATCACAGGAACATTATTTTTATTTAATTGGTTAGTACATAAAATACTCTAATAAAAGTGACACCTCACCCACACAGATATAGATACCGTGAACATAAGCAACGAGAATAGTTAGGTCTTTGGCATATTTTTAATTCTAATCAACATAATGGATACTATCCGCACTTGTTTACTTCCAAAAAAATTTGTTGTGCTTTCCCTTTTCAATAATGATAAAAAATACAAAGTATGAGCTTAATCGCTCCGTTCTCGACGCTAGCATCTGGTTAATTTATCGTTTTTCTTATGTTCCCAGCAGGACCTTACAGTGCTTTGGCAACCTTATATCAATTGCCGGCCGGTGTGACCTCGCGGTTCTAGGCGCTTCAGTCTGGAACCGCGTGACCGCTACGGTCGCAGGTTGGAATCCTGCCTCGGGCATGGATGTGTGTGATGTCCTTAGATTACTTAGGTTTAAGTAGTTCTAAGTTCTAGGGGACTGATGACCACAGACGTTAAGTCCCATAGTGCTCAGAGCCATTTGAACCATTTTATATCAATCATATTTCCTTCCCTTCGGCATTTGAACAGCGGATCCGTTGCATTCCAGAAGCTGGTATCATATCTGTATTCTTATATCAGCAACACTGCATTCTCTTCGGACGAACCCATCGCTCATGCAGCTCATACCACCACCACCACCAACAACAACAACAACAACAACAACTAGATAAGATACAAGGCGAAAGCTTCATGTACTTGCAGCGCCTAAACGCAGAGAACACACCGGCAAAACCCAGTAACCAGTGAAGCACGAATTAACATAAGTAAATGCAAACCGAACACGACCGAATGCAGATACTACTGTTTTCTCTGACTCTATGGTTCAAATGGCTAGGAGCACTATGGGACTTAACATCCGTGGTCATCAGTCCCCTAGAACTTAGAACTACTTAAACCTAACTAACCTAAGGACATCACACACATACATGCCCGAGGCAGGATTCGAACCTGCGACCGTAGCAGTCGCGCGGTTCCGGACTGAGCGCCTAGAACCGCTAGACCACCGCGGCCGGCTTCGCTGACTCTCAAACAGTTCCAGCAGAGAATACCAACTGCACGTTATGTAGAAAGTAAAGTGACATTAATACAGCACAGCAGATCTTGAACATGTGTGGCAGAAGCAGAGACAGATCATTGTCTTGCATCAGGCAAAACTTTCCAAACCAATTTTTCCTTTGACAGCACGGAAAGAGCTGCAACAACAGTAGATAAAATAATTTACTTTTATTTTGTTCTGAAGACTATAATTATTCTTTGTTAATTGCTTAAACGCATGCCTACTATAAATGAATTAATTCATTTTCAAAGCTCTATATTTACGAAGTATTAAATGCACAAATATGACTAATGCATGCATAGAACCATAAGGTCACCAAGTTTGCATTCTACGCTGTACAGATGTTCAATGACAGCCCCTTTGGTCACACGATACACGTCCAAGCGTAAGTCAAATTCGTTCCATACCTCGTGTAGCAACATCCTGTCAATGGTTGTCACAGCAGCACTCATGCGTTCTCTGAGCTATTCTACTGTTCTTGGTAGTGAGGTTACATAAACACGGGAACACTGTTCGGTAATTCAAGGTAAACTTCATGGTACACTTTGTACAAGTACGCACTCTATACAGTCCATCTATCACTTACGCTGGAACCTTTGTGTGTCACATAAGTGGATGTCGCTCCTTGCAGAAACCGGGCAGTACTGATTGTGGTCAGCAGTTCAAATGGCTCTGAGCACTATGGGACTTAACATCTATGGTCATCAGTCCCCTAGAACTTAGAACTACTTAAACCTAACTAACCTAAGGACATCACACAACACCCAGTCATCACGAGGCACAGAAAATCCCTGACCCCGCCGGGAATCGAACCCGGGAACCCGGCCGTGGGAAGCGAGAACGCTACCGCACGACCACGGGCTGCGGACTGGTCAGCAGTCGAAACAGGTCCGTCGCAGACGTAGGTTGGGGAATTGCTGCTCTGATCAAAGCCTTAAGACACTTCCGGCGTTGTCCCTCATAGCGTGAAGACCTTAGTATCACATGACTGAGGTCTGCAATCTCAGTTGGGTGGACTTCGCAACATGGAGACGGCTGAACTTTCATCCTATAAAGATGTGAAGGATAACAGCCGTGATCCAGCCGGATGCGCGTTGTATTAGTGGTAGATAGCTTGATTTGCGAGTACCAGGATTTTTGCGGAGTGCTCGGCTGGATTGTGGCAGAACGTCTTCATTTGGACTGTCGTGAGATCTCCCGCGTATGTGACCGTTCTTGATGGACCTTTTTCCAGGAACAAGATCCGTATGTGGAAGGCAAGTGCAGTAAGATTGGCAATCAACCACACTTTGTTTCGCCTGGTGGTCCGCCATCTCGTTTCATTAGATACCAGAGTGTCCCTTGATCCATAATAATTGGACTCGTTTATGTTGACTTTCACACTGAACTTAATTACATCGAGCACATGGCGGTTAGTGTTGGGGCCCCATTGCTGCTTTTGCACGTTTTCCAGTTGTAACGGGACATCCTCTACAATTACTTTTCCTCAACAGTAGTTGTCGTTAACAGTACTGTTTTTCGAATTCTGGACAGGTCAGTATTATTTCAGTTGCTTTTCTGAAAACTTTCATATAATTTTATACACAATATGTTGTATTTCAAGCTAAAATTTATGAAAAGGAATTGCCTTATTTTCTATTTTACAGTCGCCAAGTACAGTTAAAATTATTTTTTAGAGACATTTGAAGTTAGGAATTATTCGCACTCTTAAAATTTCTATTATTAATTACGTAATCTAGTACTGTGTATTATGTTTATTTCTGTATTCATTTATGAAATAATAATCGAAATTAATAGGAATTCATGTGCCAAGAAAACTTGTTAACCCCTTGGAATATGGTTATTACTGCAGAGTTAAGTAGTAGAAGCATGTCTCTGATGTAATCGGACGTATTTTGGGCGAACAATTCAATTTCGGCTTTGTTAGTGTGAAAAATCGGGAGACTGTATGATATACTGCAATTTGACAAAACATATTAACGTAACAACAAAAATTCTGCAACAACGAGCTTCAAACTTATTTAGATCAATTCAACCGTGAGGACTTATAACGCAAGAACTTCAGCTTCAAAGATCTGACCCCTAGACAAAAAGAACTGGAGCCAACTCTACACGAAAAGCTAAGGCAAATGAAAAGAACATCGTAACACATCACTGAGCGCCGGAGTTTCCGTACAGTACGTCGGCGGTGTTCGCTGGAAGGGCTGCTGGAGAACTAAGTTGCAAACGCTGGTGGCATCCCTCCAGCTCGGCAGTGCTGCGGCTATAGTTTCCGATTCCTCAAAGCTTCATGCAATATATTTCAGAGTATTTTATGCTCATTCCCTTGATCAATGCAGTCGATCTCCAACCCTGAATAATAATAGCAATCAATGTTCAGAACCACCAGCGGTCTCGGCTGAGATAACCGACCTGGCATTCAGTTCCCCCACCACCGCACTCCCGGCGGTGGATGGAACAACAAAAAAAAGCATTTTTCAGAGAATCCTTTGGATAGATTAGGAGTCTGTAGTCGGGTGTTGCTCTCCAGAGGCTAGCTGGTAACCTCCTTTATCTCAGGAGTGACGCCAAAATTAACGTTAGGTTTAAATTTCAGAATCCAGCGTTCTATTTGGTTCTTACTGTTATTCTCCATGCAGCATACACTTTTTTGTCTGTGACAAGTTTGTCGTAGACCTGTTTCGAAAATGTTCCATCGGGGGGGGGGGGGGGAGTGTTTTTTCTGACTGCCTCCACAACCCTTAGGAGTATTGGTGGGATATAAAGAAAATTAGAAAGAGTAGGAAATTGTTAGCGGGCTGCTGTGGCCGAGCGGTTCTAGGCGCTTCAGTCTGTAACCGCGCGACCGCTACGGACTCAGATTCGAATCCTGCCTCGGGCATGGATGTGTGTGATGTCCTTAGGTTAGTTAGGTTTAAGTAGTTCTAAGTTCTAGGCGACTGATGACCTCAGATGTTAAGGCTCATAGTGTTTAGAGCCATTTGAACCATTTTTGAAATTGTTTAACCTGTTTACTTACGTTTTACTTGACGGAAATCGCAATTTCTGCCACCACTGACCGGTGAGTTCCCTGCTGACTGAAACAGCGAAGTTTCGGAGCGTTTACACTGAAGACACTTGGAGATAGGAGGTCAAAGTGTTCACTTGTGCTAGCCGACACAGTGAGAACACCTGCTGCAAGGAGATGGAGGAGTAAAGACACTTGCTGTTGGAAGTTGAGTAAAGACTTGTTATCGGACAACTGATGAGGCAAGCCTTTCTGTCGCACAACCAGACGCCTCCTCTTGAGTGATGAGTAGGGCCACACGGCTGAACTCTAACTTCCTGCCTCAGTAGTTGTGCGTTCAGGGCGGCGGATTGCTTGCTGAAGGGGCCCGGGATCTATTCCGGTCGGTTAAAAGATTTTTCTCGGCTTGAGGACTGGGTGTCATGTTGTCCTTACATTCGTATGTCTTAAAAGGACATATGACATTCCACTTCTGATATGGCTGCACAGGAACGCGATTTTTAAGGGGTTCTCCAGCCGCTATAGTCACCACCTACCGTATTTACACATCGAGATTGATAAGATGGGTCAGAGTTACGATCACCCATGTAGGGACACGATATTAGTTCACTCCTTTCAGAAGCCAAGTTATTTAGTTCTAATGCTTCTCAGCCAAGTTGCTTTCAGTATGCTATCGCGTATTTCCTTGTTTGCATTTATCGTGCTCATCCACCTCTGCCAAGGTTAAAGTTCATGATTAGAACTCTATATCCTAGCAAGGGACTACACCTACTGGTCATAACAATTTCCTCCATATTTGCGGTATATGCAGGATTCGGCCGGAAATGAAAGTAAGAGAAGCGATGACTCCAGATGGCCAGTAGAGTTTTTTGCGCGGAGCGAGCGACGTGTAAGGCTTTTACTTGAGCACTATATCCAGGGTGCCCTTGGCGCAGCGGGAGGACGGTAATCCGAGGTTTGTGGGTCCGAGTCGCTGTGCGGAGACATTTTTTACTCTTCTTAAATTTCGATGCTTATACTCCTTACACTGCAAATAAACCGAAATAGTGCTGAATGTATTGCGCTTATTAATATTTTCATAAAAGGCATGAAAACATTGGTGCGATGAAGCGTTACTTGCAAAAGGACAAATTTCTACAGTTAACCAGCTCGTGGACTAGACAACCAAATGCACGATTATACACCGAGACTTTCCAAGATGAAAGACTGCTAACGCACCGTATTAAAGTGATTGCCTCAAATGCTGTCCGCTAGTGAAACCCTGCGATCTTTATTTTTATCGTCCGACAAAGAATTTTATCAAAAACCTTCAAAACTGCCCTTATGGCATAGAAAGAGAAAAAAAGTCACATACTGAGAATACATTCCATTTTTCATCACCAGCTATTCTCGGCAATATTTGGCGAAATGATACGTCGGTCGTGATTTGCTGCCCAAGTGTGCGACGAGGAAGAACCTTCTGCGAATGTAAATCAAATTTTTATGTCTACACAAAACTTTGAAACAACAATGTAATTGTAAAAATTCGGCTTTTATGACGTGTGCAAGATAACAAGAAAATTACTGTTTCCACCGTTCTTACGATAAATATCACCCCAGCACGTGCAACTAATCAACTACACAGTAATAAAAGTATTTAATTGTATACATGAAGTTCTCGTCTACAGTTTACAATGCCGTCCGGAAATTTACTCGAAATGCCCAGTTGTCCGTTTGAATTCCTTTTCATGCTTTTTTTGAAAATTATTAAAAAAGACAATGTATATTGAGCATCATTGCTGGTTAATACGTGTGTATGTAACGTAAAAATTGAAAATTTAAAAAAAAATAGTTCCGCGTAGGGACTCAATCACATTACTCTCGGATTGTCGTTGTGTATTCTTTCCGCTGCGCCAACTGCCGGCTGTAAATGACCCTAACGTAAATAGCCCGTACCTCTCGTGACCAGCACCGAAAATGACATTTTCTCTAAACGCTTGGCCGTCTAGATCTCACACATCTGTCACATTTATGCATACACCATAAACTTGGTGGAATTCTGTGATGACGAATAGGCACGGTCCTGTTGTTAGAGGACATCAGGTGATGTATTATTCAACACAACATGCGGCGTGAATTTCTTCTGAGAAGTGTTAACAAGTTGCAAGTTGTCTGTATCCTTGCAGTAACGATACTGTACTGCAGAACAGATGAAAGTCGTAAAACTCCTAAATCGCCGTCGTTCCTTTGTTTCCAGTGCTTTGTTATTGACATCCTTGTAATAACATGTCATGAGAAAGTATTCTATGTGTGATACAAGATTTATATCAGCGAAAAATCGTTAGAGTTTAAGAAGAATGTAACAAATTTAGTCCAAAAGAAATTATGTGCTGACGTGTGTGTGTGTGTGTGTGTGTGTGTGTGTGTGTGTGTGTGTGTGTGTTACAAAAAAAAAAAAAAAAAAAAAGATCGTGTGGCATTGATGGGTGGGAGGCCCCATCCGGGGGAAGTTCGGATGCAGAAGTGCATTGGGCGACTTTCGTGTTGTTGTTGTTGATGATGATGATGATGATGATGATGATGATAACACAACACCCAGTCGGCGTCGAAGAAAATCTGAAGCTCGGCCGGCAATCGAACCCGGGTCCGCTGCATGGTAGGAAAACACGTCACCACTCAGCTAAGCAGGCGAACTGTTTTAGCAAAGAATTAGTTCAATAAGTCATAGTTACAAATTCCTAACACGTGCATTAAAACCAGTTTTCGTGCTGAAAACCACAACAAAAGATCCGAAATAAGGCTTCCATGTGGAACTGACGTTTTTGTTGTTCCTGTTGTTGTGGTCTTCAGTCCTAAGTTAGTGTATTCATCTCTAGGTCTCCCTCTACGATTTTTACCCTCCACGCTGCCCCCCAATACTAAATTGGTGATCCACTGATGCTTCAGAAGTGTCCTACCAACCGATCTCTTCTTCTAGTCAAGTTGTGCCACAAATTCCTCTTCTCCCTATCCTATACAGTGCCTCCTCATCAGTTATGTGATCTACCCATCTAATCTTCAGCATTCTTCTGTAACACCACATTTCGAAAGCTTCTATTCTATTCTTGTCTAAACTATTTATCGTCCATGTTTCACTTCCATAAACGAGTACACTTCATACAAACACTTTCAGAAAAGGCTTCCCGACACTTAAATCTATACTCGATGTTAACAAATTTCTCTTCTTCAGAAACGCTTTCCTTGCTATTGCCAGTCTACATTTTATATGCTCTCTACTACGGCCATCATCAGTTATTTTGCTCCCCAGATATCAAAACTCATCTACTACTTCGTCTGAGTTTCTAATCTGATTCCCTCAGCAACACGTTTTGTTGATGTTCATCTCATATCCTGCTTTCAAGACACTGTTCATTCCATTCAACTGCTCTTCCAGATCCTTTGCTGTCTCTGACAGAATACAGTGTCATCGGCAAACCGCAAAGTTTTTATTTCTTCTCCATGTATTTTAATTCCTACTCCAATTTTTTCTTTTATTCAGTTACTGCTTGCTCAATATACAGATTGAATAACATAGGCGATAGACTGCAAATCTGTGTCACTCCCTTCCCAACCACTGTCTCCCTTTCATGCCCCTCGACTCTTATAACTGCCATCTGGTTGCTGTACAAATGCCGGCCGTTGTGGCGGACAGTCTGGCTTTAGCTGTCGCCGCGGCCGCACGTTCCTCAAGTTTGCTCCGTGAACGTTCAGTGTTTACGCCAGTGTTTTCGTGATTGTTTATTGGCGTTTTTGCACGTGAATTAAGTGTTATAAATTGAGCTATTGGTCTTCGTTCGCGTCGTCTTTCTACGTAGTGCCGATGGGATTTCGGCGTTGTCCGAAATTTCTTCGCTGTAGCACACCATGGCAAACTCCGTGAGAAAAAACACCGTGATTTTCACCTTCGACAAGTACACCCGTCGAGTACAGCCCTCTGCACTTGAAATACACGACTGGATTACCGAGGTAATTGGTCTTCATTCTGAATCTGTTCATACCACGCAGCTAGACTCTGATGAATACTGCATTTTTGTAAAGTTTAACGATCCCGTGAGTGTAGACCGCTTTCTGGAAAAATTTGGTTATGAAACGGAATTTATACACCTTGATGGTACTAAAAGTACTGTAAAACTCAGGAATTCCGAGTCTGTAATTAGAAATGTTAGGGTTTTGAATATTCCCATAGAACTAGACAACTCGAAAATTAAAGATGTCCTTTCAAAGTATGGGGTTGTCGGGAAAATCGTAAACGAATGGTGGGCTTCGCATTTCAAGCTGCAGTGCTTTAACGGCATTCGCTCTGTGGAGATGGAAGTGAAGGCGAACATTCCCTCCCACATCTTTGTTGACGGGCACATGGCGCATGTTATTTACTCAGGGCAAACCCCTACATGTCACATATGTAACGAGTCTGGTCACCTCCGTCAGGACTGTTCTCGCCGTGTTTTTGTGCTAAAAATAACCTTACGCAACGCCGGAAATTAACACTCAACGATTTGTTGCCAGCCAGTCACACAACAGAGCCGGCGGCTGTCGTGAACCCTGTTACTACCTCTGAAAATGTTGCACTTAATGTTACTGAATTTCCGTCTTTAAAACCTTCATTAACTGCTGACATTCCGGCCCGTGACAGCGAGTTTCCCACTAAAAAGCGTCCTCTACAGGACACTGAAAAAGATGTTGATGAGGACTCTTCCTGTGAAACACCCGTTGACAGGAAGCCGAAGCCAAGTCCTGAAGATCTGTTGGAAGTGGAAAAAGGAAATGAAATGAAGGTCGATGTGGCTTCCACTTCCGCACAAGGAATTATACCGCCACTAACAGATAGTGACGCAGCTGGTAGTGACCTTTCACAGAAATGTGACCCTGAGCTTGAGGTCACAGCTGCAATAACAGCATCAACTGCACAGCCCATACAGTGCGAACAGTACGAGGAAGTACCAAGTAAACAATCTGCTGACTCCGAAGCGCAACACAGCACAACACGCCGGAGCCAAATATTGACGACTCGCAAGCCACCGCCGTTGCGCCAGACAGCCACCGTCGGAGGCTGCGACCGAAACCAGGTCTTGCTGTCACGCGTCATCAAGCGAAAGCCACACCAGAGAAGAAAGACATCAAGAAAAAGAATATTAAATATGAAGTCATCAGGGCCAACATTGATGAGGAGAAAGAGAAAGACCACGGTGACTTACAGCAATGCATTGTCAGGATTTCAGGATACTTTTCTTTTCAAGCACTTTGTTTAAAAGCAGTAAAATTTTTTCTAGGAAGTTAGTACATGTAATGGGCACACAGCTTGTAAAGATCGTGACTTGTAGAGAAGCACTTTGCTTCTATAATCATACCGATCCTCATCCCAAATAGCTTCTTCTGGTATGTCTGTGATGCAAGCTTATAGCATTACTACTATTAACATTAATAAAATACAGTCACCCTTGAAACTGGCAGCACTAAAAGAATTCTTGTACGAGTCTGGGACAGATATCGCGTTGCTACAAGAAGTTGCGATAGCGGAATTTCGGATCCCAGGCTTTTTTGAAATTGTTAATGTTTCTACGGAAGCCAATGTCGGTACAGCCATTCGTATAAGGGAAGGCATTCCGGTGACTGAAATCGAACGACTAGAATCAGGAAGAGCCGTAGGCATAAAAATTTTCGATGTGACCGTGCTTAACCTTTACGCTCCATCAGAAAAATCCCATAAATTGGATCGTGCTAAGTTTTTTCAAGATGAACTTATTTATTGAGGAAAAATCCGTGTTCTCTTATACTAGGTGGAGATTTTAAATGTGTTTTAAACCAGATCAACAACCCAATTCTAACTACTCGCCACAGTTAAAAAAGTTAGTAAGTGATCTACAACTTAAGGATGTGTGGGAACTTCAGCACCCGACCTCAGTCGAGTTCACGTATATAACCAGCCACTCCCGCAACAGACTAGATAGAATTTACGTGTCACCCAATTTGCAAATTTTTTAATTAAAAGTTGAAACTGTTCCCTGTATTTTAGCTATCACAGTACACTTTTAACTTGCTTTAATTTAAGTGTACAGCCAACCCGTCGATTCAGAGGCCAATGGAATTTGAATATCTCTGTTTTAAATGACGAAGAACTGGAACAGAAAATAAGAGCAGCGTGGACTATGTGCCTCCGCACAGTAGACAAGCACCCAACAGTCATTGGCTGGTGGACTAGGAGGCCTAAACCATGGCTGCGGAAAGTTGTCATGCATTATAGTGTAGCGAGGCACAGGGAGTTGAGGAATACAATGGAGTTTTATTATAAAGTTTTAAGAGACTTATATCAACACCATAGCGCCGTTCTCTCTTAGGCACCGTACTCTGGTCCACACTCCCATGGTCTTGCTGTTCGACCCCCGCCAGTCTGTTGACAGATCTTTTGGTGGTCGGTCGATATGCTTACTGCCAGCCCTGTGTAATAACTGGTCTCTGACAAGGACCTTGCCAAGCGATTTCAGAAGGTCTCTCTTCGTGGTCTCCCCCTGGTTGTTAGCTCTGAAGGTGACGAGACTTTTTATGCCGGCTACAATCAATAAGCAAAAGAACACGGCCAACGGCCACCTTCCTGTTGTTCTTCTTACATCATAGGTGGCACACATCTGATCTACTAAATCTACCCCACCCTTATTAGTATTATACATAGCATCTCCGGCTTCATTTCTTCCCCAGTTGTTGCATCTATTTTGTTGTCATGCTGCATAGTACTCATTAGAAGTAGGCACCTGTTTTTCTTTGGTACATAACTCACTGATGTACAAGTCTTCTGAAAGCCAAAGATACTTGTAAAAGCATTTCTACCTCTCGTGTTCACTAATTCTTTGGGATTTCCGTCTTGTTCTTCCTTTCTGTTCCCAAAAGTGTTAAATGATCCATTCACTTCTGAAAGACCATAAATTAATAGCTCGTAAACCAGTTACCCATCGTTATCTTTCTTGATGTTTTGAAAATATGATTACACAATCTTTTGAAATCAGCTGCACGATTACTCAACTTGTACGGTCTATCTGGCTGCTCACCTAAATAAGCTTCCAAACCTGACGTATACGCCGTTCTTGCATCGCCTAGATTGAACACTTTTGTTCCATATTTGCCAGGTTCGGAAGGAACGTACATTCGAAAACTACATCGTCCTCGAAATTTGACAAGCATGTCATCTACGGTGACATATTCTCCAAGAGAATAGTGTGCTATGCAAGCTCTGGTGAACAAATCAAATATATTTCTCATAGGAGCCAATTTATCCTCTTTTCGCCTGTCGGAACCTCGTTGAGTTGTCGTCAAATCTCAGACACTGTGCCAGAAACCTGAATCTCTGTAGAATAATTGCAATGCTGTTCCATCTCTGTCGCAGAGTATTTCTAAATTAGCCCTACCAACCTTGTAGATTCCAACCAAATACAACAGACCAAGAAATGCTTCAATTTCACCTTTATCTGTCTCCTGAATTAAGGTCTGAGACGAAGAGTATCTCGACTTAGCGGATTCGGTACATTGGTTAGTATGTATCACTACTTCATCCATGATTTCATCCGTGAAAAACAGCCGCCATATGTCTACATCTGTCATTTTATTCTTTGCCATTCCCCTCACACCAGGAATATGTGACACAACGTTACGAGACCTCGTTCTGATACGAGGAGTAGGCATGTCTTTCATCCATTTAGTACACTTGTCCTTACCAACAAAATATTTCTTATTGTTCTGATATCTATCACGGTCATCCCCACTTTCGTGGCTTTCCGTATCGTGTTCACTATGCAGTTCGACGTCTGCGTCTCCACCTTCGTCACCTGATTCGTCACTAACGATTTCATTTCGCAGTGTATCGTTACACAGATCTTCTGTTACATCTATTAGAGCCCTCGTCTGAAATAAAAAGGCCGAGTCAGCAATTTGAATGTGTGCTACAAACGTATTAGTGTTGGAACAAACGATACCATCATTACTACTATGGGTCCTATAGCCCCAACAAGTAATTAGCTACTTGCTATGGTCGGTCTGGCAGACCCAAATACGCTACGAACACTCCTAGACTGCGTACTTCCACCGTCGCTTGACGAGCAAATGGCACAGCTGTGTAAGGTAGGAAGCCGCGGGGAACGCTGCTCGTGTGCCGTGTTGTGAACCTAACCGAAACGAATCGCTCACACAAGTCAGGATCCGGGAGACCCACCAGTAGCTATGCAGGCTTCAACACAGCTGCTGCTGTCCTCTTCTATTTTTGAGTCCTCATGGTATTTACAAGTGCTTTCAGTTGTACATGAGTGTGTGTAAGGTGATTCGTAAACACAAAACACTGACGCAGTCTAATGCCCCTGCGTCATTTCTGCTTTTGCAGAAGCGCAAATATGATTCATATGTTGGTTGCTCTTGTTGTGTTCAGTTAATGGAACTTGTGCCTTCAAGGACACACCACCTCCTGCAAAACTGAATATAGTAAAAGCACAACCTTTCGAGTGTCAAGTTTTTTTATTTGTGTGGTGGCTTGACTTAGCATGTAAATACAGCTGTATATTTTAATGATTATCTGCTTCACAGCATTGCAGTGCACATTCATAAGTAATTCGGGTGAAATATCAATTGTAGTCGAATTAAGTAGGGTGATGCTGAGGGAATTAGATTAGGAAATGAGACACTTCAAGTAGTAAAGGAGTTTTGCTATTTGGGAAGCAAAATAACTGATGATGGTCGAAGTAGAGAGGATATAAAATGTAGGCTGGCAATGGCAAGGAAAGCGTTTCTGAAGAAGAGAAATTTGTTATCATCGAATATAGATTTAAGTGTCAGGAAGTCATTTCTGAAAGTATTTGAATGGAGTGTAGCCATGTATGGAAGTGAAACATGGGCGATAAATAGTTTGGTCAAGAAGAGAATAGAAGCTTTCGAAATGTGGTGCTACAGAAGAATGCTGAAGATTAGATGGGAAGATCACATAGCTATTGAGGAGGTATTGAATAGAATTGAGGAGAAATTTGTGGCAGAACTTGACTAGAAGAAGGGATCGGTTGGTAAGACATGTTCTGAGACATCAGGGGATCACCAATTTAGTACCAGGGCAGCATGGAGGGTAAAAATCCTAGAGGGAGACCAAGAGATGAATACGCTAAGCAGATTCAAAAGGATGTAGGTTGCAGTAGGTACTGGGAGGTGAAGAAGCTTGCACAGGATAGAGTAGCTTGGAGAGCTGCATCAAACCAGTCTCTGGACTGAAGACCACAACAACAACAACAACAACAACAACATCAATGTTTCAGTGGATGTGAGACAGAACTAATCTCTTCTTGCCAAGAATTGACTGTGAATTTTCGGGGAACGCTTTTACAACACTCCAAATCCTTAGATATTTCTTAAGTTCTTGCCCATTAATGCTGAAACCCTTTGTTTGAAACTTGTGCAGCTGTGAATAATCCCATCATTTTTTATTTTTTCGAGTTTACATCATTCTGCACCCTGATTAATAATTTTTCGAGCGTCACGTGGAAGAATTCTGCCTCTAAAGCTTCTAGCTCTATGGGGTATCGTAGGCGGTTACTTCAGTGTGCCAACAATGGCTTCTTCGTCACGCATTTCGCTATTTAAACGCCACACATCAACAAGATTATTCTTCATCACGAACTACAGTGCCACATCCGTTGAATCACTGTCGTTGGCAGCAATGAGACATAGAGCACAGTAGCGGAGTGTTCCGAATCGTGCCGACATGGAACGATGAGTGCTTTTCGCACGCCACCGACGGTCTCAGTTAGCTGAGGAAATTCCGCGCTTCCAAGCATATGTTGTTTGTATAAGGGGTGCATAAATAGAGTTCTTTTGTCATTGTTTTAAAAATTAACCCTAAAAATCAGTCATCTTTGTGGAATTTTTTCAAGGAAGTTGGGAATAATAGTCAGTTTTGAAAGTGTACCGTCTGCATTAAAGATTATAAATATGATCAGAGGATAGGACTAATTCAAGAGACCACTAAAATGACAGCATGATGAAAAACTAGAGAACCACGAATTAGTAATAGAATTGAAAGGTGAGGGATCAACTTGTGAGGTAGATGAAGTACAAGAGGTGCAGCCAAAGAATCGAGAAGCTCTATAAAAAATTATATCAACAGAAGTCAGTTCTACGATGCCGGTTCAAAAGTAAAAAAACAACTTCATTCTCATTATGCGCAAATGACTGCTATCGATATGCTACCATACAGAACTTCCGACCATCAAGGTTTGGAAAAATTTGTTTATGCCTTAGACAGCAGATAAGAGTTAGCAGGTAAAACCATACTTAAATGTCTACTGATCTCAAAACTATAGAAAGAGAGAAAAAATAAATTAGAAAAAGTCCTTGCAAAATGTAACGTTTTAGTGTTACAACGGACATATGGAAAAGGAACGCAAATGAAGGCATACTGCCCTTGACTCGGCTCTTTATAATGAACGAAAAATTAGTTTCGCCCATATTAAAGGTGACAAAAACTACAGGTCATCACAACGCAGAATCTATTCACATGTAACTAACATTTTTAAAAATATTTCCTTCTATAACTTGTCAATGCCATTCTGAGTTTCGATCCATTCATGTGATCGGTACATGTCGGTGTAGGAATTTTTTGACAATACTATCCGAAATTTCGGACATACTGGAAGGGTACTTTAAGATTACATTTTTTCAGGTCATCAATCAAATCTTACTGACGTACAATGTTCGTGATAAGACAGTAGTAGTGGTTACAGACAACGCTGAAGTTATAAAAAGTCTTAAGGATTCGACATTCATCATGTTTTGCCCACTGCATGAACTTAACAGTACCTAATTGTTGCAAAGCAGAAACATTTTTCAAAAATTTTAATGTAAACAATGGCTATTGTGACTTTATTTCATAAATCTACACTAGCCAGTTACAAACTGAGCAATGTTCAAAAAAGACTAAACGAAAAAGAACTGATACAAGAGGTTCCGACTCGATAGAACAGTTCGTGCTACACGCTCAAAATAATTTGGAAGTACGAAGTGAGCTTGAGATTGCGATAAATGAAAGTTCAAAAGAACCGCCTTCCCTCATAGCAGAAAATTTCTTAGCAATACAAGAGATAAAAGATCATCTTGAACTTTCTGAGGTTGAAACAACAACCACCTCAAGAGAACTATAGAATATTGCTTCCTTAATTATACCTCTTATACGAGGTATTGCTGCGAAGTTTTCAGACTTGGAAAGCACCTGAACAACTAATGAAGGACGAAGTATTTTGGATTCCTTGATTAAGTCAGTCAGTGAAAGAATGAAACCATTTGACACATTGACTGTTAATATGCTTGTGACATTATTAGATCCTAAGTTTAAAAACTTGTTTCAGGACATTTCAAGAGGCAGAGAACGCTGCACAAGTACTTCAGAACGAGTATGCTGCTATCATCGTGTTAACTAAAAGAATAATATCTGAAACAGAAGCATCCATGAGCAGTGCGTCTAACAGTTTGAAATTAGATCACCTACTTTTTTTTTTTGCTCAATTAGCAACAGCGTAACGTCGACGGCGTTACACCAGTCAATGATTCCGTAATTGATCTACATCAGTATTTTGAAAAACCTGTAACAGACAAGCATGCTTGTGTATTAAAATATTGTGCATTGCGTGTAATGGACACTAAATTTTTGTGGTGCCCAGCGACTTCAGTTCTGCAGGGAGGGTTTTCTCCAAGGCAGGATAATAATTACTCAAAAACGCAACAGACTAAAGGACAAGAATTTAAGCACCTTGTTTGTGTCTTTTAATGTTGCATTTCAAACAACGGATTAGAGGACAAGACCTTACTTCATATAAAACAAAATTTGCATATCTTGAATTTTTGTATTTTAGGCAATGAAAATTCTTAGAAAGCTATTTTTCATTTCAAATACCAGAACAAAAAGAATCTATAGTTAATCGATGCGTCGATAGCTTTTAAAAATACTGTCGATAATATCGGACGCGTCAACTGAAGTATACATGATGCTACTGTCGCATCCGGTTACGTAGCCCAATGAAATACTACGTATTCTATTTAAAGAAGATTTCAGTTTAGTCAAATATTTGGATTAGTATTGAGAAAGCATACACTTTTATTTGAAATGAATGTTATCAGCCTTTATCTGGGTATTAGATTGTAGCTAAGAATAGGAGGCAGAATGAAGATCAGTTCTAAGCAGACGTTGTTGAGAGGTTCCGGCCACAGTGGTGCCTTGGCTAGACGACAGTCTTGTGACAGTGCATGCAACCTGCAGTTGCGACGGACGCCCGAATGCTTCCAGGCCGAGAGGCGAGTCGTGCAGTGCAGATCTTTTCACTGAGAATACATCCGTTTCTCGAGGTGGCATTTTTTTCGTGCCTCATATTATTTAATGTGTTTTGAAGGTCGCTCTGATTTATTTTTCTACATATCATCGAGACATCGGCGAGTCAAACGGTGCATACAGAGCGCAATGTGGCACAGTTTTTTCATAAACACTTCTTAAATGTCTGTGCCTGGCAAACGATTCTAGCAGTACACCACCAGACACGAACATCTCATAATGTACTTCACGCATCTGTGGATCATGAAGGACATCCACTTCAGGAATACGTAATGAAGATACTGCAAACTATTTTGAGAGAAAGGAAAAATTTTTGTGATCGGCTTTCTAGAGCTAGGTGAATGTGCTTTCGACACCTTACTAAGCAAAAGGAGCGGCCTCAAAGGGAACTTCACTTGTGTTCGAGAGACGATGGGTGGCACTTTGATCGATACATACGAAAAAGTGCAACAGTATAGCCACGCTCAATCGCACAACAAGAAGACAATGAATGTGTGAGACATTTCAATCAGTATTTTGTCTATATTGTGGTGAATAGCTTTCAGATATTAAATGGCTCTGAGCACTGTGGGACTTAACTGCAGATGTTATCAGTCCCCTAGAACTTAAAACTACTTAAACCTAACTAACCTAAGGACATCACACACATCCATGCCCGAGGCAGGATTCGAACCCACGACCGTAGCGGTCGCGCGGTTCCAGACTGTAGCGCCTAGAACCGCTCGGCCACTGCGGCCGGCGCTTTCAGATATTAAATAAACTGAAGTATATGGTTACACAACTGTAATTATTTATATTTCAACGAGCTATTTCAGTCACTGATGAGTCAAAACATTATGATTATCGGCTTAATGGCGTGCTGATCCATCTTTGGAGTCCAATACAGTAGCGACTCTGTGTGACATGAATAGTGTAAGTCCTGGGTACATTTTCGGGGGAATGTGGCACCAGACGTCTGCACAGAGATCACGAAGCTCCAGTAAATTTCGGGCCAGTGGTTTTTGGGCACGGAGCTGCCGCCTGAGGCGCCTCACATGTTTTCCATCGGGTTCAGTTCAGGACAGTCTGGTGGCCGAGGCAGCAACGCGAGTTCACTATCACGCTCCCAAACTATTGCTGTACGGTTGTGACCTTGTGACGCTGTTATCCTGCTGGAAGGCGTTAAACTGCTCTCTAGCTCTGGAGCATTGCAGACGGCTTAGAAGAGGAAACCAAGTAAACTTGCGCCGTAGACGTGGCAGTGAAGCTGTGTGTGTGTGTGTGTGTGTGTGTGTGTGTGTGTGTGTGTGTGTCTGTCAGTCGATTGTATGGAATCGGTGCAGTGAAGTGGATTCGTGACCGAATCGTAGAGAGGAGGTATCGTGCTTAGCCGAGCTCATGACAACTCTGTGAGTGAAGTTGCCCAGGATGCGAACTGTCCAACGTGTCTACAAGGAAGGAATGATACACCACTCGCAGTCGTATTACAAGGCATAAGATTGAAAACCTGATCTAAACCTAATTGCATACATGTGACTTACCTTCTAGTCTTCATACCGCCGGTCTGCATTTTACGCGAGTTGGGGTATTTGTGCGTAGACACATGTTTCCATATTCCTTCTGAAAGATAGGTATTGAGGGGCTGACTACTATTTCGTTCCTCGAAGTTAGATATTCCGATTTTTGTCATCGTGATATTACTAAACTGCAAAATACTTTTTCGAATCCATGAGACGCAGAATAACTGCCTCACTTTTCCAAACGGGGATCAGTACACTTCTGTATGTCTGTGACGTTATATCTCCTGAACTATGTGTCGTACAGTTATAAAATTTTGCAGCTACATCCAGTGTTAATTAAAGGACAATGTTTGCAAAATGTGTTTGAATAGAGTCCGTAGTAAAGAACTAATAAAGTAACATGTCATTCCTGATACGGCAATGTTACACCACGAACAGCGGAAATGTTGTAATTGATAAACATTTTTCCTTTAATCATTTTGTGGGATGATGAAGGTCTCAGTCAGAAAAAGTTCTGTAAATGTTTGATATGATGTGTAAAGGTAGTTGGAGGTTAGCAAGTCTAGCATCCTCTAATAACAATATGGTTATCTGCGCGCGATAAGTTACGTCCCCGCCTCAAAGCATATACAGTTTCTATGTGGATCAGTTGTCTCGTTATGCTTTACCTTTAACGTAATAATATAGTTCTCGATTAGCAGATTCACAGATTTTTAAATTCGGTCAATAATTGTGCTAATGTTGAAAATCAAAGTTTTGCTGTCCCTGGGACACGTTAGAACCATAAACCATGAACAGGCATAGTGGTGCAGATGGTCCGCAGTAACGTTACGTACTCCACAGTAGCGTTTGCGTACTCCACTGCTGTTACGATGCCTTGCACTAATGCTGCAGGTGCCACGGAACACGTGGTGAGTGTCTCCCGCGACTCAGTGCTACCCTCCCCCGGTCTGCGTGTTGTGTACGACCAGGCGACACGTTTTATGTTAGGAACCATCTTTGAGCGAGGAATCTAGAAACGTTCTTCAGCCCCCTGCGTCTCTCCCGCAAAGGCAAGATTATAGTGATTATAGCAAGCGCAGAATCATTTTAGCAAACCGCTGTTTCACGAAAAATTGGCAGTGTTATGCCACTAGGAACACTGCCGAAGATATGACGAATGGTAAGAATAATATTACTGAAATTTAGTGCAGTGCAAGATATTCAGCGATGGTGTCTCGTAGAGGTAATATGGTGTACAACTTGTGGTAATTCAGTGTCAGTAATATGTTTTTACTGTGCAGTGGGAGCTCTGGTTAATGCCACGTCATGTGTGCCTTAATATGGTATTTCTAACAGAAATGAAACAGTTGTTCTATGGACAGTTTAGCGACGACAGTACATTTGGCTTCTTCCAATAAATGTCATTCAAATGGTGTCCGGTTATTATCTTAAAACGACTGCATCAGAACCCACACGCCAGCTAGTAGCCATTCAGCTAGAAATTTTTGTTACGGCCAATGAGCGCTTCTTCTACAAGGGCGCGAAGAAGGAAATGAAGTGTACAAATGTTGCAGTGACCTGACTGACGACAGCTGAGGATTCACTACAAGGAGGTGCTCTGCACACTCAGCGGCTCCGTGTTCAACGTGTTCGCCGGGGTAATTCTACGAACGCGTCAGTGCAGCCTCCGGGACAGACTCTCGACCAGCCACGGAGGCAGTAGGTGAAATGTGTGGGAAAGCAGGCGCCGAAGCGCTCAGCGATTATCGCAGGGAAGTGGAGAGGCTGTGGTGGAGTGGAAGACGTGCAGGGCGGGCGGCAGACGGCAGGGAGTGCTCGCTCACTTGGCGGGGCGGCAGCACGCGTCGCCGGCCGGCCGCGGCGGGAGCCGTGCCAGACCACTGCCACGCGCGCCCTGTCGCTCAATAGGGCGCAGGCGCGCCCTCCCTGCTGCCTGCTGCCTGCTGCCTGCCGGCTGCCGACGGCCGTCTAGAGCCGCTATGAAAACTGTCCGAGCAACTAACAAGGGGAGGGCTTCAGAGGCGGCCGACCGATTCGGCTCAGATTTGGCAGGTCGCTTGTGTACAACCTAAAACGAAGGAATCTAAGATATTTTGGGTCAACACCCCCGCGTTTTTGAGAAAATCACCCCTAAAGGTTACGACGAGCGATCGACTCAAAATTGGCGAGATAATTGTAAATAGAGCACTTTTAATCATCAGGTATAGGGTTCGAAATCGAGCTAAGAAACTTTTACGACTGCCGCTTCTGTAACCACATGGTTAACGCCTGTCGTCGCCAGCGACGATAGCGCAGCGGCGAAGGTAACTGGCTGGGAATCGGAAAACCCGGGTTCGAATCCTGAAGAAAGCTAGCGGCTGTTATTGTTTTCGTTTGTATTTTTCCATATCTCAATTGATAGGAATAGGAGGGTTAATAAAATAAGTAAATCGATAAGGAATGATGATAATAAGGTAGGCAAACTAATTTCCCAAACGCCGTGAGTTAGTAAAGTATCAAACTTTTAAGTCTTGTCACATGAAAAGAACTTCGAGTAAAAGTGCTGCGACTTCCTCAGGAGGGATCACGGATAGCCAACCGTGCGACGCTTGTTTACAGCGAGGCACGGGATAGAATGCACGCGGGGAGAGTTATGATGTCCCGGTTGCCTCTTCGTCATATCATAGAGAAGGAACAGTGTAGCTGTCGAAAGATTGCATTCATTAGATGCTCTTGGTGCCGTGAGTATATTTGTTTGGAATGTTTATATGACAAGTACCATCCATCTAGTTGCTCGAAGAAACGTGAGGACACGTAACAGTGACTGGAAGAGCCATTGTAAAGTGACCTGGCGTAACATTTTAGTTGTTTACTATCCCAAGAGGTTTGAGAAATTTATTTGCCCACCTTATTATTACCATTCCTTGTTGATTTACTTACCTTATTAACCGTCCTATCCCTATCAATTGAGATATGGAAAAATACAAACCAAAAGAATAACATCCACTACGTTGCAGCCAGTTACCTTGGCCGTTGCGCTATCGGTGCTGTCGGCGAAAAGCGTTGACCATGTGGGTACAGAAGCGGCAGTTGTAAAAGTTTCTTACCTCTATTTCTGGAAAAGTATGCGTTTTCGGACCCCATACCTGATAATGAAAAATGCTCTATTTACAATTATCTATCGATACCGCCAATTTTGAGTCGATCGCTCGTCATAACCTTTAGGGGTGATTTTCTCAAACACGCGGGGGTGTTGACCCAAAATATCTTAGATTCTTTCGTTTTAGGTTGTACACAAGCGACCTGTCAAATCTGAACCGAATCGGTTGGCCGTGTCTGAGGCCTTCCCCTTGTGAGTACACCAGGCAAAGCCTTACACACACACACACACACACACACACACACACACACACACACACACACACACCCGCCACCGCAGGAGACGTGACCCATAAACAGTGTATCAATTCGTCCAGTCTCCATAATCGCCTCAGTTCGGTGACTTAGACGGCCCGCAAGTTTCTTCACATATGCCGCATTCAGATGAAGCTACTGACTGAAGTTTACCTCGCGTAGAGCTTCAAAATTGCGGGGATGTTGCTACGTTTTATCCACCGTTCCAAATACATACATTTTCTATAGGATTAAGACCGAGTAGATTAGACGGAAATTCGAAGTGCGATAGGGTGCTTTAGTGTTCGCCAAACCAGGAACGTATGCGCGTGGCTCTGTCAACTCAGTTTGAAATCTTTCACTCAATCCATCTTTCATACAATTTCGTCGTTTTACTAAGTTCTGCAGAGTGTATCTTTCCCTGCCTGTGACTTCTCATTTTTTTTTCGACGCCAGGGACGAAGATCACGCTGGGAACCGAAACTGAGTTTGTTTTAATGTCATGTTCATTACGTTTGATATTCGGCATACTGTGTAGCTGTAACCACCTGTCCTAACCACGGACGATCGCTGGACTGAATGCACGTGGTATTTTCTTGCTTCAGCAGAGCACTCAGAACAGTAGTTGAGTATAACTTTGAAAGCTGGCTTGAGGCGACACTCAGGTGAATCTTTATCTGCATGGGTTTTCGTAACGGGTGCCCTCGTTATTGGCTCTTTCAGACTGTCACGCGAGGGACGCGTTTGTGTAAATAACAGACGTTGAACCGTTTGAAAATTTTGGAACAGGCATCGTCTCTACTGTCTCCTAATTAGAGGCGGCGTCTGTCAGTGGGGAAAAAAAATCGTCTTGTCAACTGGTCATTTCGCCGCCTCCAAGTTTGTTCGGTCTATGTGCACGAAGTCGAGGCAGCTTGGATGTTGGGCAGAGCTGGCAGATCGTGGAAGAGTCGCATAGCTGCTTTGTAACGAGTAGGATGTGCTACTCCTGTGCGCTCTTAGACAGGGAATTTCGATGGGAATTGGCTCAGATTTTTCGAGTTAGGCACATCGTATAATCTTACAGTTATTTGTCAGAAGTGTTATGGCGGTCTCGCCAGTGATAGTTTTGATTTGATTACATTGAGATAGTGCAGTATTTACTCTTTACTCTGTCACTATTCACTTCATGCATTGTGTTTCCGACTAAATTTCGGAATATTTCCGCTGCAAGGCACAAGCCAGTTATGACGACTCCACTTTTGCTAAAAATACTGAATACTGTCTTTGGTTATTCTGAGGATGTTTGAGTCGTTGCGTCTGTCTTGCGTCCCTCACCCAGGCTAACACTCGCTCAACAGTGTTGATTAATGCAGGTGTCTCGTACTGAACCATAACGTTACGATTATATACGTTTTACATGTTCAGCGATGTTCTCAAAAACACTCCCGTTTTTGTGAATAAATGTCCTGTTAACATCAATTTGGTCGTTAAACTTTTCGCCATAGTGAATACCAGCACGCCATCCATGCTCTTGTGACCACTAACCTAATGCGCTTACTACAAAGCGTTTAATAAAGTTCAATCCTTGATCGGCCGATATACTGTCCGGTGCTTAGATTTCTGTTGCACATTTTCTTTGTGATAGGACTCAGGACTAAATCTAATTAATATTTCTTGGACTTCTGACCAAATGGCTCTCAGGGAAAGGCAGAGAGTGTTAAGCACGGTATCTATTCAGTATCTAGCTCGTGGCTACAGAAGTCTCCGTCACAGGGAAAAAATCGTCCCACCAAAATATCAACTACCGATTTTTAGACGTTTTGATTGGTTAAGAAACAGTAGGCGTCTTTTAAGCTGTCATCGTCCTGGAAGAAAGAAGTGTTCGCAGCACAGTCATCACGAATATGCTGGAGAAAGGGCAACGCTTCCTCACAGAGAAAGTTGAAGTAAGCGTCCTGATAGATTTTCACAGTAAGCCGAATGACTAGGCCCATTTGTTGTCCTTAAAACACGCCCAAAACATCACAGACGCACGTGCAGACGGAACTGCATCCCTCAGTCTGCCATCGGTGTACTCCACGGCTTGCATCATCTGAGAAGAGGCGAAATCGCGACTCGCCGGACCACACTACAGGCCTCCAGTCAGTTGCTGTCCATTTCACGCGATGTTTGACCCACTCGAGACAAGTATCTTCAAGTGCCGCTGTGAATACTGGCTTTTTGCGAGGTTCCCTACACCAAAATGACTCTTGCATGGACATTACTATAGCCGTGTTCACTCGGAAACTGGTCGACATCGATCTGCTTCAGTGACAGCAGCAATTTCTTTCTCGTTTGAAACAGATCGGCAAGGCGCGACACTCGGCTCCGGTAGGTGAGCCGCGCCGTCTGGGGCGCCTTGTCACGGTTCGCGCGGCTCTCCCCGTCGGAGGTTCGGGTCCTCCCTCGGGCATGGATGTGTGTGTCGTCCTTAGCGTAAGTTAGTTTAAGTTAGATTAAATAGTGTGTAAGCTTAGGGGCCGAAGACCTCAGCAGTTTGGTCCCATAAGATCTTACCACAAATTTCCTATTTTTCCGGATGGTATCTTCACACGACCGCCGGCCGTTGTGACCGAGCGGTTCTAGGCGTTTCAGTCTGGAACCGCGCGACTGCTACGGTCGCAGGTTCGAATCCTCCCTCGGGCACGGATGTGTGATGTCTTTAGGTTAGTTAGGTTTAAGTAGTTCTAAGTTATAGGGGACTGATGACCTCAGATATTAAGTCCCATAGTGCTCAGAGCCATTTTAATTTTTTATTTCATGGGCACACCAAGCACTATAGCTCCTTTCAATGATTTTTTTCACTTGTTTACGTCGACCCATTTTACTGCGCTGATTCCGTACAACCGGCTGCACCTACACATCGCACCACTTACCTGCCGTGTCTTACGTCAGCAGCGGAGAGTCACTTGACCTTCTCCTACCACTTCTACACCGCCTGCAGTTCTCCACGACCAACAGTCTGCAATTTTAGGGGAGGGGGATGGAGGTGACTAATACTTAAATCGTTGAGATTTCACATTTTGATTTTTATCATCACCTGTATTACTAAACCGCTACGCGGTCCATAGTTCCAACGGCTCCAGGGGCAACAAGAATTTGATTTTCAGTATTTCGCATAAAATAAAAAATTAAAATGCTGTCATAATACTAGCATTAAGATCTATAAGCCTATGTTACCATAATAAAACAAAATTTCAATTGTAAACTGTGTACACGTATATGCATGGCGTCCCACCCAACTCTGCCACCTCATACATTTCCGACACGAAATAATATGTGAAAAATGCAATCGACCTAGCCTTAAAAGTAAACAAATAACACTTTCAACACAAAGTTACGTTTTTCTTAAATGGCATATGTTAATGTCTACATATTGCAGGAGGTATGAGGTTTAGAACAGTGAAAACAAGTTTGCCGTCACCAACTATAGCTCCAGTTTTCATTTCTATAGAAAACATACATGTGCCATTTAATAAAACGTTACTTTGTGTTGAATGTGATATTTGTTTAGTTCTAAGGATTGTGGATTGCCCGCATCTCGTGGTCTTGCGGTAGCGTTCTCGCTTCCCACGCCCGGGTTCCCGGGTTCGATTCCCGGCGGGGTCAGGGATTTTCTCTGCCTCGTGATAGCTGGGTGTTGTGTGCTGTCTTTAGGTTAGTTAGGTTTAAGTAGTTGTAAGTTCTAGGGGACTGATGAGCATGGATGTGAAGTCCCATAGTGCTCAGAGCCATTTGAACCATTTGATTGTGGATTCCAACTCATTGTGTAATCGGGTCCATACCTGGCCAATCGCATTTTTCACATTCGGTTTCGTTTCAGAAATATACGCGAGGGCAGTGTTAGGTGGGACACCCTGTGTAAGAGGCGATCAGAATGTTTCCGTTTCTGGACGTTGCTGCAGCGCATATGCAACGCAGCGCAATGCGGATATATCAGAACCGACATGTACGAAAGCAATTAGTGTGGCATTCGTGTCTTCCCGAAGTGCGTGCAGTAAATGCGGAAGCGTGAACTGTAGCGACGTAAGTAGCAAATGCGTCTAAGTAGGAAGACAGTGCTGTCATTCTTTTCGTGGCTGCTGAAGGACAAACACCGATAGACAATTGTAGGAGGATGGAAAATGTCTACGGGGTACCATGTTCGTCGAAAACCACCGTTGTGGAATGGTGCGCCAAGGATGGTTCAAATGGCTCTGAGCACTATGGGACTTAACTTCTGAGGTTATCAGTCCGCTAGAACTTAGAACTACTTAAACCTAACTAACCTAAGGACATCACACACATCCATGCCCGAGGCAGGATTCGAACCTGCGACCGTAGCGGTCGCGCGGTTCCAGACTGAAGCGCCTAGAACCGCCCGGCCACACCGGCCGGCTGCGCCAAGGAGTGCTGCTATTTCGTGATAGCGCATGTCCCCATATCGCGAACGATGTAACGCAGCAGAAGCTCCGCCAACTCCAGTGTGAGACATTCGAGCAGCCGCCCTGTAGTCCTGATCCCTCCCTGTGTGGTTATCACGCCTTCGCTCCCTTAAAAAAATGCCTCGAAGGGTAGGTGATTCGTGCTGGATGCCGCAGCAGGCAGCTACGGCTACTTCACGCAGCAGGGCACTGTGTTCCTTCAACCTGTGTGCCGGTTGGATGATTGTCTCAGTGCTCACGGCGGTCTTGCCTGGCTGCCATATCGATTCTGGACTCTACCGACTTCCAACGGAAACATTTTGTTCGTCCCTTATATTCAGAGGGCAAATACGCAGACTATACTCATCCAGTATTTGATTATCACAGCACCTGGTGACTTCCAACAAACTTTACATATAATTTCAAACTTTTACAAATCTTGTTCTCGCTGACATCCCCACACAAAATGATTAAAGGAAAAAAGGTTTATCGCACACAACATTTTCGATGCTCGTGCAGTAAAACTGTTGCATCAGGTATGGTGTGTTAATTTATTACTTCTTTACTACCAACTCTGTTCGCAACACAGGCACCAGACAGCATCCACAAATACCACTGAAACTGTGTAATTGTACAACATGTAATTCAGGAGTTACGTCGTCATAAACATTGAAACGCGTGGTAAATTAGCTTTCGCTCGAAACGAAACGCAGATTTCCACAGCATTCTTTAAAACTAATTCCAAAGCTTGTGTAAACTTTTCTCGCTTGCATGCTTTACATCAAATATTTAACATATTACTTAATTTGTAAAGTAATAAGAATGCTTAAGGTGTTTCATGCGTAGGAGTTCGATTCTTTAAAAAAACCACGGAATCACTTGTTACCTTCAGCGGCATTGCTTTCTCGCTGCAGCCACTCGTCTTTGTACTATACTGTCTTCTTCATTTACTGATAGTTTTGACATTTCGTTTCCGTCAGCTACGCTTCACTTTTTTTCTCTCTCCGCCATTCCTTAATTTACTCTTCCAAATATTTTCTTCTAATATGTTGTTTAGAAGTCATTGCATCAAAATAAATCTCCAAACAATTTCCTTTTTTTAGATAGATCCTATATGGTTTCTCTGCTCAGTAATCTGTTATAGAACACCTAGCTTTCTCCAAAACCACATTTCCATCGAAACTTCCTGGCAGATTAAAACTGTGTGCCCGACCGAGACTCGAACTCGGGACCTTTGCCTTTCGCGGGCAAGTGCTCTACCAACTGAGCTACCGAAGCACGACTCACGCCCGGTACTCACAGCTTTACTTCTGCCAGTACCTCGTCTCCTACCTTCTGGCACATTTCCATCGCTTCCAAATGCTTTCTGTCTGCCTGCGGCTAGCTTTCACAGCCATCCAGGAACACAGTTCAGATGAGCGTGATGAGAAATTTTTTTTTTCTTTATTAACGACTAGTTTATTAGTGGTTGACTTCTCTCATTTAGATATTGCAGTTCTTCTCCGATTTTCCTTCTGCTTCTCTTATATTCTGTGATGAATGTGCCTAATCAACTTATTCTATTATATATGTTTCAGTGTTGATGTCAAGTGTCGCTCTGGTTTGCGAGTTGCTTACTATAAAATTCTGATTTCTTAAATATTAATTTTAAGACCAAATTTTTTGTAGACGCTGAAAATTTACGGAGTATATTCTGCATGCATATATTTTTCTAAGAAAATATTGCCAGCAAATCTTATCCAGTGAATGGGAATTCCATTCACCTTAATTTCATGTGTTTCTCCTTTCAAGACAATAATAGGTTTTTTGATGAAAAAATTAAACAAATAATGTGATGTAACAAAACAACAATACATGCTATAGTATCCCAACTATGGTAGTACCGTCACATTTCTTGCGACACTTCAGTCAGCACTTATTCTTCTGCAAACTGCAGTGCTCGTCGTACTCGAATGGGGATCTCAGGCAAATTAGAGTAAGAACACAGAGCGCTCTTGTATACAATTAGAGGACTGCGCGGATGCTTATATATCCACAGCGATATTGACTGCGGTAAACTTCCACGCCGGTGTGTCTGACGCTGTTTCTTCCTAATTATTCAGCAGACAGAACTGCTACGGAGTGTCTCCAGGAACTCTCTTCCGAGTTTAAACACTTCCGCTGGCCACCAAACACCCCAAACATAAACGTTATTGAGCATTTCTGGGATGGTTTGAAACGTGCTTTTCATTCTTTATGGAACACGAGAAACCGCGTTAGATCCACATGCACCGCCACCTACCCAGTCGTCTCCCTCGGTAGAGCAGCGGGTAACGTATTAGTAAGAAGGTGCGTGTATATACACTGAAGCCAAAGGAACTGGTACACCTGCCTCATATCGTGCAGGGCTCCCGCGAGCACGTAAAAGTGCTGCAACACGACGTGGCGTGGACTCGACTAATGTCTGAAGTTGTGCTGGAGGGAAATGACACCATGAATCCTGCAGGGCTGTCCATAAATCCGTAAGAGTACCAGGGGGTGGAGGTCTCCTCTGAAAAGCACCTTTCAAGCCATCCCAGAAATGCTCAATAATGTTTATGTTTGGGGTCTTTGGTGGCCAGCGGAAGTGTTTAAACTCGGAAGAGTGTTCCTGGAGACGCTCCGTAGCAGTTCTGGACCTGTGGGATGTCGCATTGTCCTGCTGGAATTGCACAACTCTGTCGGAATGCACAATGGATATGAATGGACGTAGGTGATCAGACAGGATGGTTACGTACGTGTAACCTGTCAGAGTCGTATCTAGGTCTATCAGGGGTCTCCTGTAACTCCAACTGCCACACGCCCCACATCATTACAGAGCCTCCAACAGAGCTTGAACAGTCCCCTGCTGACATGCAGGGTCAATGTATTCAAGAGGTTGTCTCCATACCCGTACACGTCCATCCACTCGATACAATTTGAAACGAGACTCGTCCGACCAGGAAACATGTTTCCAGTGATCAACAGTCCATTGTCGGTGTTGATGGGCCCAGGCGAGGCGTAAAGTTTTGTGTCGCGCAGTCATCAAGGGTACAGGAGTGGGCCTTCGGCTCCGAAAGCTCATACCTACGTTGAATGGTTTGGACGCTGACACTTCTTGATAGCCCAGCACTGAAATGTGCAGCAGTTTGCGGAAGGGCTGCACTTCTGTCACGTTGAACCATTCTCTTTAGTCGTCGTTGGTACCGTTCTTGCAGGATGTTTTTCCGGCCGCAGCAATGTCGGAGATTTGATGGTTTACCGGATTCCTGATATTTACCATACATTCGTGAAAGGGTCGTGCGGGAATATCCCCGCTTCATCGCTACCTCGGAGACGCTGTGTCCCATCGCTCGTTCATCGACTGTAACACCACGTTCAAACTCACTTAACTCTTGATAATCTGCCATTGTAGCAGTAGTAACCGATCTAACGAGTGAGCCAGACACTTGTTTTATATAGGCGTTGCCGACTGCAGCGCCGTATTCTGCCTGTTTACATGTCTGTGTATGTAAATACGCGTGCCTATACCAGTTTCTTTGACGCTTGAGTGTGTGTCCAGCAAGTAATATAGGTTATATGCCGTCGTTTGCGACTATAATAAAAGTCTTATTTAGAACGTCCGTGTTTCAAAGAATCTCCAGTGTTCATAGTAACAACGTAGGTTTTCTTACAAGTTTGTTTGCCATGATCATAAATAGTTCTTATCTTTTAAATTACTGCTATTCAGTTATTATTCCTATTTTTTTCTCTTTTCCCACTCCATTTCTAATGTTTGATTTCAGTGTATTGCACTTCACTAGCACTAAATGTATTTTTGTTTTCATGTAGAACCACTTATGCCTCGTCTACTTTGTTGTCATGTTTTGAGATGCCATCGTCTTTTGTGATGCTTTTATGATTGTAGAAGCGTCTGCTATTTCTCTCTCTCTCTCTCTCTCTCTCTCTCTCTCTCTCTCTCTCTCTCTCTCTCTGTGTGTGTGTGTGTCTGTGTGTGTGTGTGTGTGTGTGTGTGTGTGTGTGTGTTTTGTTGTGTCCTCTTCTTGGACATAGAGGTGGCTAGTAATAATACAGTTGGTTAGAACACTCTCAATAAGTAACAGTTTCTTAATTACAGCAAGGCTCAGCTATAGCTACGAAACTGCACACGTGGACTTGCGGTTCATAACACACTAAATGAGGCATAATTACTGAGTGGCCGCACTGTGCTTCATTACAGTCATTAGAAAACACAAATTCGCAGGCACTTGTTGGCACAGTTCACAGGACACAGAAGTCTCGTCACTGCCCGACGGTTGACACGGGCTGTGTCACGGCGAGTGGACACCACTGCGACAGTGGGCAGGATCCGACCTGTGACCGAACTGCCCTCATGACCCCTGGTGGTGTTACTTCGTGGCAGAGGCCCGGCGGTGGCGCCTCCAACTACGGGAGGCACCGCTTCCCCGTAGCATCTCACTGGCGCCTCGTGTTGCCGCTTTGCCGTGCAATCTCTCTGCGGCGGCCGACACTGCGTGCGATGACACCGCATCTTTGTGTTTTCCGACCTGTGTGCGCGTGCGTTTGTGTTTGTGTGTGTGTCCGTGTTTTTCTGTTGTGGTAGTGTGGTGGTTTTCAGTCGGTGGTGTTCTGCTAATGTTGAATAGCTGATGGCTGCTGTCATATTTCTATGCGCTTTTTATCATGTTTCAAAAGTGCTGCTGATCTGTCCTAAGTGTAGAGCACTACTGCTGTTCACTGAAGCTAGTCAATACCAGATTTTTATATAGATTTGTGTTATGCTCCTCCTTTAACGTTTCTCTGTTGAGTTATTACTTTGGTAAGCTATTTTTTTTCCTTGTTTCTCAAAGATGTTACCAGTTCCGTTTCCATATCTTAGTGTGTACCAGCTTGTCTGGTGAGGTTTAATACTGTGTTCTTGTTGTGTGGTAGTGGTATTGTTAGTGTGTGTTTTAGTGACTGTTATTGGTCACTGATTTGGGTGGTCTTTTGCTTTACTTCTTTAGCGAGATTTAATTTTGTATCTTTCTGGACTTTGTTATTCAGTTTTGTAACTGTATATTCTTGGTATTCGTTTTATTTTGTAATTGAGTTGTTATTTCTAACTCCTTGATGTAATTGTGATCATCTAGTGGTAATGTTGTAATCAGTGGGCCATGTACCTGCGAGCTGTTTTTTTTGTTTGTTTGTTTGTTTTACAGTTGGTATGGTGCTGTTTGTTTTTGTGCAATGTGTGTAGTTGTTGTCTCTTCATTTCTGGTTTGTCTTCCAAGTAGAGGATGTCATCTAGATATCTCCATCAGTGTAGTGGATTGTATGTTTTCTGAAAATTCTTTTCTCTGTTTTGTTCTTGAAGGTATTCGCTAACTTTCCTGAAGTGGGCGATCCCATTGGCAGACCTTACTCTTGTAAACAGAATTATTTATTTAATTTAAAGTAGTTTAGGTCAGTAATTAGCTGTAAGAATGTGATTTTAGCTGTGTAGATTTACTGTGGTGACTGATTGTATCTGCGTCGTGTTCTGTTGTGTTGACTGTTCCCTTGACTGGAATTGTGGAGTACTCGCTTTCTACATCGAATGAAATCAACATAGCAGTATGTGGAATACATATGTCTTTTTCTTGGCATATAAATCTCTCTGTGAGTTGGGAAACGAAAAATTGTGAGTAGTTATTGAAATTTAATCCAGTTCAGCAGCAGTTATTTAAATCAAAAGATATGTTTATGGTCTTGGCTGACAGATTTGTAAGAAAATCAACATTGTTACAGTAAACACTAAAGATGTTTTGAAATAAAATGAAAAGTGTATGCCCTAATAAGACTTTGTTACAGCCTCAAAAGAGACTTACAAGCAATACTACCTGTACAGCTGCGACGGCGGAAAGGACGCCTAAAAGCAAAATAAATAAAGAAATGTGTATGTTTCTGTTTAACACGTTTGGAATGAAATAAGGTCCCAAGATCAAATTTCCTATGTTGCCACGCCATGTGTTAAGCTCCATGGCGTAGCCAGCGAAGCCAGCGACATTATCTTGTTTAAATAGTAACAAGGCATCTCATTACTCCCAGATTTTTTGAGTTTAAATTCTTTCTATCTTAAACAGAGAAACGTCGCAAAAATGGCTAAATTTCTTTCCAAAAAGCCCCTAAATTCTATGGATATCACAATAAAACACTTTTTATTTCCTTATTCAAGATCGATATCGTCCTACTTTATAAATGCGTAAGGTAACACAGTAATTTAATTATATTTGTTGCATTTACTGTCTCCAGGTCTTCCTATACTACCTAGACACAACAGAAACGACATTGTCATCATTAGTAAAGAAGTGCTTGTCGCCACATTTAAGTGCGCTACTGAAATGCCTCCTGCACGGTACGCAATCCGGCCTCGCCGCTTTACTTCCGCCAGCACTTTTCTCGTGTTTCCAATAGTTCATAGAATCTCCCTTGCATAACTTTCGGGACTAGTACTCCTGCAAGAAACGATATTGCGGAGGGATGGCGTAGCGCACAGCCTATAGGATTGTTCCTGAACGAATTTTCACTTTTCAGCGAAGCATGAGCCGATTGGACACTCCCTGGCACTTTATAACTGCCTGTAGGGCCAGGACTCGAACCCGGAACTTTTATTCCAGGAGCACTTATCCCGCAAGGTATGCAGGAGCACTTCTTTAAGCTCTCAAAAGCACATGAAATGTACTGGCGGGAGTGGAACTGTTCCGATACGTCCTGAGTCGGGCATGGATAACATTTTCAGGATATTCTGAAATACCTTGTGATGTTTCCTTCTGGTATAGAGGAAACTGAGAAACTATTTGCACTCTTAGTAATAACTATTCCGCTAGGTTATTACTTCATATACATTTCATTGAGAAAATTCCAGTTTAGTTAAACATTCATCATATTACTCCTTTTCAAAAATCATATTAAATTGTGCAAATTATTTCTATATTACAACCCTTAGAAGCTCCGCAGCAATAGAGGGAGTGTGGATGGGAATTTAAAGACAAAACCTCATTATTAAAATACACTATTTGATAATCTATTCAAGAAAATTTTACGAAAAGAAAAAAAAATTATTTTTCCTCTATGTAAACGGATTAATTTTTACAAAGTCAAAAAACTTTCAAGTGTATAAATTGAATGAACTCACAATTAATAAAAATGTTACTTTTCTGATTGTTTTGTAAGTGAATGAAATACACCGCAAATAATTATAAACTTACTGTAAATGCAGGTTACCTCTCTCGTGATGTCCTCCACTAAAAAAATGTTCAAATGTATGAAATCTTATGGGACTTAACTGCTAAGGTCATCAGTCCCTAAGCTTCCACACTACTTAACCTAAATTATCCTAAGGACAAACACACACACCCATGCCCGAGGGAGCACTCGAACCTCCACCGGGATCAGCTGCACAGTCCATGACTGCAGCGCCTAAGACCGCTCGGCTAATCCCGCGCGGCTCCTTCACTAAAGGATAGCAGGATCGCAAGATTAATCTTTCATTTCCAGGCATTTAATGACAACGATTTCGTCATTATCGTTATTCTGATTCGCAGGTGGTTCCATGTCACGTTATTCTCGCCCATAAATGCCTGAAGACGGATGATAAAATTTCTGAAAGCTGTAGCGTTTAAGAAAGGAAATATTAACTAGTCAAGTCACAAATGGATGACATTAGGAAGTATAAAATTATATTATGTGATAGATGCATCAAGAAATTCGTCAAAGAAATCTTGAAGATGTTAAGTGAAAACGTTTATCCTAACATAAAAAAGGGAGAAGGATCTAAATAATACAGATATGTGTTTTTAAAGGTTTCTCATCATAAATGGTGTATCTAAAATTTAAATACGGATATTAATTTCGTTTTTCTTCATAGAGGGACGAAAACTAAAAATGTTCGAAAGTAAAACCATGGGAAATCCGTGTTGGAATATCAACAGTATTATTAAAGGATAGACTGCTGCTCACCGAAAACGGTGCATTGAGTTGCGGACAGGCGCGAGGAGGACTGTTACATATAAGCTTCGGCGGAAGCCTTCTTCAGGAAAGAGAAACAGACATTCACACACACACACACACACACACACACACACACACACACACACACACACACACACACACAGAGGCGCGCGCGCGCGCGAGATTGCTACCGCTGGCCACTCCTGCCGGACTCTGAGATATGTGTAACTGAGGCAGTATTCACGTAGTGGAATGTGGGAAACCGCCTAAAAACCACGTCCAGGCTGAGCAGCACATCGGCCCTCGTTATTAATCCGCCGACCGGACTCGGTCCGGGACCAACGCTTCTCTCCGGGTCCTGGAATTGGCTTGCGAACGCTCGCAGCTGTCACGGCGGGTGAATTAGTATCGCCTATTCGCCTATGGCCTAATTAACCACGACTCGGTGTACCACCAAAGCGAGGCCTTGGATCCAGCCCAACTGAGGTTAAGACCACAATTTGCCTATAAAATCACAAAGAGCGAACGTTAAGATGGAGGTACGAACGATGGGCTTGCGATGAAGGGGTGTGGAATGTCCACAGGGATAAAGTGAGAGCACTCCATTCCCATAGCATCAGGCCACCAGAGAAGCTGATGACAACTCTGGACGTCGTTCGCGCTACAACTGTTGGTACTTTTTTACGCCTGCTTATCTTACACCCTCAAATTACGGCTGTAGTTGAGAACATACTGGATGGCCAAGCCGGTCACTAACGGGAAGTCAGCGGAAGGCACGATACACCCGCCACACGCCAGTTTACTCACACTCGATATGCTGACAGGGGGCCAATTCTGCATCCTCTGTGATGTGCTGCTAATTAAACGTCCGACTTTGTAGTAGTTATTTGCCTCTGTTTCGCGTGACTGGCTCGTAATTGCTACGTAATTGTTTCGGAACGAAATTACTTCTCCACTTTCCCACCGTTTACCGGTCACATGTATTGAACAGACTGCTTCACCGCGATGGATGGCCGGCATCCATCGCACCGTAATTACCACTCTGTTATGTCGATACGAGCTGTCGGATATGAAATTGTGCTATAAAATGCATGTTGGGTCACAGAAAGTGGCAGTCTCCTTCCCCCTTCTATGCAGAGGCCAATAACGTGCTTAAACTGTAATAAATAAGCTCATCCGTGATATAGTTCTCGGTAGTGTTCGTAATTAGCAAATTATCGACTTTCATTTCATTATCGTTTCTGCGAAGGCGAGGTGAAATGTTCTCGAACTAGAATAAAGATGACGCTGAATTCGATTAAAAGTTTTGGGTCTCTTGATGCATGTTCTAAAAACAACACAAGTTCTTGTTATATCTTCCCTCGCACCCTGAGTGAGTTTTTAGCGGTTACAGGAGCGAGGAAAGTATGCCGTTCATGAACTGAGAATTCAGATATTAATTTAGCCTAACAGGTGTACAACTTTGCTTCCGCCATTTGCCGATAGGTGGCGACAACGGTAAGTAGCGGTCGAAAGAAACAGATCGCAGACGTCAGGCAATTAGCTGGGACCTCGGTCGACATAACCTCATTCAAACATTAATCGATTTGTGTCTGCATCATAAAGTTGTTCTTGATTGAAAACATCAGTTTGCGAGCCTAATTCTCGTCATTTGCGGGAGATGTTACTGTTTTGTTTCACTATGAAGAAAACAACGGCCGAGTCTCATCGAATGCTCTCAAGTATATATGGTAAGGACGCTATTAGTGAAAGAACGTGTCGTGAGTGTTTTCAACGCTTCAAGAACGGTGATTTTAACGTATTAGACCGGAATAGTGGTGGAAGGGAGAATGTTTTCGAAGATGCAGAATTGGAGACATTGGTGAGTGAAGACTCGCGTCAAACTCAAGAAGAATTGGCACGATTAGTGGGAGTGACACAGCAAGCTATTTTAAAACTTCTCAAGGCTATGAGCATGATTCAGAAAGAAGGAATTTGGGTCCCGTGTGAGCTGAAACCAAGAGACGTTGAACGGCGTTTGTGTGTTTGTGAACAGTTACTTCAGAGCCAAAAACGGAAGGGGTTTCTGCATCGCATTGTGACCGGGGACGAAAAATCGTTTAATTACGATAACCCTAAACGCAAAAAATTATGGGGATACCCCGGCCATGCTTCCACGCCGACCGCCAAATCGAATATTCACGGATCCAAGATCATGCTCTGCATTTGGTGGGACCAGCTCGGCGTCGTGTATTATGAGGAGTTAAAACCAAGCGAAACAATCACAGGTACTCGTTATCGAACGAAATTAACGCGTTTGAGGAGAGCATTAAAAGACAAACGGCGGAAATACAGCAAGGGGCACGATCAAATGATTTTGCAGCACGACAACGCTCGACCCCACATTGCAAAAGAGGTCAAAACGCACTTGCAAACGTTAAAATGGGAAGTCCTACCCCACCTCCCGTATTCTCCAGATATTGTTCCCTCTATCACCTGTTTAGATGAATGGCGCATGGCCTGGATGACCAACACTTCCGATCTCATGAAGAAGTCACAAATTGGATCGATTTGTGGATCGTTTCATAAGATGAAGAATTGCTTCGACGCGGGATTGGTACACTGTCCGAAAGATGCGAGAAACTAGTGGCCAGCGACGGAAAATACTTTCAATGTTACATGTGTAACCAATATGTTTCATTAAAGCCTCAAATGTTGGACAAAAAAAAAGGCGGAAGCAAAATTGTACATTTTGTACATTTAATATCAAGTTGTAAAAATAATACATAACTTCTCTGCTGAAGTTGTAGCATCTTTGCTAACAGTAGATCGGAGTGTAGAAACTTGTAATATTCAACTGGAAACACACAAAGCGGGTCAGTGCAATAACGTTCGAACATGAGTACACCCGCCGCTGGAGCTCCGGAGAGGGGTTGCCTGCAACTCACTGGCAGCTGCGTAACCGTTCGTGGCAGCGCCCACGTGCCGCGCTGAAGGCTGCAGGGGACGCGGCCCAACAGACAGTGGCAGATACCACAGTTCTAAAGAGTGAGCTTGATATACGGAATAGTTTCCTGTACACAGCTTTAAAGGAATGTGTTTGATGTCTTGGTTTCAAATGGGTGAACTGGGATTATGTGCTTTCATATTTGCATTTTGTTGAGTGGTTTGTCACGATGTAAGTTCGCCCAAAGTTTGTCAAATTTCATCAGAATCCCGCTTCTTCATTTTGAGCGGTTAACCCCTTAAGCGGGCGTCCCACGCGCGCACGTCCGCCTCGCTGGGTAATTTACAGTAACGCAGGCTGGCGCACTGCCTTCTTCACAGATCAAAACATGTCTGCGGGGATTTTAATTTATTAATCAAGATTAATATGCATTTTGTTCTTTCCGATATATACGTAGAATAAAGACGGAAACCAAATCTGTTCTACTTTGAAGGAAAATATTTTCTAAAGCAACAGAGCAGTTTCTCTTTATGGTGTGTAAATTGATCGGAACATGCACGTCATAGGTGCCACTATCAGCATTACAGAGTATCCCGGAGGAATGGTCAGCATCCAGGGATATCACAGTAACGATCATTCAGAATAAAAAGTCTACTAAAAAGGTACTCTACAATGCATTCCTTAAGAGCTATGAGCACTTTTTCAGTAGAAGAGATGCGTCTCACAGTTTAGAAGATGAAAAAGTTCTCATAGCTCTGGAGGTACGAACTTCAGAGTCCATGTTTACTGAACATTGTTCACTCGGTTTGGTCCATACTAGGGTCTACTATCTCTTAAAATATGGAAAACAAAGACCTTGCTGTGGGAGAGATTTGTTTCGCATTATCGAAGATGTAGTCGTGCTTATGGATAGCTCTTCGGACATGCAGTTTAGAGCCAATGATTACGGGACTTCTTTGCTTCGAATAATCGTTCTTGCCTTATCTCTGAGTTGTGACCATCTCTCTGGGACACCCTGTATTTCGAGGGATCATGATATGATTTGTTGCCTGCAAAATGGGGATATTTCAACAAAATACGTAATCTCTTTTCATTCATAGTTCCCAAAGAATTGTGTGTCGAATGACTCCCTTTACATAAAGCGCAATTTGCATTCTGGCTTCTGTCGGTTTCTCTAGAGAATGAATATTCAGTCACTGTTTCTGCTTCACCACTTCTTGCGTGTTGCCTATTGCGAATAGTAGATCTCGCTGCCGAATTAGGCTGAGACGCTGTTTTGTGCAGTGTTTGATAATGGTTCTGAATATGTCGTTTTCATTTTTCTGACTGCCCATGCCTTGCCAATTCTCAGATGTAACTAAACTAGTCAGGATTCTGTAACTGCAACGCTTCTGTTTCTGATTCCATCCTTCTTGCCACTGTAAAGGATCGCCACTAGTAAAATCAAAGGAGACTATACTTTGTGAATTGAAATGCATTTTGTAGCCTACTCATCTTACAGCTGTGGGATCGAATCACGGTCACAATATTGCTGTCCAGCCCTGCGAGTAGGATCGAACCGATGTCTAGGATCCACACCATTTCTGTTTCGATTAATGTGGGCGGTTACTCCTTCAGAGAAGTCATAGTTACATTAATCTAGCGACCGCAGTTTCAGCAATTATGTCATCTACCTATACAGGCACAGTCGGTGCAAGAGATCTCGTTTCACATACAACACACAAACGTGAGGAACGCAATCCACAGCTACGTGTTTGGGGAGTAAAGCACCCACCATCCGCTGGCCGCTGTGGCCGAGCGGTTCTAGGCGCTTCAATCCGGATCCGCGCGACTGCTACGGTCGCAGGTTCGAATCCTGCCTCGGGCATGGATGTGTGTGATGTCCTTAGGTTAGTTAGGTGTAAGTAGTTCTAAGTTCTAGGGGACTGATGACCTTAGATGTTAAGTCCGATAGTGCTCAGAGCCATTTGAACCATTTTGAACCCACCATCCGCCTGTCTACGTTCAACCCTTCATACACTCCTACTTAAAAGGCACAAAGTAGTCATAACATAAAAATATAATAAAAATATTCAGGCATAAAGGCCAGCTGCTCAGTAGTATTCTAAATATGTCATAGACGTGATGGAGAAACAATAAAGCATTAGTATCTATGCAAACTACTCATATGTAACATATTACTGATAACCTCAAATAAAGTCCATAAACCCGTGCAAAAAAGCGTTACATCTCCCTCCTGTTTGTATATTAAGCACATTACCGATTCTGTCTAGGTGGATTGATATTTCTAGATCTTCCTCTCTCCCTTTCTTCGCTGCGCGCATCACCTCTAAATCCTCTTCATGGTCTTCTAGGGGATGGCCTGTCTCACGTACATTTTGGAGTATCACCAATTTAACGTAATTGCCCCGTGTAAAACTGTCTGTGCGCTCATTATACCTCGTCGAAAATTTTCTCCCCATGTGTCCTATGTATTGCCCGCCACATTATGTACATTGTATTTTATATATCACCCACTTGTTCCAGTTAACTTATCCTGTTCCCTACCTCCTACCATAAACTCTGTCTACGTTTTTTACTGTGTTCGTCATCCAGACATTGTATGCCCTAAAAACGTTCGCCATTTGGTTTTTACCACAGCTAGTTGCTCATCCTTTTTCCTTTCCCCCCTGTGGATAAGTCGAGTCACGATGCTTACATCGTGTGTGTTGTTATTTACAATTTGTTTAATAATGTTTAATTCGTTTAATCCATCTCATGCACTCATTGTTACACTAATGGCTCTGTTCACTAAACATCACAATTTAATAGGTTTGAGGGTGATACGAGTGCTTAGGAATCACAACATGCGCTCCTGTTCGCTTCCCTAAGGTCGTAAAGTCATGCGACTTGTCCTGCCTTACCTCATTACCTGCTTTGTTAGTTCTCCATCATCCATACTTCTTTTCCTTCGAAATTTGTGCTGTAAATCTCGTGGAGCCCAGAAGCACCTGTTACATGTGCATTCTGTATTGTTGGCGCCAATGCGAAGAGGACGAGAAATTTGTTTGATAGTTCGCTAAAGACCGACAACCAAGGGAACAGGTGTGAACACTAGCGCATACGAACCGAACACTACGAATGCAGTCCGCTCACGCTTGTCTGCAATTTACAGTGTACCCGACATTTATTCCGTTGGTTTGATCGCCTCTTCTACTCTAGGCGTCTTCCTGTAGTAAGCTATATACTTTCGGCTTGTATACTTGAAGCTGTAGTAGGATTGCAGAATTACCTTTCTCTGCTGGGAGAATGATGTACAGCAATCCAAGGACAGAAACAAACCACCTTCCCATATATTACACTATCTGGAAGACGCCGCCCTGTTAAGTATGCGATATTATTTAGGAATCATCATACGCCGGTGAAATAACACAAGAAACGTGTAGTTTGGGAAACACCACGATTCTAGTGTACAGGTCACAGCATATTAAATGTAGGACTAAAGGGCACTGATCTAATAAAAAACTACTACAAAAAAGTTTACGTAAAAACATAGTTTTTCATAGCAAGGCAGTGCTCATTCTACCCTACTCTTGCACGTGGAACGTTGTGTCAGCAGATAAAGTTTCCCTCATTCAGAGTGGTATCAGCCATAATAACATCTGAAATTAACCACCAAACGATGTGTAATGCAGAGTACACAATGTAACAGCTTAATTAGCGCTCCTTCAAATCTTTTTCCATTCTCGAATTTTACTCGCAAAACAACGTAACGAACAACTGTTATACTTCCGTGGACATAACGTCAAATGTTTATGGCAGATTCAGATACATTCACTATCTGCTCACGGAAGATAAGTTCTTGTAATTTTAAGAGTAATTCGTTTCGTAGTACACGAACAGCGTAGTCAGCAGACACTAAAGTCAACACCTTGTCAATAAGACCTTATTTTATTGTTTCTCACCATCTTTACCATTTGATTATAGATACTGCAGTCCACTGTACTAACAACACTTTGTAATACGGATGTTCCGGGTCTGCCTGTTACTCTTTTCCCAGATTTTTCCATTTTAGGAGGTTTCCTACGTGACGTAGTGTGTCGAATTAGGTGTCCAATTAACTCAGCATTTTCTTTTCTGTACCATGTTAATCAATGTTCTTTTTTGTGTAATGTCTTTTAGTGTCTTTTCACCCGATTTTCTTTCGGTTCGATTTTTTTGTGACTAAACTCCGTATCCACACCTCTACTGCTTCTACTATTTCTTTCCCTGTTTTCCCACAGGTTGTTCGTATTCCACTTTCTGTAAATAAATAATGGAGAGAGGGGACAATCTTGTCGAACACCTCGTCTTATTCTACCTTCTGCAGCTATATCTACGTTTACATACATAATCCACAAATCACCGTGCAGTGCGTGGAGGAGGGTATCTTGTACCAATATTCTTTGCTGTAGATCGAGGAAAAATGACTGTCTATATGCCTCTGAGCCATATTTCTCGTATAACTTTGTGGTCCTTACACGCAATGTGTGTTGACACCAGTAGAATTGTTTTGCAGTCAGCTTTAAATGACGGTTCTCTAAACTTTTTGTCAGTACTGTTTCTCGAAAAGAACGTCACCTTCTCTTCAGGGATTCTCATTTGAGTTCGCGAAGCATCTCTGTGACACTTGCGTGTCGCTAACAAATGTAACAGCTGCCTTTGAATTACGTCTATGCTTTCCTTTAATCCGACCTGGTGCGGATCCCAAATACTCGATCAGTGTTCGAGAATAGGTCGCACTAGTGTCCTATATGCTGTCTTCTTCTCAGATAAACCACATTGTCCTAAAATTCTCCAACAGAAGTAGACCATTCACCTTCCCTACCACAATCCTCGCATGCTCGTACCATTTCTTTCTTAATGCTACTGGTAGATATTTCTGTAGTCGTACTCTGTCTACATCGTATAGACCGAGAATCTACCTTTTATCTTTCCAGACTATTCCAGTTTTATTCATTTCTCTAAGCAGTATCTTTAATACCATTCTATAAAACGTATCCTTTGGGTCAGTGAATGCATCATACGATTTCCTGCTCAGCTCAATTCTTCTTTATAAAATCATTCGTAGTACCATTATAGCCTCCCTGCTTCATTCTCTTTTGGTAAATCCAAATTGGTGTTCGCCGAAGGGTTTGTTAATCTTAGCTTGTAATCTTTAACAACATCACAGGTCAACAAAGATTTTTTAACATTATCCAAAATATCATTGATGCTTTTTATAATGGTTACTGATAAAACGAAAATAAGTAAAAAAAGTCATACTACTTAGTATTTTTTGTTTAGAGCATCGCTGTTTTATTGTGCAGTTCAGACTGCGTATTTTTTAGTTTTAGACTTGGCATATCACTCGAGGCGTTGATGGTAGAAGTAAAGAGTTGCTCAATCAGCTTTAAACTCAGCTACTTTTGTATACTAAGACTAGTGATAGGCTGAAATTGTATTTGTTTTCAAAAGCGATTTAGTTTTGTAATGACTATAACAACCCGAAGAGTCGTAAAAACGCATCGAATAAGTTTTGCTGTACTTGTGGTATTTTTATACTGAAAGGACAAGTCAGGTCAATAATAAATCTGTAAAAAGCATATTTCTTATATTTTGGCTGTGGAGTAGCTGATCAAAATAAACAGTGGGCTCCGCATACTTGTTGCGTAAATTGCGACGACAATCTGACACAGTGTATGAAAGTTAAGTTCAGTGCCATTTGCGTGCCCATGGTTCGGCGTGAGCTACCAACCAATTTGATGACTGTTCTTTTTAAAAGACATTACATAAAATAATATTAATTAAATTGTCTACCCTAAATGTGTCATCCGGCATTAGACTAGCTCCGCATGGATAAGGTTTACCATTACCAGCCTTTCCATTAGAATGGGAAGATTCCGAAAGTACAGTGCGTAGTAGTGACAGCGATTCAATTGAAGAAGCCCCATATAATAACTTTGACACCATTTACGAACTTGAAAATTCTAAAGAACCCCATTATTCCTGCAGCATGAACTATATGTGAACTATATGACTTAATCCACGATTTAGGCCTCTCTAACCAGCCAGCTAAACATTTTGGTAAAAGATTACGAGACTGTAACTTTTTATATGAAAATACTACCATAATGGTGCTTTATTCGGTATTAAAAAAAAGTAATTTCTGCGTTTGTTTGAAATTAATGAGTTACTGAATAAGCTTGAGATCGATCAACACTACAGATGACACCTCTTAATTTATTCATACAAATACAGCCAGAAAACAGCTTTACTTCGCGATGGACGCAAAAAATTACTCATTTCGATTACTCAGGGGCTTGTGATAATATGGTAACAATTTTAAGTGGAATGAAGTATGACGAATTTAAGTGAGAAATATGTTATGATTTGAAGGATATAGCTATGTTAGTTCGACTGTAAAGAGATTACACAACGTACTGTTATTTTTTATGCTTGTGGGGCACCGAAGGGCAATAGATAAACATTTTGCTGGCAAAGGTTGGCCCAAAAGAATATTTCATGAACTCCCTTAGTTGATCCTAAGAATGTACTTCTCTTTACCTTCGTATGGTGTAGGTTTGACATAACTCTTTCCTAAACTCTGTGACGACAAACTAAATGAAGGAATTTTCAGTGACTCTGACATCAGAAAAGTGATATTGTTGTTGTTGTGGTCTTCAGTCCTGAGACTGGTTTGATGCAGCTCTCCATGCTACTCTATCCTGTGCAAGCTTTTTCATCTCCCAGTACCTACTGCAACCTACATCCTTCTGAATCTGCTTAGTGTATTCATCTCTTGGTCTCCCTCTACGATTTTTACCCTCCACGCTGCCCTCCAATACTAAATTGGTGATCCCTTGATGCCTCAGAACATGTCCTACCAACCGATCCCTTCTTCTGGTCAAGTTGTGCCACAAACTTCTCTTCTCCCCAATCCTATTCAATACTTCCTCATTAGTTATGTGATCTACCCATCTAATCTTCAGCATTCTTCTGTAGCACCACATTTCGAAAGCTTCTATTCTCTTCTTGTCCAAACTATTTATCGTCCATGTTTCACTTCCATACATGGCTACACTCCATACGAATACTTTCAGAAATGACTTCCTGACACTTAAATCAATACTGGATGTTAACAAATTTCTCTTCTTCAGAAACGCTTTCCTTGCCATTGCCAGGCTACATTTTATATCCTCTCTACTTCGACCATCATCAGTTATTTTGCTCCCCAAATAGCAAAACTCCTTTACTACTTTAAGTGCCTCATTTCCTAATCTAATTCCCTCAGCATCACCCGACTTAATTAGACTACATTCCATTATCCTTGTTTTGCTTTTGTTGATGTTCATCTTATATCCTCCTTGCAAGACACTGTCCATTCCATTCAACTGCTCTTCCAAGTCCTTTGCTGTCTCTGACAGAATTACAATGTCATCGGCGAACCTCAAAGTTTTTATTTCTTCTCCATGAATTTTAATACCTACTCCGAATTTTTCTTTTGTTTCCTTTACTGCTTGCTCAATATACAGATTGAACAACATCGGGGAGAGGCTACAACCCTGTCTTACTCCCTTCCCAACAACTGCTTCCCTTTCATGTCCCTCGACTCTTATAACTGCCATCTGGTTTCTGTACAAATTGTAAATAGCCTTTCGCTCCCTGTATTTTACCCCTGCCACCTTTAGAATTTGAAAGAGAGTATTCCAGTCAACATTGTCAAAAGCTTTCTCTAAGTCTACAAATGCTAGAAACGTAGGTTTGCCTTTCCTTAATCTTTCTTCTAAGATAAGTCGTAAGGTCAGTATTGCCTCACGTGTTCCAGTGTTTCTACGGAATCCAAACTGATCTTCCCCGAGGTTGGCTTCTACTAGTTTTTCCATTCGTCTGTAAAGAATTCGTGTTAGTATTTTGCAGCTGTGACTTATTAAGCTGATAGTTCGGTAATTTTCACATCTGTCTACACCTGCTTTCTTTGGGATTGGAATTATTATATTCTTCTTGAAGTCTGAGGGTATTTCGCCTGTTTCATATATCTTGCTCACCAGATGGTAGAGTTTTGTCAGGACTGGCTCTCCCACGGCCGTCAGTAGTTCCAATGGAATATTGTCTACTCCGGGGGCCTTGTTTCGACTCAGGTCTTTCAGTGCTCTGTCAAACTCTTCACGCAGTATCGCATCTCCCATTTCATCTTCATCTACATCCTCTTCCATTTCCATAATATTGTCCTCAAGTACATCGCCCTTGTATAGACCCTCTATATACTCCTTCCACCTTTCTGCTTTCCCTTCTTTGCTTAGAACTGGGTTTCCATCTGAGCTCTTGATATTCATGCAAGTGTTTCTCCTTTCTCCAAAGGTCTCTTTAATTTTCCTGTAGGCGGTATCTATCTTACCCCTAGTGAGATAGGCCTCTACATCCTTACATTTGTCCTCTAGCCATCCCTGCTTAGCCATTTTGCACTTCCTGTCGATCTCATTTTTGAGACGTTTGTATTCCTTTTTGCCTGTTTCACTTACTGCATTTTTATATTTTCTCCTTGCATCAATCAAATTCAATATTTCTTCTGTTACCCAAGGATTTCTACTAGCCCTCGTCTTTTTACCTACTTGATCCTCTGCTGCCTTCACTACTTCATCCCTCAAAGCTACCCATTCTTCTTCTACTGTATTTATTTCCCCCATTCCTGTCAATTGCTCCCTTATGCTCTCCCTGAATCTCTGTACAACCTCTGGTTCTTTTAGTTTATCCAGGTCCCATCTCCTTAAATTCCCACCTTTTTGCAGTTTCTTCAGTTTTAATCTACAGGTCATAACCAATAGATTGTGGTCAGAGTCCACATCTGCCCCTGGAAATGTCTTACAATTTAAAACCTGGTTCCTAAATCTCTGTCTTACCATTATATAATCTATCTGATACCTTTTAGTATCTCCAGGGTTCTTCCATGTATACAACCTTCTCTCATGATTCTTAAACCAAGTGTTAGCTATGATTATGTTGTGCTCTGTGCAAAATTCTACCAGGCGGCTTCCTCTTTCATTTCTGTCCCCCAATCCATATTCACCTACTATGTTTCCTTCTCTCCCTTTTCCTACACTCGAATTCCAGTCACCCATGACTATTAAATTTTCGTCTCCCTTCACAATCTGAATAATTTCTTTTATTTCATCATACATTTCTTCAATTTCTTCGTCATCTGCAGAGCTAGTTGGCATATAAACTTGTACTACTGTAGTAGGTGTGGGCTTCGTATCTATCTTGGCCACAATAATGCGTTCACTATGCTGTTTGTAGTAGCTTACCCGCATTCCTATTTTCCTATTCATTATTAAACCTACTCCTGCATTACCCCTATTTGATTTTGTGTTTATAAGCCTGTAGTCACCTGACCAGAAGTCTTGTTCCTCCTGCCACCGAACTTCACTAATTCCCACTATATCTAACTTCAACCTATCCATTTCCCTTTTTAAATTTTCTAACCTACCTGCCCGATTAAGGGATCTGACATTCCACGCTCCGATCCGTAGAACGCCAGTTTTCTTTCTCCTGATAACGACATCCTCTTGAGTAGTCCCCGCCCGGAGATCCGAATGGGGGACTATTTTACCTCCGGAATATTTTACCCAAGAGGACGCCATCATCATGTAATCATACAGTAAAGCTGCATGCCCTCGGGAAAAATTACGGCTGTAGTTTCCCCTTGCTTTCAGCCGTTCGCAGTACCAGCACAGCAAGGCCGTTTTGGTTATTGTTACAAGGCCAGATCAGTCAATCATCCAGACTGTTGCCCTTGCAACTACTGAAAAGGCTGCTGCCCCTCTTCAGGAAGTGATAATTAACCCGAAATTTTAGAGTAAGCTAAATAAAAAGGGGGAAAGAAGAAGTAAGATAAAAGTTTGTCTCGTCAACAACGTTGCCTTCAGAGAGGGCCTACAAGTTCGGTATGTTTCCAAGATTGGGAAGGAAATCGTCCGTGCCCTTTCAAGGGAATCATCCAGGCATTTGCCTTAAGCGATATAGGAAAATCACGGAAAACGTAATATAGATGGCCAAACGGGTATTAGAACCGTCGTTCTTCCGAATGCGAGTCCAGTGTGCTAACCGTTATGCTACCTTGCTCGGTAGGAAGTAGGCTGCATGGAAGTCATTTGTGAACAAAGGGAAAGTTTTCTCTCGATAAAAACAAGGAGAAAAACTGTGAGTGTCTTGTTACAGTCCCTCTGAGGACAAATAACGCCATGAGATGCTGGATGTCTGTAAAATTACGCTTTTCCCATTCACCTCTGGATTATTTCCCAGAAAACCTAGGTGCAGTTAATGACAAACACGGTGAAAGGTTTCATCAGTCATTAGAACAACGCAAAACCAGATACTACTACCGATGGAATCCAGCCATGATGGGCCATTACTACTAGTTTTTGAAGAAAAAAGATCCAACAAAGAAAAAAAAAACACTGTTTCGTGTCATAAAGATTTTTTTGTAATAGCGTAGATTATTTTTTTTAAGCATACAAATAACCAAAGGTCTTGGGTTACTTCTTTTATAATAAAAAAAGTTGTTTTTTTATCTCTGAATCTGTACTTCTTGAGGCATTTTTGGCCTGATATGTCTATTTGAGAAGTGAAAAAAAAACCGTAAATATAATTAGATTGGTGTATGTTACAGGTTTCAAATTGTTCTATAACTTGACCAATCATTGGCATTTATTTTCTTAGGTATGGTGATTGTTCAACCTTTTATCAATTCCATTTGTAGAGTTCTATCCTCATAACGGATTGATATAAATTTGTATTGTTGTTCTTTCGTCTTATTTCCATTATTCTGTAATTACTCAGTAGGGATGTTATCCGTTCGAGTCACTTTCCTGTTGTTTATTTTGCTTAATTTGTTGTTCAGTTATGACTTGGTAGTTGGTGGTACAATGGACCCATTTTCCACTTTTCCATTGAGCTTATGTAAGTAGCAAGTAGTTGGAATAGCAAGAAGAAAAGCAGTTTAAGGTGGAAGTATCATGTTATCCTTGCAGTAAAGAGAGATTTAAACTGCAACAAGGTAACGGGGTACGGTAAATTCGGAGTTTCGAGGGTTAAGAACGAAAATGATATTCATTCTGACGCACAAAGCTGTAAACGACATGAGCCCGATGCCTAAGACAGAACGAGCAAATAAATAAGGAGACTGATCAGCTTCACATCGCAACTTTGACAGTCTGCTGGTATAAAATAATGACTAGGCAGAAAAACTGAAAGACTACGAGCGTTCCCAGGATCTGTTCTGGGGGAATGGGAGGGAGTGGGCGGGGTCGATAACTCGTGTTGCTTTCACCGAACGAGACGTTAAGTACACCAATTTCATACGAAATAAAACTAAAAACTATTGAAAAACTGTATTCATTAATCACTAACCATATTAATGCTGTTGTTGTTGTGGTCGTCAGTGCGAAGACAGGTTTGATGCAGCTCTCCGTGATACTTTATCCTGTTCGATTTTCATCATCTCTGAATAACTACTGCAACCTACATCCCTCTGAATCTGCTTACTGTATCCATCTCTTGGTCTCTGTCTACGATTTTTACCCTCCACGCTTCCCTCCAGTATTAAATTAGTGATCCCTTGGTGTCTCACAATGTATCCTGTCAACTGATCCCTTCTTTTCGTCAAGTTGTGCAGCAAATTTCTTGTCTCACCAATTCTATTCAGTACTTATTAGTTTCATGATTTACCCAACTAATCTTCAGCATTCTTCTGTAGCACCACATTTCGAAAGTTTCTCTACCTTTTAATGTAAATTCATTATTACCTCCAGAAAACACTTCTTAACAGTTGAATCTCTATTCAGTGTTAACAAATTTATCTTCTTCAGAAGCTCTTTCCTTGCCATTGCCAGTCTACATTTTATATTCTCTCTACTTTGGCCGTCGTCAGTTATTTTGCTGCCCAAATAGCAAACCTCATGTACTACTTTAAGCGTCTCATTTCCTAATGTAATTCCTCAGCAGTCCCTGATTTAATTCGACTACATTCCATTATCCTTGTTTTCATTTTGTTGATATTTATCTTACATATTCCTTGCAAGACACTCTCCATTCCGTTCAACTGCTCTTCCAAGTGCTTTGCTGCCACTGACACAATTACGATGTCATCGGCAAACCTTAAAGTTTTTATTTCTTCTCCCTGAGCTTTAGTTCCTACTCCAGATTTTTTCTGTGGTTTCTTTTCTGCTCATTGAATGTGCAGATTGAATAACATCTGGGATAGGCTACAACTCTATCTCACTCCCTTTACAACCACTGCCTTCCTTTCATGCCATCGACTGTTACAGCTGCCGTCTGGTTTCTGTACAAGTTGTAAATAGCTCTTCGCTCCCTGTATTTTACCCCTGCTACCTTCAGAATACGAAAGAGAATATTCCAGTCAATGTTCTAAAAAGCTTTCTCTAAGTCTACAGATGCCATAAACGTAGATTTGCCTTTTCGCCTCGTGTGTTTCTACATTTCTCCTGAATCCAAATTGATCTTCGCTGAGGTCGGCTTCCACGTAGACAACTGGCAGGTTTTGACGTTGGCAGTTGGTGGTGTCGACATAACAGTGGCACAGTTGGACATACACAACAGTGGCGCAGTCGGTATTGATCCGAAACTCACACATCTGTTGCAGCGGTGTTGTGGTTCGAAGCCTCCACTTCTCCTGCACCTGCCAAGGTACAGACGATTTTCTTGATTATCTTCAAGTGACATGCATTGACATTGTGGCCGTCTCCATCGTGGTACTTTCTGTTTCTTTTTCTCGTTTTGACTGCAGTGCAGTCTGCTTGCTCTTGTGTCTGGATATTTTTTAGATGACTCATCATTTCTGTTGTGACCTTTTGCTGGAACTTTACACAGAGCTCCGCTCGCCGTCAGGCATTGGTTTGCTTTCCGTGCTACAATTTTTTATTGTGTGTGTAAAATTCAATATGGCGGAAGCTGTGGACTTCTCAGCTCCATGTCTACTCTCCTCCAGTCCCTGCAGACTACGCTGGACACCACAAGGAGGAAGAGTCGCAGGAAAGCCTAGACGTTCGGCGTCCACCCCCTGCATCCCCCTTCATCCCAGTGCAGGGCCGGTGGACCTGCCATGTGAACAACTTGGAAAAACACTTCACTGCTTAGGGAATGTTTAAAGTTCTGCACGGACATTTCATTGCGATGATTTCGATATGACAGATTACCATCGTGCCATTACCAACAGTCAGCCGTTGTGTCGTCAGCGCGAGGCACCCAGACCTCAGGTCGCAACTCAGGATCAAATGCCCCCCCCCCCCACCCTTCCCCCTCTGTTGCTACTCGTCCGCCGCACAGGCATTGGACTACGCCTCAGTCCTTGGCCTCCACTTCATCTGCGTGTTGCTCGCCAACGTGCCCTCAGGTAACACCACAGGACCAGGACTCGCCACCTGCCAGAAATCTGTCGTTGCCCTTAGTGCTTCATCCACTACGACAGGCCATCTTGTGCTTTTCGGCGCCTGCAGCGCCTATTTTGTCACAAACGGGATCACGAAGCTGAAGCATCTTTACAAAAACTGCTACACACAGATCCTTCTGAAGTTACAAGAAAACCATTGTTTCTGTCTGACTTGTCCTCTCAGGCTTGGAAAACTAATTCTTAACAGATGAATTTGAGAATTAGGCATATCATTTTCAGTTATAATTTTGTAATGGTGATACTGCTCACAATAGTTGTTCCGGTATAAATTCTCTTAGACATAATGCAGATAAATACAGAACAATTTGCTCTCCTATCAGTTGTGTACAAAATAATGTATGGAACATTTTGGTGATACGATTTTTGTGGACTTCGAATTATTCTTAAATATCAAATAGATACTGGGTCTTTTCAGTCCATTATTAACGCAGATACTTGTGGTGTAATTCTGCTCTTCTTTTACTCTCAAATTATAACAACTGTAAAGTGTCGCTTCATGATAGTGTCATGTGTATGCACAGTACAATTCAGTCAGTGTACCAGCACAGTTTCTCGTGTCTGTGTATCTCCGTTACGATTCAACAGCTCATGTCCATATCTGTGAGGTGACCAACTATGCTGCCTCATCTCCACCTTCCCTCCTGTACAAGAGTTGCTGGCACCTGGTATCAGCTCCCCTCCAACTTCAGTGGGCCCCTTGTGGTACTAATTGGGTGGTCATACTGGATGCTTCCACTGGGTATACCATATGTCGTGCAACAGGATGACCTTCCTCGTCCCATTGTATTGGACTCAGACGCTGAGTTCAAGCTGTGGGATCCTTTGCCTCCTGACGCAGCAAGATGGGTATGCCTCCACAATGGCATCTCGGGCAGACCAACTGGCAGCTTCCTCTGTCCATCTCCTGCTCCCCCACAGGATCCTTCTGCTGTTGTTCTTCAGGCGTATGCCTGGCCTCAATTCTGCTCTCCTCCCAAGCTCTCCACTCTAGGTGACACATCGCCACCATGAGGGTCTTACAAGCTCAACAGGCTGCACCCTCTGTCTGGGTCTGTACACTGTCACTACAACGCTGCTGATGAACCCAGCTGCCCTCCTGTACTACGGCACCACTCCATTTGGGCCATTGCTTCCTTGTCGGTGCCATAGGTTGGTCACCTCAAATGTTCCTTCTGCCCTTTTGCCGCTGACCTACGACCACGCATCAGTTCTTTCGCCGTATCAGAACCTTTGTCAATTCTAGGTGCTGTTGTCCTGTCTTCCTGCAGGGGGGAAAGGGACGTTTCACTACTTCACTGACCAGTGGTAGTGACCTACTACATCAACCAACGAGTGGGCGTTAGACGGACGTCACCCCAGTCGCAGGTTCAGGCCATACCTACGATCCTTCGCTTCACTTCCCGTAATGGGGAGGGATGTTAGCCAGACAAGATCCCTTAGTGCGACGGGGTGCAACCGCATAATCAGCTGGCACGGACATTCGGCAAGACAGAGAGCAATGGCTGCCTTCCACAGACGTCACTCACCGGCCGGATGACATCACGTTATGCGGAGGGCCAACAAGCAAGCAGAACGTCATCCCAGCTGGCAGCAGCCAATTACGCGGACTGAATCTCCTCATCTGCATGATAACATAACCAGCTCCGCCAGGTCTTCACAGCCAGCTGACCACAAGTTCAGAGTGAGTTCATGGGCGATAAGTCCGCAGTTGGAGTCCACGCTAAAAGGCCAGCGAGTTACTGTCTACAGCAGTCATCAGCATTTTCAGTGCTGTTACGAGATCTAAACATGGTTATTCATTTGTTGACCTACAGGAAGTCGTCTCGGAAGATTACGTGGTAGGTATGGACTTGTGAGAGGAACTATCAGATATGTACTGTGTGTCAGGTTGCGGACATAGTTACTAAAGTTACCTTATCCAGGAAGTACTATTTTTAATCAGTTGTACCAGAATTGTACCTACGTTTGAGTGTTCTAATAAATGCAGTTATTGTATACTTGTGCGGCATTAATAGACGTTCCCACTTACCAACATGTAGCCTCACCTACAATAGATGACAGGCAGCTTATACTGCTGGCAGTTGATGTTGACGACGCAGCAATAGCACAATCGACATATATACAGCACAGAAATACATAGACGTTTATGTTTATAAAAGATACGACGAATTATTGAAATTGAAGAATCAATTGACACTTGCATATTAGAAAGAATGTGGTACATAAACTCGTGTTACATCTCTGTTTCAACAAAGGCACTGAAAGATATGCTATGAAGTTCAAAACAAGACTGAAAATGCATTTCATAAACTATAGCAAAGTGAAGTTTTGGAAACAACATATATATTTCGACTGACAGGGAATGTAGGGAAAGTATGCTCCCTACACCACAATACGGAGTATGACGGAGGGGAACTCGTGTACTGCAAAAACTTCCCTCCTTTCCTGTTCCAGGTGGAATGCCGGCAAGGCTATCTATAATGTCGAATGTCTCCGATTTTACTGTCTTGGTCGTTTCGCGATATTTATGCGGGAGGGTGTGCAATGCTGAAAGGAGCCCTCTCTGAGGTTACACATGGCGCACAATGCCTTTCATGCAGCGTCTGCCAACTGGCGGGGGTTCGAGCATCTCTGTAACGCTCTTACTCCGACGATCGGAAACAATGACTCATCGCACAGTTCACATCCGCTCAGAAACTAGGCTTTTCCAGCTGCCAATTACAACCACTCAAGAAACAAGACATAACGTAACCTGATTTGATGAATCTGTGCGGATTCACTCACAATGGCTACCCAAATGTTGTTCTAGTTTAAAACAAATAAAATCTTTTGGAGGACGTGATGAGAGCAAAACCTGGAAAATGTGCGAAGCTACTGAAATAGCTGTCGAAGATTTCCGGCCAACCATTTAGCTGCTGCTTCGTATGAATTCTAGAAAACAAAGTTTGCGGTGCTCTTATGAAATGTTAATCTTTTCTGATGATGGTTGTATATGATGACAGCAGTTTTAACAGGTAGTGCAGCTCTTGCGAGAATTGTTTTGCGGAACAATTGGCTTAACAGTACTCGAAAAACCATTGATCCTTTCACTTCTAATGTAAGGGAATTACGAAAATGATTTTTTGTCTGTGTGCATACGTTTCCTAATGACATTGTTAACATTAGTGCTTTTGGCTATATCTGATGGAGCTAATTCCTCCACTCTTTCAAAGTACCAAGTCATTGGTGGGATCTCGCGGAGATTTTTATTTATATACACACACCAAGTTTAGCTGCAAAGTTCTACAGTTTTCATCTCGGAAAAGTAAAGCTACATAATAAACGTTTTTTTGGTTTCGTAACACAGTGAGCTGAGCCAGACTTGTCATGCATCTGTATGCATACATGAGCTTTCTTGAGAGACCATTAGCGAAGAAAGAAGTCCCAAATAAATATCATTGCTGTTTCCAGACCAATTCTAAATGAATGGCACACTGGTGAACTCGTCATCAGTTTATCAATTTCATTCGAAGATTCCACATATTTGAAATGCAACTGAACTCCTTATTAAAGCAATATAAAACAGAAAACACTTCCCTAATGTTCTGCAAAATTAAAACTTCAAAGAGAGAAGAAACCATAAGAGGTAGGTTTCTGACACACTGAGGAACAGTATACCTGAATCATATTTCGGATGCAATGATTATGAGAGGATTTAATTATTTACTCAAGATTTCGTTAAATTCAGATAAAAATTTAAATAGCTCTTCTTCATCCTTGAGGTGGCGCAGGGATGCAGAGACACCTGTATTTCGACGGTTACAGTGAAAGCAAGATGTGAAAACTGTGTAGCCAGGAGAGACAGTCGGTTGTCAAAATCCCAGCAGTGGCTCAGAAATGCCCACTGCTCCTCGCAGCAGGTGGTACTAGCTTTATTTTTGAGTCGCTGCATTTCCTGTGTCAAGTGATACACCAGTTTGCCATTTCATATTGCGCAGTCTGGTGCCTATTGCTCCCAGTATCTTATAGTTGCTGATTGTCAAGGTCAGACATCCATACCTTAACATACCCTTCTATACAAACAAGTAGAGATTACATTTACTGCAAGCCTTGCGTCCAATATGGCCATGGTTGAATGTTTCCTTGCTGTGCATTCAGTTCAGATTGCGACACAGTAATGTGTCGATTACCACAATTAGTGGTGTTAAGAACACTGAACGTCACACCCATTATTATATCTAATTATACTGAGTGGATGTGAGTGGATGTTCACTGATTCTCCCCCTTTCTCGAGCGCCATTTGAGAGGCTAATGGCGTCGTAATTAGTTTCTCTGGGTAGCAGTGTTGACTTCTATTACCGGCTGTACCCCCGTCAGGAACTGGAGTATGCTAATTCTGATTCGTTTGTTGTCCCTGCGGATGACTCTGCATTGTTGAGACGTTTCTATTCTCCGATGTGGCTCTCGTGTCTTCATTGAGCCTATGGAATGTAAAATAGAAGTGATGTTACGGCGTAAAGTCAAGCCCCGTCACGCCAGTCGGGAACAATAGAGGAGAGATGGCTGTGAGAAGACGTCATCCTGAAGAGGGGTCGGTCAGCGTGCGATTGGACAACACGACAGCAGGGACCCTATGTGAAGACATAAGCGCCGTGACCGACTGGTGACGCGCCAGTTGAATAGCAGCTGCAAGATTAGCGAGTTCAAATGGTTCAAATGGCTCTGAGCACTATAGGACTCAACTGCTGAGGTCATTAGTCCCCTAGAACTTAGAACTAGTTAAACCTAACTAACCTAAGGACATCACAAACATCCATGCCCGAGGCAGGATTCGAACCTGCGACCGTAACGGTCTTGCGGTTCCAGACTGCAGCGCCTTTAACCGCACGGCCACTTCGGCCGGCCAATTAGCGAGTTCAATAGCAGCGTTAACTCAAGTTACTTCGCTTATACTCTCTATGTAGCACAGACATGGAATTGTTTGTACTGAAGAAAATTGCTTGCAACACATCTGTGTAATTGCAAAAGTTAAGTATTGTCTCTTTTTTGTAATAAAACTCATTTATACCATTTGTTTGAATGTTTGTCCAGAGAACCGAGTACCCAGGTTTCCTAGACACCACAGATGATCTCCTCAACGTTCGATTCTGGTACATTTATCAACTTTTCTCAAATGTGTATGGGCAACTTGTGCTTTAATATCCTCAACAAATCCGTGTGTGATGTAGGATGTCCCTGTACCTTCTTTTGTATAAATATTCCTGAAAATGATTTCTTAGGGTGCCCTGGTGTCGTTGAGGCGGCTTTTTATTGAAATCTTCTGTTCTTAGCTGCTCCTGCACTCCGGCAGACGAATTCTTGGCTAGAAAACATTTGTCGAATTCGTCGTACGTTCTACAATATTCGACTACCTCTATGGCCCCTAATACGTTGTTGCCCGTATATATTCACTGGCAAATACTGTCCTTTGAGCATCCAATCACGATCGTGGCATTGCTCCGTCAAAATGTTCTATATATTCAACAGGATGAACGTTCTTCTTACCTCTAAAAACGCTTTAAATTGTCTGTATCGGTTTAGATTCTCCTCCACAATGAATTTTCATTCCGCAGTTGGGTGTGTGCTGATATGAAGCTTCCTGGTAGACTGAATCTGTGTCGTGGGCCGCGTCTCTAACTTGGGACTTCTGCCTTTCATAGGCAGGTGGTCTACAAACTGCGCTACCCAAACATGGCACACGACCCTTCCTCACAGCTCTACTTCCGCCAGTACCTCACAGAAGTTACTGCTGGAAGCCAGGAAATGAGGTACTGGAGGAAGTAGAGCTGTGAGGGCGGCTCCTGAGTCATGTTGAGGTGGCTCAGTGGGCACACCACTTTCCCTTGAAAGGCAAAGATCCCAGGGGTGAGTCCAGGTCCAGCTCACAGTTTTAATCTGCCAGGAAGTTAGATATTCCTCTATCATCACAGAAGTAAAGAATGATACAGTCTCCTCAACACACAGTGAAATGTGAATAATGGAGTTAACAGTCCAGACTGCACTCATTACGTTTTGTTCGGCTTTGGTCCGTTGAATCAAATTTTCCTCGGAACCTTGTGCAACCGATTTGTCATCATACACCATCTCCTTCACTTCCACTAATTTCTTCTTAACACTTTCTAATTGTTCACTAATAGCAGTCTCCCATAGTGATAAGTCATTTTCTGTTGTGACTCTTCAAGCTTTCCCGGCAGATGTGTTGTAAATAGTCTTCAGGGGTTTGATGCCGGATCCGGCGGCAACCCGTGAAGACTATTTACTACATTTTCTGTTGCTTTACAGGACTCATTCTCTATCGGACAATTGGAACAAGTATGCTCTGTTGTCATCTCACCAGAAATTCTGTCAATAGCGCCTTGGAATTTTGTATCAACTAACTGAAAAATTACTGTCTCCTTTTCAAACATCCAAGAAGCGAGCTAAGTACTTGCTGAGTCATTTGAACTGATGATGTATCGCTGTCTCCCACTGGGCAGCAGTATTGTTCACGCTAATGGATAATTGTTGAACAATTGTAGACAGATCGCAGTGTGTTCGTTTAACCCCAACTACCTCATCTATTAACCTCTGCTTGGCCTCTGGTACTCGCGTGTGCTAATTGTAAAGCTGATATTTCCTCAGATAATTCTTTCCGTGAAGCCCCACGTTTGTCAAAAGTTCTGCAATCTTTAACGCAATAACGCCCTGTTTAATTGCAATTTCAGACATCGCATCCTGTTTTTTCGAAATTTCGGTCTACACTGCAGAAGTCACCGGTCGTGCTTCCGAAATTTCACCTACACGATTTAGTAAAACAGGCACTTTAGAAGATATCAGTTCTAATTTTTTAAAAAAGCGCTGCTAAAAGATCTGTCGATTGATTCCCCTGACCGGCTGTTCCTTCCACTTAAATTCGATCACATCAGTGATTCCCAACCTTTCTGGGACTGTAATACTTGAGTACAATCAGATATTAAATGGAATACTCTACTTCCTTCCCTACTCTCCGCACAACGACATCAATATTAACGCCTAACTAAACTTTAGAATGCAATAAAGTCCCGTGAACACTATTGTTTTCAGTGATTAATGCTATTTAGCTTTTTGAAGTGTTTTCTTAAACAAGGAACTAATGAGTCAGGCAAATTGTATTACTCATTTGTAACAACCTTCTCAGTGGACCACAAAAGAAACCTAACCATCCACATTGAGGGTAGGCACTTGCTACAAAACATGCTTCCTCTACACCCCTTCTCATCCTAACGACAGTTGCTTCGCCCACACCCGGCATCCACATTCACATCTACATCTACATCGATATTCTGCAAATCACAGAGTGCCTGGTAGAGGATTCATCGAGTCACCTTCAAAATAATTCTCTTTTATTCCATTCTCTAAATACCGCGCGGAAAAATTTGAATCCAAATGAGATGAAATGAAATGTGTGCACCGTATTGACTGTTGTAAACCACTTGACTGCTGGACTTCTTAAGTTAGAAGTGTAAGGAACTGGAAGACTTCTTAGTGCCAACGCTGTGTCCCTGACCACTGCTACTAATACTAATAATACTAATAATAACAATAATAATATAGTGTAGATCCTACAGCAGTACAGTAGCCATTACGTACACTATGTGATCAAAAGTATCCAGGCACCTGGCACCCTCCATCGGTAATGCTGGAATTCAATATCGTGTTGGCCCACCCTTTGCCTTGATGACAGCTTCCACTGTCGCAGGCATACGTTCAGTCAGGTGTTGGAAGGTTTCTTGGGGAATGACAGCATGACAGCCCATTCTTCAAAGAGTGCTGGACTGAGGAGAGGTATCGATCTCGGTCGGTGAGGCCTGGCACGAAGTCGGCGTTCCAAAACATCCCAAAGGTGTTCTAATGGATTCAGGTCAGGACTCTGAGCAGGCCAGTCCATTACTGGGATGTTATTGTCGTTTAACCACTCCGCCACAGGCAGTGCATTATGAACAGGTGCTCGAACGTGCTGAAAGATGCAGTCGCCATCCCTGAATTGTTCTTCAACAGTGGGAAGCAAGAAGGTGCTTAAAACATAAATGTAGGCCTGTATGGTATTTAGCAGCGAGATATGTGGCTTATGAGCAACCGCTCGACCATGAGATCCACGTTTTCTCACCTCCCGCCTGTCATAGTGCTTGCAGTGGATCCTGATACAGTTTGGAATTCCTGTGTGATGGTCTGGATAGATGTCTGCCTTTTACACATTACGACCCTCTTCAACTGTCGGCGGTCTCTGTCAGTCAACAGACGAGGTCGGCCTGTACGCTTTTGTGCTGTACGTGTCCCATGACGTTTCCACTTAACTATCACACCAGAAACAGTGGATCTCGGGATGTTTAGGAGTGTGGAAATCTCGTGCCCAGACGTATGACACAAGTGACACCAAATCACCTGACTACGTCCGCGAGTTCTGAGGATGTCTCACGATGTCTAATGGTTACTGATGACGCTTTTATGGAGTGCCTGACAGTAGGTGGCAGCACAATGTACCTGATATTCAAAATCGTATGCTTTTGAGGGTATCCGTATACTTTTGGTCACCTACTGTAGAAGCAGCACCAACATCCTTCACCAAAATTAATAGAATTATAAAAATTCTAATAAGCATAAGCTCATGCGGTGTTGATGGAATTTCAAATAGAATTCTGAAAAGTGGTCCCGGCTTAATAAGGATGTCCTTATTGTTATATGCAATGCATAACTGACACTGGGGCTTTTTCCTGACAGGTTAAAATCTGCAATTGTTAAACGTCTTTATAACAAAGCTGACAAGACAGACTTAAACAATTCGTCCAATTTCTTTAATGACATCTTTTTCCAAAGTATTTGAGAAAGTAACGTACTGAAAAGTAGTGGCACACTTTAGCGGAAGCAATTTATTTTACAGTTACAGTTTAGATTCCAGAAGGACTGCCCGGCTGAGAATGCTATTTAGACATTTGCTCATCAAGTAGTACAAGCCCTAAATAACAATATATCGTCAGTTGGTATTTTTTGTGAGCATTACACGGCGTTTAATTGTGTAGATCATGTTACTTTCGTAGAAAAACGTAGGTTTTATGGAACCGATGGCTTTCGCACAGACGGTTTGAATCATAGTTAACAAACAGAATGCAAAAGGTTGCGCTGAATAATTCAGACTATGTCAGAAGTAGAAACATTTAGTGACTGGGGGAAAATAGTCAGAGGGAGTCCCCACAGGATTCAACTTTGGGACCAGTCTTACTCTTTATACATATGGATTACCTCCCAGTTAATATTCAACAAGCAAAATAGGTACTTTTTTCAGAGGATACTAGTGTTATAATAAATCCAATTAGAGACAAAACAACAGAAGAATTGGTAAATGATAATTTCCACAGAGTTAAGTGGTTCTCTGAAAACTGATCCCGCATTCATTTTGAAAAAGACGCACTACATCCAGTCCTGCATAACAAATAGTCATAAGAACAATTGATGTAACACATGAATAAGCAGTAGTCAGTAAGTAGGGTAGAATGCTCCAAATTTCTGGGTGAACATATTAATGAAAACTTAAACTGGAAAAACCATATTACTGAGCTCCTCAGATAATTAAGTTTAGCTGCTTTTGCTCTTCGTCTAATTGCTAATCTTGGAAACAAGCGTAGCAACCTCCTGACGTATTTAGCAGATTTCCGTTCAGTAATGTGTTACAGAATAATTTTCTAGGGTAACTCATCACTTAGAAGGGAAGTGTTGATTGCGCAAAAGCGATCAGTAAGAATAATATGTGTTCACCGAAGGACGTCATGCAGGCGCCTGTTCAAGGATCTAGGCATTTAACTGCGCCATCACAATACACATATTCGCTAATGAAATTAGTCATAAATAATCCATGATAGTTTGAGAAGAACAGTGACGTCCATGTCTACAGCAATAGAGGGAAAAAGACCTTTATTACCCACTGTTAAAGTTACCACTGTCTCGGAAAGGAGTTCGGTTTGCCACGGCAAAAAGTTTTGATCATTTCTCCACTAACATAGAATGTCTGATGGGTAGCAACACAGGTTTGAAATCTAGCTTATTTCAGTTCTCCTGGACAATTCCTTGTATTCCACTGACGAATTTCTACTTGAAAACTGGTAGCCAGTAAAAAAGAAAGTGTACTCGTAGTTGCATTAGTAGGACCAAAAAGAATAATGTATTCATGAATGTTAACAGTAATGACGTATACATATCCTGTAAACTAAGTGGTTCCATATCGTTGCAATGAACGAATCGTTCAAACGCTCTATGGAACATGTAAGTAATTAACTAACACCGTATACTGTGCTTCGCCTTCTCTTTCCCTTTGTCTCAGTTTTTCAGTCGTTGCGTCGGAAGACAAGCCTACATAACAAACAGAGAAAGCCAAAACTTAATTCAAGAAACTAAATCTGAAACATCCAATTACCGCAGAGCAATCAAAATACAAGCGAATTTGAAACATACAGGAACATCGCCTGTTCCTGCAAAACTGTCTCAGGAACGAGGATTTAAGAAACTTGGTTAAACTTTTGAAGTTCTTCATCTGTTTCGGATTGAGAGTGGTCGAAGATTCAGTCAACAGGATCTAAAGCGACTATCTCATCTTGAAGAGATACTTGTTACGTTCTCCCAAAGAAACTCTCCATCTACACGTCATTTGTGAGGGCTGCGTGGAGTACACATAGCAGACTTCAATATGAACAGGCTTCTCGCACAGCTCTGAATGCTGCGAACCATTACTGGTGTATAAGAATATAATTAGAACATATCTTATTGTTGAAGGGTCATATGATTAAAGAACTGTTTCAGGAAACTAGTCCTCTGATCATTCTGATTATGTTAGTTTCAGCATCGTCAGAATTTTCTGAGATGTCATTCAGTGCCTTGCGACGACTTACAGACCTCATAAGACCAGCAGTGAAACGTTCGTGACGCACCAGCCCCTTCTCCTTCATGTCCATCACGACAGAGCTCTGTTGTTTCCAGAATTGTGAACGGAAAACCACGTTTGGACGTTGTATGTGAACGTTTTGAAGTCTAAAAGGCAGCAATATAAATGCCTTCTTCTTTTTCAAAGAAATTTTATTTTTCGTTTTGTTATTAAGGTACGATTCACAGTGTTTGTAAAACAGTAGTCTCTCTCTGCTCTAACCCTTCGCTAGGGTGTAGTAGTATCGCAGGGTAAGTCCTGTTGACGCCCTGTCTCCGTGAAACGCTGTCTTGGGAATGGTGACTTGGTTGTTGTAAGCACAACCCCGCCAAGTTCGTAATAAGGTCCATCCACCGCAGTGGCGCACGTCCACTAAGTCTTTTTTTGTCCGTCCTCTTTTTCCCTGTCTGACGGTTCTTCCCATTGCCTCTTTCTGGGAATGTTACCAAAAGATTTTCATCAATTTTGGTGATAACAGTCGACAGTCTTGTTCAGATGTCGAGCTGATTAGTTTGGTGCGCAGTACGTGGTCTTCGAAGTAATCTTCTGTTGCACCGCATTTCCAGAGCATTAGTCCAGCGACGATCCGCCATCTTCATCATCCATGTTGCTGCTGCATAGGTCGCGATAGCGAAGATTAGAGATCGGACGAGGCCAATCTTTGTCTTGGCAGTCATGGAGGTGTCCTTCCAGACGCGAACACGTTTTGCTGTAGAATTTCTCGCAATCGAAACACCCCTACGGATCTCAGGCTTGCAGTCTCCAGTATCAGTGACAACAGATCCTAAATACGCGAAGCAATTGACGACTTCGTAGCCAGCAATATTTGTGACGTCAGATCTGTTGTCATTATGGAGATCTAGAATCATTCCTTCGGCCAACTTTCGCTCGGTGATTTCCAGTTGATGTCTGTTGCAATTATCAGAGAGTTATCTACATACCAGATACTGTTAATTTCTCTGCCACCTACACAACGATGCCATCATACCAGTCTTCAAGAACATCTCTCATAATGTGCTCACTGTATGTATTGAACAATAGTGGAGAGAGAATGCATACTTGTTTCACGCTGGCATTAGTTGTTGATTCTTATTTTCGCTGTGTTCCAAAAGTGCAGTTGCTGTATCAGATACACCAGATGTCTTGGCTTACCCATCTCGATGAGGGTAGTCGAAAGCTTTCCTGTAATCCACGAACTATACGAACAGTTTGATATTACACTGAGCTGACGAAGTCATGGGATGGCGATATATACATACACAGATGGCGGTATAATCGGACACACAGGGAATAAAACGGAAGTGCATTGAAGTAGTTGCCATTTGTACTCAGGTGATACATGAGTAATGGTTTCCGACTTAATGTGGCCACAGGAGGGGAATTGTCAGACTTTGAACACGGAATGGAAGTTGGAGCTACACGCGTCTACCATCCCATTTCGGAAATCGTTAGGGAATTCAATATTCTTAGATTTCCAGCGTCAATGGTGTTCAGAAAATACCAAACTTCGGGAATTACCTGTCACCACGTACAATACAGTCGCCGGCCGAGAGGACTTCACTTAACAATCGAGAGCAATGGCGCGTGCGTAGTGTCGTCAATGCTAACAAATGAGCAATACTACATGATATAATCGCAGAAATAATGTAGGACGTAGGACGACAGTGTGCCGAAACTTGACGTTAATAGGCTACGGTAATAAACGAACGACACGAGTTCATTTGCTAACTGTGCGACATCGCCAGCAGTGCCTCTCCTGGGCTCGTGACCATGTCAGTTCGGCACTAGGCGACTGGAAAACCGTGGACTGGTCAGATGAGTACCGATTTCAGTTGGTGAAACAGCCGCGCGGAGTAACCGTGCGGTTAGAGGCGCCATGTCACTGATTGCAATCAGTGACATGGCACCTGTAGCCGGGCGGCCACTCCCGCCGGAGGTTCGAGTCCTCCCTCGGGCGTGTGTGTGTGTGTGTGTGTGTGTGTGTGTGTGTGTGTGTGTGTGTTGTTCTTAGCATAAGTTAGTTTACATAGGGACCGATGACCTCAGCAGTTTGGTCGCTTTGGAATTAACACGCACACACACACACACACACACACACACACACACACACACACACAGTTGGTGCATGCTGATGGTAGGTTTGGAATGTGGCGTGACACCACGGAGCTAGGGACCGAAGTGATCAACAAGGCGCTGTGCAAGATGGTGGTGGCTCCATAGTGGTGTGGGCTGTGTTTAGATGGAATGCACTGGGTTCTTTGGTCAAACTGAATCTACCATTGGCTGGAAATGGTTATGTTGGAAGCCATTTGCACCCATTTATGGACTTCATGTTCCCGAACAACGACGGTATTTCTATGAATGACAGAACGCCGAGTCACCAAGGCACAATCGTTCCCGATTGGTTTGCAGAACATTGTGGACAATTAGAATGAATGATATGGCCGCCCAGATCGCCCGCGATGAATCCGGCCGAACATTTATGGGACGTGGTCTAGAGGTCAGTTCGTGAACAAAATCCCGCACCGGAACACTTTCGCAGTTACGGACGGCTACAGAGGCAGTGTCACTTTTTGAGTCAATGCTACCTCGCGCTGCTGCGCTGCGCCGGGTCCGACACGAGCTAGAAGGTATCCCATGAGTTTTGTGACCTCGGCGTATATTTCCTTGCTATCTGGACGATATGCTGGATGTTCAGAAAGTGCTCGTGGGTTCCTTTACCTGGAATAAACCCGGTTAGTTCATCCGATATTTGTCGAGGTAAGAAGGTATTGAACCGCTCACTCAATGTAGTGAGCATGATTTTACTGGCATGGGAGATACGGGCTACCAGTCTACAGTTGAGACAGCCAAGTGGGGAAAGTTTCTTGAACGGTGGTATGAAAATGATGTGGCACCATTGGTCTGACCAGTTTCCAGCCAGCCAGATCTTTTGACGTAGCCTATGCATAACGGCGACACCCAAGTTACTCATGATTTTTAGGTGTTCAGCAATAATTCCATCCTGGCCTGGTGCCCTTTGATCCCTCAACTTTTTCAGTGGTTGTTACAATTCTTCTCTAAGGATCACTGGTTCAGTGTTCGTTGTGTTCTGGTCACTTGATATTGTTTGTGAGTTCTCAGCGAACAGCTTGATGCTGTATTCACTTCATACTTTGGCGATGCCTTTTGCGTCTGTGATAATATTGCCTTGCTCGCCTTTAATAGTGTGAGTTCTGGGTGAAAACTGCCGTGCTAAGTATTTCACCCTGTCGTACAGTTCTGACCTGTGGTTCTCCATCATTTGTGTCTGTAACACGGTGCTAATTTGGTTAATATGACCTCCCTTGTGTGTCCTGAAAAAGTGTTTATTCAGATTTTTCGTACGTGGTTCTCGTTGTTGCGTATCTGTGACAATGTGGCGAATGTTAAGTCGTCTTTCAATCAAACCGAAAATTCCGTTAGACATGCAGTGTAGTCGCTGTACCAGTAGTTTTAAAAATGTGTTATAATTGTCGTCATTATTGTTTCTTAGAGGAGTGCCTGTGGTCGAATAATATTGCAGTCTACAGTAAATCTAAAGTCCTGTTGACAATTGGTCTCGGAGCAACGGAGAATTATTGTATTCGCAGCTATACGACGTCTTTTTCAAAATAAAAAGAACGGAATTGTTTCCAAGGCGCAGACGACTTGTAATATAAATGACTTTTATTTCTGTTTTTGGAACAGCATAAGACTGGCGGCTTTGGACACATACGCACACTTTCGGCAGATGTGTGCGCTTAAAGGTTTTGCTGAAAATGTTTGCCTAATTCGTATTAGATGAAACAGTGAACATTTTTGCTTGCGTCGCCTCCCACTAAAAACAGCTGGTACGGCAGTGGGGGTGAGTAATATTTTGTGTGGTGATGTCGGTACGTGTCGGCAGCTAGCTGTGTCCGAGTTCCTGGCTGACCGCCGCCCGGTGTGTTGCAGCGCACGGCCGCCGGCGGCGCGCGCCTGGGGGAGTCGCCGCCATGCTGGCCCGCCACGCGCTCGCGCTCAGCCTGCCCGCCGCGGGGTGAGTACCGCAGCAGCCGCTGCTGCATCACAAACAATCATCCCATTTGGCACGTATATATTTCCCGAGACTAGTAAACATATACAATGAACTTTGTTTTTTGACGAACGGGAAACTCAATAAGCTCTTTCCATTCCTTTTCATAGCTGTTCAAGATGTCCCCCTTGAGATGCACGGCATATGTCAACGCGGCATTCAAATTATTCCCACACTGCAGCGAGCATATCTTGAAGTACAGCTTCCACATCTGCCGTCATGCGATGTCTCAGTTCATTCATTGTTGTTGGTAACGGAGGCACATAAACAGTCTTTTCTAAACCCCCACAAGAAATAATCACGTGCAGTCAAGTCCGGTGACCTTGGAGACCAGTAATGTGAAGCTGAATAATTTGGTCCAGTGCGACTGATCAATCATTCAGTATCCCTTTGACTTAACAATTCCCGCACCTCCAGATGCCAGTATGGCGGTACCCCGTCCTGTTGGTAAATGAACTCTTTAGAATCAGTCTAGTCTCCAACTGTGGCAAAAGAAAGTTCTCAAGCATACCGAGATGTGTGCTTCCTGTAATAGTGTTCTCGGCAAACAAAAATGGACCATACACCTTTTCCCATTGTTGTTGTTGTTGTTGTTGTTGTTGTCTTCAATCCTGAGACTGGTTTGATGCAGCTCTCCATGCTACTCTATCCTTTACAAGGCTCTTCATCTCCCAGTACCTACCGCAACCTACATCCTTCTGAATCTGCTTACTGTATTCATCTCTTGGTCTCCCTCTACGATTTTTACCCTCCACGCTGCCCTCCAATACTAAATTGGTAATCCCTTGATGCCTCAGAACATGTCCTACCAACCGATCCCTTCTTCTAGTCAAGTTGTGCCACAAATTTCTCTTCTCCCCAATCCTATTCAATACTTCCTCATTAGTTATGTGATCTACCCATCTAATTTTCAGCATTCTTTTCCCATTAAACTGGACAAAACAAATTACATTTTGGAGAGTCCATCTCACGTTTTATAACTTCTATATTCTCACATCATGACGGTTCACCTTTCTATTTAAATGGAATGTTGCCTGGTCACTAAACACTAGGTGTGGAAGAAAACCGTCATCCTCCATCTTGTCAAGGACGACATTACAGAACTCCACATGTTGTAGGTTGTCATATTCACCAAGAGCTTGCAGTAGCCGAATTTTGTATGGTTTCATGTGTAAACGTCGACGCAACACACGCCAGATGGACATGGGGTGCATGCTTAGCTGTCGAGCTGGGCGGCGAACGAATTTCTGCGGACTCCTTGTGAAACTATGGGGGATGCGTTCGACGTCTGTGTCAGACACTCGGGACGGACCGGGTATTTGCCTTTACGCAAAAAAAAAAAAAGATCTGTTTCTCGGAATTCTTCACACCATCGTCTAATGCTCTGTGCTGTAGGAGGATCCACACCATACCCAGTACGAAAGTCACGCTGAACAATTATTACTGACCTGCACTGCACAATACGAAGAGCACAGAACGCTTTCTGTTGTCCCTACACCATTTTTACTAGAACTGAATTGGGCGCACGCTGCTGCTACCTAGAGGGAGCCATGTAAAACTCGGAGAAAAAAAAATGGCTCTGAACACTATGGGACTTAACATCTGAGGTCATCAGTCCCCTGGAACATAGAACTACTTAAACCTAACTAACCTAAGGACATCACACACATCCATGCCCGAGGCAGGATTCGAACCTGCGACCGTAGCGGTGTCGCGGTTCCAGACTGAAGCGCCTACAACCGCTCGGCCACACCGGTCAGCAAAACTCGGAGAGTTTGCTCTTTCCAACAGTACGTTGTTCACGCACATATCTCAGATAACATAATAGTTATGATTTTTAAAAATCAGATGATTCTTTTTGATACGTCCTGTATATGTGTATAGTATAGTTTGTTGAGTCGATGTAAGCCGCAGTATGCTGGGCGCGGCAGGTTCGCGAGCCTACCTACAACAGTAACGTAACGTGATTTTGTAAACGCCACTATTGCAACGCCTCAGTGTTGCCATAGCTGTGTAGACGCCACTGTTCGCCCTTAGCGCTTCGCAGTAGGAAGCTGCGACTGTCAGGGATGTTCTTATTGGCTTCTCGACAACAGTTGGCAGAGGCCCGCCTGCATCCGCGTGGCACAGCACTCGTCCGCCACCAGCCGCCCTCGACGTGGCTCCGTTTCACGCCACAGACGTCCACAGAAATTTTTGCAATAGTCAGCTAGATTGTAAATTTGCCATTCTGATATCAGAAAACATGAGAAATTCCTTTTCAAACTCAACAAAAGCAACCAGGAAATATGTCACTGATTAGGAATCCTCAAAATGAACAAGAAATAAACTTTATCGGCGTTTATTCCATTTATGTCACTTGTAACAGTACTTAAAAAACTTCTGTTCCCGTTAATGGATTTATTGCATTATTTTCGTGGTTTGTATTTTTTACAGTTGACTGACGCAATTAACGTGTATTAAAATAGAGTTCCAAAGTTAAGGAATATTTGAGTAAACGTGTAGCCAGGTCCAGCACTTGGCAAGGTGAAAGTGAGAAACCACCAACAACAGCCACATATTGGGCGGCACAGTGGACTCTTTAACAGCCGAATATTGAACCAGGATAGCCTTATCTCCCCATTTTGGCATGTGATTGCGCAGCCGTAACAAGTGGACTGCTGCATTCGTAATTCTGTGATTGTACATTGTGCTGTATTGCACCCCAGGGAATTTGAGAAGATCCATTTCTTGAAGTGATCTTCTTCATCTCGATTTTTAACACTGTATTTTCCCCCCTTCTGACGCAGAAAATGATATTTTCTCTTTCTCAATCACACATTTCTGTATATTAATGAACTATAGAGGAACACACCTACGGTGTAGCAAGGTACAGATTCAGACATCATCTGTCAACTGTAGTGTGCGATTGTAGAATTGGGCGTCGTATCAGCCTGACTACAGACAAATGGTAAACTACTGTGTGACTAAGTTGTGCAGCAGGAGGGAGGGTTGCACTCTTGTCAGAATTGAGGACAGATGTTAGGCAGGTGCACTGCAGCTATGTGTACTTCATGCTGGGAAAGACATTGGAAACCGTGCAGGAGTGTGTCGGAGTGGCGTAGTTCTAGGCCTCAATAGGGACTGTATAAGGAAGGAACAGATCAACAGGTTGGGGACTCTATTTTGGCAATGTCCTGAAAATCTTCACAAGCATCTTGAATCGAGGACAACGCGGCTATCACCGCAACGTCGACGAAACGGCATCATAAGCCTGTGTGAGAATTCTGTAGTGAATAAAATTTCCTTCACGCGACCAGCACATCTGGAACTGTTTCCACTGTCACACGGACGAACGCTCGCCGAACATGTACAGACAGCCTCTTGGTCTCGTCGTGTGCCTCGCGGCTTTCTCACACAAGACTCCCTTCTCAACGTAAAGCACACCAAGCGCGGTTGGTGCACGCTCAGTAATGAACTGATGCGCCGCACGGAACGTGCTTATAAATGTGGTTTTCGACCACAGCGTTCTGCTTGTGACGAAGAAAGCGATCTCTCACCTCACTGGCATAGAGAGATGCAGCAAAAATCTGACGTGTCTGATTACGACTTTTCGACTTGGGAACGCAAAAGTCCAAAGTGAAATTCAAAATTCTGGCGTCACAAAACTCTACCGGATCCGCATTTCCGTTTGCTTTCATGTCCCATGTGAGAAGAAGGGTCATTCCGTTCATATCCACCCCAGAACACCGAGCTGTTCAGTTATAGAAAGCTGCCTTCCTAATTGACAAACACCACAGCGATCTTGTATCCTTCCTTGAATACACTATGTGATCAAAAGTATCCAGACACACCCAAAAACAAACGTTTCTCATATTAAGTGCAATGTGGTGCAACCTACTGCCAGGTACTCCATATCAGCGACTCCAGTAGTCATTAGACATCGTGAGAGACCAGAATGGGGCGCTCCGTGGATCTCACGGACTTCGAACGTGGTCAGGTGTTTGGGTGTCACACTCCTAAGCATCCCCAGGTCCACTGTTTCCAATGTGATAATGAAGTGAATGGACACAGAGCATAAAAGCGTACAGGCCGAACTCGCCTGTTGACAGACAGAGACCGCCGACAGCTGAAGAGGGTAGTAATGTGTTATAGGCAGACATCTATCGAGACAACCACACAGGAGTTCCAAACTGTATCAGGATCCACTGGAAGCACTGTGAAAGTTCGGCGGGAGGTGAGAAAACTTGGATCTCATGGTCGAACGGCTGCTCATAAGCCACATATCACCCTGCTAAATGCCATACGACGCCTCGCTCCGTGTAAACATTGGACTACTGAACAGTGGAAAACTCTGTGTGGAGTGACGAATCACGGTACACAGCGTGGCGATCCGATGGGAGGGTGTGGGTATGGCGAATGCCCGGTGAACGTCATCTGCCAGCGTGTGGTGCCAAAACTAAAATTCGGAAGCGGTGGTGTTATGGTGTTGTTTTGCGTGGCACTATCACAGCACAAACCTACATTGATGTTTTAAGCACCTTCTTGCTTCCCACTGTTGAAGAGCAATTCGGGGATGGCGATTGCATCTTTCAACACGATCGAGTATCTGTTCATAATGCACGACCTCTGGCGGAGTGGTTACACGACAATAACATTCCTGTAATTGCACGGAGACCTGACCTGAGTCCAATAAAATACCTTTGGGACGTTTCGGAACGCCGACTTCGTGCCAGGTCTCACCGACCGACATCGATACCTCTCCTCAGTGCAGCACACCGTGATGAATGGGCTGCCATTGCCCAGTAAACTTTCCAGCACCTGATTGAACGTATGCCTGTGAGAGTGGAAGCTATCGTCAAGGCTAAGGATGGGCCAACACTATACTGAATTCCAGCATTACCGATGGAGGGCGGCACGAACTTGTAAGTCATTTTCTGCCAGGTGTCCGGATACTTTTGATCACATAGTGTATGTTCCAGGCCTGTGAAACCCTGAAGAGATTTATGGCGTTGCATCGTCACCACTCGTGATTAATGTATGAAAAGGGTGGGGTAGTTTATGGGGAAACAGGATGACTGATTCCTACCGATGACCGCAAGCGTAGCTGTAACTCTGTCATTTCTTTCTGCAATTTTGCAAATAAATTAGGGCTTACCTAAAACATCTACCTGTCTCATTAAATTTTCACCATAGGAACTCGCAACCCGCAGGAGGTTGCGTTGGAGATTTTAGGGGTAGGGGAAGGCTACAGAAGAGCAACGGAGATACTGCAAAGCTCGTGTATTCATCTCAGACAGACGGGGAAAGGCGAGATAATCTTCAGACTGTGTGAAAAGTCATGAGTCCACAATTCTGGATCGTAACTGACACAGGCAAGCTATTCTAGGGAAAATATACACAAAATCACACACAGAAAACAGCCATAAGGGTAATAGAGACGAGACTATGAAGGCGCGGGCGCATGTGCATGTAGCTGACTACGGACGCATCGGCATGCTGGTGATAGACCGCTTGCACAATCAGATGCGAGCGTGTGTTGTTACAGGGCTCGCGGAAATAGCACGGATCTTCTTGAGATAAGAGCGTATTACCGGTCTCACTCCCAGGTAATGAAGTTCAGAATACGATGCTACTAGGATGTTGGCAGACTTGCACACCAGTCGTCACGATGTAGTCAAGCCAACCGACTGAAGCTAGATGCTGCTTGAGAGAGTGGAGGAGAACATGCCTCCGTCGGTTTTATTTCCGTGCCTATCCGATGTGCCTCCGCTGCGAAACACGGGTGGCGCCGCCAGCCTCACAGGGGAGGTGGCCCTGGCGCCTCCTACTACTCTATTGCTGAGTGGCAGGGCCAAATTACAAAATGGCTCTGAGCACTATGCGACTTAACTTCTGAGGTCATCAGTCGCCTAGAACTTAGAACTAATTAAACCTAACTAACCTAAGACATCACACACATCCATGCCCGAGGCAGGATTCGAACCTGCTACCGTAGCGGTCGCTCGGTTCCAGACTGTAGCGCCTAGAACCGCACGGCCACTCCTGCCGGCGCCAAATTACAGTTTGTTACGATGGCTAGACCAGAATGCCGCAAGTTTGAAATCAACGGCTTCTTTCTTCCATTCTAACGAACGCGCCATTTTGTGTCTGTTGTAATAAATTGATTTCCAATAATTTCAAAACTGTCCGGAGTTGCCTCCTGTTGTTCTTTTGCTTCGCAACACCTCGGTCGATTCGGTATCGCGGGTAAAACTACTTTTGTTGGATAAATTTGCCTACGAAGTTTACCAGACCATTGATTATGCACGCAACAGCATTGTGATTGCAGTCATCGAGTTCGCAGTCTCTTCTGTAGTTCGAATCTGTGATTAGATTTAATATTAAGTAAATATTTCATAACTCTTTCTCCTGTGTGTGTGTGTGTGTGTGTGTGTGTGTGTGTGTGTGCGCTAGAAAAGTCTGCGATCCACATCGTAATAAGTCGCTATCGTCAGTCGCAAAACAGTGAAGATGTGCTTCATAGTGGTCGTCCAGAACAACACCAGCGAATTATGACTGTTATAGATTTCGCGGGAAAAATACAACAGAACTTTCTGACGATCAGTGGAGCGGGTTGGACGGCAACGTCTCGACCGTCGAGTGGACAGCGTGCCGTTGCACGGGGTGAATCAATACTGTCTCGAATGGTATTCAGCACAAGACTTTGATTTCTCTGATGCTCAATCCCTAATAGACTGCCCTTATTTTTGTTAGGGCTTTGTTCTGATTTCGCTGAAAATAATTCTTTTAGTTTAATAACGCTTGTCCTTTCATTCCTTGCTCTTCGTGAATATAAGCCCAAACACGTTCAAAGAAATGCATTTGCTGCAAAGCTTTGTCGAGTAGTGTGGTGTCGGTGATGCTGCTTCAAGTTGTACGTAGTGGATTGGTTGCCTCTCTCTCGTACCACAGCCACGTGAAGAACCCGCGGCTAGACAACGTTACTGCAGCTCTCTGTAATCCGTAACCATCTCCGGCACAATGCTCCTTCGTGCGGAAAAGCTGGCTTGTACATTACAGTGCTTAAGCGCGCCCTGGTCCTCCTGCTGGTTACCTATTAATTATATGCCAGCGAATTAAACTATTTCTTCTTGCCTCTAAGCTGTTTTGTTATTGAGTAAATTAAACTTACTTCGTAATGGTTGCCTATTGCTACATGTGTCACGTTCATGTGTCATTTTTATAACATGCCAAACCAACTTATCAGTCGTTTATGAAAGTGAACGGAGGCACAATGAGAAGTGTGAGCATATCGGTTCTACATGCTAGACAAACGTGAAGAGAATATCACACAGCCCAAAAAATTCAACGAAGCAAGCAACAGAACATAACTAACTCTTTGTGAAGAATTTGCAGACTTTCTTACTCAAGAGCAAAGTAGCGTACGTGCGATGTGAAAAGCTTGTAAGATTTTTTTCAGGTTGTGGAATCTGGGAGAAATAAATTTATACCAGATTAGACTTCTAAATATTTTTGGATTTAGTTTCTGTATTCCTCCTGTAATCGCTATACGGCAAAATTTTAAAGCTTTGATGTATCCCTCTAAAGGTAAGGAAGCCCTCGGTGCTGCTGTTCAAGCGAATCGTCCTGCAACAATCTGTTCTTACGCCAACACTTAACACTTATTAAATTAATCCACCGTTTTTATTTCCGTTGGATATACTCCCATTTTACCCCTTTTCTGGTTTCCTAAGAAGGTTCTGAAAAAGCGTGCTTACGTGAGTCAGTAGTTGTACCATAACGGCAACCGTTGGAAAAGTAATCTAACAGTGTAGGAGACGTGACTTTATCTGTCATACAAATGTTTACTGAAATTAAACTGTAATATAAGTTATACGCATGTTTCCAGTTTTCAATGTAATGTACGCACGACTGCTGTATTAGTAAAAATTTTTGTACTTGTTACTTCTTCTAGCACTTAAGATAGGTTAATTTTTTTTTTAAATGTTGTGATCTACTGGTTTTCTCGTCGTGGCTGATTATTGGTTGTTTCCATTTTACATATAATATTTGGAACGATCCACTACTCGAAATATTGCGCATAAAATGGAAACAACTGGGCGGGACACCCGGATACAGATCATTAAAGAAAATTGTTATTTGCCATCTGAGAAAAAGATTATGTAATTACTCTAAATCAACGTAAGACAAATAATTTCAAGATACTAGCCCACATATCCTCCTCTTTCACGTCCGCACACAAACACTCTAGTTTAGTAACATTGCAGACCAATACATATGTACAACATTCCTCATTACGTCCACATTAAAAAAAGACTCTGATTAAAAAGTTACCCGCGCGAGGCATACCAGTCTGTCTGTATTTGTTTCGGAACTGTCTCCTTTATCTGAAAAGCTCCAGTGTGAAGGCGGCAGGTAGCCGCCCGTCACCCTCTCCGCCCGCTACACTGTCCAAGCGCTACAGCGTGGACGTCGCTGAGTAACCGCAGAGGCACTGCTCAGTCACAGATCGTCTCCACAGGAGCCCTGAGGCCATTCTGTACCAGCCTCTGTCCGCCAGTACTCCACTTCTCTCTGATCAGCCGAATACGCTGACAAGTCCAAACAGTGACCACTCGCGGTATCTCGACCACCCCATGTGTACCTTTGTATGATACGTTACCGACTCAAAATTGTGACGCCACATTCCCACTTCGTATAGAGAGCAGTCATAGTTACGCAGCGTCTGAGGCACCATAGGAGTATCGACTCCTTCTTTCTCCCAACCTCAAGACTCTATCGTCAAACTCAATGTTTCTAAATGGATACGTCCTAGAGATAGAGCGATCCAAACAATATTAACTTACCAGAATGAGATTTTCACTCTGCAGCGGAGTGTGCGCAGATATGAAACTTCCTGGCAGATTAAAACTGTGTGCCGGACCGAGACTCGAACTCGGGACCTTTGGAACGTACGAGACGAGGTACTGGCAGAAGTGAAGCTGGGAGGACGGGGCGTGAGTCGTGCTTGGGTAGCTCAGTTGGTAGAGCACTTTCCCGCGGAAGACAAAGGTTCCGAGTTCGAGTCTCGGTCCAGCACACAGTTTTAATCTGCCAGGAAGTTTTTAATATTAAGTTACGTTTAGTTCCCTTTCATGTCGCAAGTCTATGTGGCAAACTTTTTGTGCCGTAAATACTCTACTGCGAAATAACTTTTTCTATGTAGCTACACAGTATGTCAGTTTCAAAACCAAACTGATCATTTCTTTCTTGAAATACTCCTCGTTCCCTTTACTTCTCAGTGAATATCAATAAACCACTGCCTGCCGTCGGAATATTGAAACAAAAACTGTTACAGAAGTTTTAATTTCCCGCCACTTTTATCGATTCCTCCTCTTCTTTTTTTTCATTTTTCTACCGTTTCGTAAATTTTATTTTTACAGCACAGCCATTACTATTTTACACTGTCCAGTCACCTTAATGTGACAACCTGTCGAAAGCCTGAATAATCACCTTTTGCAGGGCGAGACGTGCAGGGAGGGAAGTGAGGTACTGGGAGGGCTGTGTAACCATGGTGACTCCAGTACTGTGCCAGCTGCGCTAGGTTTCTGGGTTGAGGATCCATGGCACGAACAGCCCGATCGATGTGGTCCCATCCGCGGAGTTTTCTGGACAAAGGAGCACAGTAAACTCACTTGGTTTTCTTCGAACCACACCCCCTACACTGCGAGCTGTGTGACACGTTACATTGTCCGGCTGCTAGATGGCATTGGGCTGAGGAAAAACAAAGTGCATGTGAGATGGACATGGTCCCCAAAGATAGACACATACTTTTATTGATCGATTGTGCCTATCAGAATGACGAAATCATACAAACTATGCCAAGAAATCATTCCTCAGAACATAACGTTCCCTCGTGGTTGGAGGGTGTTTGCTTTGAGACGTTTGGCTCCAACCGGAGACGTTTCGCGCCAACCGCCATCTGCCCGATCGAGAATAAAACGTGATTCATCTGAATTGGCTTGCAAATTCCAGCCTTCGTCACCGACGAACAGCACTCAGCATGAGCTAGGCGCCTGCTGCAGAGGCCCATACCCAGTAACGTTCGCTGAACGGTCGTTGAGGAGACATTGTTGGTAGACCCTTCATCATCTGGGCGGTCAGTTGCTCAACAGCTCCGTGTCTGTTCGCCCATAAACATTTCCGCACTTGTCTATGACCCGTGGATAGTGCCATTTTGGCACGCACGTTCACGTGAACAGTTTACAAACTTCGGCGTTACGGAAATGGTTCCATCCTTGGCCCGAAAGACAATGATCGTGCAAACCCTTTTGGACGTCAGATAGGTCGCTCTGTTTCCGTATTACGATAGGTGCACCTTTTTCCGCGTCCCCCCCCCCCCCCCCTCTACTGCCAGTGCTGCCACCTGCCATCTGTAAGTGGTTATTGCACGTTGACGCCGAACAGAGGCCGTGGCCACATTAACGTCACTCGACCGTGTAATAAGTTAGTGTATATAGTTAGTGTCTTTGTCAGATAATATTTGTCTATTTACACTGTAAAGCCGGCCGCTGGTGGCCGAGCGGTTCTAGGCGCTTCAGTCCAGAACCGCGCGACCGCTACGGTCGCAGGTTAGAATCTAGCCTCGGGCATGGATGTGTGTGATGTCCTTAGGTTAGTTAGGTTTAAGTAGTTCCAAGTTCTAGGGGACTGATGACCTCAGATGTTAAGTCGCGTAGTGCTCAGAGCCATTTTTTTATTTACACTGTAATCTGTAATTTGCCTAATCCAGAGTAGGATAATGCCTGAAGACGATGATACGCTCAGGATAAATAAAATAAATAAAGATTCTGTAGCTAATAATTCTCTATGGTCCTTTTCTCCTCCATAATTTAATGCTTAAGTTAGCTTGTCTTTTGCGTCATTTCCAGCAATGCCTCAGTGTACTATTAAACAGCATATGGTGTAATCCTAGTTCTTAGTTGCGAGATTTAATTTTTCCCTTTTTGTGTGTTACTGGATGATTAGTTCATACGTCGTAGAGATACCTGAATGTGCACTGGATAATGTCATCTTGCAGATATTACAACAGACCACCATAAATACAGGTTTTGTTGATTAACGCTGGGAATACCGACTTCATGTAAGAGGCTATACTGAACCATGTCGGTAATTGACTGCTGTTGACCTCTGTAGATAACCGACAGTCCCGCTGTCATGCATCCTTAACACGTAACGTTTTAGTTGACCATCCAGGCCAGGAAATACGTTATACGTTGTGTAAAGTGACAAATGCTATTAGTTCCCTAATAATACGTAATTGTGTGAGATACGATATCAGGAGCGTAAAGTGACGCCTTGAAAGTCGTAAGACGTAGTCGTGGGTATTGAAATCATTCGCTGTCTGTAGCAGTAAGTGTGAATGATTATACACGAGTCGAAGTGTCCTAGCAAGACTGCCATTGTTGCAGGACGATGCTCTAAACTATATGGTGGATGATAGCGGTTATCACGCGTACGTTATTTTGACAACCAAAACAGTGCCGAAGACGAAACGCGTGGCAAGCAAGTCTACACAGACTTATTGTAGCCTGAAAAATCGCTGTGAGTACAAAATTCTAGCTTATGTTTTGGATCTATTTGTACACTATGTAACAGGCTCGGCGCTATGGGGCACCATGTGATTCCACCATCAATGATGACAGAGAGCCTATGATTACCAAACCCACATTTACTCAGAATAGTTGGTACCGTTTCCCTACAATAATATGGGGACCAGCGTGTCCTCTTGTTCCATATACCACTGCAAAAGATACTTTTATTTTGGGCTTTCCAATCTGACTGATATTGAAGGGTATCTGTCGGCGAAAGATCTGATTGGGGATGCTACTCGTGATGAAGATGTCCATAAAAATGAGGCATCTATTAACATGGAATGTGGGAAGATGGTATCTGGATGTTCATCAAAGAAAAACCTTTGGTGGTTAGGTAAACTGAGTTGCCGGATCTGCTCATTTATGATAGTTGAATAAGTATTAAATAAATAACTTTGCCATATTTACCTGTTGCACAAGAATAGCAGTAGGACCTAAAATGGAAGTTTGCGAATGAATACGTAAGCATGTGCTCTGATAAAAATATCTCGTTTATTCAAGAACAGCTGAAAAAACTAATAAGCGAAACAAATAATAAGTGGATGGTGGTTGCTGTTATTCATAGCACTCTCGACTGCGTTAAAAAATTACAATTACAACTGCGTCTTCGAGACCCCAGCACGATTTATCATTAATTATTAATCATGGAAAGGTCAGAGGGATCTTCCATTGGCGACTTTCACACACATATACACGTCTAATAGGTATTCAGGACAAATATAAGAATAAAGAAAAACTTCACCAGTGTGCACGTGGTTGGCAAACGGTCGTTCCCTTGGCTTCAGTGAACAAGAATTTGTCGATCAGAATAAACGGTTAATAGTTGCACCATAGAAGAAATTCTGAAACTAATTTGTAGAGTTTTACCCCGAGAATCAGTAACTGTGACATGTGACGATTCTCACAATCCGTGAACACGTGGCCGTCACAAACAAAAATTCAGCATAAAATGAGTGGTAAGATTCAGAATAGCTGTCCAAATTGAGCAGGATACATAACTGATGTCACTGTGAGTCACGTTCTGCGAACTTAAGCTTCTCAGATCCGTACTTAGCATGCGCTGAGGCAACAAATACCTGTGGAAACTAGATTCCGAACTAAAATCAAAATTAACGACGTTTCAGAAATCTGTTCAATTATACTGTAATCTAAGATAACCACCGAACTAAATCAGACTGTTCTAAGAAGATACATCACGTGTTCATGTGTTTGAACAGAGGTAGAGCACAACAATGGCTTGCATGTATGGCAAAGTGCAACTGGTTATAACGTTCCAAAATCAACCAGAAAAATTCCGTATACTGCTCAACAAGCAAAGAGCAATGATAGCAAGACGTTAATTTTAACTGTAGCTGAGATCTACAAAAATAAGATAATGAATTAACTATGAATAGGCACAATCACACTTAGTGTCGCCCGTCTCGCGTGTCCCGAAACATTGCCGAACTTACGGAACCTGCCAGACGCGTTCCTCCGGAAATGCCCAGAAAGGTCCCTGCTGTGTGGTGCCAACCTGTACAAGAGCTTCGTCCAAGGAAAACAGACCTGGGACGTGCGTTATAAAGTTGGCTATTCTGCCACTTTTACTCCCACAGATCCATATACTGAACTGTACCTTGTACACTCTAATTTATGCTTTTTATTCATCAGGTGAGAGGAGGAAAGCATGTACATGCTGACATACTGCACACAGATGTATTGAATATGCGGGTGGGGCTCCGATAATTACCAAAACTCATAGTAAAATGTGATGTAAAATAAAGGTAGTATACCTTGTGGCCACTATACACTCACTCAGCTGCTCCGTCTCTTTTTTATGTAGTTTACAGTTTGCGCCCAGAATTGAGGTGCCAAAGGCGGGTACATTAAGGTAAATGTTAAACAAAATGATGCTCTTGTAGAGACCCTTCAATGTGTCTACGTCCGAGTAGACGCTGCTTGATGTGCGGGCTGACTTCCACTTAAAATTCCGTTGGCCGCTTCGAAAGCATCGCTCCAGGTTAATTCATCCGTTTCTGCAGTGCAGTGTATATTGAGTGGCTCCGACTCAACGATTCTACTCACAGCGACTTAAGGGCAGCACCTGAATATTGTCCCTGGCTCGCGTACGCTCTGTGGGCAGTGATTCGATAGATAAGACGATGCTGCGCCAGTTGGTTTCGTCTGGTACTCTGTGTACTCTGGTTGCTGGGAGTCAGCGAGCATCCCATGTGCTGGCGGTTATTCCGCTAGGTGGTCCCCGCGCTCGCTTGTGTACTCGTACGACCAATTTTCTTTTTTTTTGTTTAGGATTATAATACTTCTCCTGCTTCTCCTGTTGACGATTTCTACATGTGCATGAGTTTTTCTTTTCGTCGATGTCAATTTCAAGCAACCTGTAGACTTCTTTTCTTTACACAGGTTGCCCATTTATTTTTATTGTGGAGTTTCGCGATCTTGATGACGCTCTTCGCTCTTTTTAGCAACATATAAACTGTTTTGTGTGCTGGTATCGTTAGTTTGTTTTCTACGCTCCAGGTACTTAGTCTTTCAAGAACTACGCTACTATTTTCTTGTAATTTATGCTTTGCGTTTGCGTTAGAAGATCATCTGCGAATGCGATTCGGCTCCTAGTGTTTGTTATACTCTGAAGGTGGTTCAGTAATGGCTGTAAGCCAACATCCCAGAACTCTGGACTACAGACAGAGCCCTGAGCCGTTGGTGACGTCTTTCACAGTTGCCTTTCCAGCGCATTCTAATTGCACCTGCCTGTCTGTGCAGTAATCTCGTAGACTGTTATAGAGACACCTGGGACAGTCGTCCTGTTTTGATCTTTTGAACAGGGCAGGCTGCCACTAATTTTCAAACGCCCCAGCTATATTATGCCTATAACATACTTCTCGTCTGAGATGTTCACAATATTCATTGTGTCATTTATCGCATCTTCGGGGGATTTCCCTTTCCTGAAACTGTACTACTTTTTTTAGTGCAATGATCAAGATTTTCCAGATCGTTGGGAAGCCAGGCAAGATCGTCATGTATAAGCTATTGTTTACTCTGATAGTAAACTCCGCTGCCAGACTATGTTTGCTTCTGCACGCAACAGCCGACACGAACGAGACGGAGCTGGCTGCAAATACGACGATTACTTTAAAATTCGTATGTCAGGTCAGGTCACCAGATGTGTGAATACTCTAGTAAAACATTGGTTAGATATGTTTAACTTTATTAAACCAACCTTTATAACCATTTTAGAAGAACATTTGTATAGTATTGCAAAATGCGGCATGTTAAATACATTGCAGACGAACGTATATGTGTTTGGAGGCACTGCGGAGAACAGTCGTTGGCAGATGACATTCTACATCGTAATACCGGTCCAGTATGTGGTGTGATGTTGCAGAGTGGCATTGGGTTCAAATGGTTCAAATGACTCTAAGCACTATGGGATTTAACATCTGACGTCGTCAGTCCCCTAGACTTAGAACTACTGAAACTTAACTACCCTAAGGACATCACACACATCCATGCCGGAGGCAGGAATCGAAACTGCGGCCATAGCAGCAGCGTCGTTCCGGACTGAAGCGCCTAGAACCCCTCGACGACAGCGGCCGGCGTGCCATTGGGTATCTAGGGTTCGCATAGTGGTCTTTAGGCATTACAGTTGTGGGATATAAGGGCCGGAAGGGCTTCCCTGTCTTCAGGGATACCTTTCAACACGATAATGCAAGACAGCATATAGCCCGTGCGGTTCTGACGTACCTCGATATGGAGGACGTTCGACTGTCGCCGTGGCTACCACTTTCTTTAGATCTCTCTCACACTAAAAACGTTGTGGTAACCTCATTAAGTGATGAAGTATAGCGCGAAATTGAAGCAGTGTGAGATCGTGTACTGTACATGCCATTCAAGCTCGGGTTGTCTCGTCACATGGTCCAGTCAGAACTGTTGTTTTTGTCGAGATGGCAGCTCTGGTACTAAATTTCGAATACTGTACGTTTCGTAATCACATACAATTTAATCACGTATTCTTCTTACCGTAATGTATATGCGAAGTAAGTAAATTTTCCTTATTCCCTATGCTTACTGGTGGCGCAATTTTAATGCCAACTTTGCAATCCTTTTGCCCCATCAGAGAACACATTTAAGGATTAGAGCCCTGGCGCGGAAAAGCACTTAATCAGAAATCTAGATGAAGCGTTCGCGAATTTAATGCGGTGGCCTGATGAAGTCCTCGAGGCGAGTGAGCGAGCTGTCCGACGGTGGCAGCCGGGCGCGCCGCAGCGCACGGCGGTTTATTGCCCAGGAGGGCGCGCCGTGCTAACATGAGGCCCCCGCCTTAATGTGGAAGTCGATAGTCGCCGGCGGCGGATCGAACCTGTGCGGGCGGCCTCTCGCCGGGATGCCTCGAGGGCTCGTGGGGCGTCGCGCAAGAGAGCACGTAGCGCGTAGCACTGCCCACCAGCCGCCGCCCGCCGCCGCCGCTGAGCAGGGAAGGCACTTCACTGCGCTAGCGGAGCTGCTCTGCCGTCGCAGGCGGCCGCCCTACTGCCTCACTCAGCCCCGCGTTCAGACCTCAAAGTACACCGAGGGGTTGTTAAACGGGAGTCGCAGGACGTGAAAGAGAAGCACTGGTCGACAAGGGACTGAGACAGATATTTTTCGATTTGTACACTGACCGAGTTCTGAAGGAAATTGATGAGAAATTCGAAAACAGAATTAAAGTTCAAGGAGAAAAAATGAACACTTTGACGGAACATGAATTGAACAGAATGGTTCCTGTCTTGAAAATATGTAATAAGATAAATACCAACAAAAATAAAACAAGGATAGTGGAATGTAATCTAATGAAGTCAGGCGATGCTTAAGGAATTATATTAGGAAATGAGAAGCAAAGGAACTACACTATGTGATCGAAAGTATACGGACGCCCGCTATGTGTTTCATATTAGGTGCATTTTGCTGCCATCTACTGCCAGGTACTCCATATCAGCGACCTCAGTAGTCATTCTACATAGTGAGAGAGTAGAATGAGGCGCTCCGTGGAACTCATGGACTTAGAAGTGGTCTGGTGATTTCGTGTCACTTGTGTCATAAGTCTGTACGCGAGATTTCCACTCTCATAAACATCCCTAGATCCACTGTTTCCGATGTGGTAGTGAAGTGGAAACGTGAAGAGACACGTACAGCATAAAAGCGTACAGGCCGACCTCGCCTATATACTGACAGAGACCGCCGGCAGTTGAAGAGGGTCGTAATGTGTAATAGGCAGACGTCTATTTTGATGAAATATATAAAAATATTTATTATGTAAAATGAATGGATGAAAATGGGGAAGAAATGGCTTTAAATATTTTTGTTATTTACTCTTTCAGTACGAACTTTGTTGTAGAACTCCTTTTTTTACGTGTGGTAATAAAAATTCATTTGGACAGAATTAAGCACATTTAAAATTACATGAACTTTAGCAACCCTCTCATGCTGATAAATTCAAACTAAATGATTAATAACATTTATGACTTTGAAAATTTTTTAAATTAAATTTTTTACGTGTTTCGGCCTTGGCACACATTTTCTAAATGTAGTGGGTTTTTAAATATTTACTGAATTCCTTCCCGGCGTTAGCTATGGAACACAAGACTGTCTCTGTTAGCATAAAATGGTTAAATATTGCCAAGCCGACCTGAACGTTTAATTATCATTGACAAAACACACTTCACTATACGTTTAAGTTATTTGCTTTAGAAATTGAAAGAACCAACAGATTAACAACTTCAACGTTAATTATCCACCTATGAATGCACAAATGTAAAACCAGTAATAAATTCAGTCAGCCTCAGGATCGCTGTAAAAGAAAAATATTTCGTAATTCACTGCTAATTTTACCCGCTCCCGATTCACGGGTTTGGTTAATTTTAAGCGGAACAATTTTTTAAATGTGCCGCCGCTGCAAATCCTTCGGTCGCGGCACAGCCCAGCAACATCAACGATAATCGCTAAAACTGCTGAAAATTCTTTAAAGAAATATTATAGACGATATGGGCAAGTTAATTTACATTAGTAATACACAATTTTGATAAATTATAATGTATTTAGACCATAACAATAATTAAAATTACACGCCTTTATAATTTCTCCTCTAATGGCGGCTAAAGATAGATACAGACAAAAGAAGTCTACTCATTCACATAATGCTACGTCACAGGTTCCTCTCTCTCTCAGCTCTCGAGGAAGACGACAAAGAATGCACATTATGTAGTGCTATTTATACTATTACTGATTATAAATATCTCTTTGTAATCTTACAACATTATTTTCCTCTGTGGCTATATTTTACATTTTTTCATCGCAGATATTAACGTATTTCGTAATTACATTATGAGTATAGAAATATTACAATCATAAATACATCGAGAATATTATTACAGAAAATATTACAATAATAACCAACGTCCTTTATACAAAATTAAATAATTTTTTTGTTAAACAATTACAGTACATACGAATTGCTTCATAGCGGCGTACATAGTACAATTAAACGTCATTTCAGTTTATTAACAGTGTGTGTGCTGCCAGGTAACGTTACACTATGCAGACCATCACACAGGTATTCCAAACTGCATCAGGATCCAGTGCAAGTACTATAACTATATACTTGGATCTCATGGTCGATCGGCTGGTCATAAGCCGGTAAATGCTTGGTGAAAGGAGCGTAAACATTGGACGATTGAACAGTGGAAAAACGTTGTGAAACGTTGTGTGGAGTGACGAATCGCGGTACACAATGTGGCGATCCGATGGTAGGGTCTGGGTATGGCGAATGCCCGGTGAACGTTATCTGCCAGCATGTGTAGTGCCAACAGTAAAATTTGGAGGCGGTGGTGTTATGGTGTGGTCGTGTTTTTCATGGACGGGGCTCGCACCTCGTGTTGTTTTTGTGGCACTGTCACAGCACAGGCCAACATTAATGTTTTAAGCACCTTCTTGCTTCCAACTGTTGAAGAGAAATTCGGGTATGGCGTTTGCATCTTTCAACACGGTCGAGCATCTTTCCACAATGCACGGCCTGTGGCTGAGTAGTTACACGACAGTAACATCCCTGTAATGGAGTGGCCTGCACAGAGTCCTCACCTGAATCCTATAGAACACCTTTGGGATGTTTTGGAACGCCGACTTCGTGCCAGGCCTCACCGACCTACATCGATACCTCTTCTAAGTGCAGCACTCCGTGAAGAATGTTGTAAGTCATTTTTAGCCAGGTGTTCGGATACTTTTGGTCACATAGTATATTTGATTACGAACGCCACCTGTGCAATGCCCAAAATGCGTTACAAGTGTCAATCGAGGTGACAACTGTGTTCTTTTGAGTCGTGTGTGAATTATGTCTGAGTTGAGTGAATTTCAATGTGGAAAAATTGTTGGTGCTCGTTCTGTGGGTGCTTCCGAAGTGTTTTGTATTTCGAGGTGCTCCGAGTAGAAGATTTCTGCTGGATACAGGGAAACCGTAAGAACATCATCCGCTACGTCACGACGGGAACGAAGCTGAGTCGTGGAGACAGACGGGCGCTGAAGAGGATTGTGACGTAAAATAAGAGGACGACAGCTGCAAAAGTCGCTGCAGAACTGAACGTCGCACTCCAGAACCCTGTCAGCGCCAAAACGACGCGAAGGGAACTCCATAAGCTGGGAACTGCACTTCAAAGTGGAAGTCATAAACCACACATCACTGATGAAAATGCAGGAAAACGCGGTGCCGAAACCATAAAACGTGGCCAATGATCGATAGAAGAAAGTCATTTGGAAGGATGGTTCTTCTTTCACAGTGTTTTCAACTTCTGGCCGAGTTTAGGTCCCCGAGCGAGAAACATGGTAGGGATTCGGTGATGGGTTGGGCAGCTATGCCATGATATTCCATGCGCCCCATGGTTACTCTGCAAGTATGCATTATTGCCAAGGAATACGTGACGTTTTTGGCTGATCAGGTCCATCCCATGGTACGGAGTTTTTCCCATTTCCACACAACACGCATTATACAGGACTGGTTTTGTGTGGACGAGGATCAGTCGTTGCGTCTTCCCTGGCCACGACAGTCACCAGATGTCAATATTATTGAGCCGCTGTCTTGAAGGAAGAATACGATTCCATCGAATACCATGTAGAACCTATATTTATCGATTCCAAGATGTCTGGAAGCTGTTTTGAATGTCAAAGGTATTCCTATACCGTATTACGCCTGAGAATTTGTTATGTGTTTGGAGTATCCACATTTTTGTCCACCTTCTGTACATGGTTAGACTTTATATATATATATATATATATATATATATATATATATATATAAAATAGTGGGTGATGTTTTTGGTAGTTTCTTATAGGACGATAATAGGTTCTAATTATCATTCGTGCTTAAAAGGACAGTAATGAATGTTGTTGATTGTACCTTCCGCTGGTTCACACGCTGTATAATTTACTTTGTTTACAAAATGGTTGAGGCATTCGTGGCGAGTTGTCGACTTACGCGGTATTGTCTTCTGTTTCGGAGTCTTCGACCTACTTTCGTTTAACTATTTTTCTGACGTTTCTTCAGCATGAGTGACTTCCATTTTCAAAGGTTCACTCTCCGTAGCGGGGGCGGACAGTCCGCGTCCAGCAATTGAGCATTAACAATTGACTATGGAAGCTGTTCGTACTGGTAAAACGTCAGAAAAATAGTTAAACTAAAGTAGGTCGAAGACACCGAAACAGAAGCCAACAGGCGACACGCTTGTTTGCTGGAATCGGTAACTAGTGCATGCTCATATTATGTGATTTAAAACGCTTTCCTCATCACTGTCATGACTGCGTATTGCAGAGGCTGTGACTTTGATTTTACAGAGTAGCATGCATGTCGTAAACGCATTCTTATGATGGACCACTGGCGCCATTTACTCGTTTGCTTTGGGTTATTGTTCACTCCGTGTTCCGTTCTTTCATTTTCTGTAGTCGCTACATCGGAGTCTAACTGCTTGGAGCCGGCCGGGGTGGCCGTGCGGTTCTAGGCGCTACAGTCTGGAACCGCGTGACCGCTACGGTCGCAGGTTCGAATCCTGCCTCGGGCATGGATGTGTGTGGTGTCCTTAGGTTAGTTAGGTTTAAGTAGTTCTAAGTTCTAGGGGACTGAGGACCTTAGAAGTTAAGTCCCATAATGCTCAGAGCGATTTGAACCATTTGAACCAACTGCTTGGATTCTACTGCAAGTAATACTTCCCTCTGCATTTTTGTCTGATATTTCCATTCCAGTTATGCCTGACTGCCCTTTGCGCTCATGAATTTTATGTCGGTGTGAGATTTTCTTGCGCTGTTAGTTCAAACTCAGTATGTGCTGCGTATAATCAGCGATGGCCGAATTCAAGTTTGGTGTTCCATCCTCTTTAGAATAGTTTGACTCTGTTGAGATCAGGACTTTTTTAAACGCCCTCCTTATTCCACATGTAACCGCTTTCTAATTTCTAACATTTGAGGTCTGTAACTGGACGTTTCATTAGGTAGAGTATCCCTCCCTGTAGCGTTTGTTGACAAGTATTAGAAAGCATATCCCAGTCCTTGTGTTGCCTTCGAACAGCCCGTGTAGATTTGGACATAATCTGGCTAATCGTGTTGTATGACGTACATTGCTGTCCGGTTGTCTTCACATCACAGTCAGCTCGTCCGATTGTAAACTTATATCCATTAGCATCGCTGCTATCGATAATGCATTGGCACTATTGGTTTCGCATTTGTTTGGTGAGTGTTGCTAATGGTTAGCGCCAAGTAATCAATAGTCGGTGTTTGGCTGTCCAACACGGCGGAAGCGCGGAAGTCTTGGGTCTCAAAAATGTTGTAAAAATTGTGACAGAAGTGTAATCATCGATGTGCAATTATTTGTGCGCATGACACGAAGGCAGCAGTATTTCGCGAAATGAGTGAATTGAGTCAATACGCGAGAAATACGATTGGATGCTGCCGCGGATCTCCCGCGCCGCGCCACATCAGAATTGGATTAACATGGCCACGAATGTCGCCTTGGTACATAGCAGTGAATGAATGTGACTGTGACTAATGAATAACATGTTTAGAGTGTGAACAGTGCACAAATATTAACGATAATCAGAGTTCTACCAGACATCTGTGACGTGTACTTATTTGAGCGCTGCAGGGACGTACCAGCAACGTTGCAGTGCCGTACTACGAGGGAGGAAGCGATCATATTCTGAACAGTGCAAGATGAGAGTGCATTAAATGGGCACACAGTCGTTAAACATAATCTCCCCTCACCCCAACCGAAGGTACGTTCGGTTACGCAATCAACTGAAGCATTCACTCCGCGGAAGAAGCCGCCGACAGTTACGCCCTCAGCGTGATTGGACTCCAGGCTGCGATGGCGGCGGAGCGGTTCATTCCTTAGCGCCAGATAACCGAGTTTACCTGCTTCGCCTACAGATGGGGAATCGCAGTTTTTCGGCGCTGGCGTGGGACACACGGCAGGAGGGAGCGCTGGTGGGTGAAATTAGGTTAATTGCCAGCCGGTGGCGCCGCGCTGTGCCGGCGGCTCATTAGAGGCGAGCTGCCGCTGCCAGTTGCCTGCGCCTCCCCAGCCTCTGCCACGCGTCGCACCGCAACTCACCCGAGCGGCGTGCAACATTCTGCGACTCGCGACAAAAGCTGCCTAAACATGCACATGAGAGAAAATTATCACCAAGTCGCCGCACCCCTGCTATGTGTACCACTACGCGCCCACGCACCCAGCTCCAGTTACAGGTAGCCTATCTAATGTGTTCCAGGGGCTACAAAACTTTAATTTTAGCTATTTTACATAACTATTGACCGAATTTAAAAATTTAAAATGCTGTCATAATCTACTCATTAAGAGGTGTAGTCTTACGTTAGAAGTGTAACCCTTTCTGCGTCTGCGATTCCAAATGGCATCATTAAGTATTCCTGGCTTTTTTTGAGCTTCCCAGTGCTTCAATGATACCGTTTGGCATCGCTTCACGTAGTTCCAAGATTGGCCAACAGATCACAGTGGCGTTTGCTTTTATGACTCGCCGTTTGTTTGAAGTGCAGAACAGAGAAGTGTCGTGAGTTGTGCTACTGCATTTGTGAGTGAACAATAACTGTTGTGTTTAGTTTCATTCTGTGTAGACTGAAATTCTTGGTTATGGAACCAACTTTACGTAGGGCAAGGGAAAGAAATACGGCGAGTTTACAATATAGTTATGTATGCATTTTTTGAGTAATTATTATCTAATTTCTAATGATGATGCCATTTGGAATAATTATTTTATTTATTAACCAATAGCTTCAAAAGAACTTTTGCAATGGATATGGCATATGTGCAACATATACAGTAAATATTCATAAAAAAAATTTCCCCAATTTTTTTGTAAATGTGACGCACAAAGGGTTAACACAGTAAGTCAGATATTATAGTGTATATACTTATCAGTCTCGTCGGTTTGCCCTGGAATAGATTTGTATATAACCCAAGAAACACCATATATGTACCCTACACTTTTTACATATGCAATCCAAAATGAGCGACAGTGTAACGTACGACACGGTAGCTATGTCTTGTCGCTAGTTTAGAATGTCTACACGATTGAGAATGGAAATCTTTCTCCCATCACCTCCATTATGCTCTTCCAGTACTCCGAATACAGCAAAATGTTCGTCACTGGTGGACGCGTAAAGGTAGCGCATTTAAATTAACAACCTACTTAAGTGGTATCCCTGCTCTGGCCAATATATAAAACATAAATAGCAGTTATATACTTCTTACCCCTTTTTCCACGATAAAATACTGTACCAAACCTCAATTAAATATTAACTATCCTCCCACATTTTCCGAAATATGACCATTTGATCCACTTTTGTTACCTAGGAATTAAAATAGCAAAGATCTATTTAATCACGAGTCAGAGGTACTGTTTACCTTAGTATGGTGAATTTCCAAGGAGGCAGTCTATTTCACGTATAGCTATGTCTTTGAAACGTCGTGAAATTATATTTTTTAGTTTCTTTTCGTAACTCATATGTTTCTTTCGTAAGTGTTTCCCTTTGTCTTGAAAGACTAAAATTTAATTAGCATGTGGCTACTATTTGTTACAACATAACTAAACCCTTATCTGAATAAATCGTATCCAAATACGAGAAATATTTTATCATTTTTCTTCTTGTCCTCTTCCTTTGGTCTTTATTTTAGAGCTTGAATTTTTGGAACAAATGTTTTACGTGATTATTCCTAAAGTCAATTTTTGAACTTTTTCTTTCTCTTAAAGACCATAAGGCTTTACTAACACATACTAATTACTAAATATTAAGTTGAGAGTTAGTTCTTTCTTTTAACACCTCAATGACGATTGGATTTATATCTCAAATAATGTCAGGTGCACTTTGCTGATATCAAGCTCCATTGTAACGAAACCTAATTGGGCCTTTCGCAAAATTAAATAAATAAATAAGTAGGTGCCATTGCCACTTGACTCTAACAATTTTACTTTGTGCATATCTGTACAACTTGTGACGTTGGGGGCTAGCTAATGCTTCATTCTAAAATGTGTTACACAACTGGCTGGGCGTTTGCTTCACCTCCATTTAAAGTAACTAATACCGCTGCACGCAGCCCCGTTTAATGGTTGCTCAATAAGGCAGTCACATTTGGAATTCTATAAAATAAATTGCTAACACACTGATGACGGGCGCCGGAGATGTCCGTATTACAGCGGCCAGTGGACGCTGAGGGGGCACAGAAATTTCAGTTTTCCTGCACCGGCGTTGTTTACGGTCTGAAGTACTCTCTGTTGGGTAAAGTTTGAACTATTTGCTGGCAAAGAATGAAGTGGGAAGAGTATAGATGTTAGTGTCCGTATATTTGACTACTTGTACGATAACGATAGCTGTGAAATATTCAAGTAAACAAAGGTGATCTTACGTGTCAGAAATCAATGCACAAGATGGCGCGCCATTGGCAACGTGCTGTGTGTGACGATGAAATGTTTCATGATTTATATGCGGATGTACCAAGTGCTGTAGAGAGTGACAACACTGATAATACTAATGATAGTGGCAGTGAGTTTGGGTCCTCTACGTCAGCTAAACGTCGGAAACAGCCACGTGTGTTGGTGAGTGACAGTGGTGATAGCAGTGATGATGAGGTGGACGTTTGTTTACGTGCAATGGATACAAGACAATCCAGTCCCATGTTTGGAACCTTTGACCGTCAGCCAGGCCTTACATTTATTTCCGATCATCGACTTAGTATTTCAGAGGTTGCAGCTCGCTTTTTTTGGTGAAGGATTATGTGGTATTTTCGTAACATAACCTAAACTACATCGCAGTCAGAATTTACATAATTGCCCGCATCTCGTGGTCGTGCGGTAGCGTTCTCGCTTCCCACGCCCGGGTTCCCGGGTTCGATTCCCGGCGGGGTCAGGGATTTTCTCTGCCTCGTGATGGCTGGGTGTTGTGTGATGTCCTTAGGTTAGTTAGGTTTAAGTAGTTCTAAGTTCTAGGGGACTGATGACCATAGATGTTAAGTCCCATAGTGCTCAGAGCCATTTGAGCCATTTACATAATTATAAATATAATTATAAAGCATTACCCAAGACACTAAAGTGCGCCGACATTTCAGATGTTGAAATGAAACGATTTTTAGCCTTCATACTAGTTAGAAAGGACAGTTATGGGCATTGTTGGAGCACAGACTCTTTGATCGAAGCTCCTATCGTCAGACAGCTGATGAGCCGTAATCGATGGGGACAGATATGGAACGTATGGCATGATCCAGCAGACAGGCTCTATAAGGTCTAACCAGTTCTCCTGAGTTTTTTCAGACCGTGTAAAAATCCATCCAGAAGATATCACTTGATGAGGTCATGATACCTTGGAGAAGCCGCCTGTTGTGTAGGACCTATAACCCTGGAAAGCTGGTGAAATATGGCCTACTTGTGCGAATGGAATGTAAGGCCCCAACAGTTTACATATGTAACATGGACATATACAGTTTACATATGTAACATGGACATATACAGTGGGGAAGGGAAAAGCCAGGACAGAAACTATTTTTTCTGTATCGACACGACACTGAGACATCTGGCATGATGTCTATGAGGGCAACCGCTGTAACAGTCCCGCCAGAGGTCCGAGTCCTCCCTCGGGCATGGGTGTGTGTGTGTGTGTGTGTGTGTGTGTGTGTGTGTGTGTGTGTGTGTGTGTGTGTGTGTGTGTTGTTGTTGTTGTTAGCATAAGTTAAAGTAGTGTGTAAGTCTAGGGACCGATGACCTAAGCAGTTTGGTCCTTAGGAATTCACACACATACTATAACAGTGTGATACTACAAGTAACCTGCTTGCACAGAAGACTACGGTCCGTGTGGAATTAAGGTTGAATAGGGGACATCCACTTGAGTTTGCAGCTGCTGTAAACAGACTTAAGAAAGGGGAAAGCATGTACTGCCGGAAGAGAGATGACCTTTTAGAAGGTTGGAGGGACAAGCGGGTGGCGCGGATAGTTATCATTGTACGCCCAGCTATGACGAAGAGTATAGAAATCAAAAGAAGTGTTGTGAAGAAGCCAGACTGTATCCTTCAGTACAATAAATACATGAATGGCGTGGACAAAGCAGACCAGTACTTGTCGTAATACTCAATCCTGAAAAAGTCTGTCCAATGGAGCAGGAAGGTAGTCCTCAGGTTGGTCGACTGTGTCCTATTCAGTAACTTCATAGTGTATGGAACACAGAACCCTGAAAATAAGATGACGTACAATTCATTCCTGTTGGATACAGCCAGATACAGGGTAACACGTCAGCAGCCAGAAGTGAATCGTCAAGGGGATGATGGAGGAGATGAAGATCCCATGAAAATTCACTCTTCTCGAACACCTAAACAGGACCACCCGCAAAGACTGGCAGGGGATATGCGGAAACACATATTGGGAGCATGTTGGATCAGGGGATCACGCACCAAGAAATACCTTTCCAAGCCCTAGAAAGTTTACAGCGCACAGGAGTTGAGGTAGGAAACCCGCTATATCTGCTCGTTCTGCAAGGTACCTCTTTACAAGGGAGTGTACTTTGAGAAGTACCACGCATTTAAGAACTACTAGAACATCTGGTGCGTAATAATTCTTCGTGTGAACGTGATGTGATCAATAGAACAAAATAATAATTACGCTCTAAAATAATCCTATCCACAGGAGGTGCCTAAGACATCTGGCTGATGGATTATGATTATTATATGTACATGAAGTTCACAATTACACTCCAATTACATTTTATAAAAAGTAGTAATTTTCTGCATGCATTAAAAATTATTGTGTCATAATGCGGAGAAACGTTTTCTGTTCAAACACTAAAAGCGTAAAATAGAAAGACGCAAAGTTGATAAGATGTAAATTGGTTTATTGCCCGATGCAAAAGCACAATAGTTAGCCCAAAAAAAATCCTGTTACTTATAGACAAGTGACGCTATCGAAAGAAGATTAGAGGGCCTGCAAGACAGCTATGTTGTGCTTGCAAATCAGGCAGCACACAATACCTATCTGATCCTTAACGTGTTAAATTAAAAGCAAATAAGGCTTAGTAGCAACTCAAAAATCCGGTAATAATGACGTAATGCCTGCTACAATAAGAAATGTGCTCTTGAGCATCACATACATACTCAAAGCAACACAATATGCCCATACTACTGTATTCCGTGAAAACCGAAACCACTGTCCCTCGAAATGGTTCTGCGCAGGATCACTACAATAGGCCGGAACTGATCGGAATTTATGCCGATTATGATCGGTTTACCACCATCGGAGGCTTCACGAACCCAATATTCTCCTAATTCTGTACCTTTGGTCTAGCCACTAACTCGAATTCCGTTCCTTATCCAATGGTAAACGAACAATATACGCCAATAGCTGTAGGGACCCGCGAAAACTCGATTTGGAAGCTCATTCTGAATCAACCTGTCAGCCTTTCAGTACTCACCTGAAGCCAAGCTCTGAAGCAGAGTTACGCAGTCTCCCTCTGGTAATTCGACTATGCTAACATTAAAACTGATCTATACTTGGTCTGGCAATTTGGCTATGAACCATTAAAATTTGACAAACGAGCAGCGCTACTAGTACATTGTAACAAAGCATCGTATTTGACGACCTTCAGCGTATCTTTCAGCGGTCGGCTGCTGGCTTATTACGTACTCTTTGGAACCACGATGTTTCAGCATAACTGGATATTCCAAGCACCATCACTTCGCGATATCTTTCTCCCTTCCTTTAGTCTACTGCAATTTACAGCAAGAAATCAGAAATAAATTATATGAACCTTGAAATGGGATTCTTGTATCCTCATTTTTGGTCGGTGAATAAGTCTGGGCGACATGTCTTTCCTTTTCCCGATCCAAGCGCCACGTAAATTTTGGCACGTTACAATATCTTGGGCCAACGTAACTTAAGCTCACAATTACTTCATAGGGAATAAGAATATTTGAGAGTGAGAGCATTTAATGACTTCAACAAACTTTACGCACAATTTCAAAAATATAGAAACTTTTTCTCGCTGACATCACCCACAAAATAATGAAAGGAAATGAGATTATCGCTTACATTTTCGCTGTTCATAGTAAAATATCATCAGATATGAAGTTTTAATTTATTACTTCTTTACTACAAACTCTACTTGCAATACATTTTGCAAGCAGTATCCGTACGTAACACTGCATGCCCCTGCAAAATTATATCATCGTACGACCAATATTTCCGGAGATATTATGTCATAATAATTAAGATCCGTTTTATATACAGGAGTTGAATTCTTTAAAGACTCAGTGGTGAGGGATAACTAGTTTTTTCGTATTCTCCAAGTAGAGCATTGAGCACTGAAACTGAACCACCATGAAAATGCTGTACAACAAACCTCAGATTGCAAAGGAGTGTATTACACGCTTGAAAACTCAATTGATGCGGATTTCAGCGCGATTGCGCAATGTAGGTAGGAGTAATGTCACGTATGTTCTCTCTGGCGAGTGTTTCAGGGGAATAGTAAATATCTTAGGAGATGGTAATATAGAATAAGTGGAATAAGATATTCGATTTGTATCCAGTTTCTTATTGGTAACAAATATACAGCTGTTAGAATGTAAACCAAACAGATACTAGAAGAAGGCGTCAAGCAAAGGCAAATGATTAAGTTCAAGGTTGATTGTCGTAAATTTGACCTTTGACTTCAGTGCCCTTTCGAACTCCTTTGACAACACGGAATACGGGGAGTAGCTCACAGTTGGTTCACCTCTTACTTTAGCAACAGACAGCAAAAGGTCATTCTTCACAATGTTGAGAACGGCTGTCATGTTTGGTCTGAGTTGGGTACGGTCAAGTGGGGGGATGCTCAAGGGATCAGTGTTGGGGCACTCGTGTTCCATATTTATATAAATGATATGCCCTCTAGTATTACGTGTAACTCTAAAATATTTGTTTGCTGATGACACTAGCTTGGTAGTAAAGGATGTTGTGTGCAACATTGGCTCGATTTCAAATAGTGCAGTTCATGACCTAAGTTCATTGGTTGTAGAAAACAAACACTAAATCACAGTAAAACACAGTTTTTAGAGTTTCTAACACACAATTCAACAAAACTTGACGTTTTACTTTCACAAAATTGGCACATGATTAATGAAACTCAGCAGTTCAAATTTCTAGGTGTTCAGATACATAGCAAACTGTCGTGGAAAGCCCACGTCCACGATCTTGTCCAAAGACTTAATGGTGCCATTTTAGTGTTCGAACGGTATCTGGAGTGAGCGATCGTTCGACACGAAAATTAGTCTATTCCTTGCTGTAATTTCTTTTTAACAATATTAGTTTATTCCCAAGAATAAACAGCTTTCACTCAGTTAATATTCGGTAGAAATCAAACCTGCATTTGGATCGGACTTCCTTAACTCTTGTGCAGAAATGTTTGCAGTATACTGCTGCAACCATTTTCAATAAGCTACCTCTTTAATTCAAAAATCTTAGCAGTAATCCACGCGCTTTCAAATCGAACTGAATAGTTTCCTCATGGGTAACTCCTTCTATTCCGTCGAGGAGTTCCTTGAAAAATTAAGCTGACTCCTGTTGTATTGTTGACTGCGTTTACTTAAACTTATGGATTGACTTTTCTCGGGTTCATAAACATTTTTATTTTCATCTGTTATTACTTTTATGTTGTAATTTCATGTAATCACACGTTCCATGACCTTGGAGATTTGCTCCTCAATTTGGTCCTACGGAACTTGGCGTGTAAAAAAATAAAAAAATAACACCACATGTTGTTCTGAGGTCATCTTGGAGTTATTTTGCGAGAGAAGCACTATTCTCAATCCGAACGATCAATTCGCCTCTTGTGTTACTATCTGTTTGTAGACTTCGCCATTCAACCATCTGTGCAAAAAAAAGCAATAAAGGTAAGATTCAGGGACCCTGATGGTCATTTCCGCTGATCCACCTTTTGTAGAACTTTAGATTTAAATGCTGTGTCACCTGGAGATTGGAATATGCTGATGGAACATACCTATCCCCGTAGTCAACGGAACCTCTTCCAGTAATAATGGATGCTCCTTTCGAAGGAAGTCTTAGGTAGGTGGCTGTCTACGACGATGCGTTAGTCTCACGGAGTTGAATGAAGACAGACTAACGCACGTGAACCTGGTACTCTCCAGTTAGGAAAACGTGCTTGTAGAGAAATGCAGCATTAACATATTTTTAGGTGACCATTTTCCTCTGAAACTGTCACGCAACATATTTCTGAATATTTTCATGCTCATTCCCCTTGATCAAGTATTATTGGCAGTGCATAATAATTGCTATCAAGATTCAGTGGCTCCAGTGACTGTTCCGTTTCATTGCTTTCTTTGCGTTTCTTTCTTTTTAGTACGAAGAAGACACTTCACTGTTAGGAGCCTACGAGATGGCTAGCAAAAGAGAAGCCAGCTGCCATAAAAACGTTCAGAATATGAGGCGAAGTAACAGCCTCTCGTAAACAGACTCGCATTCGTGCCCATCCCTCACTCGCGGTGCAGAACAGAGGACGCGTCTTTCTGTCGAAAAAACACAACGTTGTTCGTAGAAGCATTTTGGCAGGTTAAGGAACCTCTAGACAGGCATCGCTTCACAGAGGCTAGCGTGTGAATCTTCGTTACCTCAGGCACGACGAATCCAACTTTCTGATTGGTTCTTACTATTATCTTTCGCAGAGCACGCACTTCTCAGTCGTCCCTACGAAACTGCCGCGTCATAGGTCTGTTTCAAAATTGTACCGTGTAGTGGAGGAGATTTTCCCACCCCAGAGTACTGTTGGTTAGAAATAGCGGCCGCCCGTTGTGGCCCAGCGGTTCTAGGCGCTTTAGTCCGGAACCGCGCGACCGCTACGGTCGCAGGTTCGAATCCTGCCTCGGGCATGGATGTCTGTGATGTCCTTAGGTTAGTTAGGTTTAAGTAGTTCCAAGTTCTAGGGGACTGATGACCTCAGATGTTAAGTCCCATAGTGCTCCGAGCCATTTGAACCATTTTTTGGAAATAGCGAAAATCTTCCACAAACAGAAAAGTTACAAAATGTCGAAAAAGAGGCTTTTGCAGGGTAAAGGCTTCTCGCAGGTCAACGGAAGGATGATGATTTCTTGTTCAGAAGTAAATACGTGATGCTGGACGACTGACGAGAAGAGCCTTGTGGTCGCACAGAATAATGTTTGTACTGAGCTCTGAGTGCAGGGATACGCCGGAATTCAGAGTCTCTAGGCGGCGCGCCACAGCCTTGCGCAATTACGGTACGAGTTTGTAAGGTGGGCCACCGTTGCGATCACTGAATCCGTAGGGACGCGATATTAATTCACTCCCTTCAGGAGCCAGTTATTACGATCCGATACTTCGCAGCCGGCTTGTTTGCTTTCAGTATGCACTTTCGCGAGTTCACTGGTGCTCTGTCCTATTTTTCCGTGTTCTTCCTGTGATTTACAAACCATGGTTACAGTCAGTAGTTATATTCGTGAATTAACTGTATAGCATTGCGTTTACCATGTTCACCCACCTGTGCCAAGTTTAAAGGTCAGTAGTAGACCTATTTAAGTATTAAATTTTCAATTATTTGCCTTAGTGAGTAACTCACGTGTTTTGCTTTCCGATAATAAACCTACTTAGTATACTGACCAATTGTTTTTCGTGTGGTACCCATGCTTGACTGGGCCACCCCTGTCAACCAGTATTCAATAAGACGCTTCCATTGTTCGACGTTATTATTTCCTTTGATTATTTCGCATGATCATACGGGGTGCTTTCCTTCTCTGTAGATCACCAGAGACCGGAATATAGCGTCATAGGGGTATGCAAAAAAAGCACAACCAATAACTCACAATATCCATTACAAATCCCGTACACAAATACCATATTGACTTACCCACCATTTGTAAATACGTGGGGTATGCTGAACTTAACAGCGCTATTAGCCAAAAAATCAGTCACTGTTGAAAATACAGTTACATACATTCAAGTACAGCTTCACAATTTGATCTTCAAAACATATGACAATCGGTAAATGAACTCGCAGCGACTGGAGTGAAATAAAAACTTATCTGTGAAATGAACTGTGCAATGTTTTAATCGAATTAGTCTGTGCAGTCACTCTCAACCTAAAACACGAAATATTTGATGAGGCGGACATCAGCAACTGAGGAACATATTTATAGAATAAAAGCCCTTTCAGTTGCCAGTAATTTTGTTAATATAGTCCACGACTGGTTTCGAGGCTTAAAGCTTCACCTTCAGGTGCCACCAAATAATTACAGGAACATAAAAGTGTGGCCCGGCCAGTTTCTAAACTCAATGCAGCATCTTCAGTTGCAACCAAACAATTATGGGAACACAAATGTGTGGCCGGACCGCCATACATTTGTGTTCCGATAATTACTTAGTGGCACCTGATGAGGAAGCTTTAAGCTAGAAACCGGTCGTGGAATACAGTAGATTAAGAAAATTACTGGCAACTGAAGCGGTTTTTATTCTATAAACCTCCTAAAATATTTACTATTTCTGCTGAAAGACGCCGTATAATGAAAGACTGAGCAGCTGGTTTCTCGTTTAGAAATTGCATCTCAGTTTTCCACGTCTTTGAGAAGACCGCATTATGCCTCGTATAAGAAGCAGAAGCGACGTCTAATATATGGCGGAATCCAACAGCAGCAGAATGATGGCTCAAGACTAATGTGTATCATTCCGCGATATTTATTGTCACATTCACCGGGATCCCATGACTGTCAAACGAGTATGGAAAACATGGATTTAGCATGGGTATAGTCAACGTCGTACACGCGAAAAGCCCCCAAGAAGATAGACCTATTGCTCGCTTGGTGATGCAGGATGGTGCAGTCACGCCGCGTACGTGGACTCAGGAAAAAGATTTATTTGCATCAAGGCATGTATGCGACAACGTCTGGAGCGCAACGGCCTGTCAGCACATAGACGAGACTTCAGAGGCGCGCGTAACAACACAGGACACGCGAATGGCACCACCGCGTCTTTACAGGCACCTACAAATTTCTGTGTATAATCTTCCTACCATATGAGCACAGTAAGTAAAATTTCTATATTTTCTCCGTTACTGCTGTTGAGATATTAATGTCCAATAGTGTATTTTAGGTGGATTTGGAGAAGACGTCAAGTGAGTTGTTACGTTCTTTGATACCGCAATGTAGTTAGCTCAGAATGCTGCACAGGCAAACAAAGAAAACTGTGCGTTGCTCACTTCGCATACCTGATAAATTTCCAATGAAAGCAGGAGTACATCGCCAGCCAGCAAAACTTTCGCCACTGCTGTTCATCTGGGTCAAAGACACCGCCACGGGAGATCTGGAACAGAATGTACCCTCAAGCTTGCTGTACATGTATGAACTGGTGATCACTGCTTTCAGCAGAGGTGAATTGAAACGACAGATCGATGTATGGTATGTTATAGTCAGACTGGACTCCCACTGAACAACTCAGTTCTGGAAGGTTGAAACTAAAAGTGTAAATCAAAGCAGAAACTCCACACTTCACATAAATTGCAGTCTAACACAAACTTGTAGCGCAACGATCATTGTCATACGTTCGACTCAGAAAATTTATGTTTCTTCTATGGCAACTCACCTTCAAGCCAACATGCACGTGTTTTGATTGAGAAAGAGCGTAAGCTATCTGAATATGAATGTATCAATTCGAAACCAGTAACGATGCGTTTTTAGTAAAGAGAAATAGACCCAATTTGTGGGTGCTTGCAGCTGCGTAGTGTCAACATTTTGTATTACATAGCAGGCACGGTTCTCCAATCGCGTCATTAGATGGAAAAGTTTTGTGAGAACCACGTCGCGTGCCCTTCAGGTATTCCCACTTAAATTCCCCGAAAAGTTCTGTTACACTTCCGTATGAGCTACAAGGGGCTTCCGACCTCTTACGATCCTAACAACGAATCTCTGAACTCGTCCGATTTCTAACATGATCTTACTGTATTTTTTCAGTTGTCTAATTTTAGGGTGCGTGGTGTAGTGTTGAAATATATGGCGTCGTTTGCTTCTGCCTGTTACATGTGATATGCAGTCGGCTTTATTTACGGCATCATCAATACCATGATAGACAAGCAAGTACAGTGCTCGTCATGCATCAGGTGTCAACTGTGATCACAGTATCTGCATATAAACTGGTGATAAGCTTTGGCCATTGCATTGCAACGGAAGAACATCACAAACAAATTAAAAATGCAGATAAACTGGCGGTATTTATATTTAGAAGGTATCCTAAACAGGATAAGTTGTAGACAAATAGTTTTGTTCTGAGATTCAATTCAAGTCTGCGTTTGATAAGTCATTTATGTACTCTAAGATGTCAACACCTACCACTTTAAAATGATAGAAAATATGTGCCCATCGAAATGAACGTAAGTCTCGTAAAACCGTCTGAGAAATTGTTCCATCGCTTTCGAACACAAACTCATCTAAAATAATGAAACACAAAGGGCTCTAGCAGCTCAGTTTAATCAAGAGGTTACCGCTAACAGTGTGGGAAGGTACTTCATTTACATCGAAAACAGCCTGGAATAACAGACGTTTTCCATATCTGTCCAACTCGCAAAAGCAAACTAACAGAGTCCACGACTCACGAAACAGTACAGTTAATCAGGAAACACAAGTTGCATAGCATATCCCGCAGACTGTCAAGTGCTCAGTTAGTGGAGAGCGCACATGTGAAATGCAACACTTACTCCAAACTCGGCAAACGTGCGCCAGACCGCGCCGATTGCCACCAGGTAAGATCGCCCCAATCGCCGTCATAAAGCTGCGCCCCTCTCGGCACTCCAGAACCGCATGTGGCCCAAAGCTATCCTCCTCTAAACCTACCTCCCTGTTTTTTAAAAAAATCCTGCGTGGAAGGGATAACTCAGAGTTACTGCCAACGTGACCACCAATATGTTATTCCATTTATACGAATACAGGAGAATCCTGCAGAAATGTCCCATTCTTCGTTTACAGAAGATGTCGTAGCATGCAAGACGCTAGTATTGGCTGCTAGGCATGTTCCACCAGGCGCGGTGGTGGGTAAGACGCATTTGATTGGATAATAAAGTGTAAGGCTACGAATTTTCTCAAGGCGGTCGAGCAGATGGGCGGAAGCCCGTTCTTAGATCTGCGTTCAGGGAGGGGGTGGGGCGTGAATGCGTCACAGTTGGTGATACACCAGGGACAAGCAGTGGCCTAGCGGTAGGCAGCCTTCAAACGAGAAAACTGCATTTGCTGACGAAGCGCGGAGGAGGTGTGTACCGCAACCGACTTACGTGAACAGCAGTCCCCTGGGATCGACGTCGCTTCTACAAAGTCTTTGTGGCTGTGGTCAAAGACAGACCACTTGACGAATACCTCCGGGCCCACTCGTTACTTACAAGAAAATGTGAAGCTTTCTTCCCGAGTTAGCAGTCCATGCACTCTCCTAAATAGCCAAGAAATAAGCAGAAAAATGTTCAAATACAGCCCAGCGATATACGAGTATGACTGCCCTCTCAGTGTCTGGGTTCTTAATCGTTATACAGCAATTGCAGGAGGTCTTGTACAAGACTCGTGCAGTTAACTTAATACTAACACTGAAATGAGGTTACAACGTTTTTATTATTTCACTTGTAAAGGCGCATTTTGCCTGCAAACTTTTACTCCGTTCTCCTCCACGCTGTACGCCCCTCCGTGTCTTCCGGTCCATTCATTATTGCTTACTTCAAAGGAAGAAAAACTCTACTTGTTTCCTTGTTGGTCCGTACCAGCTTCTTTTTTTTAAATCCTGGTAATTCTCCAGCAAACTTGCAAATTGCATAGCCACGTCATCCAAATGTATTGATTCTCATCCTTTCGTGGACATGGGCTATATTCGAACCCAGTTTGCAGGGTACCATCCTGCCGTAGGTGCTTTCGAGTAGTACAGATTGTCATACTTACAACTTTTGCGTCCGTTACATTTCTTCGGAATATTCTGTTACCACTAGTTCCAGCAACCAGCTCCACAGAAGCTTGTAATGTTTATTGTACTCCACCGATGACTGTGGAATAAGTGATAGCTGGCTTCCATGTTGTTCCCTTTGTAAGTGTCGATGAAGTTATGGTGTAAAAACTTCAACGAATCATGATGCAGGGAGCCGATAAATGTTTGGAGATGCAAGGAGATTCGTTTGGGCACTGGCTGTGAAGACTATGTTTCTTTCGTGAAATACGTGCTCTCACTGATGATGTACTTAGAACAATACAACTGGCTGCTCTTACTGAACATGGTGTGAATGTTTACCATTTCCACATCGATAAGTTTTGCAGTTACTTCATTTCCATGACGGGTAACTCCTTTTTAACTGATTACTACTCTTAATGAATATTACTGACATGCTTGACCAATAATGATCAACTCTAAAAAACTGTAGTTGTGTGATCCACTCTTGTAACATCGATTAGAGTTCTTAAAGCATGGGAAACTTTATACTTAGCTGCCGTAACACGCACGTATGCCCCAAAATGTGATTATAACTTACCTTTAATGTCTGATTATGAATGGATCTATTTCAGGACACAGGTTTTGAATAAGTTTAAACACTTTAGGACCAGTGTTTGCAGTACGAAAAGTCTTGCGCTCGACATCATCCGATATTTGGCGTGTGGTGAAATATCGCTGTAGTCTGGAAATATATTAAGGCTGGAAACGGTGGTGGGAGCTTCTTAAAATTTCCTTGGCCGTTTTTCTTTCCTTTTTGAAGTTCGGCGAGTCATGTCATGAGTATCTCTTGAGTGTGGATAGCTGTTGTAAAAATGAGACTATTGGCTACGACACTTCAGGTTGAATCTCTTGTGAGAAATGAAAGTTGGAACAGTACACTAATTTCTTAGGAATCTTCCTGAAAAGGAACAGCAGTTCCAAAAACAACTTTCTTATATGACACGCGGAAGTAGTATGTTGCGGCAAAAAATTGTTTACATGCGCTTGGCCGGTCATAGTGGCCGAGCGGTTCTAGGCGCTTCAGTCTGGAACCGCGAGACCGCTACGCTCGCAGGTTCGAATCCTGCCTCGGGCATGGATGTGTGTGATGTTCTTAGGTTAGTTAGGTTTAAGTAGTTCTACGTTCTAGGGGACTGATGACCTCAGAGGTTAAGTCCCATAGTGCTCAGAGCCATATTTTTTTTTTTTTTTTTTTTTTTTTACATGAGCTTGTACTCGCGAATTTGTTTGCCATTTAGTAGTCACTCATTTTATGTTGGCAATTCCTTTGAAAAATAGTTGAATCCTCGTCGCGAATTTTACGCTGTATTCATCAAATATATTTGGTTCCCAACATAAAGAAAGCAAGAAGCAAATTCCGTAGCAGAGAAAATAGTTGTCGTACTGAAGTTGACGTCCTGCCATGCTCAGAATTAGGAGGGTCGTAATTAATACTAAAACAGTTGTAACATGGGGAACAATTATGGAACAATTAACAATCATTTAACAAAATTAGATGCACAGCAAGTACGCATCTTAATCTGATGAAGCCGCGTAGCAACTGAAGTTCTTAACACTGGTCTAACGTAACTCGGTGTATGATGACTGTCAAATACAATACGAGGTTCAGTCATGGACTGTTGTTGGTTGACAGTCTATTAGTTCAGGCTCTGGTAATGTTAACACTTTCATATTCGGCGTTTACTAGCTACACGTTGATAGCTCCCTGAGTTATAACTGTGACATGGACATCTATTCTCCGCAAGTCACGTTACGGTCCGTGGCAGAGGGTATTTTGTGTACCAGCGTGTCTTCCCTCGTTTCCTGTTCCACTCACATACGGTCTGCAGGAAGAACGATTGCTGGTAAGACTCCGTGTGGGTTCGAATCACTCTGACTTTACCTTCACGGTCTTTTCGCGAGATATACTTAGGGGGAAGCAATATATTGGTTGACTCTTGTAGGAACGTACGCTCTCGGAATTTTAACAGTAGACCAGAACGTTATTCATAAGCCTCACCTGCGGCGTATGCACTGGGGTTGTCTGAGCAGCTCCGTGTCGCTTTCACGCTTACCAAACAAACCTTTAACGGAACGTGCTGCTCTGCTGTGGATCTGCTCCATTTCCTCTGTCAGTCCTATCTGGTACCGGCGAGCATTTGTCGAACGAGTGTTTTGTGAGATGATGACGTGAGGCAAATGACGACCTGCTGCTGCTGGTGACTGGATAACGGATCAGCAACTGGTGATCTGAAAGGACTTTGACAACAGGACGAGTGAGGGTGTGGCGGAAGAGTGTTCCAACTGCGAACAATTTTAACGGACGACGGAAGTAGTTCCTAGTACCAGCGCCGTCTGTAGCGGCAGACATTCTCGTAGCTATCGCCAAGTGGAGCGAAGTATTTGTAAGTCTTACAGCGGAAGCATAGTGTAGTCACTGTTTTGTTCGCCATCTGTGTGGCGACTGACTAGGACAGCATGTTGCCGCCCCCTGTATATCGTAGTGGATGCCACGGTGCAGCTCTGTATTTTTCACATGACCAACCATTGCCAGACGTGAAAGAAGTGATAAGTGACAGACAAAATTCTAGGACTTGGCGTCAATCAAACCCGCAACCTCTGCATTTACAGTCTGACACTCTACCAACGAACCACACACATTCAGTAAACAAGTACGTTTAAAGAAGTAGACAGTTTGCATCTCAATAACAAAAAAACGTATTTTCATGAAATATAGCAGCGTACGTTCTTCATCGAGCCTCACCACGTTAGACGTCAACAATAGATTTGTAAATCTGTTGCGTCTGTACTTAAAACTAGCCAACTATAGCCTTGATGGCACATTCTTTTCCAGTGCCGAGGCTTTTAAATTAAATGGCTCTGAGCACTATGGGACTTAACATCTGACGTCATCAGTCCCCTAAGAACTACTTAAGCCTACCTACCCTAAGGACATCACACACATCCATGCCCGAGGCAGGATTCGAACCTGCGACCGTAGCGGTCGCGCGGTTCCAGACTGAAGCGCCTAGAACCGCTCGGCCACAACGGCCGGCCCGAGGCTTGTAAAACAATGGCAAGCAGCAGGTTATTGTTATTATCCTCGAGCGCGGTTTTACCTATTTTGCATAGCTTACGAGAAACTATACGAGCCTTACGTCAACTTGCTGGGGAATAGGCTACAAAAATACCTAGGCGACAACAGCACGTGCAGATTTAAACCGCAGCACGCAGTATGTGCAGGAATGCTTACTGCTCCAGAGGCGGAGAATGTTGCTCTGCTAGTCACGTACTCGACTCACTAATTCAACCAGCCAGAGGCACTTCGCCAGACGACTGTCGTCTTCAAACAACTACTAATATTATGTAATGCGCTCTTTGATACATCCATTGTTACGACTGCGTCGTGCCGCTATTTAACTGTTTCTGAAGTTTTTGTGAGCCCTTCTTCTGCAGTGGACGCCATAATATGTTTCGTTTTATTGGGCAAAGCTACCGACGTTAACATCTATTATTGAAAACGTTCATTTCACAGCCATTGGCAGATGCATTTAATAAAATGTTCAGATGTGTTGCACGTGCGCAAAACGTGTTCTTTGTACAGTTATTAGTACGCTGCACAGCACTGCACTGCACACAAACACTTGTATTTTCCAGGCGCAATTTCGTCCGCCGGAGACTATCGCAAAAGTTTTCCATCTACTCGAAAACTGTCTGTAATTGTCAGTTAATGTGTGTCAGTGCCTAATGAATGAGGAAGAAGGACTTACAGTTACTTTGTTGGCACTTTAATTAGACAAGATTCTCAGGCGAGTATGGAGTTAGATGATGCGCTGATATCAAGTCTTCTTACGATGGGAACGAGCTTCCCATGTATCAAGTTGCCTCTCTCTTTCCTAGAGCCAAGAGGTTAATTCTCCATTCTCTTACATCATTTTATCAGAATGAAACGTAATATTCCCCACGGCACACTTCGTAACCGACCGATTCGTTACGTGTCGTACGCTGGACATAGGTGAGCTCGCCTGTCGTTATTTTAACGATGGTGAAACAAAGTGCTTCGTACAACCCGACCACGATATTATTGCACTTCGCCGCCCTTGGCCGTTATGGGAAACACACAGTGACGCTACAGTAAACAAGCACAGTGATGACAAGAAGAACGCATCGCATTGTCAATGATTCGATGGCAATTTTGCATATACTGTAAGTGGTTCAGTGTGTCTTCGAGAAATATTTCTATAAAAACTCAGGATAAACCAATCAGAGGGGGTCTCACTCCCAGGTGAAATAATAATGTGGTCGACTGGTCAAATCTCTGTCCTTCTCTACATAAAAACGAATGTTTGTTTATCTATTTGTCTTCTATGCGCTCCTGTACGACGAATCTGACTGCGGTGAAACTTTGATGAGTTGTTGTACGCACAACGTCGAAGGTTTCTTCCAAAGGGATGGGGTGAGGGTGAAAAGGGGGTGAAAATGCAGCATAACCCAAAAACGTCTGGAGAAATTTCAACCATTTTTGGTATATGCGTCATCATTATTTGTATAAAACTGCGGGTCGGATAAGGTTCTACTACCCCTAGGGGTGGGGGGGATGAGAAGGGGTGACATGTAAAAATGTCCAAACACAACCTGTTGGTATATATTCCCTGCACACACACATACATACATACATACATATAAGAGGTGATCAAAAACTCTCCGTTTGAGAGCGGTGCTGCAGCGTATATGCAACGCAGCCCGATTCCAATGTGACTACACTCCTGGAAATGGAAAATAGAACACATTGACACCGGTGTGTCAGACCCACCATACTTGCTCCGGACACTGCGAGAGGGCTGTACAAGCAATGATCACACGCACGGCACAGCGGACACACCAGGAACCGCGGTGTTGGCCGTCGAATGGCGCTAGCTGCGCAGCATTTGTGCACCGCCGCCGTCAGTGTCAGCCAGTTTGCCGTGGCATACGGAGCTCCATCGCAGTCTTTAACACTGGTACCATGCCGCGACAGCGTGGACGTGAACCGTATGTGCAGTTGACGGACTTTGAGCGAGGGCGTATAGTGGGCATGCGGGAGGCCGGGTGGACGAACCGCCGAATTGCTCAACACGTGGGGCGTGAGGTCTCCACAGTACATCGATGTTGTCGCCAGTGGTCGGCGGAAGGTGCACGTGCCCGTCGACCAGGGACCGGACCGCAGCGACGCACGGATGCACGCCAAGACCGTAGGATCCTACGCAGTGCCGTAGGGGACCGCACCGCCACTTCCCAGCAAATTAGGGACACTGTTGCTCCTGGGGTATCGGCGAGGACCATTCGCAACCGTCTCCATGAAGCTGGGCTACGGTCCCGCACACCGTTAGGCCGTCTTCCGCTCACGCCCCAACATCGTGCAGCCCGCCTCCAGTGGTGTCGCGACAGGCGTGAATGGAGGGACGAATGGAGACGTGTCGTCTTCAGCGATGAGAGTCGCTTCTGCCTTGGTGCCAATGATGGTCGTATGCGTGTTTGGCGCCGTGCAGGTGAGCGCCACAATCAGGACTGCATACGACCGAGGCACACAGGGCCAACACCCGGCATCATGGTGTGGGGAGCGATCTCCTACACTGGCCGTACACCACTGGTGATCGTCGAGGGGACACTGAATAGTGCAAGGTACATCCAAACCGTCATCGAACCCATCGTTCTACCATTCCTAGACCGGCAAGGGAACTTGCTGTTCCAACAGGACAATGCACGTCCGCATGTATCCCGTGCCACCCAACGTGCTCTAGAAGGTGTAAGTCAACTACCCTGGCCAGCAAGATCTCCGGATCTGTCCCCCATTGAGCATGTTTGGGACTGGATGAAGCGTCGTCTCACGCGGTCTGCACGTCCAGCACGAACGCTGGTCCAACTGAGGCGCCAGGTGGAAATGGCATGGCAAGCCGTTCCACGGGACTACATCCAGCATCTCTACGATCGTCTCCATGGGAGAAAAGCAGCCTGCATTGCTGAGAAAGGTGGATATACACTGTACTAGTGCCGACATTGTGCATGCTCTGTTGCCTGTGTCTATGTGCCTGTGGTTCTGTCAGTGTGATCATGTGATGTATCTGACCCCTGGAATGTGTCAATAAAGTTTCCCCTTCCTGGGACAATGAATTCACGGTGTTCTTATTTCAATTTCCAGGAGTGTATATAAGCATCGACAAGTGTGCACTTGTGTCCTTCCGACGAGCGAGCGGTAAATGTGGAAACGTCCAGTATGGTGAAAGTATTACCAAATGCCTCCAGACGGGACCAACGTGCTGTTCGTCTTTCTTTAGCTGCCAGACGACAGACAGCAGTACACATCTGTTGGAGAATGAAGACTGTGCATGGGACACCACGCCTGTCCAAAACTATCGCCGTGTAACGGTGCGCCAAGTCCCACGCTGGTCGCCATTCGACACAAGACACCCCCATATGCCAAATGTGGTAAACGCAGCAGTTACGCCAACTCAAGTGTGAGACACTGGAGCACCCGTCGTACAGTTCCTACCTCTTCCCACGCCTTCAGTCGCCTCAGAGACCTGTCGGACGAGGATGTGCAGCAGGCCGTCACGGACTTCCTGGCGCTCCAGGATGCGGTGTTTTATCAGACGGCATCTTCAGTCTTGTGCGTCGGTGGGATAATTGCCTTAATGCTCAAGGCAGGGCGATTTTGCTTGATTGGCATACCGATTACGGACTGTGCGATCTTCGAACGAAAACTTTTTGATCGCCCCTTATAGATTGCTTTTGTTAGCTTTCATTTGTCTAAGAAACTTGTTTCCTCAAAGTTTGAAATTGGAAGTACTGAATAATTGGATTCAGATCTACCTGCTATGAAAACAGCCGGTCTTTTTGCTCCCTTTATGAGTGGGTACTTTTATTCAAACCAAATTATAATTGCTGAAGAACTGAATTTAGCAAGGTCACAAGTCTCAACTTATTGTTTTTTGTTGCCTATTTTTATAAACCGTTTTGAGTTCCTGAATGATTTGAATTCTTTTCATTTTTTAATCTCAGTAGCTCACTAAATGTTAAGTTGTGTAGTAAAATTTTGTAAATTAAATAATAAATCTTAAATACTGTGTTATAGACTTTTAATGGGGAAATGCGTCGAAAATGCTATGTTTATAGGGTAGTTACCACAAAATTAACCTGGTAGGGGTCGCAGCACAGGCTCAGACACGAGGTCTGTAGGTACGAAAAACGGTATTGGGTATGAGTGCAGTCACATGTTTGCCATTATCTCACCAGCAAGAGAACGGATTCATCGCTGCCAGCAGACGCGTACAACCATTATACATGGAAAGGAAATTTGTGGTAATTTCCTATGAGACCAAACTTCTGAAGTTATCGGTCCTTAGGCTTATTCTCTACTTAAGGAAGGTAGGACGTCAAATGGGCCGACTTGGAGCAGGAGAGGAACCACAGGACATTTTAATTTCCACTGTCTATACTTTTACAAATAAATTCATAAATCTTTGTCAGCATGACCAGGAATGATTCAGGATTCACACTCATAGCAGTGGAAGCTCAAAACAAAATATTTGTTTTTTTTTACATGTGAAATTTCATAATTTTTTTCACTTAGTATTGGCTGCATTTGTTGCTATAGGTACACTTTTCTTCATAAGTAAGAGTGAGTCTTCGATGAATTTTTCACAGCATACAAACCATACTTACAGGTGTATGAAACTCCAGAATTTTCCAAATCTATTGAAAACTGTTGTAAAAATTGAGATAATTAGGTATGAAATTTGAGATTTTTTTCTAAAAATGAAGTTTAAAATGTAACAGCCTATACATTGATTCATAAATTAAATAAATTCTAGAGCTTCATACGCCTGTAAGTATGGTGTCTAAGGAGGAACGGTCAGTTTTCACTGATATGACAGGGATAACCATTCGAAGCAAACGGTCAAGTAAACAAGAGCTCTAGAATGCATACCTTAACAGCTCTCAGCATTTCTTCAGTAGAAGAGATGTGTTTCGCAGTAGCGAAGATGAAAAAGTGTTTGTAGCTCTTAAGTTATGCACTTCTCAGCCAATATTGACTATACTTTTTTAATTCTAGTGATTATCCCTGTCAAGTCCCTGGATATTGACCATTCCTCCTAGACACCCTGTACAACGGATGGGCAAAATGAAACTGGCGCGTAAATACTCCATGCACCTTGAGGTAGGCAACCCAACTTACATCATTCATATCTGGGGCCAGATGATGTAATTCGGGTTGCCTTCCTTAAGGTGCATGCAATGTTTTTTGGGCCAGTTTTACTTTTCCCACCCTGCAGTTACGAAGAGAAAGACAACTGGCCGCCTCCGTGAGGTTGAACTCAATACAAATGTGTCTCTAAAATGTCGAGACACTGAGAACGACGGGTATGAGAGACATTGGACCAATCACATCAGTCGGAACTGTGCTACTCTCTTTAAAAACGAATTCTATACATACAAAATCGTGTGTGTTTATAAATCGCTCGAAGCTAGTTTTGCCGAATGTGACACTTTCGCTGACCGAATACTTTAGTTTCTTCTTTTTCGCGGTGTTGCACTGACAGTGAGGTGCATGTTCACTTGTATAGTAATATGACTAAGCTAGCTGTTGATTTGTCATCCGAAAGTCGATACGAGGAAGACGGCTCTCCAATCTTCACCACTAACGCTGATCTGTGCGTCACTTCGAATGCAGAGATTGTTTGACCTTGCAACGTTTAAGAACGTGATGTAGCTACTCTAGAACTCCATGTCAACATGTTACGTAAATTTTTGAGGCCGAAAAAATTTAAAAAAAAGCTTCCATAACGCGTAAACTCGCGTTCTGCTATGCTCACTCACTCTCCGGATTTGTGTGTTAATGATTTTATCATTTCACCTCGAATCTACTGTTTACATTCGCATACATTGCACTTCATTGGTTGTGGACAAATTCTCAAGAGATTTTGAGAATGGAAGACAGAAAGGCCAAAATTCGATATAAGGCGAGTTCAATTTTTTGTTGCTATTGCATTTGTACCGACCTAGTCGCGATTTACACCGCCTAGCGTTGCTCTAAATGAATTCGTAAAAATATATAATTTTTGTTTGTAGGTTTTAAGCTTCTATTCGATGAGGAATCTCGACATGTGACGCTGTAAAGTTATCGGTGCCGAATCTAGTCCGCAGGTGAGAGCTACCAACGTTGTGTTGCCTTAGTCTACCACTGTTAGTAAACATCGTCACTGAGTGATCAAATTACTATCGCAATTCGAATGCTTGTCGCTTCCCACTGCGTTTTATTGGTTCTTTCGATAAGCCGGATGGGTACTCAGATCGATCCGCACTGGGGCCGGCTTTTTCTTCTTCATGCTGGCATCGTCTCGGTGATGTAGAATGCTTCGCAGCAGGAAATATCCGGACAGGCTTTGCTTTCCGGTAGTGCTAAGAATTTGTTAAGAAGGTTACTGTTCCTTATAAATGATAAAAGCTATTTATATCACCTTTGTTCATTAAGGTTTGGTGCAAAGCCTATGCACAGTGTTCATATACGGCCATCTGCCATAACAATCGCTACAGCTATGACATGGAGGCTACCAGGTAATTTAGTCCAAGTCTCTTCATTTGATCCTAAGCAAGCTAAGTTGAATTTTTGTGAAGGCCTCCGAAAAAATACTATTGCAGATGAAGCTAGCTCCACTTATGTTCTTCCCCAGTATAGTGAAATATATTAACAGCGACATCAGCGGGAAGAGGAGTGGGGTGGGGTGCTGGTACAGTATACACCTGTCTTGTACTATTACGATAGCAGGAGCTCTAACATCGCTACTTCACCGAGCGACGTGGCGCCAATTCCGGGATGGTTCCTCCGAGAGGGCACGGCTGATTTCACTCCCCATCCTTCCCTAATCCGAGCTTGCGCTCCGTCTCTAATGTCGATGGGACGGTAAACACTGATCTCCTGCTCCTCCTCCATGGCTACTTCCAATTATGTTGGTAAAAATTCAGCCGGGAAAGGCGGACAGTTTCTCACGGACATTTGCATTGGATGCAAGTAGCGATTTGAGTTTTTTTGGTCATATGAATTGCATGTTTCAAAATTTCACACGAAAGCTCAACCTGATTCATATCATTAAGTTTCTGGGCAAATGAGATTAGGAATGGACAACTGGCTCAGTTAGAATAACTCATTCCAAACAGTCTGTTAGTGTAACCTGTTAAATCAGTTGGCGCGAGTGCCACAGTAGTTTCTGTGAGAAGATTAAGATCGATTTCCTTCCACGTACATGCCCAGCTTGCTGCTGTTCCGACCGTAGCGATTTCGACGTCGATGGAATGTCCGCTCCTTCAGCTTCTTGCCTGTGCGTGACGATGGCATTTTCCTTTTCTGAAAACAGTAGAACAAGGAATATAAAAGCAAAATAGGAAATAAATGTGCGGAAGCTGAGCGCGAATTTAAGTATGAGGCTATTGTAGTAAGCGGCGCTGTGATGCCTGCAGCTCTGAGGCTATTGTAGTGTAACGACGCGTGTGACTCAATGATTTTTGTTTGAAATATGACCACGTGCAGACTTCGTCACCTACGTCGTTTACAAAACATTTCAAAAAAATTTTATTTAAATTCTTTTAAAGTTCTCTATAAAAGATTCTTGAACGAAACTGTAATTAAAACACCTTCAATTGAGTCGTTAGTGGAAAGTTACGTCACTCAGTCCTACTGGTTTGCGCAAACTTTTGAAATTTAGATGTCGTTTGTTTCTTCTTGGAAATTATATTCTTGCAAGTTATCTTATTTTTCCCATATTAAAATCAGACTGTAAACCTTTAAGATTCAAAAATCGAAAACAAACTCTTCTGAAAATTAATTTCTTGGAAAAATTCAGTAATAATTCTTCCTCAATATAACTCTTCATAAATAATTCTCGAACACGTATTTATGCTTTAGAGCATACACTGTTTTATTGTCTTCGTATATGCTACATACAGATGTGAACATCAGACTCGACAAAACAGAACTGAACAAAATACAACATGAACTAAACATTCTGTGACGTCATTACAATGGAAAATTACAAATTTTTATTTATTTGAATGTTGGAGGTTCGACGCAACAACCCGGTCACTGCTCTTTGGCCGTTGACCCGCGACGTCTAGTGGCCAGCAATTTTCTTTCTGGTTCCGACAGTGAAGATGCTGTTTCCGCGAGTTGCGCTGCTCTCTCCAAACCTGAAACATACAAAACAAAAATACAAAACTTTAAATATTTTACAAACATAATAAAATATTACAAATACATAAACAAAACACTAAATTAAACTTATATTTACCTGCAAACTGAGCTGATCCTTGTGGATGGGTGACGCTTTAATTTCGCGTCCCATTACACTATGTATGGGTTATAAAATAACGCTCTACTTTACGCAAGCTGGGTATCGTATCTTGCTGATGACACTGTCACTGAGGAATAAATACATAAAGATTCACCAGTTTAATTTTCGAAAGTTTAAACGGGATTTGTGTTTCGTTCTTCAAGAGGAGAAATTGCACATTAAATCATTCTGTTTGGTTCGCTCATAAAATTTACTAGGGGAACGGTCATTCTGTAAGAAACTATCTGCCTTCACCTTTTGTTGCTTGAGGTAAGTCTTAGAGGACTCGTTACGATGGAGGTCATTTGCTTCTCAAGCTTGTGTTATTCGATCCATGATCTGTAACTGCTTGGTGAAATTTACTTCATGAATGTAGCCGGTACAGAAATGCTGTTCGTTTATAATTCAGTTGGATTCACAATCTATTGATCACGCCTGTAACTTACTACAAGTATTTGTATACTTTTAACGTTCTCTGTTTTCATGTACATGTACATGGCGCCTGTCTACAGGTCAGTATGTCTAATAGCGTTAAAATACGAATACTATAGGTGAATAACACGGATAATCACGATGTTATAATTTTATGCTGTATGGGGTATAAGTTTCTAATTCAAAGTTCGTCTGCAGAACACAGCGGGCTGTCAGGAAGAAAAACTTTTCAGATTGATTTTCAGGTTGGTCTATTAGGTCTTTGATTGGAAAATGTAATATTTTTGGCACAGCGTGGTTCACCGCGACTATGGCATGAATGGACAGTAAGCTAGTGTGTACCCCTGCGGGTCCGGGGTAAGAATAGGCCCGAGGTATTCCTGCCTGTCGTAAGAGGCGACTAAAAGGAGTCCATCCCCCTCACGGGGGTAGTTAGCGCCTGCGTCCGGAGACGGACGGTTTCACGACCTATAATCGTGGTCTTTTTGGTTTTTCACTTCTCGTTTCTTCCTTCCTTTTGTTGGTTCCTTTCTTTGCTCTTCTCTACTTCACTGTCTTCCTTACTCTTTCCCTTGACTTCTCCTTGCCTTCTCATTGCCTTTTTCTCCTTGCCTTCTCATTGCCTTTTTCTCCTTGCCTTCTCATTGCCTTTTTCTCCTTGCCTTCTCATTGCCTTTTTCTCCTTGCCTTCTCATTGCCTTTTTCTCCTTGCCTTCTCATTGCCTTTTTTTCCTTGCCTTCTCATTGCCTTTTTTTCCTTGCCTTCTCATTGCCTTCTTCTCCTTGCCTTCTCATTGCCTTCTTCTCCTTGCCTTCTCTGGTCTCCGCCTTGGCGTTTGAGACAGTCTGTCCTCTTTCTCCCTCTCTCTTCTTTTTCCTCTTCTTCCTTCCTCCCTGTGCGTGCCTGAAGGCCGACCCACGCGTTCGCACGCGTAGCCGGTGACGGGGTAACGCGTAATTCCCCGCCCTGGGTAGATATGTAAGGCACGCGCGTACCCCCTGGTAAAGGCCAGGCCCGGGGAGGGGTGATTGCCTGAGCTGATACCTTCTGACCATGCCGATTGGTCCCTCCGTCTGTTTCTCGGGAGGTGTGACCTGAGGTGTAAACATTCACCTAAGGCGGGAGTGCCCTCTGAGAGGGTCCCCACAAGGAAGGAGCGCGCCATCGGAGACGCTGGCAATCATGGGGGATTCCTCCGCAATGGATTCTACTCCATCGCTTTCGACTTTGACCCACAAACGGAAACGTGACCAGCCAACAGTGACAAAAGTACTACCGCCTGCCCCACAGTTCCTCGTAGTTTCTCGATCTGAGGACGGAAAGGATTTTTCCTCTGTCAACCCTTTCGTTATCCAGAAGGGCGTAGATGCCATAGCTGGATCTGTCAAATCTTGTACCAGGTTGCGTAACGGTACCTTATTACTAGAAACTGAGAGTGCCTTTCAGGCACAAAAACTGCTTCGGGCCACACTCCTGTACACGTTCCCTGTCCGGGTGGAGGCCCACCGAACTTTGAATTCGTCTCGTGGTGTAGTCTATAGTAGCTCTCTCGACGGATTGACTGACGAGGAGCTTCAATCTTTCCTCGCTGAGCAGGGCGTGACGGCTGTCCATCGGGTCATGAAAAAGGTCAACAATGACCTTGTACCGACCCGGACACTTTTCTTAACCTTCGATAGTGTTAAGCTGCCATCGCGCATCAAGGCGGGCTACGAGGTTATTTCTGTTCGCCCCTATGTCCCGACCCCTACGCGCTGCTACCAGTGTCAGCGTTTCAATCACACTCGACAGTCTTGCTCCAATGCGGCTAAATGTGTCACTTGTGGCAGGGATGCCCATGAGGGTGACTGTCCACCTCCGTCTCCTCGTTGTGTGAACTGTCAGGGTGACCATGCCGCATCCTCCCGCGACTGTCCTGTCTATAAGGAAGAACGCTGTATCCAGGAAATTCGAGTCAAAGAGAAAGTGTCCACCTCGGCTGCTCGCAAGCTATTGGCTAGTAGGAAGCCCACGCTGCTCCCAGCGGGGAAATACAGCACTGTCCTCGCCTCTCCTCGGACTACCCGGGAGGTAGCAACCCAGACATGCGATCTGACCTTCAGCACCACGGTCGTCCGTTCGGCCAGTGCTAAGATCGCCCGGTCGACGTCTCCTCTTCCTCCCATCACCCCACAGACACCAGCCACTTCCTCAGCTTCTGCTCAGTCGAAGACCCCGAAGTCAGATGCACGGGCCTTCAAGAAGGAACCATCCCGTGCAGACTTCCTCCGTCCCTCGACCTCCCAGCCTTCGACCGATACTTCCACCAAACGTCCTTCTAAAAAGGCGCATAGGAAGCACAGTTCTCCTTCTCCGCCGCGGCGCCTTTCTTCTCCTGCGCCACCCAGCGGTTGCCGCCCCAGGCCGTCATCCGTTTCGCCTGGCCGCACCGCTGGTAGCCGAACATCTGGCCGTTCACCGGCGGAGGAAGCTCCCCCTCCCGGCCATCCTCCCGAGATGGCCGATGACCCTATAGACCCCATGGACGATGACTGTCCGCCTCCTGCTAGCGGCGGCAGTGCTCGCTCGAAGCCAGGCCCTAAGCGGCCTTCGAGGTGACCCCTTCTCTCATCTTCCTTTTCTTACGATGGCACTTATTAACTGGAATATTCGCAGCATTCGCTCCAACCGAGAGGACTTGAAGTTGCTGCTCCGCTTGCATCGTCCGCTCGTCGTAGCCCTCCAGGAAACGAAGCTACGCCCATGCGATCAAATTGCCTTGGCACACTACACCTCTGTGCGTTTTGACCTACCCCCTGTGGTAGGTATCCCAGCTCATGGAGGGGTTATGTTGCTGGTCCGGGATGATATTTACTACGATCCCATCACGTTGCACACCGGCCTGCAGGCAGTTGCCATCCGCATTACTCTCCCCACTTTTACGTTTTCCTTTTGTACCGTTTACGCTCCATCGTCATCTGCCGTTACCAGGGCAGACATGACGCAACTTATTGCTCAGCTACCTGCACCATTTTTGTTAACTGGAGACTTCAATGCCCACCATCCTCTTTGGGGCTCTCCAGCATCCTGCCCGAGGGGCTCCTTGTTAGCAGACCTTTTCAACCAGCTCAATCTTGTCTGCCTCAATACTGGCGCCCCTACTTTTCTTTCGGACACATCTCATACCTATTCCCATTTAGACCTCTCTATATGTACTCCCCAACTTGCACGCCGGTTTGAGTGGTATGCACTTGCTGATACATATTCGAGCGACCACTTCCCGTGTGTTACCCATCTCCTGCAGCATACTCCTTCTCCGTGCTCCTCTCGTTGGACCATCTCCAAGGCAGACTGGGGGCTCTTCTCTTCCAGGGCGACCTTTCAGGATCAAACCTTCACAAGCTGCGATCGTCAGGTCGCACACCTCACGGAAGTCATTCTCGCTGCTGCTGAATATTCCATCCCTCACCCTACTTCTTCTCCACGTCGCGTACCGGTCCCCTGGTGGACCGCAGCATGTAGAGACGCTTTACGTGCTCGTCGACGTGCTTTACGCACCTTTAAACGCCACCCTACAGTGGCGAATTGTATTAATTATAAACGATTACGTGCTCAGTGTCGTCGTATTATTAAAGAAAGCAAGAAAGCCAGCTGGGCTGCTTTCACAAGCACCTTCAACAGTTCTACTCCTTCTTCTGTTGTCTGGGGTAGCCTGCGCCGGCTATCTGGCACTAAGGTCCACTCCCCAGTTTCTGGCTTGAAGGTCGCGAATGAAGTCCTTGTGGCCCCTGAGGCTGTCTCCAATGCCTTCGGCCGCTTTTTCGCCGAGGTTTCGAGCTCCGCTCATTACCACCCTGCCTTCCTCCCCCGCAAACAGGCAGAGGAGGCTAGGCCACCTGACTTCCTCTCCTCGAATTGTGAAAGTTATAATGCCCCATTCACCATGCGGGAACTCGAAACCGCACTTGGCCGATCACGGTCCTCCGCTCCAGGGCCTGATTCTATTCATATTCAGATGCTGAAGAACCTTTCTCCTGCGGGTAAAGGTTTTCTTCTTCGTACATACAATCGCATCTGGATTGAGGGACATGTTCCCGCATGCTGGCGCGAGTCTCTTGTTGTCCCGATTCCTAAGCCGGGGAAGGACAAGCACTTGCCTTCCAGTTATCGACCTATCTCGCTTACCAGCTGTGTCTGTAAAGTGATGGAGCGAATGGTTAACTCTCGATTGGTTTGGCTGCTAGAGTCTCGACGCCTACTTACCAATGTACAATGTGGATTTCGAAGGCGCCGCTCTGCTGTTGACCATCTGGTTACCTTGTCGACCTTCATTATGAATAACTTCTTGCGGAAGCGCCCGACCGCGGCTGTGTTCTTTGATTTGGAGAAGGCTTACGACACCTGTTGGAGGGCGGGCATTCTCCGCACCCTGCATACATGGGGCTTTCGCGGTCGCCTCCCTCTTTTTATTCGTTCCTTTTTAATGGATCGACAGTTTCGGGTACGTGTGGGTTCTGTCCTGTCCGACACCTTTCGCCAGGAGAATGGGGTGCCACAGGGCTCAGTTTTGAGCGTCGCTCTCTTCGCCATCGCGATCAATCCAATAATGGATTGCCTCCCAGCTGATGTATCAGGCTCCCTTTTCGTGGACGATTTTACCATCTATTGCAGCGCGCAGTGTCCACGTGTCCTGGAGCGCTGTCTTCAGCGTTCTCTTGACCGTCTTTACTCCTGGAGTGTCGCCAATGGCTTCCGTTTTTCTGCCGAGAAGACGGTCTGTATTAACTTCTGGCGCTACAAAGAGTTTCTCCCACCGTCCTTACTACTCGGTCCCGTTGCTCTCCCACTCGTGGAGACAATCAAATTTTTAGGCCTTACCTTTGACAGGAAACTTAGCTGGTCTCCACATGTGTCATATTTGGCCGCCCGTTGTACCCGTTCTTTAAATGTCCTCCGTGTTCTCAGTGGTATGTCGTGGGGAGCGGATCGAACCGTCCTACTTCGTCTATATCGGTCGATCGTCCGCTCCAAGCTGGATTATGGGAGCTTCGTATACTCCTCTGCACGGCCATCCATCTTACGCCGCCTCAACTCCATACAACATCGGGGTTTACGACTTGCGATCGGAGCATTTTATACCAGTCCCGTAGAGAGTCTTCATGCTGACGCTGGCGAATTGCCACTCACCTACCGGCGCGATATACTGCTTTGCCGGTATGCCTGTCGGCTACTGTCAATGCCCGACCATCCATCTTATCGTTCCTTTTTTGACGACTCTCTTGACCTTCAATACGGGTTGTATGTCTCTGCCTTGCTACCCCCTGGAGTTCGCTTTCGTCGCCTCCTTCAACACCTTAATTTTTCACTCCCTGCAACCTTTCGAGTGGGCGAGAGCCGCACGCCACCTTGGCTCCAGGCTCAGGTCCGCGTTCACCTCGACCTCAGCTCGCTCCCAAAAGAGGTCACCCCCGGTTCGGTCTACCACTCCCGTTTTTTGGAACTTCGTTCGAAGTTCAACAACATGACTTTCATTTATACAGATGGCTCTAAGACCAATGACGGGGTCGGGTGTTCCTTTATTGTCGGGGCACAAAGTTTCCAATACCGGCTCCATGGCCATTGTTCGGTCTTCACAGCTGAGCTCTTTGCCCTCTACCAGGCTGTTCTTTACATTTGCCGCCACCGACATTCTGCTTATGTCATCTGCTCAGACTCCCTGAGCGCCATCCAGAGCCTCAGTGATCCGTACCCGGTTCACCCTTTCGTACACCGGATCCAACGCTCTCTTCAGCAGCTGGTGGACGTCGGTACGCCGGTTAGCTTTATGTGGGTTCCTGGCCATGTCGGTATCCCTGGGAACGAAGCTGCAGATGCCGCGGCCAAGGCTGCGGTCCTCCAGCCTCGGACAGCTTCTTGTTGTGTCCCTTCGTCCGATTTTAGCAGGGTCATTTGTCGGCGCGTTGTGTCGCTGTGGCATGCCGATTGGGCTGCACTTACCGACAACAAGCTTCGGGCCTTAAAACCTCTTCCCGTGGCTTGGACGTCCTCCTCACGCCCTTCTCGGCGGGAGGAGGTCGTTTTAGCAAGGTTAAGAATTGGACACTGCCGGTTCAGCCATCGCCATCTGCTGACGGCTGCGCCGGCGCCGTTCTGCCCATGTGGGCACTTGCTGACGGTTAGACATATTTTAATGTCCTGTCCAGATCTTACCATACTGCGCCTCGATCTTAACCTGCCTAATAGTTTAGATGCCATTTTAGCGGATGACCCACGAGCAGCTGCTCGTGTTCTTTGTTTTATCAATTTGACAAACCTCGCTAAGGACATTTGATGATGTTTTTTAATCCTATGCCTGTCAGTCTGTCTTTTATTGTGTTTTCCCTTTTAGTTGTTGTTGTCAACTTGTGCCTCGCGGTGCATTCTTAGAGTAGTCAGGGCGCTAATGACCATTGAAGTTGTGCGCCCGAAAACCACAAAAAAAAAAAAAAAAAAAAAAAGCTAGTGTGGTTTTTTAAGCGGGGCGATCAAAAAAGTTCCCTTTCGGAGGCCATACGGTCGAAGGCTTCCATCCAGTCACTACTCAAAGGAAGCGGCTACTTGGGTAGCAGAGTACTTGTGGCGTGCACATGGGGGTTTTTTAGGCTAGGCAGTAGTGCGAGGTGTCCTGATGAACACTCACCAGTCGACATGCAGGCAGGGAAATCAGGACGCGCTCAGTGTAAAGACACCTCAGCTATCAAGATATTAGCAGTTAATTTTCAGAGTGTTCGGAATAAAGTTCCTGAATTTACTGCCCTCCAGGAAACATGTGGCGCGCAAATTATTCTCGGGACTAAGACCTGGATGAACCCTGAGATAGGAAGTTCTGAAATATTTAGTGAGGGTTGGAATGTGTATCGGAAAGACAGATTAGACACCGTAGGAGGTGGTGTCTTCATTGTAGTTTAAAAAATATTGTGTCTACTGTGGTCGAATTAGAGTGTGATTGTGAAGTTATCTGGACACGTTTAACAGGGCTAGGGGAAATAAAGTTAATTGTGGGGTGTTACTACCGGCCACCAGGTACCACCGTGACAGTTCTAGAATCATTCAAAGGGAGTCTACACTCCGTATCGCAGAAGTACCCGGATCATGCTATATTAGTCGGAGACGACTTCAACCTACCTAGTATAGACTGGGATGTCTATGGATTCATTATAGGTGGTACAGACAAAACGTCGTGTGAATTACTTTTGAAAACATAATCCGAAAACTGTCTTGAGCAGCTAAATCAACTGCCATCGCGTAATGGAAATATTTTAGATCTGGTAGCGACGAACAGACCAGACCTCATCGACGGTGTCAGTGTTGAAACAGGGATTAGTGATCACGATGTTGTCATTACGACTATGGTTACGAAAGTTAAAAAGTCGGTCTAGAAGGCTAGGAGAGTATTCTTACTAGAAAGAGCACATAAGCAGTTGCTAGCATCCCACTTAGTAAATGAATCGACTTCACTTACTTCCGGTACGATGGACGTGGACGAATTATGGGCAAATTTTAAACGCATTGTAAATCACGCGTTGGACAAGTATGTGCCGAAAAAATGGGTTACGGACGGAAAAGACTCACCGTGGTTTAACAGCGCAATTCGTAGAATGCTCAGGAAGCAAAGGCAGTTGCACTCGCGGCACAAGAAAGATCGGGAGAATGAGGACAGGCAAAAGTTAGTAAAGATTCGTGCTGCTGTAAAAAGAGCGATGCGCGAAGCACTCAACCACTACCACCGCCATACTTTAGCAAAAGATCTTGCTGAAAACCCAAGGAAATTCTGGTCTTACGTAAAATCGAAGGCTTACACCCAGTCACTCACTGATCAGTCTGGCCTGGCAACGGAAGACAGCAAAACAAAAGCTGAAATTTTAAATTTAGCATTTGAGGAATCCTTCACGCAGGAGGATCGTACAGATTCCCGTATGGAGGACATAGTGATAGACATCCCTGGGTGTTGTGAAGCAGATGAATGGGTTGAAAATAAATAAATCGCCAGGTCCTGATGGGATTCCAATTCGGTTTTACAGAGAGTACTCCTCTGCATTGGTTCCTTACTTAGCTTGCATTTATCGCGAATCTCTTGCCCAACGTAAAGTCCCGAGCGACTGGAAAAAAGCGCAGGTGACGCCTGTATATGAGAAGGGTAGAAGGACGGATCCTCAAAATTACAGACCAGTATCCTTAACATCGGTTTGTTGCAGGATTCTCGAACATATTCTCAGTTCGAATATAATGAATTTCCTTGAGACAGAGAAGTTGCTGTCCATGCATCAGCACGGCTTTAGAAAGCAATGCTCCTGCGAAACGCAACTCGCCCTTTTTTCACATGATATCTTGCGAACCATGGATAAAGAGTATCAGACAGATGCCATATTCCTTGACTTCCGGAAAGCGTTTGACTCGGTGCCCCACTGCAGACTCCCAACTAAGGTAAGAACATATGGGATTGGTTCCCAAATATGTGAGTGGCTCGAAGACTTCTTAAGTAATAGAACCCAGTACGTTGTCCTCGATGGTGAGTGTTCATCGGAGTGCCCCAGGGAAGTGTGGTAGGTACGCTGTTGTTTTCTATCTACATAAATGAGCTTTTGGATAGGGTGGATAGCAATGTGCGACTGTTTGCTGATCATGCTGTGGTGTACTGTAAGGTGTCGTCGTTGAGTGACTGTAGGAGGATACAAGATGACTTGGACAGGATTTGTGATTAGTGTGAAGAATGGCAGCTAACTCTAAATATAGATAAATGTAAATTAATACAGATGAATCAGAAAAAGAATCCCGTAATGTTTGAATACTACATTAGTAGTGTAGCGCTTGACACAGTCACATCGATTAAATATTTGGGCGTAACAGTGCAGAGCGATATGAAGTGGGACAAGCATGTAATGGCAGTTGTGGGGAAGTCCTAGTCTTGGACGGAAGGCGTGGTAATCGCACGGGGAGAGATCGGGACCAGAGAGTCGGTGCTGGAATGTCTCCCACTTGAGTTGGCATAACTTGTGCGTTGCGACGTTTGCGATGTGCGGACGTGCGTTATCGTGATGCAGCAGCTCCCCTTGTCGCAGTTTTCCCGCTTTTAGACAGACATACTGCCCCATACACAATCTTAATTCTCTACTGGATGTCTGCCGGTATTTGTCCTTCGGCAGCCAAGAACAGCATAACAACACGTTGGTTCTGTTTGGTAAAAGAAAACTTCGCCATAGTTCATGTTTCCGTATTTACCGCATGCGCGTCGGAAAGACACGAATATCTTCCTAATCCCTTGTCTACATCTCGGCGCGTATATACCCGCATCGCAGTCACGCTACGTTGCGTATACGCTACAGCAATGCCCTCAAATGGAAACTTTTTGATCGCTTCTCATAGTTGACTTCCGTTGCTAGGGTGGTCGGGGTGGTCTAGCGGGTAGAGCGATAGATACTGCCCTAGCGGCCCCGAATAAGGGGCGGGGATTTTTCCTCTTTCCAGTAGAGCCCCAGTTCCACTCAGCCTGCTATTAAACTAAGTAACGGGGATCTTTCCCGGGGGTTAAAGCGGCCGACGCGGTGAGGTCGCCACCTTCACCGTCCCGGCGACTTGGCGAACGAAAGGCTTCACCCTGCCTGCAGTCAGACGAGAAGCTGGGTCACGAGTTGAACGGCAGAGACTTTACCTTTTACCTGCTGTTAGCAGTAATATAGTTTTACATACGTGTGTGTTTGGTGTCGGATATGTTCATACACTATTATGATTCAGCAGCCACGAGTATCAGAATTCAGCGGTCGTTTTAGGGCATTGAAATTAATCAGTGGCGCGAGTTGAAAATTTGTGCCGGATCGGGACACTATGATGGACACTCCGCTTCTCTAGAACAGTTGCCTTAACGCCTCGGTCTTCTGGACACGCTTTACGGCCGACTTAAATTCCCAACTCGTCATACGCCAATGCAGCGGCCCTCTCCACATAACTCTCTACAGAAGCAGAGCACCCGGATTCGCGGCCTTGTCTGGCACATTTCTGACTCGCGTCATTGATTGACTTAAATGCCCTAACGCGGCGACCGTCGGAGATATGTCCCTGAATTATGTTTGATCTGCTATGGATTATTTGTAAGTTTTGGTAAAGCTGCATATTGTGAAACTGTTATTCAAATTCCCAGTACCTTAGAGATGTTTTATGAAGATGTTGCGAGCATAACACATTTTCTTACGGAACAACTTTTCGCAGTAATAATCTTCGTTCTTTTAGACGAGTTACACAAGAATATTTTTCAAGAAGAAATTAGGCGCAAATAAGGTAAATGATTTGATTTATTTGTACTCTGGACTACGACCCAAGTGCCTGTTTCGTTGTACTTAGTGGTTTAAGTAACTAGAGAATGTCCTTTCACTAGTTCTGGTCCTTGCCTATACGCAGACCAGTACGTTTCGAAGATTCATCTCTCCATACGTACCCACTGCTGTCCAAGAATGAATATCCTTAGTTCTTTTCGAAATTAAGGGGACACTGCGTGAGGAAAAAATACTTATTGTTTCGAAAAAAGAAAATACCATCTCATCTTCTACGATAGGACTGTTACGATTCTTCATGGTACCTTTCCCATGTATTAAAAGAACTAGATCAGCGTTTCAGTATATTAAATGGAAAACCATTCTCATAGGCATAAATAACGGTATTGGACCCAAACCTTTCCCCACCCTAGGTCCTCTGCCAAAGTGATGTTCGCTTCTGCTTGTGTTGGAGAATTGTATGGGCAGGTGGGTCTCTATCCTTGGGAGACCCTAAGCAGTCGCGACTCTGCGTTAGCACCTCACTTTCGTCAGATAAGTCCCTTTGCCTTCATTTGTTGAGATACTTCACCCAACATTTTTTGTTTTCACTAGTATGTCACCCAGTAGTTCGTCACTTTCTTAATTATGTAATTTCTTCTGATGAAAAAGTATTCATATACACAGTAAAGTGACTGGAAAATCTCACGAAAATTACCAAGTGACCCCATTCTTGTAATAACGTTTGCAGAGTGCTTATGCTAATAGCATAGCTGATCAGTTAAAAAAGAAATCTTCTTCTCGCATCACTAACATTTCCGAAAGCAAAAATGTCGCAAGTAGATATGAGGCTGTCTCGTGTTACAAGAGACGGTCTGTGTAACGAGAAGCTGAGTGTGTGATTCTCAGAACATGGCCCATCCTTGAGACTAAGTTGCACTCAGCACTGGAGCACTAGTCTCGAGAAGGTGGAACTGTTGCTAAGGTCGACGAACGGGCATCAACTGCATGAAGGAAATGCTGGGAGAAGTTACTAGAATGAAATTTTCACTCTACAGCGGAGTGTGCGCTGATATGAAACTTCCTGGCAGATTAAAACTGTCTGCCAGACCGAGACTCGAACTCTGAAACTTTGCCTTTCGCGGGCAAGTGCTCTACCAACTGAGCTACCCAAGCACAACTCACGCCCCGTCCTCACAGCTTTAATTCCACCAGTACCTCGTCTCCTACCTTTCAAACTTCACAGAAGCTCTCCTGCGAACCTTGTCTCCGCAATATCCTTTCTTCCAGGAGTGCTAGTTCTGCCAAGTTCGCAGGAGAGCTTCTGTAAAGTTTGGAAGGTAGGAGACGAGGTACTGGCGGAATTAAAGCTGTGAGGACGGGGCGTGAGTCGTGCTTGGGTAGCTCAGTTGGTAGATCACTTGCCCGGGAAAGGCAAAGGTCCCGATTTCGAGTCTCGGTCCGTCACACAGTTTTAATCTGCTGGGAGAAGTTGTTGATGTGAATTTGAAACGAAAGATTGATTCTGTTACTGTAGCTTTAGTTTCTCGTGCTGTGGAAATACCAGAAATGGCAGAGTGGAACCTCTTACTCCCTTCCCACGAGGTCGCACGGACAGGCAATCTGATAATGATCTGAGAGAATTGTTCAAATGAGGTTACACCCTTTCCAGAGCATCTCTTCCCTGAAGACGGTGCACCTTTGAATGAACAAATTAGCAACTAGTGAGTGTGTATTCGTGTGCGACTACGAGAGTAAGATCTATATGGGCCATGTGCAGAAATACTTAGAATGTATTTCTATAGTGATTTTTGATGGATATCCTAGTGAATTTGTCAATAAAGCAAGCGAACGGTCTCATTGGGATTTAATACACATGTCCACAAAATTGGTCTTCTCCACAACAACAACTGTTAAAGTGTCGCAAGAAAAATTTGTATTCAACGACATCCGCAAAAGGAACTTCCTCTCTACGCTGACGACTGAAATGGCAGCAAAAGGCATTGTGGTTAAGCAGGCAATAGAAGATACCAATGTGGTATAAAAAACACTGTAACCTTTAGCTCTTCTCATAACAACACCTACAGTATTTCCTGAAGAATGAGAGGAATAGTTCCACCAGAGTGCGGTACTCATAAAAAGTAAATGCACAGAGGGTGTTATATATCTTCAACCATCTTTGAAGAAGAGAAGAAGAAATCAATACTATTTACGAGGAAAATACTTCAACGTCTGATTTGATATTTCAAACAGCCAGATGCAAAGCACACCAAATTTCTGAAGGCAGGGAAAGGTGTCTTGTGACACTGTACGGTAGAGGCATGAACAGAAATACAATGGGCGATTGTCGCTAGTGACACTTCTCTAAATCGGCAGAAAATCCCAAATTCTAACTTGTGAGATTGCCGCCTACTCCTCACACCACCTAGTGTCATGTACCTACTTGAGAGAATCGGCGTGGCTGCGTAACGGACAGATTCCAACAGTCCGGACCTGGATGCTAACAAGAGGAAGGGAGATTCCCATATCAACAATGAAGAATGCTGTTCCAAACTATTTACTGGCAACAGTTTCTTGCAAATGAACGAAAGGGCGTGTGGCCTGCAACTGCTAAAAACAGGACTCAGATGTTCTGTCATTTGCAGACATCGTTGGTGACATGCGCCCGAGACATCGTCCTAACTAGGAGGATGTCGAGGGGGATTACGACAGGAACCCTGACTAACGACATCATCACTGAGGAGGAAGAATCCGATGCCAAATTTGAGTTCCAATCTGGACCAGAGAGGTCATGCATTAAATTCTTTGTGTTTTTAATTTTTAATTTTTGAAATATGTCTTTAGCTGGTAATAAATGAACTTGTATTAGGTATAATGGGTGTTTGCATAAAATGTGCATTGTTAAGCTATTGTTGTTGTTATGTAGCTGTACCGAATGGAGACAGAGGGGAGAGGAATGACCGTAGGCTTGTTAAATGTTGATAATCAAGTCTCGTTTACACTGGTACGAATAGAAAGAAGCTAATTATGACCCCTAATGTGTCATAAACACCATAACATTGAAGAAGGAAGGAAGGAAGGAAGGAAGGACCTTCATCTATGATTGAGATTCCAAGACCAGAATGCGCTCTGAGACAAAAGATACAGACGGACAGGTGTATCGAAAGATCAGCTGTCACGCTTTCCTTAGCACAGACACGGAGGAAAGAGGGAATCGTTTCGGTTGCCAGGGGACACAAGCCGTTGGCGACGACGTGATGGTCTGCAGCCTGCTACCCCATTCCCTGAGATATTACTCGCAGAAGAACGGCGGTTCCCTCCTCCCCCCCCCCCCCCCTCCCCCCATCAACCACCGAGGGAAGACTTCTACGGATGCAGGTCGTTTGATAATCGAAATTCTCTCCGTATATTAACTTTATTTTCCAGAGGGGCTACTGTTACGACTCTGGCAATCAGACTACCAGCGAGTAACAAACTCTTCTCTCCGCTAAGGTTCTTACGGAATGTGGACGGGGAAAGTTTAATACTCTCAGAAAAGTAGGCCGACTCGCTGACTCCCACTCATCTTAAGAGGTGGTTAAGCCCAGAATTACGTTTATTTACGACGAGAACGCTCGCACATGAACGGCCCGATAAGGTTTTAATTACTCTCACTATCATCTTAACCAACGAGCTTCTCGCTCAATGCCCACAGCCTAATAGGAGGCTTACATCGCCTCTCGAGAAATTTTCCAAGCGACTAGAAGTAGTGTAGTAGTCCTCGTTGTTACAGTTTATTACGACTTGGTTGTGTGGCTCGATGTTACGTATGTCGTCAGAGGCTCTCTCGGGTGTATGTACTATCTGGAATTCTCATGGACAGTTTCGAACAAGTTTTCATACAGAATCAGCTAATATGAGGTGCAAAATTAAATCCTGATCATGTATGTGGATAATGTTCTAGTTGACTGGTACCTCTAGACATTCCTACAAGTCTTGAACTCCCAGCGAAATAAATTTCAGTTTACAGTGCATATGAGAGACTCTACAATAGATTTAAGGGACTGTAGTATTGAGACACCTATTTAGCATTTACAACATCTCTAGCCATAATACGAGTACAATACCTGCCGGGTCGCAGCACAGTCACAAACACACGCAGCTTTCTGTTTCAATGGTGCATCGTCTTACACCATTTCCATTATTTCAGTCTGCCTTTCAGAACAAATTACAGAACACAAAATTCGTCGGTTTCAATAAAGGCTACGCATGTTTCGTGCCTGATAATATCATACGATAAAGATAATACCTAAAATTGCATAACTTCTGTACGCTGACCAACAGAAAACAGTTCGTAGTTACAAAAGGTCGTGTACTATCCTATACGGTGATGAAATTTCTTATAGTCTTGCAAAAACGTGGAAGTGTTGCTACTACAGACCTGCGTTTTACAATAAAAAATTGTATATAATTATTGTTGAAAAGTAAAGACAGTGAAACTTTGGTATATAGTGGCCTGTATAAAATCAACTACAAACACCGTGAAAAAATGTGTGTTCATTACTCAGGCATAACCGTGACAATCAGGTTACCTGAACGTGAAAGACGCTAGAGGTTGGGAAAGACAGATTTACCCTTTGAGGAACTTCTTTTAACAGAGAACGATCTATAAGACGTAATTTTGACGTTTTACGTAGAAAGACGACGTTACTGGAAATACTTGAAATGAATAAACATATGACGCATAATGCCAGTTTAGTTTTCAATGACAGAAGACAATTTTTTTCCTCTCTCTTAAATTAAGTTTCAGTTATGAAAATGTTCGATTGTAACAGCATATTCTATTTTTGTATTCGTCTTTTATTAAGTGTAACGATTTCTGCTTAAAATAAGAAAATAAAACTTTTTTTGTGTGGTGTCACCGCCAGACACCACACTTGCTAGGTGGTAGCCTTTAAATCGGCCGCGGTCCGTTAGTATACGTCGGACCCGCGTGTCGCCACTGTCAGTGATTGCAGACCGAGCGCCGCCACACGGCAGGTCTAGAGAGACCTCCTAGCACTCGCCCCAGTTGTACAGCAGACTTTGCCAGAGATGGATCAATGACAAATGCGCTCTCATTTGCCGAGACTATAGTTAGCGTAGCCTTCAGCTACGTCATTTGCTACGACCTAGCAAGGCGCCATTACCAGTTTATTTTGAGATTGTAATAATGTATCAACAAGAGCGACGTTCTCCAATTATGGATTAAAGTTAAGTATTCAAAGAGCTTCGTACTTTATTTTTTAAACTCAACTCCTTTAATTGTTCCAGACCTCACACCAGTCTGCGTGAGCTTAAAAGCGTGCATTTCGGCCTCCTCTAGCAACACAGTGTTGGCTCTTCTGCCAACACATCATTTTGTAAACAGTCTTATGTCACAATTTGATTTATCTTGTGTATGTACACGGTGTGTCCTAGGAGAAATGGTCAGTTTTCATGGACATGACAGGAACGATCATTCGAAGCAAAGAAGTCAAGTAACAATATGCTCTAAAAAGTTTATCTTAAGACGTATGACCAGTTATTCATCTTCGATACTGCGAAACAAATCTCTTCTGCTGCTGGCTGTTTGCTTTCCATATTTTAAGAGGTGGTAGTATGGACCAAAACATGGAAAAAAGTCCAGTAAACTTGGGATCTAAAGTGCATGCCTTAACAGCTATGAGAAGTTATTCATGTTCGCTACTGTGAAACACATTTCTTCCACTGAACAAGGGCTCGTAGCTTTAAAGGTAAGCATTTTAAAGCCCATGTTTACTAGAGTTGCTCGCTTAGAATGGTCGTTTCTGTCGTATCCCTGAATACTGGCCATTCCCGCTGGGGAACCCTGTATAAGTAAAAACTGTGAAAGTCGCACATCATTTTATCAATTTTCAGCTGACAATAGACTAAAAAGTTGAAAGACTGTTCGTGCTTAAATAAATAGTGTTTTCAGAACACAAGGGAAGTGTTTCCTATTCAGTGTACCTGACGGTAGTATCAACGAGAGCGGTAGGTGTATCGCGTTCCACGAAACCATCTTGTGCGGCCGCAGAGCCATCATAGTTTTGGTCATCATACACGCCACAAAAGAACGAGAGTTTTGTGTTTTCCCTGCAAGAAAATAACGAACAGGTGACGATCCGCCCAATGCGGTTCACGTGTTAAGAAATGGGTTGCGGTGACAATGGTGACAGCTCACCCGGAATACTGAGACGACTACAAAACCTAGTCCGACTCTGCAGCTCCTTAGCCTTTCTCATGGAGCGCACGAATTTCGATGCATAGGAACGTACAGAAGTCTCAGTTATTCGTTTAACTCTATATTTCCGTCAATTGATATATAGCAGATGAATTTTTATCATCGCTGTGACTATAGTACACTCTAAGACACACACAAAAAGAACACACCACGAGGGAGTTATCCGAATGAGACAGAAATCTGTGTATGTGATACAGATGTACAAACAAATGATTATTGTTGTGGTCTTCAGTCCAGAGACTGATTTGATGCAGGTCTCCATGCTACTCTTTCCCTTGCAAGCTTCTTCATCTCCCATACCTACTGCAACCTACATCCTTCTGAATCTGCTTAGTGTATTCGTGTCTCGGTCTCCCTCTACGATTTTTACCCTCCGCGCTTCCCTCCAATAATAAATTGGTGATCGCTTGATGCCTCAGAACATGTCCAACAAAACCGATCCCTTCTTCTAGTCAAGTTGTGCCACAAATTCCTCTTCTCCCCAATTCTATTCAGTAGCTCCTCAACAGTTACGTGATCTACCCATCTAATCTTCAGCATTCTTCTGTAGCACCACATTTCGAAAGCTTCTATTCTCTTCTTGTCTAAACTATTTATCGTCCATGTTTCACTTCCCTACGTGGCTACACTCCATACAAATGCTTTCAGATAAGACTTCCTTACATTTAAATCTACACTCGATGTTAACAAATTTCTCTTCTTCAGAAACGCTTTCCTTGCCATTGCCTGTCTAAATTTTATATCCTCTCTGCTTCGACCATCATCAGTTATTTTGCTCCATAAATAGCAAAACCCATTTATTACTGTAAGTGTCTCATTTCCTAATCTCTCAATCCCTCAGCATCACCCGATTTAATTTGACTGAACTCCATTATCCTCGTTTTGCATTTGTTGATGTTCATCTTATACCCTCCTTTCAATACACTGTTCATTCCGTTCAGATGCTCTTCCAGGTCCTTTGCTGTCTCTGACAGAATTACAATGTCATCGACGAACCTCAAAGTTTTTATTTCTTCTCCATGGATTTTAATACCTACTCCGAATTTTTCTTTTGCTTCCTTTACTGCTTGCTCAATATACAGATTGAATAGCATCGGGGAGAGGCTACAACCCTGTCTCACTCCCTTCCCAACCACTGCTTCCCTTTCATGCCCCTCGACTCCTATAACTGCCAGCTGGTTTGTGTACAAATTGTAAATAGCTTTTCGCTCCCTGTATTTTACCCCTGCCGCCTTCAGAATTAGGAAGATAGTATTCCAGTCAACATTGTCAAAAGCTTTCTCCAAGTCTACAAATGCTAGAAACGTAGGTTTGCCTTTCCATAATCTATTATCTAAGATAAGTCGTAGGGTCAGTATTGCCTCTTGTGTTCCAACATTTCTACGGAATCCAAACTGATCTTCCCCGAGGTCAGCTTCTACCAGTTTTTCCATTCGTCTGTAAAGAATTCGTGTTAGTATTTTGCAGCTGTGATTTATTAAACTGATAGTTCGGTAATTTTCACACTTGTCAACACCTGCTTTCTTTGGGATTGGAATTGTTATATTCTTCTTGAAGTCTGAGGGTATTTCGCCTGTTTCATACATCTTGCTCACCAGATGGTAGAGTTTTGTCAGGGCTGGCTCTCACAAGGCTATTCGTAATTCTAATGGAATGTTGTCTACTCCCGGGGCCTTCTTTCGACTTAGGTCTTTCAGTGCCCTGTCAAACTCTTCACACAGTATCATATCTCCCATTTCTTCTTCATTTATGTCCTCTTCCCTTTCCATAATATTGCCCTCAGGTACACTCTATATACTCGTTCCACCTGTCTGCTTTCCTTCCTTGCTTAGAACTGGTTTTCCGCCTAAGCTCTTTATATTCATACACGTGATTCTCTTTTCTCCTATTTAATTTTCCTGTAGGCAATGCCTCTACATCCTTACATTTGTCCTCTAGCCATCCCTGCTTAGCCATTTTGCACTTCCTGTCGATCTCATTTTTGAGACATTTATAGTCCTTTTTGCCTGCTTCATTTATGGAATTTTTGTATTTTCTACTTCCATCTATTAAATTCAATATCTCTTCTGTGACCCAAGGATCTCTACTACCCTTCGTCTTTTTACCCACTTGATCCTCTGCTGCCTTTACTGTTTCATCTCTCGACAAATGATTACAGTTCCAGAAAAATTCCTTGATTTATTCCAGAGAAGGAGCTTCACAAATTGAGCGAGTCAGTAACACGTTGGTCCACCTTACGCAAGCAGTTATTCGGCTCGGCATTGACTGACAGAGTTGTTGGATGTCCTCCTGACAGATATCGTGCCGCATTCTGTCTAGTTGGCGTGTTAGATCATCAAAAATCCCCAGATGGTTGGAGGGCCCTGCCCATATTGCCCCAAAACGTTCTCAATTGGGGAGAGATCCGGCGATCTTGTTGGCCAAAGTATGATTTGGCAAGTACAGAGACAAGTACTGGATACTCTCGTCGTGTGTGGGCGGGCATTATCGTGCTGGAATGTAAGACCGGGATAACTTGTCATGAATGGCAACAAAACGGGTCGTATAATATCATCGGCGTAGTGTTTTGCTGTAAGGGGTCCTGCTATGTGGTTGTCGGCCCGTATGACAGCTGACAGTCAGCTGTCCTGGGCGTCTCCAGACACGTCTTTGGCCTTGAATCTTATTGATTGTAGTGTAATATTCCACAGTGATGAACCCAGCTTCAAACTGAGCCCCGATGACCAGCGTATTAGTGTCCTTCTTGGCAAGCCATCCTGCTTACGTTTCAGCAAGACAATGGCCGCCGGACCGCTTGTCTTCGTGATTGCCAAACCCTATGTTTGCAATTAAGGTCACCGGATTTCTCCCCAACTGAGAACGTTTGGAGCATTATGAGCAACACCATCCAACCATCCCGGGATACTGACAATCTAACGCACCAGTTGGACAGTATCTGAAACGACATTCGTTAGGAGGACATCCAGCAACTCTATCGATCAATGCCAAGCCGAATAACTGCTTGCATAAGGCCCAGAGGAGGACCAAAGTGCAATTGACTTGTGCAGTTTGTGAATATCTCTCTTGAATAAATCGTGCAATTTCTCTGACATTTTGATCATTTTTCTGCCTGCGCTTGTACATCACATATACCGATGGTTTCCGTCGTATTCGGGTAATTTCTTCGTTGTATGTTTTATTGTGTGTGTGTGTGTGTGTGTGTGTTTGTGGTCACTTGTCTTGCTGCGAACAAGGACAAGCCCATTTCCTGACTCAAGGTACGCGACATGGCTACATGATGCCTCACCGCGGGGTGAACAGTGAGTCTGTCTTCTCGGCCGCGGTCCGCAGCTCGTGGTCGTGCGGTAGCGTTCTCGCTTCCCACGCCCAGGTTCCCGGGTTCGATTCCCGGCGGGGTCAGGGATTTTCTCTGCCTCGTGATGGCTTGGTGTTGTGTGCTGTCCTTAGGTTAGTTAGGTTTAAGTAGTTCTAAGTTCTAGGGGACTGATGACCATAGATGTTAAGTCCCATAGTGCTCACAGCCATTTGAACCATTTAGCCATTCTAGGGCGCTAGTCGCGCGGAGCTGTTGACATCGTGCATGGCTTTGAGCGTAGCCCTTCGGAGCCCATCGATTGCATATTCACGTGACAGTCGTGGGATCTCCAACAACGCGAACAGCAATATCGCGGAACGCTCTGACGATACTGGACAGCCCCCCTGCTGTCGAATTCAGACACGTGCTGTGTACATGTCACCTCAGTACACGAGGCAAAAAAATGTCTCCTCACATTAAACTGAAATTTCTGAATGAGAAACTCAGTGCGTAATCTTTATTTACACGCAGAATGTAGATGGTGTTACTGCTACCTGCCTTTTAGGCCTAACAATCATTTGCATACTCAAGCGTGTACTGTAATTGACGCCAATTTGGGTTTGTTCCACGCTGCCTTCACGGTGTACGATTTTAACGGCTAGCAGTGTATTATGTTAGGGCGGCACTGAGACGGAACTGTTGGAACTGCCAACTTGTAGCGATGGGAATAAACTGCTGTTACAGCCTGGCGAAACTGCTTGTGCTGTTGTCTTGAAGCGTAGGGCGTGACTGACCGCGCTCGGTCTGGCGGTGGCCTAAACAGTGGGAAGCGCACGTATATCCGTGTGGCACTGCGTGGGCACGTGATCTGGCGTAGCAGAATAAGACAGCTCTCTGCTGCGAGAGGCGCGCTGCCTGTCGGCGAGTAGCTCCGTGGTAACCAGCCCGGGCCATACCAGGGTAATATCTCGGTGTTTTACGCACGTCCTGAAGGCGGGGCGGGTGCCCGCAGTGCCTGCCTGGTGCACGGAGGAAACCACTACCGGGCGGATGCAACGCGCCTTATTACCATTAATTAGTGAGGATAATTCTGGTACCTTAAACATGCACAATATTAATATATTTTCTCTTTCTGCACTCATGTGTTACTGAATGGTTTCGTTCTTTACTTATTTATCCGGCGTCAATCGACTCTGAAGACTGTTTCCCGATTGACAATGTGTCTTCAGCGATTGCACCCTTGAGCTTTTCCATCTAGTTTGGTTCAAGCTCATGTTTTATAACTTCGTCCATCCGCTGCTTCCTCGGTCAATCAGTCGGACGTTTCCTTCATACCTTCCCATCACCACTGCTGTAGCCGCACGTCCCGTCCAGCGAACTCTTCTAGCCTTAATTTCCCTGCTCAGTGGTTGACTGGTGCATCATTTCATTCGTTTACTCCAACCACCCGTATCTCGTACTGGACGAAAAATGTTCTTCAAGAGTTTCCGTTCAAACGCTGATAGTCATCCATCGTTCACTTTCGTAGTACTCGAAATAACTGTTTCATATAACGTCACTGACACTGTTATTCCGTTATGTTCTTTGACTTTGCTATAGAGTGTGATGTCATATCTGTTTATGCTGAAGGACATTCTGGATGCATTAATTATTCGCTCTTTTACCTCCAGTTCCACAGTGGTGGCTATTGAACATGGCACTAAGCTACTAACAGTTTTTTATTTTGCCCAAAAATAGATCTCAGTCACTTCTGCCTTCTTAGCATTGAGTTTGAGGCCGACTTTTCTTGCATTTTTTGCTGAATTAGATCCCTTACTGTCTCCAACGCACTGACGTCCGACTCGGCGATATCATCATAGCTTACCAAACATCTCCTTCCATTCAAATCGGCATCGTTACCAATACTGTCGTTTACCAATGACTTTCTCGAGCAGCATCTTAAACACTATAAATAACATATGATTATCCTGTCTCAGACCTGTGTGTATGTTAAGCTCTCTGGATGTGTCTTCCTGATATTTCACCTCTGCTCTTGTTTCTGCCGTGCGTACTGTCACTATGCTCACTAATATTCTAGGCACTCTGTGAGGACGTTGCATGGATTCAGCCTGTGGACACTATCATGTGCCTTGGAATAATCTATAAATGTTACCAACATGCGTCTCTTGCACTGGCAGTAGTTCTTTCACATTTCCCTCGCGACAAATATGTGATCTACACCTTTCTGCGAATGACTGGCCCTATGAAGAGGGAGAGCCTGTGTTGAATTGGGGCGACGGAAAAAGGGACTAGGCTTTTTCTTAGGCACTACTCCCTCTTCTGCGCTAACCTATTCATCTCAGAGTAACACTTGCATCCTGCGTCCTGAGTTATTTGTTAAATGTATTCCAACATTTGTCGTCCCCTATAGAATGTACCCTCCGCGGCTCCCTATAGTTCCGTGGAAGATATTCCCTGATGTCTTAACACATGTTCTATCATCCTATCCCTTCTTCTTCTTCTTCTTCATCTTTCCCACATGTTCACTTCTTCGCCAATTCTACGAAGAACCCCAACATTCCTTATCGTATTGCCGGCCGCGGTGGCCAAGCAATTCTAGGCGCTTCAGTCCGGAACCGCGAGACTGCTACGGTCGCAGGTTCGAATCCTGCCTCGGGCATGGAAGTGTATGATGTCCTGAGGTTAGTTAGGTTTAAATAGTTCTAAGTTCTAGGGGACTCATGACCTCAGAAGTTAAGTCCCATAGTGCTCAGAGCCATTTGAACTATTTTGAACCTTATCGTATCAGTCCACCTAATTTTCAACAGCCTTCTAACAACACCGAATCTCAAACTTTTCTCTTCTTTCCGATTTTCCCGCAGTTTATGATTCACTACCATATAATGCTGTGGCCCAAACGTACATTTTTCAGATCAAGACTGATGTTTGATTCTAGCAGACTTGTCTCTACCAGGAATGCCCTCTTTGCCCGTGCTAATGTATTTTTTATGTCCTCACTCTTTCGTCCGCCATATGTTGTTTTGCTCGCAAGGTAGCAGAATTCCTTATCTACTTCGTTGTGCTAATTTTTCATGTTAAGTTTATCGCTGATCTCAGTTCTGCTACTCCTCGTGATTTTAGTCTTTGCTTTACACTCAGTCCATATTCTGTACTCATTAGAATGTTCAATCCATTCAGTAGGTCCTGTAACTATTTTTCACTTTCACTAAAGGCAGTACAATAAGGAAGGATAGGAACGCAGCAGTCACTCGCAATTCCATTGATTTTTTTGTTATTCTTACATAAACCAGATTTCAACTATAAATAACCATCTTCAGTGCTGAAATATGGGAATATTACAGAATCAAAAATGATTTATACGAAACAAGAGATAAAACACCAAATGTAGCAGTCTCAGTTTGAGTTATATAAAGAACGCAACGCAGTGTACGAGGTCTGTATTGAGTAGGACGTTGGCGAATTTCTAGACGACAGAGTTAGAGGAACAACGGGTCTGCGTTAAATTTTGCGTGAAAATAAAGAAAACATTTACAGAGACACACCAAATGATGCAGGAAGCGTACGGTGATGAATACTTAAGCCGTACTCGACTTTACGAATGGTTGACACTGTTTAAAAATGGCCGGACGGAAGTGGGAGATGACCCTCGTTCAGGACCCCCTTCGACGTCCACCGACGACGCTCATGTCAGGAACGTCAACGAAATTGTGCGTCCCAATCGAAGACTGACTGTCCGAAAGATTGCAGAAGAATGTAATATTTCAGTTGGATCATGTCATGAAATCCTGATACAGCATCTTATTATGCGTCGTGTTGCCACCAAATTCGTCCCACGGCTCGTAAGTCAAGACAAGAAAGACCTCCTCTCAATCTGTGAAGAGCTTTTGGATCGCGCAAATGAGAACGAGATGTTCCATAACAGATTCAAAACTGGTAATGAGACGTGGGTCTACGGTTGTCATGTTGAGACCATGGTTCAATCTTCACAATGGATCGGGAAAGGTTCTCCAAGACAAAAGAAAAAAAAATTAAAACTTGTCAGGTCAGGTCAAATGTCAAGGCCATGCTGAAAGTTTCCTCTGACTTTGAAGAATTAGTTCACCATGAATTGGTGCCACAGGGACAAACCGTTAACCGATGGTACTATCTGGACGTGTTGCAACGCCTGCGAGAAAATACGAGAAATGTGGCGAGACAACTCATGGGTCTTGCATCGCGATAACGCACCCGCACATTAATTCCTATTGGCGCTTGACTATTGCACACAAAACGAAATCACTGTGCTGCCTCTTCCTTCCTACTTTCCAGACTTTAGCCCCTACGGACTTTTTTTGTTTGCAAAGTTGAAAACACATTGAAGGGTCAAAGATTTCCAAAGATAGGCGAGATAAAAGAAAATTCGCAGAAGACGCTTCGCGCGATCCGGCAAGAAGTGTACCAAAACTGCTTCCAGAAGTGGAAACGACATTGGGAGCGGTGTATCAATTGTGGAAGGGAGTATTTCGAAGGAGACCATGCACAAAATGTGTAAAAGGTAAGCGAAGAAAAATTTTGTGGTCAAAGTTCGAGAATTTTTTGAACAGACGTCGTATATTACAAGCTAAGCAACCTTGTTTCTTTCCAATGTAGCCGTTTAAAATCCTTTTTTAATAAAGTGAAATCAACAAGTATAGTTGCATGTCACCTTTAAAATATATGAAGAAATGCCGACATACAATGTGGTTTTTCAGATACTAGTGGGTAAGCTATCCATCAAATATCACTGAAAAAATCAATAATAGGATCATGCAACTGTCCTATACGGAACTGATACATCACCATAAAAAAAATTGAAGATCGTCTTGATAGAGTAAAATTACATACCAATTTGATAATCGACGAGAAGCTAAAATCTCGTTAAGTGATCCACTAAATAATTAATATAAAAGTTCATACAGATTGTTTTTGTGAACATCTGTTAACATCATAGCAAAATATTGAAGATCAACATGACAAGCCTAATTTAATCACGTCCAATTAATAAAAACATACTAACGTATTCTATTGAAGTAAATTACTTAGGTAACATTTAATGCAGCTCCAATTGCGGTGCGCTATTTGTAAAAAAACGATCTAACAAATTGTCTTATAACTATTCCAAAATTTATAGTTGAATAGTGTTTTATTTGTTTGACGGTAGAAATGGTATTAGTTCAAACTAAATGGAAGACAAGTCGATCAATCGATAATACGTTACGTTCGCATATACTGTCATGCCTAGTGTTTCGTATTAAAGGTATGTCAAAATTTTATATTAGTTCCCTTCTGGATCGTGACGTCTTCAGTCCCGAAGCGAGAGACCATTGAAGAGCTGCCAAAACCGGATGCTCTTCACCACTGAGCAGGTGGACGCCAAATCGCCTCGGATGGCAGCATATCTCCATCTCCTCCAGGAGGCCCACGAATCTACCCTTATCCTGGGGCAACTACGTGACATCCGACCTCAAAGAGGGGAGGGTGCGTCCACTCTCAACCAGATGAGCAGCAGAGTTGGATCTCTCAACTACATGCCGCCTGTCGAAAGCTACATGCTCACCAAACCTGATGTGAAGTCTTCTGCCTGTCTGTCCCACGTAACGGGCGTCACAATCGTGTACACACCTGATTCGTGGTACACATTTCTTTTATCAATCGCATTCACCAAAATATGCCCGAGGTTGTTAGTAGTTGAGAAAGCAACCTTTGTTATGTTTTTTTTCTTTTTTTTTTTATGCTCAATTTATCCTAAAGGCGCCATAACATGGCAAGCAAATGTATTATTTTGTTTGTTTGTTTGTTACTTACACAATATGACGCGAACTGAGACTGCTGTACTTCTAAACAGCCACGTCAGTTTCCTTCTGCTTATACACCAGTAAAGTCGTATGGTGACAAGTACTACTGGAAGTTTCTTGGATTATAACTCACTCAGATGATATGTTGACTATAATGGATCATTGTCATTGGATAACTTCGTGTTTTATTAATTGTTTTATATAAATTTCCTTATATTTTATCACTGAAGAGAGTTATTTATAGGTGAAATCTGGATAAAACCCGTGGGATTGCGACTGATTGGTGTGTTCTTGTGCTTCCTTACAGCAGTCTACAGTCGCTGTGCGCAACAGTTTCTTGCGGAATCGAAGTTGGGTAAGATAGTAATGTCATCAGTGAAAGTTATGATTGGTACTTATTCACCGTGTATTTTAATCCCACTCTCGAACTTTTCCAAGGGCCTAATAACTGACTGAAAGTACGAGTCGTGCGGCGGAATGCACGCAGAGATCGAGGTTCGAGGCCCAGTCCAGCAAACAGATGGTCACAATTGTTCACTGTCGTATTTGTTTACCAATGAAATGAGCGAGATTTTTGTCTCTGTTTTTATCAAGTTGGGAATGCGTGTGAAATACTGAGAGATGCGGAGTTACGCGATGAGCGACTGTGTCCATACTGGCCTGGAACGCTGGGATTGTCGGCATTTGGCGTGCGTGCTGGCCAATAGGACGGCGGTAGCAGGTGGACCGCGAGTACGGCAGGTGTAGCGCGGCTGTAGCCCAGTCGATCGGCAGGGAGGAAGGGAAGGCGTCGGGAGGCGTCGGGACGCGCGCTCCGGCGTGCTGTGGGCGCCGGCGTCGCCCCTGACACAGAGGCGCACGGCCAGCGCCGCCGCGCGCCGATCAATATGGGCGCCGGCTGCTGCCGCCGCCGCCGCCGCATCTCGGCCTCCAGTCCGCGCCGGAGTGCCGCGCCGGCCCCACGCTCCTCCGCCTCCGCCGCCCCCGCGTGACAGCCGGCCGCCAGGTGAGCGCCGCCGCCGCTGCCGCCGATGCCGCCGCCACAGCTGCTGTTGCTTCCGTCGCGCGACGCCGCCTCACACTCGGCTGCCTCAGCGCCGTGTGACGGAAGCCGCGATGCTCTTTCCCGCGCCCATAGCAGTACATTGCCCGCTTGCAACTGTCTTTGGCGATAGGAAAACGGGGTCGTCTGAAAGCCGCTATTTTTTCGATGTGAATGTTTCGACTGTGACCGTTACGAGTGTCAACTGAAAATACAGACTGCTGTAACAAGCTGCATTTAATATGTAATACTTTTCACTCCACGCTTCGGAGAATAACACCATCGTCGAGTGGGTCTTAAGGCACGGTAAGTATTGCATGTACGGTTTTTTGTGGGGATAACTTTTGGCACTATCTTTCAGTGATCACATATTGTACCACAGTTCAATGTACACTATGTGGTGTAAATACTGGGAAAGGAGCATGTGACCTTCGAAAGACAGTGCCACAAATTTACCAAAGGCCGTACATGCAATACAATCGAGCTTCATTGGCATCAAAATCCACCTGATGATAGAGGTTTAATTCTCCGAAAAGTGCAGTGGAAATCGTTGTATACTAACGGTTGCAGCGGTTTCTATTTACAGTTAAAATCCTTATTATATTGTTGCAAATCTGTCAAACGTCGTGGAATATTTATTAAGCGACGGCCACAATCTCGTACATTATTGGTACGTTTTTCCTACAAAGCAAACGAGGCAATGTTTCTCACATATTTAGCTCTTCAGTATTGCTTCTGCCACGCTTCGTCTGTGATTTGCTTAAAGTTGTTCTGTCAGTGTGACGAAGACAGTCTCTTCTCCAGTGTGCCGGCCGTCAGCGGAATTCTATATCTTTATCAAAGTTTGCCCTGTCGGGAAATAAACACAGACTCCTAGAAAAATCCTTTGTTTCCGAACATCTTATGTGCACAGGTGTAACGTTTCTGTGCCACCAGATCAAACGCGTAAAACTAAGTATCGTAGTCTCTCGCGACTATGGGAGAAACGGCAACAGCAGAAAACCGTGATTCTTGCCGTTACTACTACATCTTTAACATTCCGTCTAATGCGGTAACAATGGCCAAAACCACCGCTGTTGTGCTACTGGGACGGGATACAAGACATCGGTAGTGGGAAACACGTAGTGTGCCCTGCACCTCGTGAGCACTGTACTTTCGCCTTGCACTGCAGCGTTGGGAATTGTTACCACGCCACTTAGTTGCGTACAAATGTAGTAACCGCCAGAATCACAGTGAACAATTATTGTTGGCAGCCGCATGAGAGTGAAAGACATTCTTTCGAGAGAGTGAAAGACATTCTTTGGAGAGAGTGAAAGACATTCTTTCCAATGTTTAGCAGCAGAATGTCCATCCACCAGACTCCAGTCTCCATTCAAATCACTGTTTACCCAAAGCCTTCTCCATGTCCTTGCCACGTGTAAGGCAAACACGATTTACGGCTGCTTACATTCACAGATGTGCAGGTACTGTCACGTGGGATGTGTGTTCCGCTGTTTCTACCACACTGCCGAATGAAGTAGACTTTATGAGAAAATGAGCTACAACTGGTATTAAACAACTTAGTGGGAATTCTGCGTTGTCGACTGAAGTCTTATCACACACGTCACGCAGCTCCAGTCGGATTTATCAGTTTTTTTTCTATTTAAAGACTTGCGTCTGTGTCTCAGCTATTCATGAATGTGAAATCTAAGGGCGAATCGAATAAAAATTACGCAAAACCATATTTTAAACAAGAATACTAGAACATTTATTGTCACTCGCTAGAGAAACGCCGTTATGCATATTAAACAGCCTTTAAATGACTTGGAATACATTCTATAGCAGCAGTCTTTCGTTTCAGAGAACTATGATGGGAATTGCAGCAGGACCTTTCACGCAGCGGTACACATTGACCTTGCTATATATAGTGTTTATAAGCGTTAGATGTATTGGTGAAGAAATGAAAGCAGAGTTCGAATTCCTTACAGATTTTGGGATGTTGTTTTTAAAAAAAATGGCTCTGAGCACTATGGGACTTAACTTCTGAGGTCATCAGTCCACTAGAACTTAGAACTAATTAAACGTAACTAACCTAAGGACATCACACACATCCATGCCCGAGGCAGGATTCGAACCTGCGTCCGAAGCGGTCGCACGGCTCCAGACTGTAGCGCCTAGAACCGCTCGGTCACTCCGGCCGGCTGTTGTTTTTAATAATCGTTTGCTATTATCAAAGGGAGTTCTGTGCCACTGTTAACGGCCACCAGTGATCATTTAAAAATTGAGTGGATGTAAAGTGCGACGTGAAGAATTGATACGAAGAACAGGCGTGCTAGAAGCATGGTTAGGTTAATAGAAGGGGTGCTGAGCCAGTCACAAACAGCTGCCTTTCCGCTGGAAGGAGAATCAAAGGTACAGACAATTACGATATCGACGATTCTATGTGTACTTATAAGCACCGATGTACGAGAGGAAGCAGTACGGGGACGGCGTGGAGTGAATCGGAAGTCTAAGATCTTGAATAAAAAGCTTCTTTATGCGAATGTAGTGTAAAGCAGATATGTTCTTAGGTAAACATGTCTCCGTTGAGTACGTTCTAGGAAAGAAGGAACTGGTCTTTCACGTAGTGCTTTAGCTCGCTCCGTTTACACCTGACATTTCCTTGCAATCGCAGTTCCCATTAAATGTACAACATCTGTGTGTGGAAAGCAGCTGTTATCGCCAAACGACTCTCCAGGGTAGAGGAGAAACCGCAGTGTTGGGAGAAAGATGGTTGTTTATGGTTCCGCAATAATAAATGAAGTTGGAATCAAATAACAGCACTGAATGCTTTTCTGTTTTCAATCACCGCGACCGGTTTGCGCCACCGAGTCCATTTTCGAGTGGCTACGAGTCAGTTGTCGCGAGAGTACACAGCCAGTCTGTATACAGTAGCCGAAAATACAAGTGCAACTGGTGTTGTTACTCGATCCCGAGTAGTCACTACAGTAGTGGAACCTGCATCATCGCCGTCCACATGCTGGACAAGAAACGCACAGTTATTGAGTACAGGAACAGTTTGCGCAGGTTGATAATAAGACGCGCGGCGTACAGCCACCGGCTCGACCGCGCACGTGCTCCCCGTGCTGTGTGCTGGCCGCCCCGCTCTGCAGTGACCTTGACACTGCGGTGCTTTTGTGCGGCGGCAGCTGCGGTCCCCCTGCACCCTCTCTGCATACGCCCCCGAGGAGCTTCGTCACCAAACGCCACTACTGCCTCATTAGCGGAGTGTAAACACTGACGGCAGGCGTGTAGGACCATCCCAGGTGCGCTTTTCTCTCATTGTTTTCAATACAATTGTGTTGTTACTTCGTCTGGTGAGCTACCGTTGCATCTTTATCTCTCGAAGCTCATTTTAGATGACCTGATATACTCTTAACTCCGAATAACTCGTCAAAATTTCTGAAGTATCTTATTTTCCTTTACGATGCTGTACTAGTCCACACCAGGAAGCCTCCCACTCCATCTCCGATTCTTTAAACAATCGAATTACTTTGTATAAAACGGCTGGAGCATCTGAGTACTTTACCTAATGCGTTAATATTTGACGTTAAACGTATAAAAGCTCTATGGTTGAACGCGCAAAACCCTAACTGTGTTAGTTTTGTTTGTTTCGGATTATTCAACCATAAGCTAATAGTACAGTCGCGGTAATTTCCGCTCCTTTTAAAGAAAAGTTAGTTATCACGCATCTCAGTGTTTATTACGTCATATGATTTGAACTGTGCGTTTGCGTAGCGATATAATTTTGCACGTACCCCCTCAGTGGTATATATGGATTCTGTCTGCAAAATGTGTTACTAATAAAGTTAGAGATAAAGAAGTAATAATTTAAAATGTCATGACTGACTTTGAAGTTTTACTGCAAGTACATCGAAAACATAGGAAGCGATAAACTTTTTTCGTCTGATTGTTATTGTTGTGTCTAGACAAGACAGCCCAGCCACAATGAGAGGAAGCCGAAAGGCACGCGCCCAAACTCACGCAGGCTGGCGTGAGGTCATCGTCTCGGCAAATGAGAGCGTAGTTGTCAGTGAACCGTTCCTTGCAAATTCGGCTGTACAACTGGGGCGAGTGCTAGGAAGTCTCTCTAGACCTGCCGTGTGGCGGCGCTCGGTCTGCTATCACTGACAGTGGCGACACGCAGGTCCGGCGTATACCAACGGACCGCGGCCGATTTAAAGGCTACCACCTAGCAAGTGTGGTGTCTGGCGGTGACACCACAGTTATGTGGTAGGTTTCGGCGAGAGTGAGTTCTGAAAGGGTTTGAAATTACGTGTAAGATATTTTGGAACATACTAAGTGCTCACATTCTATAATACTGGCTCAACAGAGTGTAGGTAATTTACGCGCCGTTATCTACACACGTACACAGTTTCCATCATTAACCCTTTCAAATCGACTGGCTACAACTGTGTTTATTAAATTTTACTCTCTCTCAGTTGCTACAGAAATATTTTTCCTCAGTGGAAACCTGATGCACATGTTTGTGAATGTTCAGTTTTTTTATCATGTACAAATGCTGTCAACTGTTGGACTTCACTGTAAAAAATACCAACTTCAATGTAGCAGTGTGCAGCAGCTTCTGACCGCCAGGACACACAAAGTGGTTGGTTAATTATATTGCACTGTAGAAATGAGTATTAGTATTGTTATTCTGCATGGTAATTGTTGAATGATCAGTTTAATAATTACAGCAGTGAATATTTGGAAATTCGTTATTTTAGCCCATAATAAGAAGCCAAGTGTACAAATAATATTTTCGAAATAGGTACATGTTTTTGTATAAATCTTGCATCTGAATGGTTCAAATGGCTCTGAGCAGTATGGGACTTAACTTCTGAGGTCATCAGTCCCCTATAACTTAGAGCTACTTAAACCTAACTGACCTAAGGACATCACACACATCCATGCCCGAGGCAGGATTCGAACCTGCGACAGTACCGGTCGCTCGGTTCCAGACTGTAGCACCTAGAACCGCTCGGCCACCTCGGCCGTCTCTTGCATCTAAGATCATTAAAAAAAATGAGGCCCCATGCAGGGTAGTTTGGCCGCCGTATTGCAAGTCTTTTTTTTTTTTTTTTTTTTTTTTTTTTTTAGTTGACGCCACTTCGGCGATTTGCGAGTCAATGATGAAGAAATCATGATGAAGAAACACAACAGCCAGTCATCTCGTGGGAGAGAAAATCCCTGACCCCGCCGGGAATCAAACCCGGGACCCCGTGCGCGGGAAGCGAGAACGCTACGGCGCGACCACAAGCTGCGGACACTAAAAACATTCAAGAGCATTACAGCATAAGCAAAAATTTTCCTTGCTCCAGAAAAAATCCTGGTCTGAAATGGTTTAATACTTCGCTTATTTGAAAAATTTGTGACACGGTCGAGTGGTATTAGTGTAACAACCACATATATTCTGTGTCAACGTGCAGTAACCACTCACAGACGGCAGGTGGCAGCACTAGCGGGGGGGGGGGGGGCGAATAATGCGCATACGAAGCGATTTATCTGACGTCTAATATGGCATGACCATTGCCTTTCAGACTTAGGGTGCAAGCATATCCGAAACGGCTAAGTCTGTAAGGTTATCGCGTGCCGCCGTGGTTGAATTATTTTGTGTGTGGGGAAAAAGGCGCTACCCAAAACGGTGCCGAGGCAACTGTGGCGCACCACGGGCCATAGATGACGGGGGTGAATGACTGCCGCAGAGCTGTTTACGTTAGCTATACGTGCAACTGTTGAACAACTGACCTCCCAGATGAACTAACAGGCTACCAACAGTCTCCTCAACGACGTTCAGCGAACGTTGCTGCGTAGAGGCTTCCAAAGCAGGCTCCCGGTACATGCACCTTTGCTGACAACTGTTCAGCTGCTGGGATTTGCTCGCCAATACCGCAGTTGGAAATCCACTGAGTGGCGTGAATCCGCTGAAAGCAAACACCCCGCAACAATCGTGGGAAGGGTCCAGGCGGGAGCAGGGAGCGTTATGGTCCGGGGAATATTTTCGTGACATTCCCTGGGTGATCCCGTGATCCTGGAACGCACACGGATCAACGCAAGTGTGAATTCATCCTCATGGACCATGTTCACCCCTACATGCAGTTGGTTTTACCTCCTTTCGATGACACCTGCCATCAGGACAACGCATCGTGCGACACAGGACACAGCGAATGCCAGCTGTCCGAAGAGTGCCAGAGTGAGTTTACCGTACTCCTCTGAGTACAGAACTGCCCGGTTTAAAACCCAGTCGTGAACCTGTGGGACCACCTCGGTCGTCCCGTTCGCGCCGTCGATCCTCAACCGACAAACTGGAGTCGTCGTTGCTCAACGTCCCTGTCGGCACCTTCCAGAACCGCGTTGGCGCTTTTCCTGCGCGTCTCTCAGCGTTGCAAAAGGTGGTTATTATTCAAGATTTTGACAGGTCATCATATTAATGACTGGAAAGTGTACTAAGAAGTAGGTTAGGACAGCATTTTAAATTTGATCAGTAACTGTATGAACTTCTGAAAATCTAATTTTGGTTGCCCCTGTAAGCCGTTAGATAGGCAACCTGCAAAAGGCCTGGGTGCCCAGGTGACGGTTTTAGTTTTGTAATATCGATCTTTGTGTGCCGAAAGACATCCTGTACGTTGTTGATGCTGATTGGCAATACACTGATATTTGGCAAAGGCTTGCACGAAAATAAACATTGGCTAGCTTTGTTTACTCTCAAGGTTTAGAAATAGGAAACGTAGCAGTACTGTTGCGTGCACACCGTATCAAATAGTACAAAAATGACGAAACAGTAGTATGTAAACTAAAGCTGCCCTCGTCTCGAATGTTGTTCGGAACACCGCAGTGCTTAACCAGGCACATTCCTGTTGGCGATGATGTTCGCTTACCTTCCTCCGACCTCTGAGCACACTTACAGAGCCAGCTGCAAGGGAACTACACTTAAACATGAACTTCCTTCAGATTACGAAGTCGTTTTTCACTGAGAGGTGTCGTCTAGAAGCCGCTACGACGCCCAGTAATACGGGCTTGACCTTGAAGGTTACTGGTCTTCAAAATTTCGTACAATTCTTTTATGAATATGACCCGTTACAGACGAGGCACATAAATAATGAGCAAGGCGGTGAAGTTTTCTCTTCAGTCCCCGTGGCTTTCCGTCGCAATTTACGAGGCCTTTGAAGATTAGATGTGTAGATCACATAACTAATGAGGAGGTATTGACTAGAATTGGGGAGAAGAGAAATTTGTTGCACAACTTGACTAGAACAAGGGATCGTTTGGTAGGACATGTTCTGAGGCATCAAGGGATCACCAGTTTAGTACTGGAGTGCAGCGTGGAGGGTAAAAATCGTAGAGGGAGACCTAGAGATGAATACACTAAGCAGATTCAGAAGGATGTAGGTTACAGTAGGTACTGGGAGATGAAGAAGCTTGCACAGGATTGAGTAGCGTGGAGAGCTGCATCAAACCAGTCTCAGGACTAAAGACCACAACAACAACAAGAACAACAACAACATCATTCAGAAAGTAGGGAACGTTTCCGTATGACGCCGCTAGGCGCGCGCCGATCGCGTATATTTTGGTATGAGCGTGCTCAGTCGGCATCCATCCGTGACAGCAGGAACGTCTCTGCGCGTCTGGTTTTTCCGATATTCGAATTTGAACTGTGTGCTGCAATCGAAAATCCCGCCATTTGTAAGGTGCGCCCTGTGATACGATTTTTGTTGGCAAAAAACCTGAAACCTATAGATATTTATCGTAAATTGTGCAAAGTGTACGGAAACAACGTCATGAGTGAATGTTCCGTCCGGAAATGGTGCATTCGGTTTAAAAATGGCCGAACCAACGTTTATGATGAAGATAAGAGTGGACGCCCGAGCATTGTGACTGGCGATCTTGTCGCTAAAATTGATGAAACGATTCGAGAAAACCGTCGCTTCACAATAACGGAGCTATCGCTTTCTTTTCCACAAATTTCACGGACTTTGTTGTTTGAAATTGTAACTCAAGAGCTAGGCTACCACAAATATTGTGGACGATGGGTGCCCAAAATACTTTCATAGCACCACAAAGAACATCGAATAGGGGCAACATTGACGTTTCTTGAGGCCTACCACAAACATGGTGTTCATTACTGGATCGAATCGTAACCGGTGACGAGACTTGGGTGAAACACGTAAATTGCGAGACAAAATTACAATCCATGGAGTGGGGGCACACAAGATCCCCCCAAAAACTAAGAAAATATTTGCAAACCTTGTCAGTAAGGAAGTTGATGGCGACAGTGTTTTGGGATAGGCAAGGTGTGCTGCTTATTGATTTTCTCGAACGTGGAGCAACCATAAATTCTGCCCGGTACTGTCAGACTTTGCACAGCCTTAGGAGAGCACTTCAAAACAAACCCCGAGGAAAGCTGACGTCCGAAATTTTGTTTTTGCACGACAATACCCGACCTCACACGGCAAACCTCACTAAAGAACTCCTTAATTCATTCAAATGGGAAATTTTCCCTCAGCCGCCCTACAGCCCCGATCTTGCACCAAGCGACTTCCACTTGTTCCCCAAATGAAGAACTGGCTTGCAACGCAGTGCTTTGATGACGACACGGAACTCCAGGCGGGCTGACTTACTAGTTGAAGTCTCAGGCGGCAGAATTTTACGACGACAGTCCTTCAAAGCTTGTCCACCGCTATGATAAGTGCCTCAATATGTTTGGTGATTATGTGAAAAAGTAGTATGTCAGTCGCTCTTTCAGATGTATATAATAATAAAATGTATTTCTTGCACTTAGTTTTTTTTAAATGCCAAAACGTTCCCTACTTTCTGAGTAGCCCTCGTATAATGTGATAAAGAAATCGAAAGTTTCACATGTATCTTACCATTTATCCATGGCTAGATAAAAGACGTTAGGAGTATTCAGTCGGTACGTCAGAGTGTAGACATTCGGCAGAGCTAATAAGGATGGAATGATTTTCCTTTTTTGCATTTTTTTTATTTTTTTGGGTAGCGCGTATGGAAGTGAGAAATTACCTTCATGCTGTGAATGTATTTTGCACAGTTTAGAAACTCATCCAGGATTATACGGTGGTCTACCAGTAGTTTTTATAAGATGCCAGGAAACCATCAAGGTGTACGGCAGGAAATACTTCCCAAATACTGACCCACATCTGGTGCGATGTAAAGATCGCTTGGTATTCCCTAGAGTACAATTTGAGATCTATATCTTGTTTCTGGTATTGATCTTGTCCGAAAAGGCAAAAGCGATATTCTTAGAGCTGCTGGTATTACCATGTTGGTGGAGACCAAGAACAACTAAGTGACAGTTACAATGATCTAACAGAAACTCTGACGCACATAGAGGAAAGCAGGACGCCAAGGACTGATACCTAGAAGACTGCAAAGGTAACATATTTCCATAATGTCTTCTGCTTTCCATAGACGACTCGTAGATATCTGACCCTCAGCTACGTGCGTGACTTGTGTGTAAATTCAGCTGTTTCGTTTTCGAAAGTAACATACCGAAATCAGCGGTACCAATGAATCAGTATTGAAATTTTCACTTGAGGTCCGTCCATGACTTTTGAAACGTCACTTTAATCACTGTAGTAAGTGTTCTGTGGTGCTATTGGAAGTTCAATGGTATCGAACATGAAAACCGAGGATTGAAGTTGCCTGTAAGCTGATTATGAACGAAGCTTTTTATAGTATTGGTGGTATAGTGATATAAGTAGATCCCACTCAGTGGTTTGTCTACTGCCAACGAGTCAGAAATTTTTTGATATTTGTAAGAAACTGAATAATGTTTTTAAAAATGTTTCAGGTAAGTCGACCATTAACCACCCACCGCCTTAGAACAGATTCCCGGAGTAGCTACCCCTACTAAGTTCGCGAAAACACATGTTAAAACCTCATCCATGACAGAAGTGATGTCTACCAATCTGGATTACAAATTACACTGGCAGAAAAAAACGGAACATCCTCACGGACTGTGTTCAGTGGCACAAGGTAAAATACTGATGGCATACTGATGGGTTACGCTGTTAGCAATTCATTTGTCACGGTCATCGTCGATGACGTGGCGCTCAGGACGCTTCTCTGTTCGCCCTCTCTCTGTGTTTCTCTCTGCAGGCAGTAACAGTGCTGAGTTCAGTTGTGAACAGTGACTCCAACATCCATTCTAGGCTACAGCCGTGTCCCACCGACGAGTACGTACTCCTGTGCTACTTGAACGGAGTCGCACTGTAAGCCCGCCCGGAACTGGATGGACGCGTAGGCGGACTGTTGCACATGCTGGGCACGGTGTATCGCTGTTAAGTCGCTGCTTCCAGCAGTGGTCTCTGAAACATTCCCACACCTGTGGACCAGATTCTGGATGTCCGCGTAGTACAGAGGCACTGTGCGAGCAGTGGTCGCCGACCGAGCATCATCCAGGGAAGAATTCCGGGCACATCTGTGTCACCGAGGACCAATGGAACCGAATGCTTGCAGCAGGATAAGCTCACGTTTGTCTCTGGCAGGCTACCACTGACACCACGACACCACACTCCACACCGCCAAGCACGGCTACTCGAATGTCGACTGGAGAGTGAAATGGCGCTCTGTTGTCTTCAGTGACGAGAGCAGGCTCTGTCCTTATACGACTAATGGACGTACACGTGTATGGGGCACACCTGGTGAGCTGCCTACTCCAGAGTGTGTTCGTCCGCTATACTCAGGTCCCATCCCGGGCCTTATGGTGTGGGGAGCCATCGTGTATAACTCGCGGCCACATCTGGCGTTTCTGCAGGGTGAAGTAATCAGTGGCCGCCCTACATTACACATTGTTATCTCCGTGCTGCTATCATTTACTCACCACGAAGATGATGTGCTTTTTCAGTATGTTTTTCAAGGTGTACAACAACTGCCTTGGCCAGCAAGATCACCAGACCTCTCACCAACTGAATACGTATGGGACATGATAAAGCGGGAACTTAACGCGTTCTCCGTGGCCTGCAAGAACCATTGCCGAACTGCAACAGAAGACGTAAAATGGTTTTGATAGTCTACCGCAGGATGCTGCTCGCCACGTTTCTGGTCGTTTGCATGCGAGTAAACGCTTGCGCTGCTGCCAGAGGGATAGACACTGTGTACTGGTGCGATTGCTTGAGCGCCCTTTACTCTGACATGTACGATTCGTTTGTTCTGAATTTGTTACCATATAATCCTACAGTGATGAACGACCTTGTCAGTGAAATAACCTTGTCCTCCAGGGTGTTGCAGTGTGTTTACTAGAGTTTGAGAGCCGGCAATTCTACGGTAAACGTCGCATAATACAGGATGTATCAAAAAGAACCATCCGATTTTTAAAAAATCATAACTATGTTATCTGAGATATGAGCGTCAACAAGAGCAAATTCTCCAGTTTTACTCGGTTCTCACTAGGTAGCAGTAATATGAGCCCACTTCCGTACTAGTAAAAATCATGTCCGGCGAACAGAAAGCGTTTTGTGTTCTACGTCTTGCGCAGTGCCGGTTAGTAATAACTATTCGGCGAGGCTGTCGTACTAGGCATAGTGTGGATCCTCCTACAGCACAGAGAATTAGACGATGGCATGAACAATTCCGAGAAACAGGTTGTTTCTATGAAGCCAAATCGCCGGACAGTCGCAGAGTGCCTGACACAGACGTCGGTCGCATCCGCCATAGTTTCACAAGGAGTCCGCAGAAATCTGTTCGCCGTGCAGCTCGACAGTTCAATATGCCACCGATGTCCGAGTGGGGTGTGTTGCGTCGGCGTTTTACACATGAAACCAAACAAAATTCAGCTATTGCAAGCTCTTCGTGAAGGTGACAAACAACAACGTGTGGTGTTCTGTAATTTCGTCCTTGGCAAGATGGAGGATGACAGCTTTCTTCGACGCTTTGTGTTTAGTGACCAGGAAACATTCCATTTAAATGGAAATGTGTACAGTCATGAAGTGAGAATGTGGAGTACTGAAGAACGACAAGATGTTGTACAACATGAGAGGGACTCTTCAGAATTTAATGCGTTTTGAGCAGTTTCATGGGAAAAGGTGTATGGTCCATCTCGATATGCTTCACAACTTTCTTTTCCCACAGTTGGAGACTGATTAGAGCGACCACCATACTGGGATATGGAAGTGCGGGAATTTTTAAATCAAAGCATTACTGAAAGCTGGATCGCTCGCATTGGATCAAATGATTCAGCCTTACGTTACTGGTCTCCAAGGCCACCAGAGCTGACTGTATGTGATTATTTCTTGTGGGGGTTTATAAAAGACCCTGTTTACGTGCCTCCCTTACCAACAACAATTAATCAACTAAAACGTCGCTTAACAGCAGCTGTGGAAACTGTAACTCAAGACTTGCTCGCTGCACTGTGGGGACAATTTGATTACCGCATTGACATATGCCTTGCATGTCAAGGGGGGGCATATTGAACACCTATAAAAGGGAATGAAAAAAACTTTTTGAGTTTCCCGTTCAGTAATATAGACATGCCAAATCGGGTGGTTCTTATTGATACACCCAGTATAATGTTGCTGAGACTTCAAAAACAGCACCAGAGTTTGTTCTTTCTGTGCCGAAAGTGTGCAGCTTTTTCTTCGTGTGGTTGCAACATTGAATTTGCCTGAATTTTTATTACATTTTTGGGAAAAAAGTAGCAACAGTTGTGCACCAGATGAAATAGAGCAACGTGCGTAGTCAGCACTTTGGCCATCTGACAGGTACCGCGGTTTTTCGTTCCACAATCTGGAACTGTTTGCCTCTTATCTTCCAACTTCTGTAGTGAATGGAACAGCCACAATTCACGACGCTCATTATAGACTCAACGTGTGAATTTATACGCTTAACAAACATAAAACTGACTTGTTCTTTCTGTGTTGAAATTATACGATCGCGAAGTAAATAATTTTATCTGAAATTGTTATCCACATTAAAATCAAAGCTACACGTAAACCCAGAAACTACACGGAAATATTGCAATAAGACCACGAACTGTTGCAGTGAGATAATTAGTTTCACTTTCTTCGCCAGAGATTACTGAATAACTGGATGTAAGCAATACGGTGAATAACTGTGATGCCGTATGAAGCCATTTATACCAGATTTGTTTACTTGTCTTTCATGGCGTTTAAAGAATTAAACACCGCCTAGGCAGCGATACTGTATAAATGTAACGTTTCCTTTATTATTGTAAGTTGGTACTAACTCAAATACGCTGGTAAGTCTGCATGAAGCCAAAAGGACATCACCGTAGAGGCTTTGCCACAGAGGCGTGAAAGATTTTACTCAGCTACGTTCTAACAACATTTTACCAGAAGATTGTTCGAAATATAGGAAAAAACAACTCTTCCGTGTTGCTGTCGAATAATTCTGCAGATCCGCTGCTTCTAGATGGCACATTGTCCAGAAATGTAGCATAGAAAACGTCGAGAATTGGAACTACATTGGCAGCATTTGCAGTTGTTATATACACTCCTGGAAATTGAAATAAGAACACCGTGAATTCATTGTCCCAGGAAGGGGAAACTTTATTGACACATTCCTGGGGTCAGATACATCACATGATCACACTGACAGAACCACAGGCACATAGACACAGGCAACAGAGCATGCACAATGTCGGCACTAGTACAGTGTATATCCACCTTTCGCAGCAATGCAGGCTGCTATTCTCCCATGGAGAAGATCGTAGAGATGCTGCATGTAGTCCTGTGGAACGGCTTGCCATGCCATTTCCACCTGGCGCCTCAGTTGGACCAGCGTTCGTGCTGGACGTGCAGACCGCGTGAGACGACGCTTCATCCAGTCCCACACATGCTCAATGGGGGACAGATCCGGAGATCTTGCTGGCCAGGGTAGTTGACTTACACCTTCTAGAGCACGTTGGGTGGCACGGGATACATGCGGACGTGCATTGTCCTGTTGGAACAGCAAGTTCCCTTGCCGGTCTAGGAATGATAGAACGATGGGTTCGATGACGGTTTGGATGTACCGTGCACTATTCAGTGTCCCCTCGACGATCACCAGTGGTGTACGGCCAGTGTAGGAGATCGCTCCCCACACCATGATGCCGGGTGTTGGCCCTGTGTGCCTCGGTCGTATGCAGTCCTGATTGTGGCGGTCACCTGCACGGCGCCAAACACGCATACGACCATCATTGGCACCAAGGCAGAAGCGACTCTCATCGCTGAAGACGACACGTCTCCATTCGTCCCTCCATTCACGCCCGTCGCGACACCACTGGAGGCGGGCTGCACGATGTTGGGGCGTGAGCGGAAGACGGCCTAACGGTGTGCGGGACCGTAGCCCAGCTTCATGGAGACGGTTGCGAATGGTCCTCGCCGATACCCCAGGAGCAACAGTGTCCCTAATTTGCTGGGAAGTGGCGGTGCGGTCCCCTACGGCACTGCGTAGGATCCTACGGTCTTGGCGTGCATCCGTGCGTCGCTGCGGTCCGGTCCCAGGTCGACGGGCACGTGCACCTTCCGCCGACCACTGGCGACAACATCGATGTACTGTGGAGACCTCACACCCCACGTGTTGAGCAATTCGGCGGTACGTCCACCCGGCCTCCCGCATGCCCACTATACGCCCTCGCTCAAAGTCCGTCAACTGCACATACGGTTCACGTCCACGCTGTCGCGGCATGCTACCAGTGTTAAAGACTGCGATGGAGCTCCGTATGCCACAGCAAACTGGCTGACACTGACGGCGGCGGTGCACAAATGCTGCGCAGCTAGCGCCATTCGACGGCCAACACCGCGGTTCCTGGTGTGTCCGCTGTGCCGTGCGTGTGATCATTGCTTGTACAGCCCTCTCGCAGTGTCCGGAGCAAGTATGGTGGGTCTGACACACCGGTGTCAATGTGTTCTTTTTTCCATTTCCAGGAGTGTACATTACACATTTATCGTATATGAATTATAATCCATACACTTCACAGTGAGAAGTATCTGGAGTGTGGATATACGCTGCCTGACAAGAAAAAGACGAGCACCTTTAAGGGGATGATGATACGTAATGAAATATCACGGGCTGAAAGGGTATATTATGTTATTTGAGAGATTACAATTTCGAGTTAAGTTTACAAAGAACTCGGGAGTGTGACGTTGCACGTCATGTGGCCAGGACGCATGCACCGATTCGGTTGGGGGGGGGGGGGGGGGTCGTCATAAAGCCGTTGCATCCTCTCCAGAGGGAGGCTGGCCCCCAGTGGTTGTAACTTGTTCTCGATATCCTGCATACTTGCACTAGGAGAGCTTATCCCAGACATAATCTACCGGGGACAGATCTGGGGATGTCGCTAGCCACGGCACTATCTCGGCATCACGCAGACATTTCATAGAACATCTACATCGATACTCACATTTAACTGCCTGGCAGAGGGTTCATCGGACCATCTTCACAATTCTGTTATTCCAATCACGTATGGGGTGCGCAATAAACGAACACTTACATCTTCCCGTATGAGCTGTGATTTCCCTTATTTTATTATGGTGATCGTTTCTCCCTACGTAGGTCGGCGTCAGTAAAATATTTTCGTATTCGGAAGAGAAAGTTGGTGATTGAAATTTAGCGAGAAGTTTCCGCCACAACGAAAAACGCGTTTGTTTTAATGATGTCCACCCCAAATCCTATATGATTTCAGTGACTCTTTCTCTCCCCTATTTCGCGATAATACAAAACGTGCTGCCTTTCTTTGAACTTTTTCGATGTACTCAGTCTATTCTATCCGGTAAGGACCGCACAGCGCGCAGCAGTACTCCAAAAGAGGACGGACAAGCATAGTGTAGGCAGTCCCTTTAGTAGATCTCTTACGTCGTCTGATTTTCTGCTAATAAATCACAATCTTTGGTTTGCCTTCCCCAAAACATTTTCTATGGTATATCGTGTTACCGAAGTTTAACGAATTCCTTTTCAGCACTCATTTGGATTACCTTACACTTTTTGCTATTTAGGGTCAATTGCCAATTTTTGCACCATACAAATATCTTTTCTAAACCATTTTGCAATTTGTTTTGATATTCTGAGGACCTTACTAGTCGATAAACGACAGCGTCATCTGCAAATTATCTAAGACGGCTGTTCAGAATGTCTCCCAAATCGTTTATATAGATAAGGAACGGCAAAATGGCCTGTAACAATATCTTGGACAGCGGCCGAAATCATTCCTGTTTTACTCCAAGACTTTCTGTCAATGACTACGAACTGTGACCGCTCTGACAGGAAATCACGAATCCAGTCACATAACTGAAACGATATTCCATAAGCACGCAATTTCACTACAAGCCGCTTGTGTGGTACAGTGTTAAAAGCCTTCCGGAAATCCAGAAGTAATGGATCAATTTGAATCCCTTGTCAGTAGCACTCAACACTTCGTGTGAGTAAAGAGCTAATTGTGTTTCACAAGAACGATGTTTTGTATATCCGTGTTGACTGTGCGTCAATAGACCGTTTTCTTCGAGGTTATTCATAATGTTCGAACACAATTAATTGATGATATGGGCGTGTAATTTAGTGTGTTACTCCTACTGCCTTTCTTGAATATTGGCGTGACCTGTGCAACTTTCCAGTCTCTGGTTACGGGTGTTTCGTCGAGCGAACGGTTGTATATGATTGTTAAGTATGGAGCTATTGTAATAGCATACTCTGAAAGGAATCTGACTGGTATACAATCTGGACCGGAAGACTTGCTTTTGTTAACTGATTTAAGTTGCTTCACTATTCCGAGGATATCTCTTTCTACGTTACTTGTGTTGGCAGCTGTTCTTGATTCGAATTCTGGAATATTTACTTTGCCTATTTTTGGTGAAGGAATTTCTGAAGGCTTTGTTTAGTAACTGCTGCGGCACGGATCGACGACCCTGTTTAAAAATGGTACCACGATACTGTCGTGTCGGAGTTAACACGTGAGGATGCAGGATGTCCGAGACGTACAGTTATGCCTTCAGTGTTTCCTAAGTCACTAGAGCCGTAACGTCAAGTCATACCGGATGGCTCCTCACACATGCCTGTCCATTGGAAAAATGGGACATCTCCCCAGATCACCGCCATATTCACCGCGGTTAAATGGTGAACACAGTGTGGGGCCATACATCGGCAGACTATGCTTGTAGGTGGCACTACTACCCCAGATGCAGATGTTTCTGTTGTGGTATTTAACGACAACCAACGAATGGAATGGTAACTCCTCGGTTCAGCAGTTTACTCCCCGATGAATGGTGCGGTATCACACATAATGTCGCACGGACTTGAGTGCATGTTCTCAGATGGCAGTCGTCATAGGTCTACTGTGTACTTGGTGCACAGTACAGTACCCGCCCTTGTGGTAGTCGGACGTGGTCGACCGGAATCTTCACGAAAAGGATGCCCGCCCTCACATTCCATGAAGTCCATCATAGAGCCACTGTCACACACGAACGTCCTAAAATCTGGATATCGCACGATTCGACCAGCTGACTGAATGGCGAGTCACAGTGAGTCCTTTTTTCAGGCCCTGTCAGGTACTGATAACGCTGTCTCAGACGGGTACGCGGCACCTGCTTGTCCTTTACAGTGGCCACTGAATATCTGACGCTGTCCACGCGCCTTACAGACCCTACCAGACCTGGTAGCAATGCTAAACATGAACACTAATGCGCCGCGGTGCTGGTTCTTCCTGTCACAAAGAATTCTAACTCTGATCACATACATACCCGCCGACGATGCGTACGCGTACCAAGTTTCGTTGACATCTGGTCTTGTCTTCTGCATGCTTCACTTTTTTTGTGACGTAGTGTGTATTTGAGTTAGGTGCAACAGAATGGCCGCTCTAAAACACAATATAAAAATGTCAAAATAAATCATATTATAAGATATTATTAAATAGAGTAGCAGAACTGAACAACAGATAGTTCTTTAGATCTCCCGGAGACTTCTCCACTTTTCTCAGGTGACACTAAATACGATCTGATAAGGCATTGAATACATGTGACTGAGTGTATCTAACGCCTTTCTGTATCAATGGCAAACTTCTAAAGTTACTGTGAGACTGGTTTTAGTCCTAGTATTATGATAGTGTTATGCATAGTTTCTTGGCAAACGAAAAGTAATATTGTTAATGAGAAAGGAACAGTTGTCAGAATACCAAAGCTTTGAACGAGGACTTTTAGGAGTTCCTCGATTATCACAAAGTACATTCTTATAATGCATTTCTTTTGAGTAAACACAAATATATATATATATATATATATATATATATATATATATATATATGTATTAACGAGGAAAAAATACAGTATAAACCAGTTTCGGTATTTTTAAATCAGTTGTAACCCTAATCCACCGCACAGCAAAAGTAAAAGAATAAAGGTGTTTCATTAACTAAATTGTGGTCTGTTGACAGTTCTACAAATGAAGCTTGCTACTTCTTAGATATGACTCTGTGAGTAGTTCAGCGCTGTACGATCGGGCTCCATCATCTGAAGTCATTATTGTACATGAAATGCAACGTAAGAGCCAGTATATGAGCTTGTCTATACTATACTATACTATACTATACCTTACCGCTAGAGACCGGATTATATGCATCATAAAAGCTCAAAATACGAATGCAAATATGCATGAAAAATCCTTAAAATATTCATGAAAAGTGTCGAAACATACAAAGATCAAATAATAAAATCATAGTAGTTAGTGCCCCCCCCCCCCTTAACCGTGAACCATGGACCTTGCCGTTGGTGGGGAGGCTTGCGTGCCTCAACGATACAGATAGCCGTACCGTAGGTGCAACCACAACGGAGGGGTATCTGTTGAGAGGCCAGACAAACGTGTGGTTCCTGAAGAGGGGCAGCAGCCTTTTCAGTAGTTGCAAGGGCAACAGTCTGGATGATTGACTGATCTGGCCTTGTAACACTAACCAAAACGGCCTTGCTGTTGTGGTACTGCGAACGGCTGAAAGCAAGGGGAAACTACAGCCGTAATTTTTCCCGAGGGCATGCAGCTTTACTGTATGGTTAAATGATGATGGCGTCCTCTTGGGTAAAACATTCCGGAGGTAAAATAGTCCCCCATTCGGATCTCCGGGCGGGGACTACTCAGGAGGACGTCGTTATCAGGAGAAAGAAAACTGGCGTTCTAAGGATAGGAGCGTGGAATGTCAGATCCCTTAATCGGGCAGGTAGGTTAGAAAATTTAAAAAGGGAAATGGATAGGTTAAAGTTAGATATAGTGGAAATTAGTGAATTTCGGTGGCAGGAGGAACAAGACTTCTGGTCAGGTGAATACAGGGTTATAAATACAAAATCAAATAGGGGTAATTCAGGAGTAGGTTTAATAATGAATAAAAAAATAGGAGTGCGGGTAAGCTACTACAAACAGCATAGTGAACGTATTATAGTGGCCAAGATAGACACGAAGCCCATGCCTACTACAGTAGTACAAGTTTATATGCCAACTAGCTCTGCAGATGACGACGAAATTGAAGAAATGTATGATGAGATAAAAGACATTATTCAGGTAATGAAGGGAGACGAAAATTAAATAGTCATGGGTGACTGGAATTCGACAGTAGGAAAAGGGAGAGAAGGAAACGTAGGTGAATATGGATTGGGGCTAAGAAATGAAAGAGGAAGCCGTCTGGTAGAATTTTCCACAGAGCATAACTTAATCATAGCTAACACTTGGTTCAAGAATCATAAAAGAAGGTTATATACATGGAAGAATCCTGGAGGTATCAGATAGATTACATAATGGTAAGACAGAGATTTAGGAACCAGGTTTTAAATTGTAGGACATTTCCAGGGGCAGATGTGGACTCTGACCACAATCTATTGGTTATGAAGTGCCGATTAAAACTGAAGAAACTGCAAAAAGGTGGGAATTTAAGGAGATGGGACATGGATAAACTGAAAGAACCAGAGGTTGTACAGAGTTTCAGGGAGAGCATAACGGAACAATTGACAGGAATGGGGGAAAGAAATACAGTAGAAGATGAATGGGTAGCTCTGAGGGATGAAGTAGTGAAAGAAGCAGAGGATCAAGTAGGTAAAAAGACGAGGGCTAATAGAAATCCTTGGGTAACAGAAGAAATATTGAATTTAATTGATGAAAGGAGAAAATATAAAAATGTAGTAAATGAAGCAGGCAAAAAGGAACACAAACGTCTCAAAAATGAGATCGACAGGAAGTGCAAAATGGCCAAGCAGGCATGGCTAGAGGACAAATGTAAGGATGTAGAGGCTTATCTCACTAGGGGTAAGACAGATACAGCCTACAGGAAAATTAAAGAGATCTTAGGAGTAAAGAGAGCCACTTGTATGAATATCAAGAGCTCAGATGGAAACCCAGTTCTAAGCAAAGAGGGGAAAGCAGAAAGGTGGAAGCAGTATATAGAGGGTCTATACAAGGGCGATGTACTTGAAGACAGTATTATGGAAATGGAAGAGGATGTAGATGAAGATGAAATGGGAGATACGATACTGCGTGAGGAGTTTGACAGAGCAGAGCACTGAAAGACCTGAGTCGAAACAAGGCTCCCGGAGTAGACAACATTCCATTAGAACTACTGACAGCCTTGGGAGAGCCAGTCCTGACAAAACTCTACCATCTGGTGAGCAAGACGTACGAGACAGGCGAAATACCCTCAGACTTCAAGAAGAATATAATAATTCCAATCCCAAAGAAAGCAGGTGTTGACAAATGTGAAAATTACCGAACTATCAGTTTAATAAGTCACAGCTGCAAAATACTAACGCGAATTATTTACAGACGAATGGAAAAACTGGTAGAAGCCGATCTCGGGGAAGATCAGTTTGGATTACGTAGAAATGTAGGAACACGTGAGGCAATACTAACCTGACGACTTAGCTTAGAAGGAAGATTAAGGCAAGGCAAACCTACGTTTCTAGCATTTGTAGACTTGGAGAAAGCTTTTGACAATGTTGACTGGAATACTCACTTTCAATTTCTAAAGGAGGCAGGGGTAAAATACAGGGAGCCAAAGGCTATTTACAATTGGTATAGAAACCAGATGGCAGTTATAAGAGTCGAGGGGCATGAAAGGGAAGCAGTGGTTTGGAAGGGAGTGAGACAGGGTTGTAGCCTCTCCCAGATGTTATTCAATCTGTATATTGAGCAAGAAGTAAAGGAAACAAAAGAAAAATTTGGAGTAGGTATTAAAATCCATGGAGAAGAAATAAAAACTTTGAGGTTCGCCGATGACATTGTAATTCTGTCAGAGACAGCAAAGGACTTGGAAGAGCAGTTTAACGGAATGGACAGCGTCTTGAAAGGAGCGTATAAGATGAACATCAACAAAAGCAAAACGAGGATAATGGAATGTAGTCGAATTAAGTCGGGTGATACTGAGGGAATTAGATTAGAAAATGAGACACTTAAAGTAGTAAAGGAGTTTTGCTATTTGGGGAGCAAAATAACTGATGATGGTAGAAGTAGAGAGGATATAAAATGAAGACTGGCAATGGCAAGGAAAGCGTTTCTGAAGAAGAGAAATTTGTTAACATCGAGAATAGATTTAAGTGTCAGGATGTCGTTTCTGAAAGTATTTGTATGGAGTGTAGCCATGTATGGAAGTGAAACATGGACAATAAATAGCTTGGACAAGAAGAGAATAGAAGCTTTCGAAATGTGGTGCTACAGAAGAATGTGGAATATTAGGTGGGTAGATCACGTAACTAATGAGGAGGTATTGAATAGGATTGGCGAGAAGAGAAGTTTGTGGCACAACTTGACTAGAAGAAGGGACCGGTTGGTAGGACATATCCTGAGGCATCAAGGGATCACAAATTTAGCATTGGACTGCAGTGTGGAGGGTAAAAATCGTAGAGGGAGACCAAGAGATGAATACACTAAGCAGATTCAGAAGGATGTAGGTTGCAGTAAGTACTGGGAGATGAAGGAGCTTGCACAGGATAGGGTAGCATGGAGAGCTGCATCAAACCAGTCTCAGGACTGAAGACCACAACAACAACAGTAGTTAGTGCGTGCGATATATCTCGAAGTTGGACCTGCGCATATAAATTCCGAGGAAGGGCGCCGGCCAAGCGAAAAATCGGGACATTAAGAATGAAGATCTCATGATTTGTATACTTCGTGGTAGATGTTAGGCAGGGTAATTTTTGAGATTAGTTTTTAAAAAATTACTAAAAGAAGATGCACACCGCGGTTCAAATATTGTACCTTCTTTGCTATTGCTGTCAGTAACGCGATGCGATTTAGGTGCCGCGAAACAATCGACATGCACAAGTCCAACTTCGAGAGTTGCCGCACGCAGAGGGCACAGAAGATCTCAGTAATATTTTATTTAAAAAAAAACATAGAATCAAAACTTTTTTCACAACATTAACGTTAGATTAATATTATGGCATTAAAGTATTATTTTACATTTTGCTGCTATTGTAAAAATAAGCGATCAGGTACTGATCCAAATGTTCGGTAATAAGATTGTGTCTTCGATCACTCAAAACATTTATAGTAGGTATATGGGGAAATGAGTGCTAGCCACAGCAATGTTTTTTAATAAAATTCTGAAATCATTAAATGCTTTCTTGCACTGGCAAACTGCTAAAGCCTTTGCACTATCGAAGTTGTTTACTATGCCTCTGATGGCGTTGTCATTGTGAAACATCGCGGCTTCGACTCACGTATCCCAGCGAGTTACCATTGGTTCGCGAGGTGAAGGCACACTTGGTAGATTTTGTTTGTAGCTCTTCATTCTAGGAGGTACCTTAAGAAACACGTTCTTTGTGGATGAAATCAGTTTATCTGTATTCCGAAATGTGGATTGTTCTTCTTCAGCAAGGCGATGTATTCCGTGAGTGAAGCACGTCACTTGAACCAAATTGGGACAAAATACTTGTAGGGCTTTTCCCGCTTTGATCGTGTAGAAAAGACAAACACCCTTTCTTTTGCAGAATATCCTGAAAATATTTTCCTAATACCCTCGTTCACAAATTGATTGACTTTTCAAGTCGTTTGCAGGCCGCTAAATAGGAAAAAGAAGGCTCTTGTTTTAACGCACCAACAATTAAATTTGCAATGTAACGGCCACAAGTGTCGGTAGTTCCGTCAGCTGAAATCCAAATAATGTCCTTGAATTTATTGCTTATGAGTTCCAGAACATGTAGGTAAATCGTCTATATGTAATTCTTACGCAACTTGATTCATCTGATTTACTTTGGTTGAAGCAATATTTGCGCAGAAAATCTTTGAGGATAGGGTTTCTATGTTTATGAAGAGGAATATTACTTGCATTGATTGCTTCACGTAGATCCATGTTAGAGAGACTTATTTGTTTACCTTTAGAAGTTAAATCCCTGCTACTGCTACTTGCCGCTGCAAAAAGTCGTTGTCGTAGGCCTTTCTTCGCATTTCTGCAATATAAAGACTTGTCATTCTGGCCTATCTGCAGTTTTTTGCATGAAATGTTTTTTCTCGCTAATTCGACAATATAAAACATTTCTGTCATACGTAAATGTTCCAGGATGGTCAGCTACTCACGAAACGACACTTCTTTTTCCGGACGACATGGTACACTACGCGTTCCACACTACACGTAGGTGCGTTAAAGTGGCGGCAGGCGCACTGACTCTGCCTGCCTGTTCAGTAACCAGTTCGATAGCCAGTAGCCTCCCGGTTAGCGATCTCAAGCAGTTGTAGGTCGCTGCCACTCTGTGAGACATCAAAACGAGACCGAGCTAGAACCCGCCCGTCTACATTTTTAAAATATTGTGAACATAGAGCGAAAATATGCACCATCACTACTTTCTAGTTAAAATATGCAATAACCGTCGACATATGCAACATGTAAATGCGTATAATCCGGTCTCTACTTATCGCTCAAATTAATATGATAACTTGTAGAAACATATTCTCGCCTTGTGAAAACTGTAACAATGTCAAGATGTGAGAAAATATTCAAATTATTTGAAATTTCAAAGCACTGGCTGACCTGTAAACGAATGGAATGACAGAGCAGTAGGCCGCGCACGAGCTGAGCAGTGCGTTACGAATGGCCCTTCGGAACGTGTGACTAATGGTCCGTGCGAGAGCGCTGAACATTGTCTACAGTTGTCTGGCGGCGGCAAAGGTCGCAGCAAAGGTCACCGCGCCTTTTTGGCTCCAAACAACGCTACACGACCAATTTACAGGGCTCTAACAGGGCTGAATGGTCGGCTCTCGTTGCTGTGGATGGGAAGTAATACTGCATTAGTAATTCTTCTGCGGCAAAAAAGCGCCAAAGGGAAGTTAAATGTCGCACTGGGTCACGAAATGTGACATCAGCGTGCAAAGAGAATACCTCACCTATATAGCACGACGAGCAGTACAGTTTTTTTCCAGTTGTGGCAGAATGTTTCAGCACTCCGACTGACCTGGCCCGGCGCTCACAGCTGGACGACGTCTGCTACGAGGGCGAGTCAATAAATAAGTCGCGACCTGGGACAGGGAAGACATCAGGCTGCGTCTCGTGTACCGGTCTGCAATTTATTTTCCTCTTCAGTACACTCCCCTTGTAAAATTAAGACTTATCTCACCGTTCGACAAGGCGTTAAAAGTCTAGCATAGAATTCTTGAGGCAGCATTCGCACCTAACGAGTGACGTCTCGGGATATACGAATAACAAGATTATTTGGTTCCTGAAATCACTGCAACTTACAAGATAGATGTGCCGTGGGGGTAGCGAAATGCCCCTAGACGGGGAAAATGTGCCATCACTGGATAACCAGGGCGTCCTGGATGTTGCTTGTTTGTGTCGTTTGCTTGTCCTTTGTTGAATCCATGTATCCGGATGAACAAAATTTTCCATTAAATACAGTTCTAACCAAATACGGGACGAATTTCGCGATGGAACTGCTCTCCGGACAGTCCCTCGCCCCACAAAAGTCCCGTTGTTTCAGCGGGGTACACACCTGCCATCTATGTCTGACTGCGGATCATTAACCATTTGTCGCGGAATACTGTGTATCCCCTACCTTCCACGCCACATGTGCAGCCACGTTCTAGACTCTTATAGGTGCCAAATTGAAAACGATATGCGGTATTCTGGCGTTCGTAACTTATTTATTGATTCATCCTCGTTTTTTAATAGGAGCTGCACGTTCGTACCTCCTTGCGAGCTAGGTGCCTGGTGCCAAGCGAAGGCGCCACCACATAAAATTGGCCGTCCAGAGCAGGAACCGATAGCGTTTTTCTGTGAGTATCGCTTCTGCGCATTGTAGAGCGTCGCGCTGGACGGAAGCACGGATAGTTTGAGCGGTTCTGAGCTCCACTGGACCGAATAACGGGTGCTCACGACAGCAGTCGCCGTACGTCTAGTGGGACAGTTTCGTCAGTGGATTCGCACAGTCGTATCACAGTAGGGTAATCGGAGCCCGTCTGTTACAAAGAGGGCTCAAGAGTTCATCACTCGAACTCACTCCTAACAGTTGTCGCCTGGCATTTTACTAGTAACGGTTTACAGTAACCAGTACGGCTCATTTTCGGAATTTGATAGAACCTATCCGGAAGAACATTCAATACCTGTTTTCTTCCGCCATGGACGGTAGACTCTATCCGTAATGTGTGTCATCTCGTTTTTTCACATAACATTTTTTATTGCTATGTGTCACAATAGGCCATCTACCGACTGAATGTAATCATTGAAAGCTTCATTTATGATACCGAGATTTTCACAAGCCGCTGCAGGCCCCTCTAAAGACATTTCCTACAGGCAATGGGAATACGTTAAAAACTCCACCTAAGTGCTTCAGATGATATAGAAAAACTCTTGATATGTGAGGCCATCTTGTCAGTAGGTACTGCAAAATTAGTTACGGTACTCAAATTAATTTTTTCAACTACATCACGGGGTGCTGGGTTCGATTCCCGTCCGGGTCGGTGATTTTCTCCACCCGGGGACTGGTGTTTGTGTTGTTCTCATCATGTTCTCATCATCTTTCGGGAAAGCGACGAGTCTGGACTGTGACAAGATTGGAACTTTGTAAGGGCGCTGATAACCCGCGCAGTTGAGCACCCCACAAACCAAATATCTTCGTAGTCGTCGTCATCATCATCATTCAACTACAAAAATGCGTGTTTAATTTACGATACGCATTTCTTTGAGTTCAGTTCAAACATGGTCACATTTGCAGTCCGTGATACTCGATGGGAAGTGGTCTAGTGAAATCGGAATGATATGTCGGCTCCCCAGGGTAGTGTTGTATACCGTCTGCTGTTCTTAACCTGCGTGACGGGCAAAGTAATGCTGGCCCGAAAATATTTAATGCACCGTAAGATAGTCAGCATCCAGGATAGCTTCATTTTATCCACCGTGTATATAACAATCTGAGCAGCGCTGTTAGATTTTTGCAGATAACGCTGTCGTTCATCGTCTAGTAAAATCATCATAAGATCAAAATGAATTACAAAACGATTTCGACAATATATCTGTATGGTGTGAAAAGAGATGTAAAAAAATTCTGTTGAATATCGATTACGTAATTACCACAAATTTAAAAGATTTAGCTCCAACTAAACATCTATGCATTACAACTATAAACAAATTAAATTGTAGCATTATATAGAAAATGTTGTAGCGAAAGTTGCGGTTTATTAAGAGATCGCTTACAAAACGGAACAAATCTACTAAAAAAGACTGTCTACACTATGCTTCTCTGTCCTCTTCTGGAGCAGTGCTGAGCGGGATGGGCTCCTTCCCGAGCAGGAGTGTCGGAAGACATCGAAAATGTTCGAAAAAAGGCAACTAGTTTTTTATTATTGCGAAATAGGGGAAAGGGAATCACGAATATTATACGCAAATTGATATGGCAACCATTAAAACAAAGGCGTTTTTCTTTGCGGCGAGATTTTTTTCACGAAATTTCCATCACCAAATGTCTCTTCAGAATGCGAAAAATTTTGTTGCCACCCACCTACATAGGGAGAAATGACACTTGGAAAAAAATAAGAGAAATCAGAGCTCGCATGAAAAGATTTAGATGCTCGTTTTCCCTAAGCGCTACTCGAGAGTGGAACGATCGAGAAATAGTCTGACAGTGGTTCTATGAACCCAGTATTAAAATTTTACCTGTGAACTGGTAAGTAATGGTGTAGTTGTAGATCGTCAGTGATGTTGAACGCAACGCATTTCAAAATTTTGTTTTCTTTCCAGTTTAGTAGCAGTTCATTAAGTAAGCTATCATGGAGCAAAGCGTGGTTTACTCCAGGAAATGTATAGTGCTGGTAGTCGAAGTGATACTAGGAGTGTTGAACACAGGAATATATAAAACATGTGCATACAAACAACAGTTCCATATGTAAACAATAATCAGATGAAAATACTGTTAAGTGAAACGTCACATTTTTGTAGCTTATGAAACGAACAGGTTTTAGATCCAGATGCCGGCCAAAATTGTATGTTAGATTCGAGATCTCACACGATGTTTAAAATCATTACAACGAAACTCATATGACAATAGCAATCCTGCATTTTTGGTTTCAAAGACAGTTTTGAAAACCATAGGAGAGGAAAAAAGAGTTGCAATTAATTTTTGACTATTGCCCGTACGGGATATTTTCGACTGTGTGGCTGGGAGTACGATAAAAGAGACGTCCGATACATTTGAAATTATCATGTTAAAGTATGCTTGTTCTATGCGTACGGTAGCTGAGATTAAAAAGAAGAAACTATGTACTTTACTTTGTGGTCGAGATAACGTTTGCTATGTGCGGTGTAACCGTTACTAAACGTTCCATTTCGAACTATGTTGTTATGAGCGATAATTTTTTGTTTCGTATACAGTAACAACAATATAGAACCCGTAATTTAGGAAGTTTACTTAAGCGTATTTTCGTCTGATTATTGTTTGCACATGGAAGTGTCGTTTACATGCAAATGTTTCAGATATTCTTGCATTCACCTCTCCTGTTTTTCAACTAGTTTCCCTTCGACTACCAACATTACACGTTTTCTGGGGTACATCACGACTTGCACCACAGTAGCTCACGTAACGAACTGCTGGTAGAAAACGAGCAAGTTCAAGAATTGTATAGGCATGGCATCAGGTCCTCTGTTAAGCAATTTCAGTTGATCTCCTATCCTGTGATCACTTATTTCGATAGTCGTTATTTGATTTTTGTGCGACGTTTTAACGAAGGAAAGGAGTTAGTAGTAGTTTACTGTTTCGTCCATTTTCTCCCGTCATCCATAGTTTCATTAGTAACACGACAACTGAGTCACTAGATAGATAGCTTTGAACCATTAGCGATCAACATAATTTAGGATTTTTTCCTTCCATCAGCAGAAATAATTTAATCTCGAAGTTGTTGAACGCCTCATTCATGGCTCTCATTACGCTCTTTTTGTCTTCGGCCAAATTTTGTTTGAGGACAAGGTTTATGTTACCTGTAAATCGGTTCTGTTCTCTTTACCTTCAGAAAAACTTTGTAACACGGCTTTTGAATGACAGTGGATCTTCTTTATTCCTCGCAATTTTGATACAATGTTGTTCAATACTCTCAAATTTTGTCCATTTCTACTCAGAATTTCAGAGCTGAATATTTCCCTCAGAGCTGAATGTTTCCAATCGACTGTTCAGGTAATATGAAATATTTTTATTGTCACAGATACTAGACCGAAGTATTTTCCTTCCTTTCCTAACATTCTTAATGATGGCAGTAAATAGTGATGCCATAACGGCTTTATGATCCCCGATTCCATTGCTCTACGTTAACTACAAAAAGTTCGGGCATTTTTGCAACCACGAGGTCTAAGACATTATCCCCAGGAGTCATTTCTCTGACTAAATGGAAATTGTAAATTTGTTCAAAAATGGATCAAATGGCTCTGAGCGCACTATGCGACCGTAGCAGTCGCGCGGTTCCGGACTGAAGCACCTAGAACCGCTCGGCCACAGCGCCCGGCCTGGAAATTTGTGGTAAGGACTATGGGACCAAACTGCTGAGGTCATCGGTCCCTAGGCTTACGCACTACTTAATCTAACTTACGCTAAGGACAACACACACACACACACACACACACACACACACACACACACACACACACACACCCGAGGGAGGACTAGAACCTCCGACGGGGGGAGCCGTGCAAACCGTGACAAGACGCTTTAGACCGCACGGCTACCCTGCGCGGCCTGACTAAATGCTCCAGGTAGTTTTCACTTAAGACATTTAGAACATTTGCACATGATTCCTTGTCCCTATTACCTGCCTTACTCACGATAATCCCCCAATCTACAGCTGGTAAGTTCAGTTCTCTCCTTAATACTCTAAAATTATTAATAAATTAACGCGCGACTTTCTTCATATTTGCACTGAAATACTCTACCATTACGGCCCCTGTGTCAGGGGTTCTATAAAAGCAGCAGATACCGTGTTTGATCCATCTTTTTCACTTATCTTCTCCCAAATTATTTCGCATTGGGAATTTCTGCTGATATCAGTAAATATTGTTGTATAATTCAGGGCTACGCGACAACCACCATGGTACAGCCTATCATTGAGGTACACTTTCCTATCAAAATTTAAAGTTTTTGTGGTAATCAGTTCCGGCATGAGCCAGGTGTCTGTCGCTAGTACATGCGGGCATATTGCCATTCAGAAGTGACACTAGCGTGTGACCTTTCCTCGACGGTCATGCATTTAACTGATACTCTATTATGATTTTATTTCTGTGGAATAACGAATGCCACTCTCTTTAACTAATGGGGTGATAATCTCTCCGATTAGAAATTAGTACGTAGGTCATCGTGCCCCACAGAAAAAACTGTATGCACACGCCTTCGCTTACGCTGGTACCTTTTTAGCCGCTTCCTGTGGGGCGTGCACGACTAGTATTGATAATTTTCCACGCGTAGAGGTTCCAGAGGTAGCGTTCCTACGCCAGCGCTAATTTTTGTTCACTGTTGTGAGCTGGAGCCGAGGTACGTGTGAACGTGGAGGACAGGATATGTTCTCCAAAGTGATGGGGTGGCTCTGCACGACACGGAATATCGCTGGACGTTTCGCCCACGCCACACTGTGGCACGAGTATCCGAGGTTACAGTGTTGGGCAGCGGAAGGCGCCCGTTCTCATCAGTACGTTGTTGATCGCGCCAGTTGACTATGCGGGGTGGTGGTATCAGATGTATGGAGTCGAGGCGCTCGCCGTACGTTCTTGACACGGCGGCGCGTGCTTGAACTGCGCGGCGACTGACTGTTTCGTTGTCCGCCCACTGCGACAAAATGTGCTTAAATCGCGCGTTTTGCAGCGGTCTGGCAATATTCCAGCCACCTTAAGCGCCGATTTATTAGACACTCCGCGGTTACAGGTGCGGCAACCCTCCAACGCAGCAGCTGTTTCTGACTCACTGGTTCGTGGACGTGTTCCCATCGATAAAGAGTGCAGATAGTTCGGTGCTTGTCACAATAACCAAGAACGCGCCTGTAAAGCACACTTTGCTTTCACTGAAGTCATGTTAGACAGTAAAGTATATATACTCACATGTTAAGGACAGCGTGCCCTTAGATGTGTGTAAAAAAAAAAAAAAAAACAGTTTTGTTTATAATTCAAAGATCCGATAGATACCAAGTGTTTCGTGATTTAAAAGCAGCTTAGAATTCTCTCACAAGTTTTCATAGCTGTTAACTTTTAGATTATTTAGCAGAAATAATATTTTAAACCAGTATGAAGTTGTTGACATCACTTTTAGGGATACCTATCTCAATATGTAAAAAAGGAACGTGATGGGCTTTCTTTGTGTCTGCCCGTCCGGCTGTTAAAAACCGTTTTTCTCAGGAAGGATTTGGACGTATAAAATTGACATTTACGTCACATATCGAGGTCCACGGTCCTTTTTGCTATAAAAAAATTGAATCTTCTAAGCCAGTGCAATCAAAATATACGGCTGTTTATGCCACGTACTTGATACTCGCAAGTCACTCATCAGAACTCATAGGACACTATCCTTGACCCAGAATCTTGAAATCTGGCAAGCAGCCAGCTTTCACAGTAACAATAATTATATCATAATTTATTAATTAATAATATAATTATTAACTGACTGTTTGTCTGTTAAGACCCATTTTTTACAGGAAAGAGTAGAAGTATAAACTTGAAATTTGTGACTGCTATGGCCCGTGCAGTCAAAAGATACAGCTATTTATGTCACACATTTTAATACTCGCAGCTGCACTCATCAAAGCTTATAGGGTACCTCCCGTTCATGTAATATCATCAATAAGGTTTCACAGTATAAGAAAAGGAAAAAATAATCAGAATACTCTTAATTTGTTGTTATATGACACTTACAAATAATTCTTCCGATATCTTACTGGTATCTGTGTCAGTAAGAGGCAAAAATCGTCGAGATTCACATTCCCGCTATGTCTGTTCACACAATTAAGTTTGTACGGATCCCGTCCTACTCGCACCTGGCCAATTTTTGTTTACGTCGTGACTTTCCTCACAGGCTACTGTGGTTCGCAGGCAAGCTTCAGTACAACTGACAAATGAATGAGTCTTTAAGTATGTTGTCCTCAGGGCCGCTCAAAGGTTATTAGGAACAAAAAATACGATGAAGGGATCAAATAAAACCATGGGTGAGCGTAGGCTTCCGCTGCCGTTGCCATCGTCAGTTGCACCCTTTCCCTGTGTGATACCGCCTTCATTTTTCTAGACCGATGCTTCTGTCGCAGTTTGCAACTGCTACTTGCAACAGTGCCGGAAGTGTTGGTCCAGACAAAGCGGAGGCTCGGTCACACACTCTCAAGAAAGTATAACTGAAGACAAATAAAATCAGTAAAAGAACGTTCCTATCGAGGTACATCTACAGAGACGCTAGAAACTGCGTGTTGCCGCCAATATGGCCTGGCAGTATCTCCTGCATCACTGGCGGTCTCTGCTGCCCGACCCTGCGGCAATGCGTTTCCGGGCCAGAAGTGACGGGCCACGAGAACTTAAGATTAAACTATCGTAACTGACTGATGACAATACAGGTGCTGGAGATTAAGCTTGCTGTGCAACAGTGTCTGCAACGTCAATGGCAATGTGCTTCCAAAGATGATGTAGAATTGTGTGTTCGTAGATTTTCTCGGCGAATGAGATGCTTGAAGGTCTCTCGGGCATGCAGCCGGGTTGACTGGTCGTTGTAGAACGAATTTTCGACGGCGTAACGTGCCATCATCATCAAGTTACTCCTGTTGACTGACGTCCTAAGCCGGCGTATGGACCGAGGGATGTGCAGGCCGCGGTGGTGGGGGCTAGCTTGCGGTGACGAGATGACTGATGGGCGTCAGTACGCATGCCGCCTTCGGCGGGTGTGGTGCCCCTTTTCCGCTGCTCCTGCAGAACGTTTATTGCTGGATTCCACGCTTGGCTGAGTTGAAATCCGTTGTCCTTGTTAATAAGGTTGTCGTACAGCCGGATTTCAATTGCTTCCTTGTATACACAGTCCCAAAAGCGGAATGTGTTGTGTAGGACTTCTGTGTTCTCGTATTTCATACGATGATTTGTCTCGAGGCAATGTTCCGCGATTGCAGGTTTTGTAGGCTGTCGGAGACCGGTGTACCGTTTGTGTTCAATTCACCTTTCCTCGATCGTGCGAATGGTTTGCCCCACATATGCTTTCCCACACTCGCACGGTATGAAATAAACTCCAGATTTCCGGAGTCCTAAATCGTCCTTCACTGTCCCTACAAGGGACTTGATCTTTGGCGGCGAGAGGTTGACGCATTTGATGTTATGACGTCCTAGAATCGTGCCTGTTTTTCCAGATACGTTGCCCGCGTGTGGTATGTAGGCTGTCGCTTTCGGTGGATCATCATCAGCTGTCGGCTGTGGTGTGGTCTTCTGCTCGAAGGCGCGTCGAATTTGGCGGTCACTATAGCCGTTCTTCTGAAACACACCCTTGAGGTGGTCTAGCTCCGGTTTTAAGCTTTCTTTGTCGGAGATCACACGAGCTCTGTGAACCAATGTATTTAGTACTCCTTCCCTTTGTGACGGGTGATGACAGTTGGAGGCGTGAAGGTACAGATCCATGTGGATTGACTTCCGGTAGACGCTGTGTCCCAGTGTTCCATCAGGCTTTTTCTGTACCAGAACATCCAAGAATTGTAGCTGCCCGTTTTTCTCCACATCCATGGTAAATAAACTGAATTTGGGGGTGGACAGAGTTCAGATGTTGAAAGAACAGTTGGAGCTTCTCTTCCCCGTGAGGCCAAATGACGAATGTGTCGTCAACATATCTATAGAAGACTGTTGGTTTTAGTGGTCCTGATTCTAACGCTTTCTCCTCAAATTCTTCCATGTACATGTTGCCCACCACAGGTGACAGAGGGCTACCCATAGGTACGCCGTCTGTCTGTTCGTAGTAGTGTCCGTCAAAAAGAAAATATGTTGACGTGAGCACAAAGTTAAATACTTTCGTGAATGTGGGCCCAAATTTCTTCTCAATATATTTCTTCTCAAATATGGCACGTTACGCCGTCGAAAATTCGTTCTACAACGACCAGTCAACCCGGCTGCATGCCCGAGAGACCTTCAAGCATGATGTAGAATTCTTATCCAAAGATAATGTAGTATTCTTATTGAGCGGGATACGATCCTATATACATACTCATTGGTCCGACTCTACCTCTCGAAAAACAAAGCATTTCAATTACTACACTAAAATCCAAACATCGTAAACGACTATCATTAGTTACGAAATTCATACTGCTACGGAAAAGAAAAATTTACATTTCAATTAACGCTTTTAGGGGCGTGTATATAGATATATCATTTCTGCACTGGACAAAATTTCATTATGGTGCAACATCAGCCAAAATATATCATAAAAGATGCGTCTTTAAAAATATCTTTACAGATATATCGCCAAAAATATATATTTAAATATTTCTTTTAGGGCAATGCGGTAGGTAGTTGGTATTATGATTTGACTGCTTATCTACAGCGCTTCGTCTAATAACTAGAAGAAGACTCCACGTAAATGATGTTGGTATTGTTAATTTAATAAATTATTCTGGTTTTTCTACTTTTCTACGAAAATTCCAATCCTTCCATGACATTTAGTAAAGGATTTTATCTGCGGTGTCGAGAATTTTCGAACTATCCCGAATCTCACTTAAAGCATGGTAGTTGTTTTGAAATGCTCAACCAATACTGTACGGTTGGAATTGAAATTGCAATGTTCTTTATAATATATTACAAATGCTGTTGCAGTTGGACCAATATACGTGCTCTGTCAATTTTGACAGTTTATTTTAAATATTCCTGAATTACTGTGTTTGTCCTTATTCTCATTCTCTTTGTGTTTTAATGCGTATGTAAGGGAATCGCTTGTCCGAAATGCGACGTTAAGATTTCGTTTTGGAAATAATCTTGAAACATGATCTGTTATAGGACCTTTTAACAGGTGTGCTCATTCTATGATATTGCTGCTTTCTGTTTATGTCGGCTAATGGACCTAATCATGTATACTACTGCATTGTGTTTGTGCCACATACACTCACATATACGATGTGCACCTGTCCGCATGTACCATCGATGTATTAGTATACGAAATGAAGCTGTAAGCCTAATGTATGTAAGTTACTTGAGTTATCAAGTATGTGTATGTGCGGGAGTTTGTACACAGTTGATATATAAACCAATGTCACCATTTTTGAACGTATTACAGATGCTTAAAAATGATCCACGGTTGATATTGGTCAATTCTATGGAAAATAAAACAATTATAGCCTCCTTCTACCATGTTTTCATTCTTCAAACAAGTCTGTAATTCTCCGGCTCTTTTTAAGTAATGGGACTGATTACGAAACTTTTAACTCTTGGAATTATGTTGTATAAGTTCCTATTCCAGAATATTACCAAAATATAGAACACGATTTTGAATAAATCGTAAAATCCATTGGCCTGAGAACTGATGAGACCAATACCAATATGAAAGACTGTATACCAGACTGGCAATGCGTCGTCGATTTTTGATCTCATTCATTTGGAAACAAACGTGATGAAGCTTAATTAATAATTATATACGTCTTATGAACCTGTGTAGAATACGCTGTTATTATGGTTTAGTGCTGCATACCTTCTCTTACGACAGTAATTGAGAGAATGTCCTTCAGATCGCGCGATCCTTGTATACATCATACATGCGTTCCATAACTGAGCTGCTAGAGGTAGCACATTTATGTAATCCGCGGTTCACGCGTTTATCCACTTCTAAATTCCCGAAGGCAACAAACAAATGGAGTGCCTCTGGGTGCGCTCGGCACCTTTCGAACTGGAGGGAGGCCATGTTTTTTGAGCGCTCGTCTTGCGTGACGGCAGCGCAGCGATGTCGACATCTACATCTACATCGTTACTCTGCAATTCACACTTAAGTGCCTGGCAGAGGGTTCATCGAACCATTTTCATACTACTTCTCTACCATTCCACTCTCGAATGGCGAATGGGGAAAAGGAACACCTAAATCCTTCCGTTCGAGCTCTGATTTCTCTTATTTTATTATGATGATCATTTCTCCCTACCTAGGTGGGTGTGAGCAAAATATTTTCACATTCGGAAGAGAAAGTTGGTGATTGAAATTTCGCAAATAGATCTCGCCGCAAAGAAAACCGTCTTTGTTTCAGTGACTGCCACCCCAACTCTCGTATCATATGAGTGACACTCTTACCCCCATTGCGCGACAACACGAGACGGGCTGCCCTTCTTTGCACTTTTTCGATGTCCTCCGTCAATCCTACCTGGTAAGGATCCCATACTGCCCTGCAGTATTCCAGCAGAGGACGGACAACTGTAATGTAGGCTGTCTCTTTAGTTGGTTTGTCTCATCTCCTAAGTGTTCTGCCAACAAAGCGCAGTCTTTGTTTCGCCTTTCCCATAATATTATCTACGTGGTATTTCCAATTAAGTTGCTCGTAATTGTAATTCCTGGGTATTTAGTCGAATTGACAGCCCTTAGATATGTGCGATTTATAGTATACCCAACATTTATCGGATTTGTTTTAGTACCCATATGGATGACCTCGCACTTTTCTTTGTTTAGTGCCAGTTGTGACTTTTCGCACCATAAGAAGTTCTGTCTAGATCATTTTGTAATTGAAACTGATCGTCTGATGATTTTACTAGACGGTAAATGACAGCGTAATCTGCAAATAATCTAAGGCGGCTGCTCAGATTATCACCTAGATCATTTATGAAAATCAGGAACAGCAGAGGGCCTATGACACTACCTTCGCGGAACGCCAGATATCACTTCTGTTCTACTCGATGATTTACCGTCTATCACTACGAACTGCGACCTCTCTGAGAGGAAATCGCGAATCCAGTGACACAACTGAGACGATACTCCATATGCACGCAATTTGATTAGTAGTCGCTTGTGAGGAACTGTATCAAAAGCCTTCTGGAAATCTAGGAATATGGAGATCTGAGATCCCTTGTCGACAGCACACATTACTTCATGGGAATAAAGAGCTAGCTGCGTTGCACAAGAACGACATTTTCTGAATCCGTGTTGGTTATGCATCAAAAAATCATTTTCTTGAAGGTGGTCGTGTACAGTATATGCTCCAAAATCTTACTGCAAATTGAGGTCAGTGATATGGGTCTGTAATTCAGTGGGTTACTCCTATTTCCTTTCTTGAATATTGGTGTGACCTGTGCTACTTTCCAGTCTTTAAGAGCTACTGATTCCGTGATGGGCGATGTATTTCTCATTGCATTACAGTGGTTGAAAGCTTGTTATGCACAACACGTTTGGCTGGTATGAACCTAATGGAGCACTTAAAACACAAGCATTCTGTACGCATGTATTCAAAACAAATATCTGACCATCAGCATTCACGTGAACAGACTTCCACAGTTGCTGCTGCTCCAGAATTCTCGACCTGTGGTGGCACCACCATTTGACATTAAAAATCATAAGTTTATATTTGGATTTATGGGATTTATGTACAAATTGTTTCTTCCGTAACCGATTGTCGCGTAGCACTTTGTCGCAAAGGTTTCACGCAACTGGCCTGCAGCGAGTTTGCCGATTCACAGTCCGATAACTGCTACTTGCTTTCTGGGTAAGATTCTAATTTCAAGAAGCGATGAATTAGCGTTGTATGCCTTCACTTTTTTCCTACCGTTGTCGCCGCTCGCAAATGAAAGACAGCTTCGTTAATTTATGGCGTTCTTCACAGTACTCTCTGCTGACCCAAGTTGGCCTTCTGCTATAAATATATGCTCACGGAATTTCATTGAAGTAATTGAATCACGCAGCGCCGAACGCATTTCGTGAGTTTTAATTTCGGGATAATTTGATTTTCGGCTCACTTTCGCTGCTCCACAGCGGGGGCGCGTAACTGGAATGTGATTTGGCAGTTCGATAACCTTGTATCGAAACAATACGTGCGAAATTGACTTTCTAAAGCCGGTACCACGTATCACACGCAGCAGAATGAAAGTCAGGTAGAGGCGAATAGCTTCCGTACTGTACGTTTGGCTTCAGTAGATAGCAGTGCAGTATTTAGAGATTTATAATAGGTTTGTTTATACAAAACTCGTCTGCTACCAGTCAAGATTTTCTTTATTTTATTTTTCGCGCGACGCGTTTCGGAAAATGATTCCCATTTTCAAGTGCGTTTTTTGTGTTTGTTATGTCATTCTTATATGATGTTGTCGATGTGTGAGATTCTGCTTCATTTCGTTGACTTTACTGCGATACATAAGAAAACACGCGATTTTTAGTTGGTTTTCGATCTTTTTGTGACATTAGTGGGGAAATTTAGAAAAATTTGTACTTACTATTTCCATATGGTCCATTTGTGCAGAGTCTCTCACACACTAAACATCACACACAACTTGTTGTACACTTTTAAACACCGAAAACATTTTACATAAACAAAACAGTGACATAGATGCTCTTACAAGTAGTCCACAGAGATAACATTATAGGTCTTTCACAGAGTATGATATGCTTGTGTACAGAAGTTATTTACCTTAACAATTTGGATCATAATTTATTTATGTCTTTCATACAATTGTTCTTATTTCTATGTGTTACTGCTTTTATTTAAGTATACTGTCGAAATATGTGAAGAATTTCACTGATTCACTTTAAAGTTTTTCGTTTAATATTTTATCTTCCTATTTTTTGTAATGTGAATATATCTCCAGTTCTTCTAGCAAATCCATTTTATGTCCTTTATTTAGTCGGTGGAGGACTTTGACATTTTGCTCTATTTTTCCAAATAGGTGTCCTGTATTACGTACATGTGTTGCTATGGCTGATGTAGTGTGTCTGTTGTGTGTGTAGGCTTTTATGTGCTCTGTATACCTGTTTGTCCTAGGTAGAACAATTCTTCCAAATTTCGCCACTAACTTCACAAAAAGATAGACAACCAATTAAAAATCGTGTGTTTTCTTATATATCGCAGTTAAGTCAACGAAATGAAACAGAATCTCACACATCGACATCATCACATAAGAATGACATAAGACACAGAAAACACACTTATAAATGGGAATCATTTCCCGAAACGCGTCGTGCCAAAAATAAAATAAAGAAAATCGTGACTGGTAGCAGATAAGTTATTTATAAACAAACCTATTGTTTTCACAGTCGCAGACTTTCAGTACCATTTATAATGGATCAAATCAGAGATTTAGAGATTTCTCGCTCGGGGTACGTGGACACCAAAAATGCGTCTTATAAGACCAGGACTACGGGATCAGCCTAAAGCCTAGTTTACACGACGACACTAGGTTGCAGGCAACTGCACTACCGGCCACTGCGCATGCGCGCCGCTCGTTTGCGCAACTCATCGGTGAAACTAAACACTTTCGGCGTTTTCCAACCTTGGCCACACTAGTTCCATGAGTTTTGAGATTGTGTGTTTGCAGAGTGTAGACAAACTGAAACATGAAGTGGGGAACGGACAATAATGTTCGTTTTTTGGAGGTCTATGCTTTGCATAGGTGTTTGTGGGATTTCAGTGATGCCGATTACAAAAATAAGCAACATATTGCCGCTCCTGAGACCATCACGTACGATCAGAACATAGACAGGTTGACAATATCTGAACTGCAGGGCAAAATTTATTGAATTAGGAGCAAATATACAGCTGAATTAAGAAAAATACAAGCAAATGTAATTCTAGCTGTGGAAGTGTTCTCGTCTACAAGACTAAAATCCCATCGTTCGAGTTGGCCGACTCTTTTTTTTTATTTTTTTAAGGGATATTGTTGACAGGAGGGAAGGCTACAGAAATCAAGAAGTTGCATTCTTTATTCAATATTTATCTATTTAAAACGTCGCAGCAGTGCTCCCCGTTGACATAAGAGTTGTTACTGCTGTCAATGTTAATAATTATTACTGTTAGTGTTAATAATTATTGGTCTTTATGAAAAAGCGTTATCAGCAACCAAAACCGCATCTTATAGCATTCCGAGTGTTCTCGATTGTAATGCACGCAATGTGATATGTGATTTCAGTTCTGGCGGCAGTGGTTCATGCATTACAGTATCTTTATTCTTTATCGCATTATTAACTCTATTTAGAAGAAACGTGAACAGTTCTGATGACATTCTAAGATAATTAAAAGAACTTCTTGGGTCTTCCATTATAAATTATTTCACCAAGGATGCTGAGCAACCGAGCTGACTTCTTTTCTTCATCCAGTCACGAATCGAAACACGTTCCTTATTTTCTTATGCAGCGATTCCACGCAACAAGCTTAAACTCCATCACAACTAATGCGACGTGCAGCTGCCAAAACTTTCATTTCAGACGCGACTCTGGAACCCACAAAACGACGAAACTGAAGTGTTCTCCGGTTTGGCCGTGTCTACAGTCAAATATGAAACCATTTTCGTGCAACTCGTTCCACGCAATGAGTGGCGCAACCCAATGTCGTCGTGTAAACTAGGCTTAAGGGTATCTTTGGAGTCAAGAGCAGCATTGTGCGCTGGTGTGAATCTGTATTATAATGTTTTCTGTAAATCAATAAAGAATTCTTGAAATATCAGTTGTTCGAATACTTGTATGTCCAATATGACAAAACTTGCATTGAGTGTAGAACACGTCATAGCATACATAAAACATAGAAACATAATTTCAGTCGAAGGATTTATGATTGAAATTCGAATGAATGGTTCGAAAGGTCATTCCTTCCCACCGTGGGATATATGGTGCACGAATACTGCGGTGCTATTCTACATAGTAAAGAGATAGGACCGAGAACACTCGAAATGTCCAGCGTTATAGCTCGGCAGGCGCCAGTCAACTAAGGCGGCCGCCACGTAGCAACACACAGAGTCGCGCAGCGCTGAGTGCGACAACGCTTTTCTCCGTAGGGGCCAAATTAGATAGAGCGAGTTGTACTGCGGAGTCTGCAATTCTACTGACAAGGGGAGGCCGCCAATTGTGAAATTCAGATTCGATTCATACTGCGCATAATAAAAGCTCATGGCCACAGGTGTAATGTGGCAAAGCACCAAGATGCAGTTCTCAGCCGTTGTCGAGAAAATCGACAGTTAAAAGAAACCGTTGCGGTGAAATACTCTCTACGGTTAATAATTTTCTATAGCGTCGTGGCGCAGCGGTAAGCGCTCGGGTTCGTAATCCGAAGGTCGCCGGATCGAATCTCGCGCCATGCAAATTTTTTTAATTATTATTTTTTTGTAATTCAAATATATATATATATATATTGTTAATGAATTGCTTAAGCATGTTGGTGAAGGCGGATCGCTCTTCAATTGTACCGCCTCCATTTTTCCGTTTGTTTAACAGGGTGTACCAAAGCTCTCACGCCCGCACTGATTTTCGACGATGTTATAAGTTGCGCTAGGGACCGCATGTACCTTCTTTCGAAGTTAGCAGGCAACTACGCTGTTATGCGGCGGCTCGTTTCGTCCCATTCAACATCTGTCCATCAAGTGTAACGAGCGAGTAACGGAGTTTATATTTCATACCTGCCACAGCAAATTTGTGTTCGTGGGGTCTCTATTCTAATTCGAACGTTTGACTTACGCTATACGTATTCGTTTCGGAATATCGTTTCTACGTCTTCCGTTAACTATACGTGGTAAACATTATGAAGACAATTAATAACATTTGTGAAATACAACTTTGTTTGCGGAAAACATAATGATGTTCGAAGTCGCCAGTTTTTCCACGACAAACGACTTTCAATAACTTATTATATGCATAATTGTTGCAACTGATTGCCGGGAATTATATATATGTGCGTGTGTATATATATATACACATTTAAATTACAAAAAACAAGTACTAAAAAAAAAGTTGCATGGCGCGAGATTCGATCCGGCGACTTTCGGATTACAAACCCGAGCGTTTACCGCTGCGCCACAACGCTGTAGAAAATTGTAAATCGTAGAGAGTATTTCACCCAACGGTTTCTTTTTAACTGTCGGTTTTCTCGACAACGGCTGAGAAGTGCGTCTTGGTGCTTTGCCACATTACACCTCTGGCCATGAGCTTTTATTATGCGCAGTATGAATCGAATCTGAATTTCACAATTGGCGGCCTCCCCTTGTGAGACAGGGTTATAGCCTACCCCAACGTTATTCAGTCTGCACTTTGATCAAGCGATAAAGGTAAGCGAGGAGAAATTTGGAAAGGGAATTAAAGTTCAGGAGAAGAAATGAAAAACTTTTGAGGATTGTCAGAGAAACAAAGGAGTTGGAAGTGCAGTTGAGTGGAATGGATGTTTTGAAAACGGGTTATAAGATTAACATCAACAAAAGTAAAACTAGGGTAATGAATTGTAGTCGAATTAAATGAGGTGATGTTGAGGGAATTAGATTAGAAAATGAGACGATAAAAAGTTTCGCTTTGTGGGCAGCAAAATAACAGATGATGGCCGAAGCAGAAAGCATATAAAATGCAGCGTGGCGCTAACAAGAAGTTCGTCCTGACGTAAGGGAGGGAGGTGTGAGGGGGACAAATTCCGCAGGAGGAGGAATGTGTGACTACATTATGCAAGCTCATGTGGTTGCAGGCTGCAGCAGCTATGCGGAGACGGAGAGGCTTACACAGGATAGACTAGCACGGGGAGCTGCGCGGTACCCGTCTTCGGACTGAAGACCAGGGGTTAAGAGAACATAGCTGTCTTACATCTTGACTGATTTTGTGTCCGTTTCCTGTGTTTATTATATTTTTGTTTGACAATCTAAAATTTTGATTGCACTAATAAGATTTGGGTAGCCGCTGTCACGCATTGTTCCTCGTAATTTATTTCCATGAATTCGGTCGAACGCGTTTTCAAAATCTGTAAAAGCGACGTAGATTTCACAATTAATTTCTATGAGTCGTTCTATCGTAAAAGTATTCACACTACAGGAATGTGCTTTTCTAAATCCGGCCTGATCTTCTTGAAGAAGTTGCTGGGCTATAACTGTTACTCTGTTTTTAAAGATTTGTAAGTAGATGTACGCAGCGTTCAACAGCTTAATGTTGCAGTAGTTTCCACAATCGCTTCTACCATAACAGAACAGAAAGATTACTTCCACAGCATTCCACATGCTTTGCATTTTACGCCTTTGTCGTCATATGCTGGCTGATAAGACGTATAAATCTGAGAGGAAAGGACGTTCCTGTGTATTTTATTACCTCTCCTTTTATTTCAAGTATTTCGGCAGTTTTATTGTATTTATTTATTTCTAATGTTTTTTTTGTAGGTCATCCATTGTTATATTGTCATTATAAACAAATCCACATTTTCTCATAAGCGCACACGTTAGACTGGTCACCGTATTTGTACGATAAATCTTGATAATGTCCAGTCCACTGATCTTCTTTAATTACACATTCTTCAGACAAACAGTGTGACCACCTGTTTAACAGCGTGTTGTCCACGCTTGGAACTAAATACAGGAGCGATTCTGCATGGTACGGATTCGACAAGTCCTTCGACAGGTTTCTGGAAGTCTGTGGCTTTACACGTCTGCGCACAGGTCACGTGATAACCGTAAATTAGGGCGTTCCTTGGGAAAAACGACTTAACTGTAAAAACGACCTAAAGCCTATTAATGAAATCTAGACCTGTAGACGCTTACAAACGTTGATAAATGTCAAGGGGGACAGTTGAAAATGCGTGCCCCGATCGAGACTCGAACCCGGGACCTCCTGCTTACATGGCAGACGCTCTATCCGACTGACCCCCCTGCGGGTCCGGGGATTAGAATAGGCCCGAGGTATTCCTGCCTGTCGTAAGAGGCGACTAAAAGGAGTCCATCCCCCTCACGGGAGTAGTTAGCGCCTGCGTCCGGAGACGGACGGTTTCACGACCTATAATCGTGGTCTTTTTGGTTTTTCACTTCTCGTTTCTTCCTTCCTTTTGTTGGTTCCTTTCTTTGCTCTTCTCCACTTCACTGTCTTCCTTACTCCTTCCCTTGACTTCTCCTTGCCTTCTCATTGCCTTTTTCTCCTTGCCTTCTCCTCCTTGCCTTCTCATTGCCTTCTTCTCCTTGCCTTCTCATTGCCTCCTTCTCCTTGCTTTCTCATTGCCTTCTTCTCCTTGCCTTCTCTGGTCTCCGCCTCGGCGTTTGAGACAGTCTGTCCTCTTTCTCCCTCTCTCTTCTTTTTCCTCTTCTTCCTTCCTCCCTGTGCGTGTCTGAAGGCCGACCCACGCGTTCGCACGCGTAGCCGGTGACGGGGTAACGCGTAAGTCCCCGCCCTGGGTAGACATGTAAGGCCCGCGCGTACCCCCTGGTAAAGGCCAGGCCCGGGGAGGGGTGATTGCCTGAGCTGATACCTTCTGACCATGCCGATTGGTCCCTCCGTCTGTTTCTCGGGAGGTGTGACCTGAGGTGTAAACATTCACCTAAGGCGGGAGTGCCCTCTGAGAGGGTCCCCACAAGGAAGGAGCGCGCCATCGGAGACGCTGGCAATCATGGGGGATTCCTCCGCAATGGATTCTACCCCATCTCTTTCGACTTCGACCCAAAAACGGAAACGTGACCAGCCTACAGTGACAAAAGTACTACCGCCTGCCCCACAGTTCCTCGTAGTTTCTCGATTTGAGGACGGAAAGGATTTTTCCTCTGTCAACCCTTTCGTTATTCAGAAGGGCGTAGATGCCATAGCCGGATCTGTCAAATCTTGTACCAGGTTGCGTAACGGCACCTTATTACTAGAAACTGAGAGTGCCTTTCAGGCACAAAAACTGCTTCGGGCCACCCTCCTGTACACGTTCCCTGTCCGGGTGGAGGCCCACCGAACTTTGAATTCGTCTCGAGGTGTAGTCTATAGTAGCTCTCTCGACGGATTGACTGACGAGGAGCTTCAATCTTTCCTCGCTGAGCAGGGCGTGACGGCTGTCCATCGGGTCATGAAAAAGGTCAACAATGACCTTATACCGACCCGGACACTTTTCTTAACCTTCGATAGTGTTAAGCTGCCATCGCGCATCAAGGCGGGCTACGAGGTTATTTCTGTTCGCCCCTATGTCCCGACACCTACGCGCTGCTACCAGTGTCAGCGTTTCAATCACACTCGACAGTCTTGCTCCAATGCGGCTAAATGTGTCACTTGTGGCAGGGATGCCCATGAGGGTGACTGTCCACCTCCGTCTCCTCGTTGTGTGAACTGTCAGGGTGACCATGCCGCATCCTCCCGCGACTGTCCTGTCTATAAGGAAGAACGCTGTATTCAGGAAATTCGAGTCAAAGAGAAAGTGTCCACCTCGGCTGCTCGCAAGCTATTGGCTAGTAGGAAGCCCACGCTGCTCCCAGCGGGGAAATACAGCACTGTCCTCGCCTCTCCTCGGACTACCCGGGAGGTAGCAACCCAGACATGCGATCTGACCTTCAGCACCACGGTCGTCCGTTCGGCCAGTGCAAAGATCGCGCGGTCGACGTCTCCTCTTCCTCCCATCACCCCACAGACACCAGCCACTTCCTCAACTTCTGCTCAGTCGAAGACCCCGAAGTCAGATGCACGGGCCTTCAAGAAGGAACCATCCCGTGCAGACTTCCTCCGTCCCTCGACCTCCCAGCCTTCGACCGGTACTTCCACCAAACGTCCTTCTAAAAAGGCGCATAGGAAGCACAGTTCTCCTTCTCCGCCGCGGCGCCTTTCTTCTCCTGCGCCACCCAGCGGTTGCCGCCCCAGGCCGTCATCCGTTTCGCCTGGCCGCACCGCTGGTAGCCGAACATCTGGCCGTTCACCGGCGGAGGAAGCTCCCCCTCCCGGCCATCCTCCCGAGATGGCCGATGACCCTATAGACCCCATGGACGATGACTGTCCGCCTCCTGCTAGCGGCGGCAGTGCTCGCTCGAAGCCAGGCCCTAAGCGGCCTTCGAGGTGACCCCTTCTCTCATCTTCCTTTTCTTACGATGGCACTTATTAACTGGAATATTCGCAGCATTCGCTCCAACCGAGAGGTCTTGAAGTTGCTGCTCCGCTTGCATCGTCCGCTCGTCGTAGCCCTCCAGGAAACGAAGCTACGCCCATGCGATCAAATTGCCTTGGCACACTACACCTCTGTGCGTTTTGACCTACCCCCTGTGGTAGGTATCCCAGCTCATGGAGGGGTTATGTTGCTGGTCCGGGATGATATTTACTACGATCCCATCACGTTGCACACCGGCCTGCAGGCAGTTGCCATCCGCATTACTCTCCCCACTTTTACGTTTTCCTTTTGTACCGTTTACGCTCCATCGTCATCTGCCGTTACCAGGGCAGACATGACGCAACTTATTGCTCAGCTACCTGCACCATTTTTGTTAACAGGAGACTTCAATGCCCACCATCCTCTTTGGGGCTCTCCCGCATCCTGCCCGAGGGGCTCCTTGTTAGCAGACCTTTTCAACCAGCTCAATCTTGTCTGCCTCAATACTGGCGCCCCTACTTTTCTTTCGGACACATCTCATACCTATTCCCATTTAGACCTCTCTATATGTACTCCCCAACTTGCACGCCGGTTTGAGTGGTATGCACTTGCTGATACATATTCGAGCGACCACTTCCCGTGTGTTATCCATCTCCTGCAGCATACTCCCTCTCCGTGCTCCTCTCGTTGGACCATCTCCAAGGCAGACTGGGGGCTCTTCTCTTCCAGGGCGACCTTTCTGGATCAAACCTTCACAAGCTGCGATCGTCAGGTCGCACACCTCACGGAAGTCATTCTCGCTGCTGCTGAATATTCCATCCCTCACCCTACTTCTTCTCCTCGTCGCGTACCGGTCCCCTGGTGGACCGCAGCATGTAGAGACGCTTTACGTGCTCGTCGACGTGCTTTACGCACCTTTAAACGCCACCCTACAGTGGCGAATTGTATTAATTATAAACGATTACGTGCTCAGTGTCGTCGTATTATTAAAGAAAGCAAGAAAGCCAGCTGGGCTGCTTTCACAAGCACCTTCAACAGTTCTACTCCTTCTTCTGTTGTCTGGGGTAGCCTGCGCCGGCTATCTGGCACTAAGGTCCACTCCCCAGTTTCTGGCTTGAAGGTCGCGAATGAAGTCCTTGTGGCCCCTGAGGCTGTCTCCAATGCATTCGGCCGCTTTTTCGCCGAGGTTTCGAGCTCCGCTCATTACCACCCTGCCTTCCTCCCCCGCAAACAGGCAGAGGAGGCTAGGCCACCTGACTTCCGCTCCTCGAATTGTGAAAGTTATAATGCCCCATTCACCATGCGGGAACTCGAAACCGCACTTGGCCGATCACGGTCCTCCGCTCCAGGGCCTGATTCTATTCATATTCAGATGCTGAAGAACCTTTCTCCTGCGGGTAAAGGTTTTCTTCTTCGTACATACAATCGCATCTAGATTGAGGGACATGTTCCCGCATGCTGGCGCGAGTCTATTGTTGTCCCGATTCCTAAGCCGGGGAAGGACAAGCACTTGCCTTCCAGTTATCGACCTATCTCGCTTACCAGCTGTGTCTGTAAAGTGATGGAGCGAATGGTTAACTCTCGATTGGTTTGGCTGCTCGAGTCTCGACGCCTACTTACCAATGTACAATGTGGATTTCGCAGGCGCCGCTCTGCTGTTGACCATCTGGTTACCTTGTCGACCTTCATTATGAATAACTTCTTGCGGAAGCGCCCGACCGCGGCTGTGTTCTTTGATTTGGAGAAGGCTTACGACACCTGTTGGAAGGCGGGCATTCTCCGCACCATGCATACATGGGGCCTTCGCGGTCGCCTCCCTCTTTTTATTCGTTCCTTTTTAATGGATCGACAGTTTAGGGTACGTGTGGGTTCTGTCCTGTCCGACACCTTTCGCCAGGAGAATGGGGTGCCACAGGGCTCAGTTTTGAGCGTCGCTCTCTTCGCCATCGCGATCAATCCAATAATGGATTGCCTCCCAGCTGATGTATCAGGCTCCCTTTTCGTGGACGATTTTACCATCTATTGCAGCGCGCAGTGTACACGTGTCCTGGAGCGCTGTCTTCAGCGTTCTCTTGACCGTCTTTACTCCTGGAGTGTCGCCAATGGCTTCCGTTTTTCTGCCGAGAAGACGGTCTGTATTAACTTCTGGCGCTACAAAGAGTTTCTCCCACCGTCCTTACGACTCGGTCCCGTTGCTCTCCCACTCGTGGAGACAATCAAATTTTTAGGCCTTACCTTTGACAGGAAACTTAGCTGGTCTCCACATGTGTCATATTTGGCCGCCCGTTGTACCCGTTCTTTAAATGTCCTCCGTGTTCTCAGTGGTATGTCGTGGGGAGCGGATCGAACCGTCCTACTTCGTCTATATCGGTCGATCGTCCGCTCCAAGCTGGATTATGGGAGCTTCGTATACTCCTCTGCACGGCCATCCATCTTACGCCGCCTCAACTCCATACAACATCGGAGTTTACGACTTGCGATCGGAGCATTTTATACCAGTCCCGTAGAGAGTCTTCATGCTGACGCTGGCGAATTGCCACTCACCTACCGGCGCGATATACTGCTTTGTCGGTATGCCTGTCGGCTACTGTCAATGCCCGACCATCCGTCTTATCGTTCCTTTTTTGACGACTCTCTTGACCTTCAATACGGGTTGTACGTCTCTGCCTTGCTACCCCCTGGAGTTCGCTTTCGTCGCCTCCTTCAACACCTTCATTTTTCACTCCCTGCAACCTTTCGAGTGGGCGAGAGCCGCACGCCACCTCGGCTCCAGGCTCAGGTCCGCGTTCACCTCGACCTCAGCTCGCTCCCAAAAGAGGTCACCCCCGGTTCGGTCTACCACTCCCGTTTTTTGGAACTTCGTTCGAAGTTCAACAACATGACTTTCATTTATACAGATGGCTCTAAGACCAATGACGGGGTCGGGTGTTCCTTTATTGTCGGGGCACAAAGTTTCCAATACCGGCTCCATGGCCATTGTTCGGTCTTCACAGCTGAGCTCTTTGCCCTCTACCAGGCTGTTCTTTACATCTGCCGCCACCGACATTCTGCTTATGTCAGCTGCTCAGATTCCCTGAGCGCCATCCAGAGCCTCAGTGATCCGTACCCGGTTCACCCTTTCGTACACCGGATCCAACGCTCTCTTCAGCAGCTGGTGGACGTCGGTACGCCGGTTAGCTTTATGTGGGTTCCTGGCCATGTCGGTATCCCTGGGAACGAAGCTGCAGATGCCGCGGCCAAGGCTGCGGTCCTCCAGCCTCGGACAGCTTCTTGTTGTGTCCCTTCGTCCGATTTTAGCAGGGTCATTTGTCGGCGCGTTGTGTCGCTGTGGCATGCCAATTGGGCTGCACTTACCGACAACAAGCTTCGGGCCTTAAAACCTCTTCCCGTGGCTTGGACGTCCTCCTCACGCCCTTCTCGGCGGGAGGAGGTCGTTTTAGCAAGGTTAAGAATTGGACACTGCCGGTTCAGCCATCGCCATCTGCTGACGGCGGCGCCGGCGCCGTTCTGCCCATGTGGGCACTTGCTGACGGTTAGACACATTTTAATGTCCTGTCCAGATCTTAACACACTGCGCCTCGATCTTAACCTGCCTAATACTTTAGATGCCATTTTAGCGGATGACCCACGAGCAGCTGCTCGTGTTCTTTGTTTTATCAATTTGACAAACCTTGCTAAGGACATTTGATGATGTTTTTTAATCCTATGCCTGTCAGTCTGTCTTTTATTGTGTTTTCCCTTTTAGTTGTTGTTGTCAACTTGTGCCTCGCGGTGCATTCTTAGAGTAGTCAGGGCGCTAATGACCATTGAAGTTGTGCGCCCGAAAACCACAAAAAAAAAAAAAAAAAAAAAAAAAAATCCGACTGAGCCACCGAGAACACAGAGCACAGTGCGACTGCAGGGACTTATCTCTGACACGCCCCCCGTGAGACCCACACTTCCAACTTACTGTCCACACACTACATTTGTAGTGGTCCTGCCCACTATACTGATTACTCGCGGCAGTCAATCTACCGATTCCCGTTTCAGCAATGTGAATGCATCCGCACTGAAGAAGATCATTGGCCGGTATGTCTTCTTTATATGAAGATGGCATCTGTTCTTTCGGAAATGTCCGAAAGAACAGATATCATTGGTGATCTTGCAGCTCTCGAAGAATGAAATTACAATGTAATCCAGACCTTTAGCTGTTTACAGGTGTTGATAAATGCCAAGGGGGACAGTTGAAAATGGAGGAATATTGAAAATGCTGAGAATGTGCTTCAGTATATTTCAGTGCTTCAGAGCTGCTGAAAGAATTCAGCACCCTTTGAGGTGTTGAAAGTAGTGGCATTATCGACGACTGGGCATCAGCTTTACCACCATACTACTCACAAAACACAAAGGACAGACACTATTTAGAATACAAAAATATGTCATTTTGTACTATAAAGGAAACACATTTTATTCTCGTCTACTTACGCGCCATCATTCAGTCCTTACTAAATAAATGAGAATGTGCATTGCCAATGCGGAAGACAGACATGCTGACGGCAAAGACCTATCGTCCTAGGATTACGGGTGCAAAGAAGAAAGATACCTTCGCACTGCTCAAGTACCTTGGAGACTACAGTGCAGAAACGCTAGAGAACATTGTCGACGGTTATGCACCTGCGGCAGACAGTGACTGCTCAGGATGCGAAATACACACGTCATCGGTAGTAACCACGCAGAGACTGTTGCAGACCTTTGTGAAGACGGTGTAGTGTACTGTGCAGCCGCGCGGAATTAGCCTAGCGGTCTAAGGCGCTGCAGTCATGGACTGTGCGGCTGGTCCCGGCAGAGGTTCGAGCCCTCCCTCGGGCATGGGTGTCTGTGTTTGTCCTTAGGATAATTAAGGTTAAGTAGTGTGTAAGCTTAGGGACTGATGACCTTAGCAGTTAAGTCCCATAAGATTTCACGCACATTTGAACATTTGTACCGTGTATATCTGTAATTTAATGAACGTATTTCTTTCGTTGTGTATGATTATGTGAATATTAGGATTATTACGTGTTATGTTCGTTGATATATGCTTTGAAAACTAAGTATGTTTGTCGAATAAAAATATGTTTCGTTGCTTTACGGTCTGATGGTTCAAATGTCTCTGAGCACTAAGGGACTTAACATCTGAGGTCATCAGTCCCCTAGAACTTAGAACTACTTAAACCTAACTAACGTAACGACATCACACACATCCAAGCCCGAGCAGGACTCGAACCTGGGACCGTAGCGGTCGCGCGGTTCCAGACTGAAGCGCCTAGAAGCGCTCAGCCACACCGGCCAGCTTTACGGTGTGATTTCGCTACTCTTAGATTTAAAGACTGTTTAATAGTCAAATTCGGAAAATGTCGTTTTCTTGTTCGTATTATACGGTGGTCTATTGAAAAACGTGTGGTACTGTATTATCAGGTCAAATCAGTACGTAAGTTGTACATAGTACATTATCGCGTCATTTATATTGGAACAACAATAAGTCGTTTCTATTTGACTGAAATTTCGTCCATGTACGAGGGTTTGAAATGAATGTAAACACGATGTCACATATTTGATGCGCTGTATGTCGATTTCCGTATGTTGCAGTTAAGCCGTTGTTCCAGAGAACGCCTCAGTTACAGGGTGGTGGTTTTTGGGAGCGGAACTGGTGTTCGATAGCGTCGCAGATGTTTCCCATAGCGTTTACATGAAGCGAATTTGGTGACCAAGACCTAAGCGTCAATTCCGTGTAGTGCTTCCCAAACCACAGCAGCACTGAATGTTATCCTGCTGGAAGATGCCATCGTCGTAATCCACACCTCGTGAGGCCTTCGATTACTACCGTGGTTCCTGTGGAAGCGCAGGTGACTGTTCCGAAGAGCACAAATCCGATGCCAACTGCCTGCACCCACGGCGTGGTGCATGTTTCGAGCAGGAATTAGCTTGGATAACGTCGTATCCGAATACGATAGTCGGCGTGATGTAACAACAAACGTGATTCATCCAAGAAGGTGACACGTTTCCGTTCGTTCCGTGTCCAGTATGAAGTATCCCGTACCCACTACATTTGTAATTGACGACGTCGTCGGGTCGACATGGGAACACGAAGAGTCGTCTGCCGCAGAACCCCATGTTCAGCACTGTCCACTGGACGGTGTAGTCAAAATCACTTGTGGCTGAACCAGCGTTGTTCTGTGCTGCCATAACTGCCACAGATCGTTGCCTAACCTGACGTTCGTTGGTTTCACCGTCTTTCAGCCATAGATGGTGACAACAGCAGAATAACAACAACCGAGCAGCCACGTCGTTTCCGAAACGTCTGTTCCCAGGCACTTGGCCATAATAATCTCCTCTTTATCAAAGTCGCTTACGTCAATGGATTTTCCGCATCTGTAGCCCTCATCGTTGCTTATTCATTTCTGTTACACTCAGTACTTTCCTCACCGCGTCATGGGCTGTAACGCCACCAGAAGGTATTCAACGTCAGGGTGTGCGATGATCATGATGCCTGAGTCCACCAGTGCGATTAGTTTTGCTGTTTGTCTCTGTGATTGGTTTGTATGGTTCATCCTGTATGCTAGACTGCCTTACATGACTATCGTGTTCTGCACCTGCATCAGTACCGCGCAAGCCACCTTATGGTGAGTGGCTGAGGGTACTTTGTGTACCACTGTAGCTTTCGTGTTTTCCTGTTCACGTATAGTTCACGGATAGAACGATTGCTGGTAAGCTTTCGTGTGTGTTCGAAGCTCTGTAATTTAATCTTCATGGTCTTTCCGCGAGGTATACTAAGGAGGAAGCAATGTAATGATTGAGTCTCTTAACTGACCCTAATGCCCAGCGGGCAAGTTAAATTAACGAGCTGTCTAAGGATTAAAATCTGTAAGACACAAACTATTGTTCTCTCAAAATAACTGGTTTGGCTTCGTATTTTCGTGGACGTGAACGTTTGGAATGCCTTAAGCCCGCTAATTTGATTCGCACTGAGCAATCGGACTTTTTTAATCAAATGATATGCAGGTTATAAGCAGTTACTCCAATTCGTAGTTGCTTCGGTGAGACGGCGTAATGGCGGATGAACAAATACCACCAAAGAATGTTATTGTCACTCATGCAACAAGTCACACCCATGTTTCCACTTGGGAACTTGTCAGAAACCTATTAAAGAGATTAATGCTTAAATACACTGAAGCACAAAAGAAACTGGTGTAGAGATATGTAAACAGAATATGGCGCTGCGGTCAGTAACGCCTATATAAGACAACAAGCGTCTCGCGCAGTTGTTAGATCGGTTGCTGTCGCTTGAATGGCAGCTTATCAAGATTTAAGTGAGTTTGAACGTGATGTTATAGTCGGCGCACGAGCGATGGGACGCAGCATCTCCGAGGTAGCGATGAAGAGACTTTCCCGTACTACCATTCACGGGTGTACCGTGAATATAAGGGATTCGGTAAAACATCAAACCACCGACATCGCTGCAACCTGAAGAAGATCCTGCAAGAACGAGACCAGCGACGACTAAGGAGAATCGTTGAACGTGACAGAAGTGCAATCCTTTCGCAGCCGACGGTCCATTGTGTAACCTTGATGACTGCATGACACAAAGCTTTACGCCTTGCCTGGGCTCGTCAACACCGACATTAGACTGTAGATGACTGAAAACATGTTCCCTGGTGGGACGAGTGTCACTTCAAATTGTATCGAGCGGATGGACGTGTACGGGTATGGAGACAACCTCATGAATCCAAGTAGACTGTATGTCAGCTGGGGGAGGCTGTGTAATGGTGTGGGGCGTGTGTAGATGGAGTGTATTGGACTCCTGATACGTCTAGATACGACTCTGACATGTGGCACGTGCGTAAGCATCCTGTCTGGTCAGCTGCATCCATTCGTGTCCATTGTGCGTTCAGACGGACTTAGACAATTCTAGCAGGACAATGCGACACCCCACACGTCCAGATTTGCTACAGAGTGGCTCCCGGACCACTCTCCTGAGTTTAAAGACTTCCGCTGGCCACCAAACTCCCCAGACATGAACATTATTGAGCATATCTGGGATGCCTTGCAACGAGCTGTTCAGAAGAGCTTCCAGCCCGTCATACTCTGACGGATTTATGGACAGCCCCGCTGGGTTCATGGTGTCAGTTCCCCGCAGCACTAATTCAGACATTAGTCGAGTCCATGCCACGTCGTGTTGTAGCAGTTTTGCGTGCTCGCACGGTATTAGGCAGGTGCACCAGTGTAGTAAAACAAGAGTCATTACTATAACGAAATAAATTATTATTCGCCATTACACGTGTTTACAATGAATCATACGTTTTAAGAGATCAAGGGCAGGAGGAGGAAAGAATAACGAAGGAAGTGTCAGAAGAAGAAAGGCAGTCAAATGAGTGATCACATCAGAAATATATCGTAATTTAGACACATTCTTGCAGGTTTTGAAACACTGTGGATTCATATTTTATATATAAGACTTCTTTCTTTATCATAATTAATTCATTGTAGTTAGTAAAAGTAATTTTTCTAGCGTAAGAAAAAAAAAAGAAGAATCTTGCAGCGTCTGTCCCTGGAGTTGGCTGAGCATCTCCGTTAAGCTTTGGCGCTCACTAAATGAAGCTGTAACGAACTGTGTTGCTCTTCTTTTGATCTCTATTTCTTACATCAATCCAGTATGATATGGATCGCACAGTGAGTAGCAATATTCAAGCATTGATCGAACGAGTGTTTTCGATGAACTACATCTCCTGAGGATTTTTCGAATGCATCTGCCTGGCATGTGCCTTACCTATGATTAATTTTATCTAACCAGTTTGCTCCAGATCGCTCCCAGATATTTTATGGAAGTAACTACTTCGAGTGATTGTTCTGTAATCGTGTAATCATATAATAAAGGGTCTTTCTTTGAACGTTTACGCAACACGTTACATTTGTTTATGCTGAGGCTCAATAGCCGCGCCATGCGGCAAGCGTCGACCCGCTGCAGTTTTTCCTGCTGGAACTTTCAAGCTTTCCTGTGTACAACGGCGTCATCCGCGAAAAGCCTCGCGGACGTTTCGACGTTATCTGCTAGGTCTTTCGGTATCTGAACTGTGGAGGAACCAACAGGGATCACAGATGGTGGGAATTTTAGCAGTTACCTTGTACTGTCGGCGGGCAATAACTGCGGCCACCTGTCAGGCACTCGAAGCGAGCGTGAGTCACCGGAAGCGGGCGGCCGCGCTATCGCGGGCTGATAGCGGGTAGCCGGGCTCCCAGGCCGTCACGTGGCCCTCACCCACACCCACACCCACAGCCCTGCGATAACGCGGCCAACCCGACACCGGATGTGGGCACACGAGAGCCTGTTGCCGGCCGCCGTGTTGCGTCGCCAGATGGACCGTTTGACGCCACTCCGGTGACGGAAAGGCTCGCCGCTTGTCATCCGGCGCTCAAATAGCGACATCTGCGCCTGCTTTCCTCTGGTGCAGAGGGCGCCGGAAACTGTCCGGCACGAGAACTCCTTCGCAAAGTGTCGAACGCCGGTGTCACTACGGGCGCTTGAACGTGCCGGCACACAGCCGTGTCGACGAACAGGTGCCGATGAGCACTCGCGCTCCGCAATCTGCAGCGTGCGCCACAAGTACACAGCTGATCATTCGAGTTGCAACACCGGAAACGAAATGTTAGTTATTATGCATATTCAGATTAGTAATGAGAATACAGGATTAAATATCCAGTTGCTCTCAAGTTGTGCAGGGTGGAGAATTTAGTGCACAGAGCCGCAACGACTACTCTAACCCAGCTGGGCGTCTAGTCGAACTGACCTCGGATGACAGACACGGGTACGTGAGGTGATGCCACTTCAACTCCGTGCCAGAGTTCATCACCTTCCCCGGCTGCCGAGTAGTGGCTTGCCATATGTTGTCTATGGGTCCTCGATCTGGAGAATGTGCTGGCCAGGGCAGCAGTCGAACGAAAAAAATGGTTCAAATGGCTCTGAGCACTATGGGACTTAACAGCTGTGGTCATCAGTCCCCTAGAACTTAGAACTACTTAAACCGAACTAACCTAAGGACATCACACACATCCATGCCCGAGGCAGGATTCGAACCTGCGACCGTAGCAGTCGCGCGGTTTCGGACTGCGCGCCTAGAACCACGAGACCACCGCGGCCGGCTAGCAGTCGAACGAGCACTGCAATGAGGCTGGCCTTACGGTCAAGTTGCGGTCTTGCATTATATTGTTGAAATATAGCCGCACGGGGACCTTGAAGATGGCCAACAGCCCTAAAACGTCGGAAATGTAACGATGGGGTCCGAGATAGAGGTGACAGTCTTGTGCAGCCGATCATATTCCCAAATCAGCACACCAGATCAAAGTTTCGTGGACTCCCTATATCGAAACTAATATCTTTCAGTTTTCTTCTAAGCCTCTAACAAGATATCAAAAGTTCCCATATAAGATTTTATTCTAATGAGAAGTTAGTTTCACGATGGCTTGTTTAATCTTGACTCTCAGTGCATTTAGCACACTTTCAATTCAAGCGCTACTTACATTCCTCAAAGGCACACAGAAAAGTGAGCTGTGTCTTCTTGTGTTAAAGAATGACAATTGAGCGTTTACTCAAGTAATGAACTAATCTCTTTGTATTACACTGAATAAACTTATGTGTGTTACTTAAAAGTGGCTGATTCCACATGTGGGATACTGAGACATAAGAATAAAATGAAGCTTACTCTCTACTTCAAAAGCAATGAAACTTCACCCACCTACACGATCAACTTCTATATTTTCATGCAAAAATCAGTATCAATGAAAACGAATAACGAATAACGTCGTTCTCCATCGTTAAACAAAATTTCCACTAGTACATAGTACCAGAGTTGTTGTGTAATAAATTTACAAGACTCAGAAGGCTTTCACTTACCCAAAATATACTGACGCGCCCATCTTGTCAAAATTCGTGTCATACCGGGCTGGCTGCAATTCTCGGACAATCAGAACAAACCACTACTCACTTCAGAAAAATATTTATCTACTAGATCAGAAATCAGAATCTTCGATACATGGTGAATACACTGACTGAATGTGACTACTCTTTTACGAATAGTTAGAAAAACTGCAGGGGAGGCTATGCAGCAAACAGTACATTTATACGTCGGTACTCTTGCAATCGTAGATCGACAAATTATAATACTACGACAGGAACAACATTTTATTTTAAAGAGAAAACCGTGTACTACGTTGCTTATCAAATGTAGAGCCTGATACGGTTTTGCAGTTTCTTTTCATAAGTCTCCGCTTTGTTGCACCTCACCTTGTTGCAGGATTCCGAGATAATGTGGCGACGATGATGCGTGATATTTGATGATTCTGCTTCCAAAATAATATGTCCAGATCAGTGGTATATCCGTTTCAGATAATGATAAGATTGATATGTTGTCGCAGCTGTTGTCGTGAGCTTGATGGCTCACTACAGTTCCAGAGTGTACACAACTTGGTATACGCGCTACTGAGATATATACGGAGTGTGTTCCCTTATAACAGGCGTGGGCAACCTTTGGTGACCTGCGGGCCTGATTCACACGTGTTGTGAAGCTCGTGGTCTGCCGTCTCACGTGCCGCGACAGTAGAGCTCCTAGCGCGTAAAGTCGAAAGCATAGCGTCAGTGACGTCAGTGTTTACGAGGTAAGGCACTGGCATCAACGGCACCGCTCTACCAAAACGCCACGTCAGTAAATTTTGCCTCAAAACACCCGTTTCTGAGAGTTTTATTTGTGCGTTGTAAACATGTTTCTTTACTCAGGATGTGTTGCAGTAGCTGTATCTAAAGATTTACATTGAAATTTCTGCAACGCCATTAGTAGGGAAACAACGTTCGCGACACGTGAATAAGTGTAAACGTCTGAAGATGGGATGCCAGGCACCTTGAAATGTCATCATGAAAAATAATCGCCCACAAGAGCAAATTGTTGCAGCTAATTCATGATAAATTATCTCGAATATATACAGTTGCAGTGTTATAATACGTCCACAACGGACAAGAATAATTTACTAATGTAATATGGAACTATCCGCGGGTCGCAGTTAGGAGCGGTGCAGTGCCGCAGAAACGTTTAAATGTAAATTTTCCAGACACTCAACTGAATAATCACGGTTCCGTTATCGGCAGAAAGGTTGCGGGAAAGAAGAAAAGGACGAGGATGAAAGACTTTTAGTTATACACAAAGAAAACTAGAAGACATAGCTACTTGGACGCACCCAGTCTTATAGAGAGGGTATCAGGGAAATACAGTGTTTATTTGTTCTGATATACTACTTGAGCTGAGTTCAGAGTGGCACCCACAACGGTTGGCAGACGAAGTCGCCAGATGCCTCCTGATAACATCTCCCGACAGCTTCGCCAGAGTGCGTCCGATGTCGACTGTCAGTTTTTGCCGAGATCAAAGAGATTATGTTAGATGAGGTTTTAATCTATTCTATCAAGGGAGTTAGAATCTATTTTAACGTCCTTGGGCGGGATGGATGCCACGATGCCTGTTTGCTTCGAGACGAGTGCTGCATTGCGGCTTTTGCTATTAAAAAGACGCCCGATGCAGGTGAATGAGCTACATCTGTTTCGAAAAGACTAGTGAATACTGAACACTCTTTCCTCAGTTACTGGAATAACCAGACATGTTTCACGGAAGTGTTAGATGAAGACGGAAACGTTTTATTTCACATCCGAGATCACTGAAAAGCATCATCATGTGTGAAACGCACACATAAATTCTAGAATAATATACTCAGGACACGTAAAGTATTGAACAGCGGAAACATTAACACCACATTTACAAACCAAATAATACAGCCGATTCACCGCCCTACTGGCATAAAAACACCACTAAGCAGCGGTAAATAATACGTAGACAGCAAGTGCCCACTGACAACATCCCGAAAAGGCACAGCACAGTAACTTCAAGCATAAGATACGCCGCTCCTCTCACTTGAACACATTATTTTTGAAGATTATAATTTAGGCCTACAATTTTCGATAGCAGCGGTAGTAGTAATTCGTAGGCAGCTAACCTGGCCATCTACCTAAGTCTGAAAAGTATCCATTAAAGTACGTTTAGGCGTAAGATACGCCGCCTATCTCACTTAGACGAATTTTTTTTTGAGATTATAGTTGACGTCTGTAATTTCCCACAAGGTTTTCCCTGTTTGTGGTTCCCATGAAAGCTGCGATTTCAGTTCATGGATTCCGAGCTATATCCCGATTACAATGTTTTTCATCGTCAGGATGCCATCAACTCTTTCTTTCTTGGATTAAATTTATCAGTTACTGACAGCCCAAATTTCTTGTGTGAGAATGTCGGCCGACTTGACCAAAGACAGCGAACTGATCTGAATTTCACCGACTGTCGTCCGAAGTCTGTACGTTCGTGCGAGGAGATGGGTTGCGTTGTGACGGCGCGCGCTCTGGCCTTGTGATTTTATTGCGTCGGTCGACGCCGGGATCCACCGGTACCGGTGGCACTGTGGCCGAAGCCTACACTTTTGAAAATGATCCCTTAAAATACGACAGAATGTATCTCCATCTCAGACTGCCAAATCAATATGTGTTGGACAAGGAAAGTCATACCAAGAGCATAGCAACAAGAAAAAGTTATTTATATCGCTGTTTCAAAAAGGAGATAGAAGTAACTGCCAGGATTCTAGAGGGATTAGCTTGCTGGACACAGCATGCTGGAATTACGCTAGTATTTTGAGTAGCAGGATAAAGGCAGTATTACAGGGTTTATTAAGTGAATAAGAGATCAATTGTAGTTTGGAAACAGATCACTGGAAGACGAGCGGAATTCAGTTGAGAGATCCATTTCGTATTTGTTGACGGGAAAAGCTTGCTAAAGTTAACGAAGAAAAAGTGTGGCGCATAGTGAAGAACAGAAGGTACTCTCTCCACTTAATAAACACTTTAAGAAGCCTATACGAAAAAAACACTGACGTTAGATTTGAAAGCATACCTTGGCGTTCTTATTTATGTCAAAGTACAGCCCTCGAAATCTTGAAACCTGATATCGTCCACAAGTATTTTTTCACTAGTGATCCACCGATTTGCGTCCACTGCATACACAAAAACTGTCTCAGTGCATCCAGCGCGTTCAGACAGGACTTGGACAATTCTAGCAGGACAATACGACACCCCACACGTCCAGAATTGCTACAGAGTGGCTCCTGGACCACTCTCCTGAGTTTAAAGACTTCCGCTGGCCACCACACTCCCCAGACATGAACATTATTGAGCATGTCTGGGATGCCTTCGAACATGCTGTACCGGACTAACTGCTGGGTTGGGGTGGGAGGTGGCCGACAAGGGTATATGATTTCTCCTGTTTTGTTATGTATCATCTTCTATGTATGATCTATGTCATCCAAGAAATTAACATGAATGTTAATGTGTTTGATGATACAGATTAGACACAGAAGCTACCTGTCCACTCAGGTTTGACTTACGTTTGCCACGGAGTGTCGCGCACACAGTTCACAGACTACTGAATGGCTTTGCTCTGTGCTTCTGTTTTGTACTGAACCAGGTGTTATGGGGACAACTCTCAAGCCTGCTAATGTGGTTTCATTACATGATGTTTTCAACTACTGCTTACTTTCCTTTTTTATCTGTGCTTGCATACTATTTAATTTTTATCTTACATCATTGTGTATCGGGCCAACCATGCACTGCCGGTGAAACTATATGACTTTAATTCAAAACATATGTGTTTAACGGGTTAAACGTTGTAAGTGCTCTTTTTATTCTGGTGACTATAACCAATGATTGATTTGTACCTTGTATTCTAATGCGTATTTGTGACATGTATGCAGTTCTCGAAGTTTCCCCAGAGTAATAAGCGTGCCTGCGTGACGTCGACATCTTGTCATGATATTCGGGCTGACAACGATTCAGCCAACTTGAGGTGAATGTTTTACGCTGGACATTGCTGGTGCGCGTCGCCCTCTTCTATGGTAATACTGCTTCCTCTGAGGAGCGTAGGCGCATGCGTAACAGGGACATTGCATGCACACTCTCTGTCGGAATGCGGGCTTATGGGGTTAAAATTCATGCGTCAACATAATAAGATTGACTGTCACTAGATGTGTCACTAGGTGTCAAATGTTTTCTGTCTGGAGATATTAAAGAGATCACCGGATCACGCGCCTTATCCAGTTGAAAGCCCATCAAAATTAGTAAGATTATCCGCCAACCATGTTTTCACAGATTCCTAATTAACTGTATCCCACAAGAATGCAAGAGAAGGAGACACTGGTCAGGTCTAGGACGGTCCTCCCGTATGCCGGCAATATTTTTTCGGAACTAGGAGGAATTCCAAAGAAATATTATGGTAAAGTAATCATTCGGCCACCTGCAAAGACCTGTGCTCATGTCGGTCCTGCAAACAATGACATGGAATTGCGGTGGGCTGGAGTCTGCAGAATAACGTGTCAGTGTGGCAAAGTCTAAACTGACCACACAGCAAGTAAAGTACGTGAAATGTGCGCTGAATATGAGCGCCACACTCGCCTTTCGTAGCGCAGCAAGTCAGCCATACGCGAGCATTGCTTCTCCACTCGATTATTCTGTCACAGAATTCTTGCACCCCTCGAAAAATCTTCTGCGATTCAACTGTGAAGCAATATCTGGAAACACGTTTGACGGAAGATCGTATTGGTTATGATGGCGGCTTTCGAATGGACGAGGCATAGGGTCCGGTTATATCTACATTATCTTCAGAAATAACAAAAAAATTACACCTAAATACACGTCTAGCGACAATTAATTTTATAATGTCATCAGCAGGCCAGCATTTCAACATGTGAAGGGCATATAATATCACCGTTATGCGTGTGCCTGGGCTCCTCAGATGTAGCAATATCCCAATAGGGCGCTTAACTTGAAAGAGGGAGCTTTCGAAGCGGTAACCTAACCTATGCGCATGCGTCTGCTTACCAATTTTTGGTATAAATTTAGTGATGTGCGCCGGTGGTGTCCAGTGTAAAACTGCGTGAGCCGTGTATCGGGTCCTATCTTTGGTTCAAATGGGTCTGAGCACTACGTCACGTGACATAAGCAGCCAGTGTGGGCGCAAGCGTTACGTGTGAAGCATTGAAAGTGTTGCGTATTTCCGAAGTTAGATAGAAATCTTAGAGATAAAACTGCCTCTGTTAGCACATAAAACGAAATATAGTCAGTGGTACCGTACAAAGTTGTTAAGACTGGTAAAAAATTTGACCTGATTGACTGTGAAGTATGGTTTAAACTTATATTTAAGATGCTCACAATAATAATTTGTACTTTGTTCCACACAATGTAATGTACAAAAAGAAAAAAAATTGCACTATGCAAGTACCGTACCTACGACCTTTGATTCAGTGACTATTAACGTTACCCGGAGACTATTATTACTGATGGAACGTGGCTGCTAATGTACATTGTTTTAATACAATTACAGTTGTTACTGTTTCCTACAGCATACTTTTCATCGTAGGCCTAGTTTTATCCACACACATTTTTAAAATATTGTATTCTCTTGTACCTTCGTAATCATTCTCCTAAAGTCATAGGACAATTTGCAGACAAAATTGTATAGGATGGATCCGACAAAAATATAAACCATGCTTAATGTTGTAGGCACGTTTCTCAACTCTATTTACTAATGTACCGCGCATATGGATTTGAATCCAATGCTTTATTTCGTATAACAAAAGAGACATTGAGCGAATTTTCGTAGTACCGAGTAGCAGGAACAAGAAGTAAGTCGATATAGGGCTTATTAGCGATGGATTTTTCCTTGCACTTGCGAAGTAATAAAAATGGTTCAAATGTCTCTGAGCACTATGGGACTTAACATCTGAGGTCATCAGATGGCCGCCATGTCGGCCGACGCTACTGCCAGTAACCGCGCGTCCGCGCCGTGTTTACTCAGACGCTGCCTCAGCACTTACCGGTGCAACAGCTGCCAGCTACCAGTCCACGGCAGCGCGCCGGCCTCTGTCTGGACTGGGGCAGCGGCTGCAGCAGCAAAAACCGCCACCACAAACAGGTCACCGCGTCCACTGCAGCAGGGAATCTCGTGCCATGTTGGAACTCCTCTGCCAATATTTTCAGCTCTGTCTTATTACTTCTTTCCCTCTTCTTCTACGTACAAGTGGCAACTACAGAAGAGATATGCGGAGGCTCTGGAGTATGTCCTGGTTTGTATATACATCTCTCTCTCTCTCTCTCTCTCTCTCTCTCTCTCTCTCTCTCTCTCTCTCTCTCTCTCCACCTCTCTACCTTACGCTTTCATTACAAATAGTTACCACAGATGGGCTTTTGTACTTCTTGTCCATTCGTCTCTTGGTTTCGAACGTCATACAACGTCTTGCATTCTCTAAAACATTCTGTGTGTCCACAAATTTTATGAAGGTCCACTAACTATCCTTTATTTTTTCTTCTCGCGTCTCTTGCAGTGTTACATTTCCCGAAAACAAATTTGTCTCCAACTAACTCTTCTCCGCGCTACTACACTTATGTCCAGAAAAAAAACCGATCACCTTGAACGACTAGAGATAGGACGTTCGTATTCACAGGACTTGTACATTAGTATGTTCCGCAGAAATGATTAGCATTTCAGTCACCTCGGTTCAGCATGCCTCCTGTTCCCTAGCACTCACAGGGGACGCCAAGGGCCGTCATAACTTGTTCGACGCGAGAGGCATTGACGCGTATAAGGCGCGATTGGCGTCCTGTGGTACAGCCATCCGTGCTGTATTCACCTGGTTCCAAAGTTCATCTGTGGAGCTTGGCAGTGGGCCACAGCGCTGCACCTGTTGTTTCACCGTATCCCACATATTTTCGATTGGCGACAAGTCTCATGATACGGCGGGCCAGGGCAAAATTCTGACATCCTGTGACACAAAAGAGGCACGTGTTAGTGTAGTAACATGTGGTCGTGCAGTGCCTTGCTGAAAAATGTCATTCACGTAGGTCACACTGGTTACAGTGCCCTGGATACGCGCCAAATGTGATTTGTGGTCGTACCCAATAGCGTCCCAAACCACAAGGCCGGGAGTTGCCACTGTATGTCTTGTGCGAAATCAGACATTGTGATGCCGCTCCCACTATCTGCGGTCAACCAAAATGTGGCCATCATTTCCAAAGAAACGGAATCTGGATTCATCTGAAAACACTATCTGATGGCATTCCTGTCCCCACTGACGTCGTTCCAGACACCGTTGCTCTCTATCATGTTTCTGCACATTCGTCAAAGATAGGCGAAGAAGTGACTGACGCGCACGGCCGACTGTCACCCCTGATGGCGTACGGTGTGTTCCACTGTTCCAAGGTTGCGAAAGAACCGAGGAGAACGCAGCTCTGTCCTGCAATACCATTCGGATAAGGCGTTGATCTTCTCTGGGGGTGGTCTGTGTGGTGCGACCTGACGCATCTAGTCGTGTTCTACAGCCTTTCGTGAACCATTCTGCACACACCGGTTGCACTGCCGAAACACAACATCCGACACGAGCAGCAAGTTTCCCAGATGGATGCTTCACGTTCTCTCACGCCAATAACCCACTGCCTTTGAAAGTGACCGATTTGCGATGCGGCTCGTGCATACGTCTGCGAGGCATCCTACACGTCTGCACAAGTCACACTGATCCATTACCTTCGGTTTATAGCGACAATGAGAGCCGCATGCATATTTTACCGGTAGGTGGTTTTGTGCCGCGATTTCGATGTTGATCTTGAACACAGTGGCCGACATGATTCAAATGCTAATCGTTTCTGGAGAACGTACTGATGTACATGTGAATGACTTATCTCTAGTCGTTCTGTTTCTTTTTTTCTTTCTTCCTGAACATTAGTGTATTTACTTTTGTAGTCAACAGTCTAAAGATTCGACATGCCACACAGATCATGTGATAGTTCTCGTCTTCATTCAGTGGTCTTCTGCAGTGTGACGATAAAGCGGTTACCCTGAAAGAAAATTTGACATTTATTTTAAACGATAATCACAGCCAGAACGATCACGAGACAGAATTCTCTGGCTTCAGTTCGCAGTTTACTACAACCGGCACATAGACAAATGTACAGGTTACTCGATTTCGACCAATGTTTTAGTACTGTGTCACCGAGATTGGCTATACAGGATGGTCCATTGATAGTGATCGGGCCAAATATCCCACGAAATAAGCATTAAACCAAAAAACCACAAAGAACTAAACTCGTCTAACTTGAAGGGGGAAACCAGATGGCGCTATGGTTGGCCCGCTAGATGGCGCTGCCATAAGTCAAATGGATATCAACTGCGTTTTTTTTAAATACGAACCCCAATTTTTTAATACATATCCGTGTAGTACGTAAAGAAATATGAATGTTTTAGTTGGGCTACTTTTTTCGCTTTGTCATAGATGGCGCTGTAATAGCCACAAATGTATAAGTACGTGGCATCACGTAACATTCCGCCAGTGCGGACAGTATTTGCTTCGTGATACATTACCAATGTTAAAATGGACCGTTTACCAATTGCGGAAAAGGTCGATATCGTGTTGATGTATGGCTATTGTGATCAAAATGCCAAACGGGCGTGTGCTATGTATGCTGCTCGGTATCCTGGACGACATCCTCAAAGTGTCCGGACCGTTCGCCGGATGGTTACGTTATTTAAGGAAACGGGAAGTGTTCAGCCACGTGTGAAACGTCAACCACTACCTGCAGCAAATGATGATGCCCAAGTAGGTGTTTTAGCTGCTGTCGCGGCTAATCTGAACATCAGTAGCAGACAAATTGCGCGAGAATCGGGAATCTCAAAAACGTCGGTGTTGAGAATGCTACATCAACATCGATTGCACCCGTACCATATTTCTATGCACCAGGAATTGCATGGCGACGACTTTGAATGTCGTGTACAGTTCTGCCAGGGGGTACAAGAGAAATTACGGGACGATGACAGATTTTTTGCACGCATTCTATTTTGCGACGAAGTGTCATTCACCAACAGCGGTAACGTAAACCGGCATAATATGCACTATTGGGCAACGGAAAATCCACGATGTCTGCGACAAGTGGAACATCAGCGACCTTGGCGGGTTAATGCATATGGTGCGGCATTATGGGAAGGAGGATAATTGGCCCCCATTTTATCGATGGCAATCTAAATGGTGCTATGTATGCTGATTTGCTACGTAGTGTTCACTGCGTGACAGAATAGCGATGTACTTCCAACATGATGGATGTCCGGCACATAGCTCGCGTGCGGTTGAAGCGGTATTGAATAGCATATTTCATGACAGGTGGATTGGTCGTCGAAGCACCATACCATGGCCCGCACGTTCACCGGAATTGACGTCGCCGGATTTCTTTGTGGGGAAAGTTGAAGGATATTTGCCATCGTGATCAACCGACAACGCCTGACAACATGCGTCAGCACATTGTCAATGCATGTGCGAACATTACGGAAGGCGAACTACTCGCTGTTCAGAGGAATGTCGTTACACGTATTGCCAAATGCATTGAGGTTGACGGACATCATTTTGAGCATTTATTGGATTAATGTGGTATTTACAGGTAATCACGCTGTAACAGCATGCGTTCTCAGAAATGATAAGTTCACAAAGGTACATTTATAACATTGTAACAACCGAAATAAAATGTTCAAACGTACCTACGTTCTGTATTTTAATTAAAAAAGCCTACCTGTTACCAACTGTTCGTCTATAATTGTGAGCCATATATTTGTAACTATTACAGAGCCATCCATCACAAAACGGAAAAAGTGGTCCAACTAAAACATTCATATTTCTTTACATACTACACGAATATGTAATAATAAATTGGGGTTCCTATTTAAAAAAAAAGAAAAAAAACGCAGTTGATATCCGTTTGACCTGTGGCAGCGCCATGTAGCGGGCCAACCATAGCGCCATCTGGTTTCCCCCGTCAAGCTAGACGAGTTTCGTTCTTTGTAGTTTTTTTCGTTTGACGCGTCTTTAGTGAGATATTTGGCCCGGTCACGATCAGTGGACCACCCTGTATACATGAGTGAAGGCCTGAAATTGCAGCTGCTACTCCGAATTAGGTGCAAAAGTAAAATGTAGTTTATCGTTAAATGACGGACCTGTGAACCGTTTCTACTGAATGTAGCTTGTGCTCGTAGTACTTGCGACCGCGTGCTCTGCCGTAATCACAGTGTAAACCTATTCTGATACTTGATTTGTTCCGTAAAATGTACTTCTTGTACAGAGAGTCACAAATAATGTATGTCGTCGTCGACTGAATTTAGTGTGGAAGCAAATTAAACGTCGTATGGATTTTATCAGATTCTGCTGCTTTCGGTGTTGCTGATTATGTGTTTTCAACTTTTCGTAATTATGCAGGTTCGGCTCATACCAGCGCACATAAAGTTGTAGAAAGGAAGAAACTTTTGAATAAAACTTTCGGTAATGGTCGTACCCCCCATGAACCATGGACATTGCCGTTGGTGGGGAGGCTTGCGTGCCTCAGCGATACAGATGGCCGTACCGTAGGTGCAACCACAACGGAGGGGTATCTGTTGAGAGGCCAGACAAACATGTGGTTCCTGAAGAGGGGCAGCAGCCTTTTCAGTAGTTGCAGGGGCAACAGTCTGGATGATTAACTGATCTGGCCTTGTAACATTAACCAAAACGGCCTTTCTGTGCTGGTACTGCGAACGGCTGAAAGCAAGGGGAAACTACAGCCGTAATTTTTCCCGAGGACATGCAGCTTTACTGTATGATTAAATGATGATGGCGTCCCCTTGGGTAAAATATTCCGGAGGTAAAATAGTCCCCCATTCGGATCTCCGGGCGGGGACTACTCAGGAGGACGTCGTTATCAGGAGAAAGAAAACTGGCGTTCTACGGATCGGAGCGTGGAATGTCAGATCCCTTAATTGGGCAGGTAGGTTAGAAAATTTAAAAAGGGAAATGGATAGGTTAAAGTTAGATATAGTGGGAATTAGTGAAGTTCGGTGGCAGGAGGAACAAGACTTTTGGTCTGGTGATTACAGGGTTATAAATACAAAATCAAATAAGGGTAATGCAGGAGTAGGGTTAATAATGAATAAAAAATAGGAGTGCGGGTTAGCTACTACAAACAGCATAGTGAACGCATTATTGTGGCCAAGATAGACACAAAGCCCATGCCTACTACAGTAGTACAAGTTTATATGCCAACTAGCTCTGCAGATGATGAAGAAACTGATGAAATGTATGACGAGATAAAAGAAATTATTCAGGTAGTGAAGGGAGACGAAAATTTAATAGTCATGGGTGACTGGAATTCGTCAGTAGGAAAAGGGGGAAGGAAACATAGTAGGTGAATATGGACTGGGGGGAAGAAATAAAAGAGGAAGCCGTCTTGTAGAATTTTGCACAGAGCATAACTTAATCATAGCTAACACTTGGTTCAAGAATCATGAAAGAAGGTTGTATACCTGGAAGAATCCTGCAGATACTAAAAGGTATCAGATAGATTACATAATGGTAAGACAGAGATTTAGGAACCAGGTTTTAAATTGTAAGACATTTCCAGGGGCAGATGTGGATTCTGACCACAATCTATTGGTTATGAACTGCAGATTGAAACTGAAGAAACTGCAAAAAGGCGTGAATTTAAGGAGATGGGACTTGGATAAACTGAAAGAACCAGAGGTTGTACAGAGTTTCAGGGAGAGCATAAGGGAACAATTGACAGGAATGGGGGAAAGAAATACAGTAGAAGAAGAATGGGTAGCTCTGAGGGATGAAGTAGTGAAGGCAGCAGAGGATCAAGTAGGTAAAAAGACGAGGGCTAATAGAAATCCTTGGGTAACAGAAGAAATATTGAATTTAATTGATGAAAGGAGAAAATATAAAAATGCAGTAAATGAAGCAGGCAAAAAGGAATACAAACGTCTCAAAAATGAGATTGACAGGAAGTGCAAAATGGCTAAGCAGGGATGGCTAGAGGACAAATGTAAGGATGTAGAGGCTTGTCTCACTAGGGGTAAGATAGATACTGCCTACAGGAAAATTAAAGAGACCTTTGGAGAGAAGAGAACCACTTGTATGAATATCAAGAGCTTAGATGGCAACCCAGTTCTAAGCAAAGAAGGGAAGGCAGAAAGGTGGAAGGAGTATATAGAGGGTTTATGCAAGGGCGATGTACTCGAGGACAATATTATGGAAATGGAAGAGGATGTAGATGAAGATGAAATGGGAGATACGATACTGCGTGAAGAGTTTGACAGAGCACTGAAAGACCTGAGTCGAAACAAGGCCCCCGGAGTAGACAATATTCCATTGGAACTACTGATGGCCTTGGGAGAGCCAGTCATGACAAAACTCTACAATCGGGTGAGCAAGATGTATGAGACAGGCGAAATACCCACAGACTTCAAGAAGAATATAATAATTCCAATCCCAAAGAAAGCAGGTGTTGACAGATGTGAAAATTACCGAACTATCAGTTTAATAAGTCATAGCTGCAAAATACTAACGCGAATTATTTACAGACGAATGGAAAAACTGGTAGAAGCGGACCTCGGGGAAGATCAGTTTGGATTCCGTAGAAATGTTGGAACACGTGAGGCAATACTAACCTTACGACTTATCTTAGAAGAAAGATTAAGATAAGGCAAACCTACGTTTCTAGCATTTGTAGACTTAGAGAAAGCTTTTGACAACGTTAACTGGAATACTCTCTTTCAAATTCTGAAGGTGGCAGGGATAAAATACAGGGAGCGAAAGGCTATTTACAATTTGTACAGAAACCAGATGGCAGTTATAAGAGTCGAGGGACATGAAAGGGAAGCAGTGGTTGGGAAAGGAGTGAGACAGGGTTGTAGCCTCTCCCCGATGTTATTCAATCTGTCTATTGGGCAAGCAGTAAAGGAAACAAAAGAAAAATTCGGAGTAGGTATTAAAATTCATGGAGAAGAAGTAAAAACTTTGAGGTTTGCCGATGACAGTGTAATTCTGTCAGAGACAGCAAAAGACTTGGAAGAGCAGTTGAACGGAATGGACAGTGTCTTGAAAGGAGGATATAAGATGAACAGCAACAAAAGCAAAACGAGGATAATGGAATGTTGTTGTTGTTGTGGTCTTCAGTCCTGAGACTGGTTTGATGCAGCTCTCCATGCTACTCTATCCTGTGCAAGCTTCTTCATCTCCCAGTACCTACTGCAACCTACAACCTTCTGAATCTGCTTAGTGTATTCATCTCTTGGTCTCCCTCTACGATTTTTACCCTCCACACTGCCCTCCAATGCTAAATTTGTGATCCCTTGATGCCTCAAAACATGTCCTACCAACCGATCCCTTCTTCTAGTCAAGTTGTGCCACAAACTTCTCTTCTCCCCAATCCTATTCAATACCTCCTCATTAGTTACGTGATCTACCCATCTAATCTTCAGCATTCTTCTGTAGCACCACATCTCGAAAGCTTCTATTCTCTTCTTGTCCAAACCGGTTATCGTCCATGTTTCACTTCCATACATGGCTACACTCCATACAAATACTTTCAGAAACGACTTCCTGACACTTAAATCTGTACTCGATGTTAACAACTTTCTCTTCTTCAGAAACGATTTCCTTGCCATTGCCAGTCTACATTTTTATATCCTCTCTACTTCGACCATCATCAGTTATTTTACTCCCCAAATAACAAAACTCCTTTACTGCTTTAAGTGTCTCATTTCCTAATCTAATCCCCTCAGCATCACCCGACTTAATTAGACTACATTCCATTATCCTCGTTTTGCTTTTGTTGATGTTCATCTTATATCCTCCTTTCAAGACACTGTCCATTCCGTTCAACTGCTCTTCCAAGTCCTTTGCTGTCTCTGACAGAATTACAATGTCATCGGCGAACCTCAAAGTTTTTATTTCTTCTCCATGGATTTTAATACCTACTCCGAATTTTTCTTTTGTTTCCTTTACTGCTTGCTCAATATACGGATTGAACAACATCGGGGAGAGGCTACAACCATGTCTTACTCCCTTCCCAACCACTGCTTCCCTTTCATGTCCCTCGACTCTTATAACTGCCATCTGGTTTCTGTACAAATTGTAAATAGCCTTTCGCTCCCTGTATTTTATCCCTGCCACCTTCAGAATTTGAAAGAGAGTATTCCAGTTAACGTTGTCAAAAGCTTTCTCTAAGTCTACAAATGCTAGAAACGTAGGTTTGCCTTATCTTAATCTTTCTTCTAAGATAAGTCGTAAGGTTAGTATTGCCTCACGTGTTCCAACATTTCTACGGAATCCAAACTGATCTTCCCCGAGGTCCGCTTCTACCAGTTTTTCCATTCGTCTGTAAATAATTCGCGTTAGTATTTTGCAGCTATGACTTATTAAACTGATAGTTCGGTAATTTTCACATCTGTCAACACCTGCTTTCTTTGGGATTGGAATTATTATATTCTTCTTGAAGTCTGTGGGTATTTCGCCTGTCTCATACATCTTGCTCACCCGATTGTAGAGTTTTGTCATGACTGGCTCTCCCAAGGCCATCAGTAGTTCCAATGGAATATTGTCTACTCCGGGGGCCTTGTTTCGACTCAGGTCTTTCAGTGCTCTGTCAAACTCTTCACGCAGTATCGTATCTCCCATTTCATCTTCATCTACATCCTCTTCCATTTCCATAATATTGTCCTCGAGTACATCGCCCTTGCATAAACCCTCTATATACTCCTTCCACCTTTCTGCCTTCCCTTCTTTGCTTAGAACTGGGTTGCCATCTAAGCTCTTGATATTCATACAAGTGGTTCTCTTCTCTCCAAAGGTCTCTTTAATTTTCCTGTAGGCAGTATCTATCTTACCCCTAGTGAGACAAGCCTCTACATCCTTACATTTGTCCTCTAGCCATCCCTGCTTAGCCATTTTGCACTTCCTGTCAATCTCATTTTTGAGACGTTTGTATTCCTTTTTGCCTGCTTCTTTTACTGCATTTTTGTATTTTCTCCTTTCATCAAATAAATTCAATATTTCTTCTGTTACCCAAGGATTTCTACTAGCCCTCGCCTTGTTACCTACTTGATCCTCTGCTGCCTTCGCTACTTCGTCCCTCAAAGCTACCCATTCTTCTTCTACTGTATTTCTTTCCCCCATTCCTGTCAATTGTTCCCCTATGCTCTCCCTGAAACTCTGTACAACCGCTGGTTCTTTCAGTTTATCCAGGTCCCATCTCCTTAAATTCCCGGCTTTTTGCAGTTTCTTCAATCTGCAGTTCAAAACCAATAGATTGTGGTCAGAATGCACATCTGCCCCTGGAAGTGTCTTACAATTTAAAACCTGGTTCCTAAATCTCTGTCTTACCATTATGTAATCTATTTGATACCTTTTAGTATCTCCAGGTTTCTTCCAGGTATACAACCTTCTTTCATGATTCTTGAACCAAGTGTTAGCTATGATTAAGTTATGCTCTGTGAAAAATTCTACAAGGCGGCTTCCTCTTTCATTTCTTCCCCCCAATCCATATTCACCTACAATGTTTCCTTCTCTCCCTTTTCCTACTGACGAATTCCAGTCACCCATGACTATTAAATTTTCGTCTCCCTTCACTACCTGAATAATTTCTTTTATCTCGTCATACATTTCATCAATTTCTTCATCATCTGCAGAGCTAGTTGGCATATAAACTTGTACTACTGTAGTAGGCATTAGCTTTGTGTCTATCTTGGCCACAATAATGCGTTCACTATGCTGTTTGTAGTAGCTAACCCGCACTCCTATTTTTTTATTCATTATTAAACCTACTCCTGCATTACCCTTATTTGATTTTGTATTTATAACCTTGTAATCACCTGACCAAAAGTCTTGTTCCTCCTGCCACCGAACTTCACTAATTCCCACTATATCTAACTTTAACCTATCCATTTCCCTTTTTAAATTTTCTATCCTACCTGCCCGATTATGGGATCTGACATTCCACGCTCCGATCCGTAGAATGCCAGTTTTCTTTCTCCTGATAATGACGTCCTCTTGAGTAGTCCCCGCCCGGAGATATGAATGGGGGACTATTTTACCTCCGGAATATTTTACCCAAGAGGACGCCATCATCATTTAATCATAGAGTAAAGCTGCATGCCCTCGGGAAAAATTACGGCTGTAGTTTCCCCTTGCTTTCAGCCGTTCGCAGTACCAGCACAGGAAGGCTATTTTGGTTAGTGTTACAAGGCCAGATCAGTCAATCATCCAGACTGATAGCCCCTGCAACTACTGAAAAGGCTGCTGCCCCTCTTCAGGAACCACATGTTTGTCTGGCCTCTCAACAGATACCCCTCCGTTGTGGTTGCACCTACGGTACGGCCATCTGTATCGCTGAGGCACGCAAGCCTCCCTGGAATGCAGTCAAATTAAATCGGGTGATGCTGAGGGGATTAGATTAGGAAATGGGACACTTAAAGTAGTAAAGGAGTTTTGTTATTTAGGGAGTAAAATAACTGATGATGGTCGAAGTAGAGAGGATATAAAATGTAGACTGGCAATGGCAAGGAAATCGTTTCTGAAGAAGAGAAATTTGTTAACATCGAGTATAGATTTATGTGTCAGGAAGTCGTTTCTGAAAGTATTTGTATGGAGTGTAGCCATGTATGGAAGTGAAACATGGACGATAACCAATTTGGACAAGAAGAGAATAGAAGCTTTCGAAATGTGGTGCTATAGAAGAATGCTGAAAATAAGGTGGGTAGATCACGTAACTAATGAGGAGGTATTGAATAGGATTGGCGAGAAGAGAAGGTTGTGGCACAACTTGACTAGAAGAAGGGATCGGTTGGTAGGACATGTTTTGAGGCATCAAGGGATCACAAATTTAGCATTGGAGGGCAGCGTGGAGGGTAAAAATCGTAGAGGGAGACCAAGAGATGAATACACTAAGCAGATTCAGAAGGATGTAGGTTGCAGTAGGTACTGGGAGATGAAGAAGCTTGCACAGGATAGAGTAGCATGGAGAGCTGCATCAAACCAGTCTCAGGACTGAAGACCACAACAACAACAACATGGTCGTAATCCCAACTACACTCCTGGAAATTGAAATAAGAACACCGTGAATTCATTGTCCCAGGAAGGGGAAACTTTATTGACACATTCCTGGGGTCAGATACATCACATGATCACACTCACAGAACCACAGGCACATAGACACAGGCAACAGAGCATGCACAATGTCGGCACTAGTACAGTGTATATCCACCTTTCGCAGCAATGCAGGCTGCTATTCTCCCATGGAGACGATCGTAGAGATGCTGGATGTAGTCCTGTGGAACGGCTTGCCATGCCATTTCCACCTGGCGCCTCAGTTGGACCAGCGTTCGTGCTGGACGTGCAGACCGCGTGAGACGACGCTTCATCCAGTCCCAAACATGCTCAATGGGGGACAGATCCGGAGATCTTGCTGGCCAGGGTAGTTGACTTACACTTTGTAGAGCACGTTGGGTGGCACGGGATACATGCGGACGTGCATTGTCCTGTTGGAACGGCAAGTTCCCTTGCCGGTCTAGGAATGGTAGAACGATGGGTTCGATGACGGTTTGGATGTACCGTGCACTATTCAGTGTCCCCTCGACGATCACCAGTGGTGTACGGCCAGTGTAGGAGATCGCTCCCCACACCATGATGCCGGGTGTTGGCCCTGTGTGCCTCGGTCGTATGCAGTCCTGATTGTGGCGCTCACCTGCACGGCGCCAAACACGCATACGACCATCATTGGCACCAAGGCAGAAGCGACTCTCATCGCTGAAGACGACACGTCTCCATTCGTCCCTCCATTCACGCCTGTCGCGACACCACTGGAGGCGGGCCGCACGATGTTGGGGCGTGAGCGGAAGACGGCCTAACGGTGTGCGGGACCGTAGCCCAGCTTCATGGAGACGGTTGCGAATGGTCCTCGCCGATACCCCAGGAGCAACAGTGTCCCTAATTTGCTGGGAAGTGGCGGTGCGGTCCCCTACGGCACTGCGTAGGATCCTACGGTCTTGGCGTGCATCCGTGCGTCGCTGCGGTCCGGTCCCAGGTCGACGGGCACGCGCACCTTCCGCCGATCACTGGCGACAACATCGATGTACTGTGGAGACCTCACGCCCCACGTGTTGAGCAATTCGGCGGTACGTCCACCTGGCCTCCCGCATGCCCACTATACGCCCTCGCTCAAAGTCCGTCAACTGCACATACGGTTCACGTCCACGCTGTCGCGGCATGCTACCAGTGTTAAAGACTGCGATGGAGCTCCGTATGCCACGGCAAACTGGCTGACACTGACGGCGGCGGTGCACAAATGCTGCGCAGCTAGCGCCATTCGACGGCCAACACCGCGGTTCCTGGTGTGTCCGCTGTGCCGTGCGTGTGATCATTGCTTGTACAGCCCTCTCGCAGTGTCCAGAGCAAGTATGGTGGGTCTGACACGCCGGTGTCAATGTGTTCTTTTTTCCATTTCCAGGAGTGTATTATCGCCGTTCTCCTAGTAACCAACGATAATGTTTTAGCTAGACATTCAAGACTATCAGTGCAGCGTTGTCTCTAATTCCAGTAGGGACAAAGTTTTCTCATCAAGTTTATTTTTTGCCAGAGTAACTTCAGTCTCTCTGTAATAATTTTCATGAGATTCGAAAGCTTGGTAATATCTTTTCTTCTGATAATCCCAGCTTATGCTCTAGCTAATTTAGGTTGTGATATTTTTGGACAAGAGATGTATGTTGCAGTTTTCATAACATTGAATCAAATTAACTTCTGGACAGTGCATTCAAGTAAATGTTATTGTTCCGTTAATTGCAGTAAAATAAACTCGTACTTTTTTCATGCGAGGGAATGAAATGATACTTAGAAGACGGTTGATCAATTTTCAATAAAACTCGTGAACAGTTATTCATTGAACTTTGTACGTGCACTTGGCGTCATAATAAGATGCAAAGAAATGTGAATCATCAAAGGACCAAGTGCAGAGTTCACAAAAAAGTCTGTACAATGCAAGAATGAAAGTCAAACTGAACACAGTTTAGAAACATACACTGCGTTCAGTATCTATTCATTTTTCATATTGTCGCATCACAATGGCGGCAGGAGATTTGGTGTCGTTACGGCATCTTTTCGCAGATGAAGGCCATCGGCCAGTTATGATCTGTATCCATCTGGTGATGTGTGACGATCATGCTGCATAACGCTTAACCGTCCTCTCTCCCCAGACCTCCGGCGACTTACATGAAACAAATATCACAAACACTTCACGATACACGTTAGGCAAATACAGTCAGAAGTCGGACAAATTCTAGGGTCTATGTTTTAGGCCGTGCTTATTACTAACTGCGGAATTCTGTTTCCAAAACAAATCTTTTATCAGCCGGCCGGCCGGTGTGGCTGAGCGGTTCTAGGCGCTTCAGTCTGGAACTGCGCTGCTGCTACGGTCGCGAATTCGAATCCTGCCTCGGTCATGGATGTGTGTGATGTCCTTAGGTTAGGTGGGTTTAAGTAGTTCTAAGTTCTAGGGGACTGATGACCTGAGATGTTAAGTCCCATAGTGTTCAGAGCCATTTTTATCAGCCAAGGCCCCGCAAATAAAAAAAAAGGTCATGTACTAGACTATTTATTTTAGATCGTAAAAATTCATGGCTCTACAACATACCATTCGATACTAGCGAAGTTGCATTCACATCTCATGATTTGTTGCTGTTAACAACAACAGTATCGAAGGTGTTTGGCTCGTAATTTGTTCAATAGATAACGGCTTTCGGAAGGCAAGGGATACAGCGTGAACTGGCGAGCCGTGTCGACGAGTACCGCCTTCTGAGTGTGATGAACGAAACAGCGTGCATATTGTAACGTTTTCAAGCTCGAGTTCAACGATTTCTTTGAATGTGCTACGAAAATGTAGTGTCATTTAGAGACAAGTGTTTCTGAGCACAGTAAATAATCTACATGTTCTTTTACGTGCTCTAAAAAAGTCAGCCTTCTGCTAAAATATCGTATATCGTACACCTTGCTACTGCGTGTGTTGTTAAATGGAAATGAGCGTATGGCGTCAGTGACCGTGAGTTCCCAGGCGGGAAGTTCGGCTCTCAAATGGCTCTGAGCACTATGGGACTTAACTTCTGAGGTCATCAGTCCCCTAGAACTTAGAACTACTTAAACCTAACTAACCTAAGGACATCACACACATCCATGCCCGAGGCGGGATTCGAACCTGCGACCGTAGCGGTCCCACGGTTCCGGACTGAAGCGCCTAGAACCGCACGGCCACCGCGGCTGGCGGAAGTTCGGCGCCAAGTGCAAGTCTTTTGAGTGCGGCGCCACATTGGGCGACTTGCGCGTCGACAATGGGGGATGAAATGATGAGGAGGACAGCACACAGCACACAGTGCCTGAGGGGGAAAAACATCTCCCACCTCAGCCGGGAATCTAACCCGGGCCCCTGTGCGTGGCATTCCACCGCCCTGACCGTTCAGCTATTGGGGCGGACAGCTGTTAAATAAATATAAGCCTGTTTTATGAAGATAAAAGAAAGGATGTGAGTCGTTGAATTTTTTCACCCGCCCTCAGCAAGTTGTTTTCTATTGGTAGATTTGCAACTATAAAAATAAAAGAACAAAAATGAGATGTGTAGAAAAAAACATGAAAACGAAAGGAAAAGGGTCAGAGTGGCTTTTACGAACAAGCCCATGTGGGTTGTTCAGAAAAAAATAAAATAAATAAATTACAGCGTTAGTTTTACAACGGACAAAATGTGACCGCTAGTACTTAAAGCCTGTGCTGGTAAATTCGAAATGCTCCGCTTAAAATAACTTACTGCCTTTCTGTCAGCGGTTTATACATGATGAGCCAAAACATGATGTCCACTCTCCACCGCGGTACCGAACGCCGCGTGGTGGTGACTCGGTGTGTGGCTCAGTGCGCGGGTGCGAGTCTTTCAGTCGGACGACACTTTTGGCGACTCAGGCGTCCCTAATCTATCCCAGTTATCCAACCTGAGAGAGAGCAATTTAAGGTGGAATCCTAACCACGTGTCGTTTCTGGTGACTCCTCACATCATTGAGGGGGAAAGGGTAGATGAAAGGCAGACTGAAAATTTCCGTGGTCCGACCGGGATTCCATCCCGCGATCTTTCGGTTTCGAGGAACGTGCTTTACGTCTAGACCACCGAGCCAGACACGGTAAGGGAATATAAGCGGAGCAGAGACGAATGGGGAATCATTCTCGTGGCAATACGAGCCGCAAATGCCAAAATTCACAGACATAAATGACTTTGCCGGCCGGGGTAGCCGAGCGGTTCTAGGCGCTACGGTCTGGAACCGCGCGACCGCTACGGTCACAGGTTCGAATCCTGCCTCGGACATGGGTAAGTATGATGTTCTTAGGTTAGTTAGGTATAAGTAGTTCTAAGTTGTAGGGGACTGATGACCTCAGAAGTTAAGTCCCATAGTGCTCAGAGCCATTTGAACCATGGCTATTCGCCTGCTACTGTCGTGAGCACCTGTGGAAAGTGGCTGCAAGACGGTGAAACCACGAGTAGGCGACTAGGAGGTGTCGGGGACCGACACCGCATTACAGAACGAGGTGTGACGCGTCTGCCATACATCGGCGCATATACTGCTTTGCAGCTCTGGCAACAGAGTACTTTGGTACTTACCGTTCATGGCACATCGTTGAATATGGCGCCTCACAGCTGACCCAACGAAATCGTCGATTATGACTGAAGTGGATACAGGATCATCGAGTTTGCAGCGTGGATCAATGGAACTTATTGCTGATTGGCTGAATCACATTTCTTGCTACACCAGGTCGATGGTCTTATGCTGATACGCTCCCATTCAGGCAACAAGATGCTCAAAAAATGAATGCGAAACGGACGAAGACCGATGGGGGCATTATTATTACGCTATGTGGGGACAGTCACATGGACTTCCATGGGATCTGTACTGGTAATGTAAGACACCATGATAGTGGCGGACTACGTGAACATAATTGCCGACCGCCTGAATCCTTTCATACTTGATGTCTTCCCTAACGTCGATGGCATATTCCATCATGATAATTGTACTGTCACAAGGCCAGAATCCTGGTATAGTGTCTTGGGGGAGGATGATAGCGAACTCACGTTGATGACTTGGCCATCAAATTCGTTTGACCTGAACTGGATGGAACGCATCCACAACGTTGTTGAGCTGGGCCTCCACGTCCAGAAACCACCAGCACATCATTTACGAAATTAGGTAACATTTACGTAGGCTCCGAGTAACACATGGCTCCGGAAAGCTACGAAGAACTCGCCGAAAACATGCCACGCAGAACTGCTGCGTTCGCTTGCACGACAGACCATCTGGACAGCAACATTTGCCTGCTGTGGCTACAAACATGATTCATCCGACCAAACAAAAGGTTTTTATTGATCCGAGGTCCAATCTCGATGACCCTGTCCCACCGAAATCGTTTGACGAAGTCATTGGATCAACATGGGAACACAAAGGGGTCGTCAGCTGTGAAGCGCCATTTTCAATAATGCGGTGAATGGTATGCTCCAATACATTTTGTCTTCACTAGCACTGTAGCATTGTAGGCTGTCGTCAGATCTGCCACCGATGGCTGCCTATCCTGCTTTATAAAGCGGCAAATCTCAGACTTTCACATTGTCTGATGAGCAATGGATGTCCAACACCTTTCGAGTAGTTGTGGTTTCACCGTTCTTCATCCACTTTCCATAAATGCTCGAGACAGTTGCATGCAAACAGTCGACCAGTTTCGCCTGTTTGTTGGTGCTCACTCCCAGGTGCCGGGCCATAATAAGCCCCCCTCCTCGACGTCGCTTGTGACACTGGATTTCCCCATTTGCGTACCTTATCGTCGCCAGAATGAATCCTCATGTACCTACGTAGCGCTTAAATACAGGTTGGGGTAAATATGTGGTCCCGAAAATATGTACAATAAAACTGACACGGGACTAGCCCATGTCAATGAAAATCACAAAAGATGCCGGAAATGGCCACCGTTGACGTCGATGCAGCGCTGTGTTCGTTTTGTCAAATTGTGATCCATACGTAGAAGCTCTGCCTAAAGTTTAGCAGTAGTTTCGTTTTAAATGTCCTGCTGTAACTCTTCCATTGTGTGAATGTTTGTGTGAGTACACCTGCCCCTTCAATTTGCCCCACAGATCAAGACCACAGGGAGACAAACCAGGCGATCGAAGTGGCTAGCAGAGTGCTATGCCTTGGCTGATCCCCCTCTCGTCATCAAAGATCTCGTGCACTCGTGATGTGATTGTCAAGGTGGTGTGTGCTCTTGAACCGTCTTGTTGAAACTATCCTTAGAGTCGTTCATCTTCTGTGAGTTGATACACATAGTGGTTAAACAGTTCCTCGACATTCCATTTAGAATAACAGTTTGGTGAAAGAATCGTTTGTGACGCGGATACCAGACATTCCGCATCGAAAACTAGTGTTGAGATTATGCAAGGGCTCTTACTGACGGTGATTTACTGACCTGTAATGGCACATGTTCTGTGTGTTCACAAAATCTGTCAGGCTGAAATAGGCCTTATCTGAAGAAATGAAAAACTGAGAATCGAGAAGTTCTGATACCACTTCGCTCAGAAAACGCCGGCAGAACTCAGCACGCGTAAGTTGTTCTGGATGGTGTAACCGTTGCACAGCAGTAAGTTTGGAAGGATACTGATGCAGGTCATTGTTAATAATGTTTCGACATGACATCCTCTCACTTTGCACTTGAACAGGTAAAATGCGTTGAGATTTACGTCAGATCATTCGAGCAATGCTTTCCGGTGTTCGAATTCTTTAATTGCGGTTTCTATTTGCTACAGGGCTTGTTTCGCGCCTTTTTTCGACTACGTGATACATTTTAAGCGTCGTTGAAGGTTTTGCGAAAAACACTTCCAGTCTTAAACTCTTGGGCAGACAGTTCCGCACACGTTTTCCGCAAGCTGTATTTTATTGTGAGCACCATTTTGTTTCGCATTCAGCTTCTCACTAAACACGTCTGCTCCTTTCACTCACTCGAACGTAATAATGACAGAGCAAAATACTCGGGGCCAAACATGAAGGGGATGCGCATGCGCAAAAATGTGACAACAAATGACTGGTGGATCGAAACCACGGTTTCCAGCGTTTTCTGTGGTGGCCTGTTCTCCTGGTTTTTTTTTTTTTTGTTTTTTTTTTTTTTTTTTAAAGCAAGGGTCGAATCCGCGAGCAGTTGTCCTGTTCATCAAGAAGAGTGAGCCCCGCGTCAGTGTTACAAATATTTTCTGGGCGAGTTTCATTTAGTCAACCATGTAGTTTCCTCGCCGCGTCATGTGACGGCATCTCCACCGGGCGACACCCACTCCCACTGTGCACAGTGGTCATCAAAGTTTTTGGCTCATCAGGGTAAACAAACGGTCCAGTCACATTAATGTGACCGCCTGTTAAAATCCCGAAAAATCACCTTTTGCAGCGCTAACGTGCAGGAAGGTACCAGCAGGGACGTGGGGCCATATCGATTCCAGTGCCGTGGCCAGCTCAGCTGCGTCTCTCGGTTGACGATCGATGGCACAAACAGCCCAATGGCAGTGGCCCCACAGAGTCTCGACTCGGTTAAAGACCGGGGAGTTTGGTCGCCAGGGGAGTACGTTAAACTCATCCACTTGCTCTTTGAGGCATGCCCGTATACTGCGAACTGTGAGAGACGACGAATTCTGGTGGTGGTAGATGATATCGTGCCGAGGAAAAATAAACTGCATATAGGGGTGGGCACGGTCCTCAACGATAGCTGTATACTTGTATTGATCCATTGTGCCTTCCACAATAAGGATATCACCCTGGGAATGTCACGAACACATTCCCCAGACCATAACGCACCCTCCTCCGGCCTGGACCTTTCCGACGATAGTTGTTGGGCCGTATACGCCAACGGCCATCTGTCCGATGGACCACGAAACATGATACCTGTCGCCACTCAGTGGAAGTCAAGTTGGGGTACACGTGTAAATTACGTCCTTCGTCGCCTCGGAACAGCAGTCAGCATGGGTGCATGAAGCAGTCGCCTACTGCAGAGGCCCATATGCAGTAACATACGTTGAACTGTCGCTGGGGAGACACTGTTGGTAGCCCCTTCGTTCATCTGGGCCGCCTGTTGATCAGCAGATGCACACCTACAAGGCCGTACACATCTCCGCAGGTGTCGTTCACCAGTGTCGTCTACGGCCCGTGGTGCATCACAGTTGCCTCGGGACCGGTTTTGGATAGCGCACGGTCTACTATAACCACGCGAAGAGCTTCTAGACTTAGCCGTTGGCCCGATGGGGGCCACATAAATCTCTCCATTTCTACATTACGACAATGACTGCACTATTTGCCACGTCCCACGGCACTCTTTATATCCCCCTCCCCCCTACTAGTGCTGCCATCTGCCGTCTGTGAGCGATTATTGCGCTTTCACGTCGAACATAGTTGGGGGGCTGCTGGACCGAGGTTGGCTCGAGTAACCCTGTGCCAGCCACTTAAATGTGATTTGCAGGGTATCCGTACAGATGTAGATGTAGAATGCCAGAAACTCCGTAAGGCTTTTCGAGAGTTGTGCTTTTGTAAAATCGCAGTTGTAGCGGAAAACAGGGAGATCTTCAGGGGAGCGACGACTGCTACGGGGACCCCTTTTTCCTCGACACAAACAAATGAAACTTGTTCGGTGTGAACAGGTGGAAACTCCAATAGTTCGTTGAGTACACGGTAGGCGAGCAGTCACTGCAGACAGTCGCACTCGTAGAATATCTAGGAACATGTGTCGGTAGTGGATCGACCACGTTCATTACCAGCTACCTAAGAAAATGTAATTCATCCAGAAAAGATGTAGGTTTCGTTTCCATCGTTCGACCGGTTTTTTACTAATGCCCTTCACTCTTGGGTCCTTACTGTGTATAATTATTCGTTTAGTAGCCGCAGTTGTGTCACAGATATTGTCACCAAACTGCAGTGTCGGGTACCACAGTAAAGTCGTTGTGCATCGCCCAGAGGTTTAAGTAGAAATTTAGACAGCGTACATTCCGAGAACTGGCAAGGAACATAGCACGTCCTCTCGTATCTCGGGAAATGGCTGTGATCATAAAATATGATAAATTCACTCTAATTCGTAGCGTTACCGAAACTCTTTCCTCTGCAGCTCTCGCGAAGGGGCAGGAAAGAGAAGAAGTGGTACTCGTGGCGTAAATATCCTCACGCCTTTAAGGCGCTGTGCGGAAAACAGATGTATTACTCGACGAAGCGAACTATAGTCCCGGCCATAACGAGAGCTAGACGGGGATTTCTAAGAGTTAGTCACACGTGTCGTCCCAACAAGAGTGGTGCATTGTTAGAAGAGAGTTCATGTTTTGTGTTTCCTGCAGGGGCAGTTCTGCAGCGGCACGGACAACAGGTGCGACGCAGTATGGGAGTGAAATGGCGTGGCAACTGGAAACGTACTGCAATGTTCAAGTGCGCCAGGCAGTACGATGTTCGTGGGCAGAGCGTGTAAATTGTACACACTCATAGTGAAATTGTGGCGGTGTATGGACCATATGTAATGTGGCTTCCAGCCGTGCTGAAAAGGTGCCAACAGTTTGACCGAGGCCGCACGCACACAGCTGACGCTGATCGGGAAAGAAGGCCGTCGACATCGACTATAAACGACAGTGTCCAAGGACTCGAGGACCTTGTTGGCAGCAGACGCAAATTTTCCGAACATGAGGGCGTGTTCAAACAGCAGTTCTCGAATGGGGCCGCGACCAAGGAGCGGATTGCTATCGTCAAGGAACTGAACGATTGCTAGAATGTTTAGACTGTTGTTTTCAGAGGTTTTTGTGACTGTAGTGAAAAAAAAGTGTCATGTATCAGTGTCAGTTTGAAGTGTAGTGCAGCATTCAGTAAAAGGCACATGAGCTGCCATAATAATGTATTACTTTCTGAAGTACTCTCGGATCTACGTGACGTGATTAGGTTTTGCTGTGTTGCTCTTCGAATTGTGCTACCTCCCTATGTGAGCACGGAAAGTGATCGTGGAAACTGCCTTCACGAGTAGCCGCAGCAGCTTATTCGTGATGTGAACAGAGGAGTGATAGCGGTGAGGGGAAAGGTGAAGGGACGTGCAAGCAAAATGCTGAAGATTAGCAAGTCGAAGTAGTACAAACTACGGCGGGAGGGACGGCCGATGCGGAGATGAGCCAAAAGCTAAAACGGTCGCCTAGTTAACTTATCCCTGTTGCCGATTGTCTTAGGGTTTCCAGGGGCAACAAATATTTGATTTTCTAGAACTGAACTAAATGCTGCGGTCGCGCCCTAAAGCGATATCAACCAGCCTCCCTGTCACATTTCACCGTGTGACGTCATGCGGGGACGGTACGGGATGAGTGCGCCGCCCTCCTGGCTGTTTCGATGATTTTTAGACCTTGGAACTGTTACTTCTCATTCAAGCAGCTCGTCAGTTGTCATCAGGAGGCAGCCCTCCGACCAAGGAAAAATGCCTGGCGGTGCCGGGGACTGTACGCGGGTTCTCTGCATGGGAGTCAAACGTGCAGACCGACACTTTTCCCTCTCTCTTTTTTTTAAATGTCAAGAACCGCTGGGGGAGCAGGACGACAGGTAGGGCAGGGGTTTGATACCCTAGGCCTGGCCGTACCGTCGCCAAGCCCACGCATCGTGCTCTAGGATCAGGGCTAGGACTTAGCAGGTTTATCTATTTTTATACATTTATTTATCTTTTTATTAACAAGAGATCCTGCAACTGCCACAGCGAGCGTCCGAGTCGTCTTCACGTCTGTTGGTAGGGGTGCGCCCCTATTCCGTCCGTAGGGGATCAGTATTATACAGGATCTTCTTCAGGAACAGCGTCTCATACACGGAACGCCCCAATGAGCGTAGTGGGTCCTGTACTTGGGGTGGCGGCTTAAAAGCCCCATGTATAGACATCAGTAGGGACCGAAAGTCGAGTGTGCCTTTGTGTGCATCACAAAAATATGTAGTAAAGGGCCATATCTTTTAGCCAGTTAACGGCATTTTTCCCGGTTGGTGGAAAACACTCTGTCGGGGCGCAACATATCGTCATGGTAGATAGACTTCGGCAGTCGCCGCAAGAGTAATGCCAGCATGCGTTGCGTGACCACCCAGCACTCGGTCGCGTCACAAGTCACGGGGTGCGCTTCCGAATCGTCGACTGAGCATCTAGGACGCAAGAGGTCGTCCGTCAGATGAATGGAATGCAGCCGCTGGCGAGTAGCGAATTCCCCACTCACAGTCCCGTACCACAACGAACGCACGGCCGAAGGTAGGAAAAGCGTGTGTATTGATCGCCACATTGTATTCCAGTCAACTTCAGGGTGCCGGTGTGTGACCGTAAATGATGATAAAGGCGATAATAGTCTTTCATGCTGGTCATCCGTGTCGACGGAAGGTCCGACTGATGTGGACGAGTGCCGGTGAAATGTGCGCCACAGAAACCGGTTGTTGTAGAGAGCGTGGTGCCACTTCATATGTCAGCATGCCGGCCTGAATGGCGTGGGCAGAGGTCCACGAGCGATGCTTAGTGTTGAGGTAGAGCGATCGCACACGGTTATAGAAATGAATTAAACCGCTACCGTCCGCCCGCCCACTGTGCTAGTGTCAGTGTGGCGCATCGGCCTTCAAAAAGGAGACTGGCGCTCACGAAATGTCCATGTGATGCTTGAAATCTGTCGCCCATCGTGAACGTTAAGAGAAGGACGTGCGCAAAATAGTTCGGTTTGGAGACAAAATAGCTCTTGACATAACGTCTTCGTTGGAGCGCGTCCATTCGACGCAATTTGTTGCTCTGTATCGGAGCACGTGTCTGCTGTACTAGTAGGTGGTACGTAGCTTGAGAACATCACGCCCCAACATTTGAGTACGGGCACCTTGTCAAAAGACACAGCTGTTGTTGGGGGAAGCCCCCCCTCAGACATCCATGTAATTTTTCTTCTTCATACTGATCACCCTCCCAGCGGCCGCCCAGTACTGTCGTGGAAGCGCTGCAGCCAGGCGTCTGAGACAACGACGCGACGTGTCTGCAACTGCAGGTTGACATGCTTCCTTGTAAAGGAGGGTGACGTTTAGCGTCCAAAGGCCTCTGCTGCGTCGGGTGAGTTGCCGGGGCATTGTGACGGAGATGGTCCTTGAAGGCCGTCGGCCAGATTTCTGGATCATGGGTCGCTGTGCGGAGGCCACGCCAAACGTATATGCGGTCCAGTGGTCTGGCAGACTGACTAGTGAAGTGCATACACCCAGGCTGGTTCCCGCCATGTGTCGTGGAGTGCGAGCTCACGTACTGGTACGTCTGGGGCCGGGCATGGGACGTAATGCGGTATCTGGTCCTCGGGCCGCAGGACACTGTTAAAATGGCGGCTCACTATGTAATGGCCCAGGCTCCCAGGTTCATGCCACATTTCTCGACTTTCGAAAGGTGTTGGACTCAGTTCCGCTCTGTCGCTTGCTCCAAAAAGTACGGTGTATCCGATGACACGTGTGGTTGGATAGAAAGCTTTCTAACAGACAGGTAGCAATATGTCGTCCTGAACTGGGTAACTTCAACAGAAACAAGCGTAACTTCAGGTGTGTCCCAGGGCAACGTAATAGGTCTGCTGCTTTTTACGATTTACATAAACGATCTGGTTGATGCTATTGACGGCGGCATTAGACTGTTTGCCGACGACGCTGTAGTCTACAGGAAAGTAGTATCACACGAAAGTTGTGAACAAATCAATGAGGATTTGCTGAAAATAAATGCGTGGTGTAATGACTGGGCCGGCCGGGGTGGCTGAGCGGATCTAGGCGCTACAGTCTGGAACCGCGCACCGCTACTGTCGTAGGTTCGAATCCTGCCTCGGGTATGGATGTGTTTGATGACCTTGGGTTAGTTAGGTTTAAGTCGTTCCAAGTTCTAGGAGACTGATGTCCTCAGAAGTTAGGTCCCATAGTGCTCAGAGCCATTTGAACCATTTTTTGTAATGGCTGGCAGTTATCTCTCAATATTATTAGTGCAACCAACTGCGTATAACAAGGCGAAAATCCCTATTAATGTAAGAGTACAAAATAAATGGCCAGTCTTTGGAAGCGGTAACATCCGCCGAGTATCTGGGGGTGACTATTCGAAATGATCTCAAATGGAATGTTCAGATTACGCAACTAACGGGTAAGGCGAACTCTAGATTGCGGTTTATTGGTACAATCCTGATGCGATGCAGTCGTTCAAAAAAGAAAATAGCTTACAATATGTTAGTTCGTCCAGTCTAGAGTATAGTTCGCGTGTATGGTACTCTTACCAGTTGCGTCTGATTCAAGAGATTGATAAGGTCCAAAGAAGAGCGGCAGGATTCGTGACTGGTACTTTCAGCCATCGCGAGATTGTTATATAGAAAGTTTTAAGTGGGACACACTTCCAGATAGACGGTGCGCTAAACGGAAGGGGCTGCTCACTAAATTCCGAAATCCGATCTTCACCGAGGATGTAGAGCATATTTTATTACCATCAACTTTCAAATCGCGCAATGATCACCATTCAAAGATAAGGGAAATTAGAGCTTGTACTGAGGCGTTCAGACAGTCGTTTTTCTCTCGCGCTATCCGCGAGTGGAACAGAGGGGGGGAAATATGACTTTGGTGCGAATTGTGCCCTCCGCCACACACTGCTTGGTGGCTAGCGGAGTATATATATGTAGACGTAGATGTTTCCCTGCAAAAGTGGAGCGACGTCCTCCGAATAGAAGACTTGGCTGTCACCATGATGTGAAGTGCCGAAGGACGCGTGGACGTTGACGCGGCAGACGCCGCCAAGTGTGAGTGCTGTGCCTTGCAGATTCGGCAAGTACGTCACGTCCGTCACATCTCGGACAAGGATGGCCGTTCCTGCTGCGCCATCACCAGACGGTAGGCTGTAGATGGTGTAGCCATAAAGGTCTAAACGCAGCTCTGGAATGTAGTCGAATTAAGTCGGGTGATGCTGAGGGAATTAGATTAGGAAATGAGACACTTAAAGTAGTAAAGGAGTTTTGCTATTTGGGGAGCAAAATAACTAATGATGGTCGAAGTAGAGAGGATATAAAATGTAGACTGGCAATGGCAAGGAAAGCGTTTCTGAAGAAGAGAAATTTGTTAACATCGAGTATTGATTTAAGTGTCAGGAAGTCGTTTCTGAAAGTTTTTGTATGGAGTGTAGCCATGTATGAAAGTGAAACATGGACGATAAATAGTTTGGACAAGAAGGGAATAGAAGCTTTCGAAATGTGGTGCTACAGAAGAATGCTGAAGATTAGATGGGTAGATCACATCACTAATGAGGAGGTATTGAATAGAATTGGGGAGAAGAGTAGTTCGTGGCACAACTTGACTGGAAGAAGGGACCGGTTGGTAGCACATGTTCTGAGGCATCAAGGGATCACCAATTTAGTACTGGAGGGTAGCGTGGAGGGTAAAAATCGTAGAGGGAGACCAAGAGATGAATACAGTAAGCAGATTCAGAAGGATGTAGGCTGCAGTAGGTACTGGGAGATGAAGAGGCTTGCATAGGGTAGAGTAGCATGATGAGCTGCATCAAACCAGTCTCAGGACTGAAGACCACAACAACAACAATGGGCGCAGCGCGTCAACAACAAGGTAGGCGAGAATTTCGATCGGCAGTTGAAAGATCGTTGTAGGAGTCTGTCACAGGCGCTTTGTCAATCAGTTTGAGGTATACTGTGCTGGATACAATAGACAAATGGGTGCATATCAGTTCTTGCGGTTCTGCGTGCATCACGTCCGTAGAAATCGTTCTGTTTCATGGACCTTCGGACTTGTGTACGATGCTTTGAACGTTAATTTGGTTGCAACTAGTTGCTATGCTAACACCATGGCGGATCAGTACCGGCAGTGTAAGTCAGTACGATGACGCACGCTAGCGGGTTAACAGCAACGTCTGCGGAGCGCTACTCGGCTCTCCGTGAACTGTACCACTCTGCTACGAAGGCGGAACAAGTTTTTTCTCCGTAATTGGAATGAGTATTTGCTCAATTCAGAACTTCAAACTGCTTCCTAATATACTTGAGGAAGTATATATTCTTCCCTGAAAAGTTAAACGCAGTAAGTCAAGAATTAAAGTTATAAACTGTGTCCTACTACTAACTCCATTCGCAACACATTTTGCAGAACGTTGTTTCATATACTACTCAATTAACCTGCAAAATTATACCGTTGTACTACACATTGTTCGTGCGACGTGACGTTATAAAGATTGAGAGGCATGAAACTCACAGCTTTCATTAGTCTGAGGGTGAGTAAATTAACGTAATTAGGATTGTGAGTCTTCAACCATACAGATTTAACACAGTTATCGTTACGTATTGAACAGATTAGCTCGTCTGTAAAGCACCCGCCCAGATAGCATAGCGCGTTAGAGAGCCGGCCCCGGGATTCCGGGAGCCGAGTCTGTCCCAGGTGCAGACTGCCTCAGGGTTTATTGACGAGGTAGTGTGAGCCGGCAAGCGTGGATGTGGCTTTTAGATGGTTTCCCATATCCAACTAGGTAAATACCGGACTAGTAGCGACGTCCGACCTCAGATACACGCTACACAAAAATTAAGAAAACGTTCTCACACTTACTCGTGATACTTAGTCTGGGCCCAGATTCCCCCCAGCAACTATCGCTAACACTGCCAAAATCTGTATAACAATGAGGACATCATAGAGACGGCGAGGAAGAAGAAGAAGTCGCCTGTAAAGTTGTGAGACGTTTGAAGCTACTTTATACATGGGTCTCGGATTCTTGTATGAATCAGAGGTGGGGGAGTTACTGTTTAAGTATCTGTGTCAGAGACGATTGGGCAGAATATATGCAAAAAATATATTATTAACGATATGGATACATTTGTTATTAGGCGTCAATTTCTGCGATATTAAGAAGAGTACGTAGAAGTCTCATCTTTCTTTCATTCTTTCGCTTACGCCATAGTCCCGCAGCTATCGCAGGGTCGGCGTAGTTACAACGGATTTGGCAGTGTTAGTGTTAGGGATGGCTGGATGCCCTTCCTGCCGCCACCCCATTCCCTTCCCCCAGGACGGAATCAGTGTACCCCAAATGTCTGCGTCTAGTGTAAATCGTGAAATAGTGCGGACGTGTTTCAAATGTCTGCGACGCGTGGAACTGAGGCGGGATGTGGGGACCAGCCCGGTATTCACCTAGCGGGATGTGGAAAACCGCCTAAAAACCACATCCAGGCTGGCCGGCACGCCGGCCCTCGTCTTAATCCGCCGGACGGATTCGATCCGGGGCCGGCGCGCCTACCCGAGTCCAGGAAGCAGCGCGTTAGCGCTCTCGGCTACCCTAGCGGGTAGTACGTAGAAGTACCATATTTTCTAAACATTTAACGGCATTACCGCACAGAAATTAGGAAGGAAGACTAGTTTAACACGCCTTCGACAAAGAGGTCATTGGAGACGGAGCAGTAACTCCAATTCTTTCGTTCAGAATGGGGAAGTAAATCGTCTATGTCCTTTAAAAAGAACTACAGTCAGACAAGCAAGGCCCTGGCATAAAATGAGCGAAAGTTTATTGGAATTAAGTGAACAAAATTTTCCTTCCTGGATACAAGCCTTGAAGTAGTCATGAACAAATGAAGCTCTTGTGGTTGAACACAAACAGTGTTTCGGGCGAAAGGCAAAAGATAAAGAAAATAAGTTGTGTAGTAAAAGTTCTTGTTACAATTATGACAGAGCAACTCTCTTCGGAATGTCTCAGCACTGTAAGGCTATCCGGCTATCCGAGCACGCTCCCTGGACGAACCGAAACATCCATACTTCATCGTTTTGTCGACATCCTACACGCACGGGTACTGTGAATCTCTTACCGGTAGAGACATGGAATTAAAGTCGCCACCATGTCTGTATGCGTGAAACGCTGTATTTTTTCAGTCTTGCCTGCATGTCTGAAGGACATTGCAGAGTACATTGAACCAACATAGGCACTACAGTATGGTAAACTCTCTCAGTCTAAGCGCAAATAACGAATCAGGCAGAAGGCATGGTAAAGGGAAAAACAAAATTTCGGAGTTAAAGTTCTTAGCACACTTAGGATAGAAGCAAAATTCGATCAAAGTTCTTGACACTCGGGAGGTTGAACTGAGTCTGATTCTGGACATACTCTTGTAGAATCAATGTCTGGGAGAGAATAGTTAGTCTAAGCTCCTACGATGAAAACATCTAAGTGGCGAAGCCGAATTAAAGACAATCAGAGAAATATTAAAAGTCCGGTGATCACTCACCACGTCGCGGCCGCTTCTTCTTCTTCTGGATGGTCACTTTGCAGGACCCATGGCGAGAAGGCTGACTCTGACGGGGCTGGCAGCGTAGTAACGGCCCCGGAGTGAGTTCTTGAGTGAAGTAATGCAATAAGAATTCGGCGCCTGCCCCAAGAAGCCCGCTCAGAATGAACAGTCTTCCTAGGGCCCGTTCTCAGGCCTAAGTAAATCCTTCAGCTCCAGGATACGTTGAGTCTTGTTTGCTGTCACATGCCTACAGGAGAAATGTCCCGGGGGCCCAGCCACCTCTGCTGGCGCCTCGGTCGCCGTCTGGTGGACGCGTGTAGCGAGGCAACCGTGGAATGTCGGTTGTATTAAAGTCAGCAGCCCGCTTCACACGGATGGAATGAGGGTTGCAGGCACAGTAGGCGTAAGCCCACGGTACTGCAGGAATCTTCCCGGCATTTGCGTGGAGCGATTTAGGGAAATCACGGAAAATCTTAGTTGGGGTGGCTGGACGTAGATCTGAACTGACTTCCTGTTGAATGCGAGTTCAATGTGCTATCTGTATGGTGCGAAAAGTTGTAATTGACTCTAAATAATGAAAAATGTGAGGTCATCTAAGTTTGAAAAATCACATAGATAAAGTTGGGGGAAGGGAAACCGAAGATTACATTTTATTGGCAGAATGCCTAGAAGATGCAACAGGTCTACTAAAGAAACTACCTACACTACGCTTATCCGTCCTATGCTAGAGTATTGCTGCTCTGTATGGGATCCTTACCAGACAGGATTGATGGAGGACATCAAAAAGTAACTCATTTTGTATTATCGCGAAATACGGAAGAAAGTGTTACGGATATGATAAGCGAGTTGGGATGCCGATCATTAAAGGAAAGAAGTTTTTCGTTGCGGCGAGATCTTTTCACGAAATTTCAATCACCAACTTTCTCCTCTAAATGTGAGAATATTTTGTCACCAACCCACGTACGGAGAAATGATCATTTTAATAAAATAAGAGACATGAGAGCTCGTATAGAAAAAATGGTGTGTTCATTTTTCCCGCACGCTGTTAGAGAACAGAACGGTAGAGAAATAGTCCTAAGGTAGTTTGAAGAATTATGGTATTGAGAGGAAACGTGGTTTCGTATATTTTGCACTCTGACTAACCGTTCTGACAGTGACATTGTCGAAAAAAAGCATGGGAATTTTTTTATTTTTTATTTTTATTTTTTATATACGCAGGGCACAGCGTTTGACGACGCTTCGCTTGCAAAGATCCTGGTATCTACGCTGATACTACCACCTCTCCCTGTAAACACGATGGTGCTGACGCGTTTATCAGGTCTTTAATTCGCTTTGATGGCTTACAGATGCTACAGGATTGCCGGAGAGCGCAGAATTATATCTTACGACAGCCTCAGGGGTCTTACTGAAGTGACGTGTTTTTGAAGCGAGAGGAACTAGGGACAAGTTGAAGCTTTCAAACTGTTCGTACGGTGTCCTGCACTAGTTTGTCGGAGGAAACACTATTAAAGAGTAAAAATCGTTTGGTGACAAAATTGTTTGATAGCACTGCAGACCTTACGAACGTCTCGAATTACTGTGATTTACTATTGTGGACGCCAGTGAAGTATTGTCTACGAATCTTAACGGCGACAAGGTCTTTCTACACGGAAGGCACTCGATACAGTCCTGCACTGTCGTCTACTGAACAGAGCACGAGCTTATCGAGTATCTGAGTGGATTGTGGCTGCATTAAGGACTTCCTTACAGACAAAACGCAATACATTATTCTTAACAGGACGAAATCGACAGATGCAACATATATTAATGGTCTAGTGGATACCGTTGGAGCCTCCATGTGGCTTTTTGTAGACGATACTGTAACGTATAGGAAGATTGCTACGCCAGAAGAGCGTAGTGAAATGCAGAATGACGTAAGGAGGCTCGATGAGAGGTTCGGGGGCCAGCAGTTGGCCTTACGTAAACAAGGGAAGAGACGTTATTAACACCAAACCAAGGGAAAGACTAAGTACAGCAAAATGTCTGGGTAACCACTCAGGCGACCTAAAATGGAATGACCACGCAAGACAAACTTCAGGAAAAGTAGGTGACAGGCTAAGATTCACTGAAAGAATTTCAACGAAATGTATTTCATCAAAGATAGAACTGCCTTACAAAACGCTTCTTCCAACGTTTCTTGATTACTGTTCGTCGGTGTGGGACCCTTACCAAGCAGGATTAACACAAGAGACAGCGACACGAAGAGGACACGTTTCGTCACGGGATCTGTTAGTAAGCACGAAAGCTCAGCAGTTTCCAGTAGCAGTTACTACAAGAGACGCGTTGTGAATCAGAATTGCAATTCTGAAGGCCTACACTAAGGAACATTTGGGTAAGAGTAATATCGTTATAAAGCTGCTGGGAGACTTTGCAAATAAATGTGGTACTGAACCTTGCGATACCAGTGACGTCAAGGGTGTTCAGATTGCCCACATGAAGCGACAATAATGTCACGGTTCAAGATGGCAGTAATCGACGCTCCCCTTATCAGTGACTTCATCATCATCATCACATGATAAGCCGTCCCCATACCCTACCCTCCCTTCCCCCTCCTCCATTCCGAGCCCCCCTTCACAGTGAACAACAGCGTAGTATTAAAACGAAACAGTGAATCACAACGTAGTATTTTAGTGTCCATTAAAATGAAACAGCCAACAGCCAACACACACACACACACACACACACACACACACACACACACAGATGTTACTAGTAGTATACTAATATACTCGTAATTGCAGAACCGTGATGACATATCAAAATTAACTATGGCACCACAATAAAATTGATTTGTTTCTCAAAATATGTAATATTTCGAACACAGGCGGAGCTAATATCATGAATTAATGTTCCAGAAGGTTTTGAAAAAATACACACGGTTTACGTATTGACACTAGCGAAAAAACTATAGGTTAAGCAGCATTTGTCGATGACCAAAGTCTGAGTGTTGTATCACGCTTTGCAGGCCTAATGGACATTCAATTGAAATATTACCACATCTGTATTGTCTCCGTTAGTTCTTGTAATACATCCAGCCTGCTTAATGACACTACTAAAATAAATTATTGATTGGCTGAAGAGCATTATGGACCTTCACGTGAAAAATTGCCACATGTGTAATGTCTCCGTTTGTTATTGCAATGCACCCAGTTTGCTTAGTGACACTACTAAAACATAGATAGGCAGAAGAGTATAGTTCGAACTTTCTGCCACATAATAACACCATACATTAAATTCATTAGAATACATACAAAGAGGTTCCGTAACAATCCAAAATACACATGAGTACTACTGCTGATCTAAATTGCAGCTTAAAGTGCGCTGGGCGACGAAAAGTATCAAAATAAAAAATGTTACTACCACATAAATGCAGCAAGAGTCTTCTCTAAAGCCGATATAAAAATAGGGCAAATATTGTAGTAACCCAAAGCTACAGTACTAACTTCATCTTCCAGTCCAAAACGTTGTCTTCTCCTGCTGTCACACAGTGGAAACTACATGACACAGATAAAATAGCATACTGAACAGTAATAATACACATTTGTATAGGTAATAAACAAGGGCTGCTATGCTTGCAAAATCACCGAAACACTATAGCAACTGCATGCTAGAGTATTTAATTTATGGTATAAACTTTTACCATCTTCTGCTGGTGATGATACGTTGTGTTGTAACACATCGGGAACCACACGACTCTTCTACGAAATAGCGTACTGAACAGCAGTAATACACATGCAGATAGTTTTACGTTCGACTCTACTTCAACGGTTAATTAGTTTTGTTTTCTGATCGGTAGGTTTGCCATATAAATTTTTAAAACCTTTCATATAGGTAAGAGACGGTGGTTATCATGTTTTCAGTGTTACCCAAACGTAATAGAGGCTCCATGCTAGGGTATCACTTTTATATTCCAGTACAAAACGTTTGCGATCTTATGCTGATTGAGCTAAGCAGGTAACAGTTGATACACACAGACACACATTCCTAACAGAAATAGTGTTGTTACACCAGAAGCTGAGAATGTATGTGTCCCAACGTTACAGCAGGTTCCCAGTAGTTCCAAGTGGAAGCAAGCACACAAAAAGATAAGCAGTCTGAATTACTGGCAGCTACTGGATCTTTTAAAACCTCCAGGTGATGCCAGTTTGTTCTATGAGTTACAGTAACATATCCTTTGACTGCTACCACCCTTTACGTATTTTAGATGGCAAGATAGCATTGTAGCACCCGACACGCATTAGAGAACAGTTTGGTTGTAGAAGTATTGAATATGAGGTTGCATTGTGCCGTACATCAAATGTAGGCCTTTTAGCGCATGCCTTCTTAGCATAGTATGTTAGCCAACATGTATTTTCTGCAGCTGTAAGTATGGTCCGGTTAGTTTTACTACATCATCTCATCTGAGCCCAACTTGAAAGCGTAACCTGCCTTTAGAGACTTATTTGTAACTATTTAGGCATGAAAATAGCACTGGGACGCTTAATGTGAAAATTTGCGTGCGCGATCGCGCCTGTGTGTGTGTGTGTGTGTGAGTGTGAAAAATAACATTGTTACTTTTGACGAAAATATTACATTTTTTGTAATGCGGAAGTATTTTCGTAGATATTTTAGACGTTGAATTGACATTGCGATACTTAAAAAGGACCATAGAACAATCTGAATGCACAAAAGATTTAATTCAGGACCCTGCAGTGCCTTGCACCATGCACTGTACGGAAACTGAAGTTCAGGCGTTCACAAGTACTGCTTAATATATGGGTTCACGGCGGACATGTCCGGAAAGACAGATTCGACTTTTTGTTTGAGCAGCCGTATATATGAGAAATGCAGATATCAACCGCAATCAGGCAGTGAATAAATCCAAGGGCGACAAGTGAAAATTTGTACCGGATTGGGACTGGAACCCCGATTTCCCACTTTACGCGAACAGCCGCCTGAACAGCTTCAGCTTCACTTGCCATTGGATTTATTTCAGTGCCTGATTTCAGCGGAGGTCTGAATTTCTCTTACATCACATAATCTTTACGTATGTTTGCGGATACATACACTCCTGGAAATTGAAATAAGAACACCGTGAATTCATTGTGCCAGGAAGGGGAAACTTTATTGACACATTCCTGGGGTCAGATACATCACATGATCACACTGACAGAACCACAGGGACATAGACACAGGCAACAGAGCATGCACAATGTCGGCACTAGTACAGTGTATATCCACCTTTCGCAGCAATGCAGGCTGCTATTCTCCCATGGAGACGATCGTAGAGATGCTGGATGTAGTCCTGTGGAACGGCTTGCCATGCCATTTCCACCTGGCGCCTCAGTTGGACCAGCGTTCGTGCTGGACGTGCAGACCGCGTGAGACGACGCTTCATCCAGTCCCAAACATGCTCAATGGGGGACAGATCCGGAGATCTTGCTGGCCAGGGTAGTTGACTTACACCTTCTAGAGCACGTTGGGTGGCACGGGATACACGCGGACGTGCATTGTCCTGTTGGAACAGAAAGTTCCCTTGCCGGTCTAGGAATGGTAGAACGATGGGTTCGATGACGGTTTGGATGTACCGTGCACTATTCAGTGTCCCCTCGACGATCACCAGTGGTGTACGGCCAGTGTAGGAGATCGCTCCCCACACCATGATGCCGGGTGTTGGCCCTGTGTGCCTCGGTCGTATGCAGTCCTGATTGTGGCGCTCACCTGCACGGCGCCAAACACGCATATGACTATCATTGGCACCAAGGCAGAAGCGACTCTCATCGCTGAAGACGACACGTCTCCATTCGTCCCTCCATTCACGCCTGTCGCGACACCACTGGAGGCGGGCTGCACGATGTTGGGGTGTGAGCGGAAGACGGCCTAACGGTGTGCGGGACCGTAGCCCAGCTTCATGGAGACGGTTGCGAATGGTCCTCGCCGATACCCCAGGAGCAACAGTGTCCCTAATTTGCTGGGAAGTGGCGGTGCGGTCCCCTACGACACTGAGTAGGATCCTACGGTCTTGGCGTGCATCCGTGCGTCGCTGCGGTCCGGTCCCAGGTCGACGGGCACGTGCACCTTCCGCCGACCACTGGCGACAACATCGATGTACTGTGGAGACCTCACGCCCCACGTGTTGAGCAATTCGGCGGTACGTCCACCCTTCCTCCCGCATGCCCACTATACGCCCTCGCTCAAAGTCCGTCAACTGCACATACGGTTCACGTCCACGCTGTCGCGGCATGCTACCAGTGTTAAAGACTGCGATGGAGCTCCGTATGCCACGGCAAACTGGCTGACACTGACGGCGGCGGTGCACAAATGCTGCGCAGCTAGCGCCATTCGACGGCCAACACCGCGGTTCCTGGTGTGTCCGCTGTGCCGAGCGTGTGATCATTGCTTGTACAGCCCTTTCGCAGTGTCCGGAGCAAGTATGGTGGGTCTGACACACCGGTGTCAATGTGTTCTTTTTTCCATTTCCAGGAGTGTACCTTTAACCATGGTGCAGAAATCCAGATCGTTCACTTCTGAGGTCAGCTGCGAAGGGACTTTCGGGTGCTTACATTGCTATCGACTGCTTCATTTTAATGCACACTAAAATACTATGTTGTAATTGACGATTTCATTTTAATACTACACAGTTGTTCTATGGAAAAGATGAGGGGAAGGAGGGTGGGGGAAGGTCAAGATTGTGGCTTGCCACGTGCTGGTGATGTCATTAATAAGGCTAATTGCCATTTTGGATTTTTAAGTAACTGACCCCTTTTCTATCTTGTCTGGCGTGAGTAGAAACTGTTTATCGTCACTTGATCCGGCGGGTACACCGAACCATACCGAAATGAAGTCCGCAACATACGGAGTTCACGAAGTGAACGAAGCACTAACAAATCGGGGACGTACCGAAGTCGGCCTAGCAATACAACAGACCCAAATGAGTAACTAGCTGAGACCGGAAACAAACTATGTCAGCTTGGCTGTGCGGCGGCACAATACACATAGCTACAAAGTACGGCAAGCAGCCACACCGCGATCACGGGCCACAGGCTCAGCGGCCAATAGCAGCTACTGTGTGGCGTCACGTGACACGGCGGGCCTATCTCAGCGGTGGCTCACGTTACGACGGCGGTCCACAGTTGCCGCTCGCAGCCTTAGTGGACTGACTGACTCGTATAGGCATGCGTATTCAAATACAGAGGTATGTAAACAAGCAGAATACGGCGCTGCGGTCGGCAACGCCTATATAAGAGAACAATGTTCTGGTGCGGTTGTTAGATCGGTTACTACTGCTGCAATGGCAGGTTATTAAGATTTAAGTGAGTCTGACGGTGATGTTACATTCGGTGCACGAGCGGTGGGACACTGCATCTCAGAGGTAGCGATGAAGTGAGGATTTTCCAGTACGATCATTTCATGAGTACCGTGAATATCAGTAATTCCGCAAAACATCAAATCTCCGACATAACTGCGGCCGGAAAAAGATCCTGCAAGAACGGGACCAATGACGACTGAAGAGAATTGTTCAGCGTGACGGAAATGTGTCCATTCATATCCATTGTGCATTTCGACAGACTTGTGCAATTCCAGCAGTACAATGCGACATTCCACACGTCCAGAACTGCTACGGAGTGGCTCCAGGAACAGTCTTCTGAGTTTAAACACTTCCTCTGGCCACCAAAGTCCCCAGACATGAACATGATTGAGCATTTCTGGGATGCCTTGCTACGTGCTGTTCGGAAAAGATCTCCACCCGCCGGTACTCTTACAGATTTATGGACAGCCCTGCAGGATTCATGGTGTCAGTTCCTTCCAGCACTACTTCATACATTAGTCGATTCCATGGCACGTCGTGTTGCAGGGGGGGGGAGACCTCTACACGATATCAGGCAGGTGTGGCAGTTTCTTTGGCTTTTCAGTGTACCTCTGACGCGTCCACGTGCGCCCTAGGCGGGGAATCCGAATCACCGTTGGGTACAACCGCCGCCTCCCCCCGCGTTCCATATAAACACCCGAATTAGCAGTTGCATTTGTCGTCAGTGGTATCGCAAGGTTCAGTACCACTTTTAAGTTCAAAGTAAGCCAGAAGCCCTATGACTGGGTGCATACATTTTTCCCACATCTGTCTAACTAATTGATCATGACGAAAACACCAGAGAAATTAAAACTCGTGTAGTAGTTTATCCATAATGGTTCTTCCCACGCAGCATTGAATAGAGCAGCGGGGCGGAAGTATACTAACGGTAAGGTAGCTTACGGAGTATAGATATAGATGTAGAGAGGAAAGTAGGCTGGAGGCGACCCTGTTACCATCTCACTGGCCTAGCCTCCTGCATTCGCAGCTGCTGATCGCTAATCGGCCAGTATTAAATTATTACGGTTGCGAGCCTCAGTTTGTGAAAACGGAACCCTTATAAGATCGCTTTGTTGTCCGTGCGTCTGTCTCTCTACAATATTGCAGTGCGTGTGTTATTCTGATGACGATGCAATGGTCCTCTGGACGTGCGTGCATGTAGAAAGGTTCAGGCACTGCGGCGACCACACCCGTTACGAAACACATCAAACGAATTCGCAGTTGCGAGTAAGAACTGGCATCAGCTGTAGAATGGAATGACGACAGTGAAAACTTGTGCCAGATCGGGACTCGAACGTAGATTTCCCGCTTACCGCGAGATGCTGCCGTACCATGTGGCTATCCGTGCACGACTCACGGCGTGATCCAAACTTCCGTACGTCATCAGTGATGCGTCTGCGACCTGTGCTCGTGCATCCATCATGTATGTTCCCGTACAGGTGACACGTTGTACTTGAGAGTCGCTTGGCCGGTATCGGCACATGGATATGATATTGAAGTGTCTGTGTTATTCTGATTACGCATACATGCGTGTCCAAAGGAACTTTCGAGTACGACGTCTGACCTGTGCGGGAATATGCATAAGGGACGTACGAGCACAGGTCGTAGACTCGTGGTTGGTGACACACGGCAGTTTGGGTCTGGTCGTGAGTCGTGCACGGGTAGCCACACCGCAAGTCAGCCGCTCGCGATAAGCGGTATATCCGGGTTCTAGTCCCGGCCCGGCACACATTTTTACTGTCGTCGTTTCATTCTGCAGCTGATTGTAGTCCTTATTCGCAACTGCGAACTCATTTGGTCTGTCTGTCTGCCAAGAGTCGTTTCTCTCAGGAACAGACAGACGAATCGAGATCAAATTTATGCCGCATATTAAGGCCCTTGGTCCCTCGGCAGTGTAAAAATTTTAAGTTTTAACACAATCAAAAGATATACTCGTAAACTCACTCATGAAAACCCGTTGATCTAGTATCATGAAATTTGGCAAGAAGCAAGGTTTCACAGTACAAGTAAATGGGAAAAGTCCGCAAATTGTTAATTTGTAATATACAACACTAAAATGTTTCTTGTAGATTTTTATCCACCTGTCTGTTTGTATGCCCGTCTGTTAACGACCGCTTTTTCTCTTGAACACGGTGGCGTTTCAGGTTCAAATTTTTGTCACATACTAAGGTCTATGATCCCTTGAAGGTGTGAAAGTTTTAAACTTCTAAGTCAAGGCAATCAAAAGAAACGGCCATTTAAATCACATATTTTGCTACTTGCAAACTCACTCATGAAAACCCATAAAGTACTTCCCGTTGACGTTGAATCATTAAATCTGGCAAGAAGCAAGTTTCTACGGTAAAAGTCAAGTAAAAAAACTGATAATGGTTAAATTGTAATTATATCACAGAAAAAGCATCTTTTTCCCATTATAACATACATTGCATTAATCATTCGTCAAGAGCATAATAGACGAACATTACTGCATACAAACATAAAATAGATGTTGCGGTCATGTTTTAGCAAGTAAATAAACATTTTATTAAATCTTCTGTATCTACGTATATGAACTGAAGTCTTCTTTTGGCCACGTTGGGTACGCGCGTGGTCTGGGGCGCCTTGTCACGGTCCGTGCGGCTTCCCCCGTCGGAGGTTCGAGTCCTCCATCGGACATGGGTGTGTGTGTTGTTCATAGCGTAAGTTAAAGTCAGATTAAGTAGTGTATAGGCTTAGGGACCGATGACCTCAGCAGTTTGGCCCATAAGACCTTCCCACAAATTTCCAATTTTTCTTCTTTTTCTATGTCCGGGGTAGTCTGAGGAACTAGTGTAGAGATTTTTATACGGTCTTGGAGTTCCATGGGACCTATATCATCGCAGTACCCACATCGAGAGCTGGCAAATATCGTTGAGATTCTTGACTCCCAAGATGGATGAACTAAGTTTGCATCGAACGCTCAGGCCGCGAGTCGTACTCGCACATGGCAATTTTTTTCCGTATGGATTGGATATTGCACAAAGCCTATTGCTCGACTTAAATAACTTTGTGTTTGACAGATCAGCGTGGTGACTGGAAGTGTTCTCAGCATCGATCCGTCCGCACTTGGCGAGGCCCTTCACGTTCTCACAAACCAGGCAACACAGCGAGCGCGTGGGTTTTGAGAAAGAACTTCGATTGGTTGACGATTGGCCATTAACAGTCGAATCGCTGATACCTCAACCACAAAGTTATTTTAATGGGAGAGTGGCAACATTACCATGAGACACTCTAAATTGGGGAGGTCCTCGCGACAGCTGGGTTTTATCTCTTGACAGTGATAATGCCATCCATAGGAACAAACTTCAATTTTAACTTAATTGAATGTAATTTTATGTTCATGTAACTTTTCATTTAATTTTTGTCGTGTCGAAGGCTCTCCAGATTTTCTTTCAGCATCACTAAGAGGAAAAGCATGGAGCCCATCTGCTAACGAGAGAGACAATGAAAACATACGCAAATTTCAGAAGAAATTAAGATGTTAGCAGGTGATTGTATAGACCAAATCGTATAAAACGTTCTGTATTAACATGTGTCCAAATTTCATAAATTCCCCTCAGACTTCAACGCACTTTTGGATTCTCTTCACAATACGATGTCTAGCTCTTCTGAGAGCTTTCAGACAATCTCTTGTCGGGGGGAACATATTCATAATCCGGTCAATTTCTCTCGTTGCCTTCTCTTCGTGGTCTTCACGTCTTTTGGAGAATGTTAGGTTTAGATGCCATGTGACATGGGGACTATAGCGTGCAGTGACCTTGTAATGCTGGAACAACCTACTCACCCTTGTACGCAAAGGACAGTCTTCCAACAATGCTGTAAATGCGTTTCCAAAAAAATTGCAATCGTCTACCTTCATCTTCTTCGCGAACGTCTGTAGTAAATTACAGATTCATACAGATTGTAATTGAAAGAACTTAAGTAAATTTATTCAATAAAGTAAATAATACGGATATAGGCCGTACATGGTAATGTTTGCCATACCCTTGTATTTGGAACACCGACGCACGTAGAAAGTCTGCGGGTACCTGCTAGAAGACTAGCTCCTAGCAACTGAATTATGACGCCTACTTCATCCACACTCTGTTCATTTGCATCTTCAGATGAAATATGGATGCCGGGCGCTGCATTGATCTCGCGCAGTTTCATAAAAGCACTAGTGAACGCTATTGAATCCGGTGCTCTGCGATTTCTCTACAAGCGGCAGCAACGTATCCATTTCAAAACCCATGCACAGATCTCACATCGACATATTAAGCGCTTGGAAATATGTGCGGCATGCAAGATACCGTGTAACTGCCCAAGAAATCACACTCACAGTTGAAAACTACAGTTTTATGAACTCGTGCACAACTTCACGGCTTGAGCTTCAAAACAAAAATGACGCTCAATAAATATACCCACAGCAACTGTAGTATTGATTTACTATTCCTCCCTAAACAGCCGGTGTAAGCGTAACGTACCCAGAAATGAGCAACGTACAAAGCAAGTAGTGGCAGATTTGATCTGATCCGTAATTGACAAGAAAAAGCGTTACTGAGATTTGCGACTTTGACACTAAGTAACACTGCTTGCATTAATACACGAGGGTTTGAACTTAAATAGTGGCAACTATTTGATACAAAAGAGATACATGTTTGCACCCGTTACTGACCTTGAAAGTAGTCACCAGCGTTGTGTAGAACCCGTTGCCAGCGAAGTGGAAGGCGTAGTATACCGTTAGCAGAGCCTGTTCTGTTGATGGCGCGAATGGAGCGTCTACTGCTTGTCGAATCTCTGGAACAGTTCTGAAGCGAATGCCACGAAGTGATTCCTTCATCTTCGGAATCAAATCAAAGTCACAAGGACTTATGTCCGGGGAGTATGGTGGATGGTACAGTACTACACCGACCGAACAGAGCAGCCACAATTTGCGCTGTATGCGCCCGCGCATTGTCGTGCAAAATGATGGGTGGGTTGCGCAGAAAGTGTCTCCGTTTCTTTCGCAAAGCTGGTCGCAGGTGATGCTCCAAAAGCAAACAGTAATACGACTTAAGTCCTTCTGACTTTCGTTGATTCCGAAGATGAAGGAATCACTTCGTGCATTCGCTACAGAACTGTTCCAGAGATTCGACAGGCAGGAGACGGCTCCATTCCTTCGACCATAGATACTAGTAGACTGGCCTTGCTGTGCAGAAGCTATAGGGCTGGTGTGGCACCAACATAAACCACGTGACTGTTGGCAAAACGTGGCGGGATTTCAAACCAGCGGTCTGCCATCCTATGTTTGTATCGTATTTTACCCACATTTCTCAGTTGACTGCCAAACGCTTCCAACAAAAATTACTTTTTTATTTGCGAAAAATTATGTCAGAACTACATTTGACCTGGATTTGTTCACAGTACCATTTGTAAAATCTAACAAATACATCGAACGCCGCTCTGGTTGGCAGTGGGGCGAAATTACTATAAACTATCAATTAAAGTAAAATGTCGTTAAAATTCTTTTAAACAGTAAGAGTGGGCTCGTGTCAAAACTTTAAACATTGGATTCGCCGCGTTTTGAGCTCTAGTCACTTATAAAAGAAAATGGGATATGGGAATTATTTCAACAATAGGTGCCAAAATTAGGAGCAGGTCAATTTTAGGTGCACTTCAAAGGTTGAGTTCCAACTATTTTTACAAAAGTTTAAACTATCAGTTTAAAAAAAATGATATTTTAGATGAAGGGTGAGACTTTGAAGTTTCAGAAAATAATTTTGGAGCCTACATTTATTTAATAGTATTAGAAGGTAGAAAAAAATTCTCTTCATGTGTTGACTATAGGTGCTCTTACCTTCTTATAATTTCACTTGTATATACAAAAAGGCGCGTATGTGCAGATGGCTTAAAGTTTATGCGTTTCAGGGCCTGTATCCACCAAAGCTGCCTTCGGTTTTCATCCTTAGGGAACCTATGAGTAGGAACGAGAAACAGCTATACTTACTTCTGTAACCGAAGTATCACAGATACTTTCCAAAATGTAATATGAGTCTACTTTACAGGCATCACTTTCAACACTTTAATTTACGTGATACTCTATTTCAAGTGTAAAAAACATATAAAAGTCACGTCAGCAGATTTCAATAAACGCATCTGCACTGTCATAGGAACACTTACACGTGAAATGTAATGCCATTTCCCCCGACAAAACGCTGAGTACAGCCATAAGCGCAACACGAAACAACCATGTTTTGCCAACATTCACGTGACTTTAGCCCAGAGATGTTGAAGCCACGAAAATGACGTCAGGGCCAGTCTATTATATTTATGGTCGAAGCTCCATTCGCACCATCAGCAGAACAGGCTCCGCTAACGGTGTGCTACGTTTTCCACATCGCTGCCAACGGGTTCTACACAGCGCTGGTTACAACTTTGAAGGACAGTAACAGGTGCAAACATGTAACTCTTTTGTACTGGTTCTGAATAAATAGTTGCCACTATTTATATTCCAGCCTTCGTATTTACAACTACACACATCAAAAAAAGGTTTGCACCAGCTCTGTTCCGAGATTTCCGGAACCTGTACAGAAAATTGGAATACAGATCAACATAAGCATTTCAACCCTTTTTATTGATCATGAAAACCAGACATTGCATGTTTTATCACCATACAGAGAGGCCTTCAGAGGTGGTGGTCTAGATTGCTGTACACACCGGTGCCTCTAATACCGAGTAGCACGTCCTCTTGCATTGATGCATGCTTGTATTCGTCGTGGCATACTATCCACAAGTTCATCAAGGCACTGTCGGTCCAGATTGTCCCACTCCTCAACGGAGATTCGGCGTAAATCCCTCAGAGTGGTTGATGGGTCACGTCGTTCATAAACAACAATTTTGAATCTATCCCAGGCATGTTCGATAGGGTTCATGTCTGGAGAAAATGCTGGCCACTCTGGTCGAGCGATGCCGTTATCCTGAAGGAAGTCATTCACAAGATGTGCATGGTGGGGGCGCGAATTCTCGTCCATGAAGACGAATGCCTCGCCAATACGCTGCCGATGTCGTTGCGCTACCGGTATCGGTCGGAGGATGGCATTCACGTATCGTACAGCCGTTACGGCGCCTTCCATGACCACCAGCGGCGTACGTCGGCCCCACATAATGCCACGCCAAAACCGCAGGGAACCTCCACCTTGCTGCAGTCGCCGAACAGAACGTCCAAGGCGTTCAGCCTGACCAGGTAGCCTCCAAGCACTTCTCCGACAATTGTCTGGTTGAAGGCATATGCGACACTCATCGGTGAAGAGAATGTGATGCCAATCCAAAGCAGTCCATTTGGCATGTTGCTGGGCCCATCTGTACCGCGCTGAATGGTGTCGTGGTTGCAAAGATGGACTCCGCCATGGACGTCGGGAGTTAGGTTGCGCATCATGCAGCTTATTGCGCACAGTTTGAGTCGTAACACGACGTCCTGTGGCTGCACGAAAAGCATTATTCAACATGGTGGCGTTGCTGTCAGGGTTCCTCCGAACCATAATCCGTAGGTAGCCATCATCCACTGCAGTTGTAGCCCTTGGGCTGTCTGAGCCAGGGATGTCATCGACAGTTCCTCTCTTTCTGTATTTCCTCCATGTCCGCACAACATCGCTTTGGTTCACTCCAAGGCGCCTGGACACTTCCCTTATTGAGAGCCCTTCCTGGCACGAAGTAACAACGCGGACGCGATCGAACCGCGATATTGACCGTCTTGGCAACACGAGCCGTGTACCTCCTTCCTGGTGGAATGACGGGAACTGACCGGCTGTCGGACCCCTCCGTCTAATAGGCGCTTCTCATGCGTGGTTGTTTACATCTTTGGGCGGGTTTAGTGACATTTCTGAACAGTCAAAGGGACTGCTTCTGTGATACAATATCCATAGTCAACGTCTATTTTCATGAGTTCTGGGAACCGGGGTGATGCAAAACTTTTTTTGATGTGTGTATTTGAATATTCGGCGTTTTGCGGATGCGATTATGTACTTGTTCTAGTCTTCTGTTAGTTCATCTCCTCCTTCCGCCCTCTTTCTCATATTTCACTCCCTGCCTGTCCATCTCCTCATCCCCACTCTCACTCTGTTCATCTGTTCCACCTTCCTCTCTCTGTTCATTTTCCCCTCCTCCCCTTCTCTCTGCCTGTCTCTTCCTCCCCCTGTCCATCACCTCTTCCCCTCCCCCTCCCCTCCCGCATTCTCTCCACCCTAATACGCACAACCAAGCAGAACGCTGGTGGTTCTTACACCCATAGTATTCCTTTCCAGATCGTAACTAATATGTGTACTAAACTGGGATGAAATCACTCCATGGGTTTAGGATGAACTTCTTATTCGTGGCTTTGCCCACGCACGCACATCATAAATGTATTTCACATATATTTAACATATTTCACACGTAATTTTGCACATATTTCACCCGTATCTCTTGCGAATTTCGCACTGCAGATTAATTTTCTTGCAACTTAATATTTATGACGTCATATCTCCTGACCTATGGGCTGTACAATGATGTAATTTTGCAAGTAGATCAAGTGATATATCTGACTATTACTTGCAAAATGTTTCATGAATACAGTGAGTAGTAAAGAAGTAATAAATTAAAACGTCATGCATGGTGCGGCAGTTTTTCACGAATCTCAGTGTTTATGACGGTATATCTCCTGAACTATATGTCGTATAGTGATAATTTTTTAAGGTACATTCAATGTCTTATGAGCATACTGTCTGCAAAATGTTTTGCGAATACTGTTAGGGTAACGAAACAGTAATAAATTAATTCGCCACCCTCCATGTGGCAGATTTACTGCACGAACAGCCAATGTTTACTAAGCGATTAACTTTTTTCATCATTTTGTGGGGCTAGGAGCGAAAAAGTTTCGTAAAGGTTTGAATCAGTGTGTAAAGTTTATTCCAAGTCACTAAGTGCTCTCATTCTCAAATACTGGATGAATAAAGTATGGGTAATTGGGCGTCGTGGGCTACACTGCTTTTTGACCCCCACGCCCATCTCTTTTATATGTGATTTGTTCTCAGCCCCACAACGATGATTCACAGACAGTAAGTGATTTGTGTACCAACTTTGGTTGAAATATGTCAGGTGGTTTAGGAGGATATGTGGAAGATACACACATCCATTTTTATAATATGTATGGATATTTGGTGGAGAATTCGATAGAAAGAGGTACCTGTGAATTTAATCTATTGACATTCTGGAGTAGCCAGCTTGAGTCTGTGACGTGGTCACTTTGATTAGAGATTATGTAGCTTTATGTTGTTGTAAGTACTCCATCACTCCATCATTTCCGTTTGATACATTTTCTACACGAAACTGTATTTCGTATCTACGAGTAGTAATGAAACTATAGTCAAGAAGTTCTTTCGCCCCGACCTTCCCCCGCCCCCCCCCCCCCCCCCTGTCCACTTCGACCACGGCCCATGGTATGAAGCACTCACGAGGTCTAGGTTGCGCAGATATGGACGTGGAAGCAACGAAAGGCAGTGGCTTGTGCCCCCTACTCTGACGGGAGAAATGCCGTAGCACACCTTTCAAGCGCCAACAACAGGCACATTCCTATGACACCAAGAGTAGCATTTAAGTTTGAATAATTATTCTAAAAGTTTTTTTGGATGTGTTAAAAATGTGACAGAAATGTTTATTTCATTCAGTGAAACCTTCGTAAGTTACGGTATTTTGCGACAAATGTGTAGGGTGTGGTGCTGAATGAGCTTCGAAAGGTTCCTTATGGCGTCCAGCCACCGATTTACAAAATTATGATCTCGGGCTGCGTACGTTTTGATACACTATTCAGAGAAGCACAGAGTAAACATTGTGGCTACGTGTACTGAATAGCGTGTGCCTTCTATCCCTGGAACCCGCCTCTGAGAGGAAAGCTTTACGTGGTCTCAGGTTGTTATCAGCGCAAACCTTAGTGAATAGAGTCCACATGCAGGAGCTGCGTCAGTATTGCAAAGGGGGAAAAACACTTCACCTGAAGCTTCCACATAACATCTGTGTCTGCATCGATACTCTGCAATGAATTGTAACGTGCAAGCCACGTGCTGTTCTACAAGGGTTAGTCATAATGTTTTAATGCTCACCCTATTCCCCCTAAAGTGCAGACTGAGCGAGGTGGCGCAGTGGTTAGCACACTGGACTCGCATTCGAGAGGACGACGGTTCAATCCCGCGTCCGGACATTCTGATTTAGGTTTTCCGTGATTTCCCTAAATCGCTCCAGGCAAATGCTGGGATGGTTCCCTTGAAAGGTCACGGCCGACTTCCTTCCCCATCCTTCCCTAATCCGATGAGACCGATGACCTCGCTGTTTGGTCTCTTCCCCCAAACAACCCAAAACCCTGAAGTGCGAATGTGATACATTTCTCCCAACGATTGGGGACCTGACGGAGAGCGTGGTTATAGTAGTCTGCATCTTCGCTTTTCAGGGTACGATCCATCTCGAAAACAACAAAGTAAAGTCGCGGATTCCGCCCTGACCGTTTATTTTTATGACCGTCTGTGTGAACTACCACGTGTGAAACAAGTCCGTCGCCATTCACGCTGCTCTTCTTTGTAAACGCTTGCTTTCGCACTCAGTTCAGTCAAATTGCAGAGGACTATACTATAAAGAATCTCATTCGTGTCAAACTGCTGTTTCGCTGGCTGCTGGCAACGTGCATATTGCAAGCTTGTTATCTGCCAGACTTATTATCTGGCTATCATCATCCACTTTCCTCGATGTCCGCTCTCATTTTCTGTTGTTTAACTACTTTGTGCCGTTTATCATGTGGCATGACGCATGACGATATTAACATGCCGTCTATTTTCGGTGGTGTACCTTCTGTCCAAAATGTTGATTTTTGTTCTGGTGTATAAAAGACGTAGCGCAATAGCCATGGTGGCAGGTTCAACTAACAACTACAAACAACAGATGTGCATTCGACCAGTGTGTTGTGAGCAGGCAGCGTTAAATAGTGGGTATCGGACGATAGTGTGTTAACTTTGTTGTGTCACAAATCGCAGTGCAGCAACATCTCTAAATCAGGTGTTCAAGATATTGTCTAGATTATTTGCAAGAAGAGAAAAGTATAGCAGAACCCTGGTAATGCCTCCCCTACGGTGCGGGAAGCTTCGTCGGAATGCAGAAAATTTGGATTACTAGAGGAACACTTTTATTTACCCATAACATCACAGTGCAGTATAGCACAACTTTGATTTTCAGCTGGAAGTATTGTATGAAATATTGTTCCATGTTAAAACAGTAACAAAGCGGAAAAATATGTTCACACTCTAAAAAGTCTTACACGAAAATATGCTACACAGTAGCGCATGCCCTGTAAAATACATCTGTATCGCACGGTAATATATTGTTACTGAGAGTGAGTTTAACATCTCTACATACTTTATTACAGTACAGTATTGACACGTAACTGATTTGCATTTAAAAATGAGTAGTCGCACGGTAATAAAAATGTTCTAGTCTTAAGCAGGACTGGAAATGTCTGTAATGTCCTTTTGCTTAGCAGACTACTACATTGATTTTGCCGATCTATTCCTCTATTTCCTAGTCTACAAAATGTCTATTGGGGTAGATCTAGAGCTTTGTTTGATGTATTGAAGGGCTATGTCAAATACACATTTAGCATCTGTGTGTAATACTCGAGCCATAGGCTCATTTTCTTCGTTGTCGTCATTATCTTTCTCGTTCTCATCGGTTGTTCGAGCTGCAGTGTGAGTGAATTGGTCGACAGTTGATTCTGCTTCCATTGTGCAGTCAACCTCAGCTGTACTGCTCCACACGCGCACGTCACTGGAGTCAACGACCACTTGTAAAGACAGCATCACCTGCTTATATTTAGTTGGTGCCATGATTTAGCTTTACACACTTTAATATGTAAGAAGAACATTGCCGCTAATTTATGAAAGAATGTGCGCACAATAACACTTATTGATCGACTTACACTGCCGGCCGGTGTGGCCGTGCGGTTCTAGGCGCTACAGTCTGGAACCGAGCGACCGCTACGGTCGCAGGTTCGAAACCTGCCTCGGGCATGGATGTGTGTGATGTCCTTAGGTTAGTTAGGTTTAATTAGTTCTAAGTTCTAGGCGACTGATGACCTCAGCTGTTAAGTCCCACAGTGCTCAGAGCCATTTTTGTAAAAGAATCTAGTGTACACGCCACAACATGTGTTATTTTCCCTGAATTTGTAATTCTTCAGAGTGATGTCAGTTACATCCGGACAATTTTGAGTTCCAGGTACCGGGTGGTGGTTATGAATTCGATTTCCGGTGAAGGAATCGATTTCGTGAGACTTAGAAAACTGCATATTACCCTAGACGCAAGTCATAACGTGATTGGGTTAATGGAGTTAAACTTTTTCACATTGTTTCAAATAATTACTCTACTAATCACTTTTGCAATTAATTGTTTACGCGTGTGCTCGGACGAGCTGCGGCCTGATCTTCAGTTATTTAACACATTACGCGCTGTTTCCACAGTCTGCTATATTGTAGGTGGCGAAACGAAACAAAAGTAACTGGTCCTCGAAGGTAGAAATTTTATGCGTTCAAAAACCAGATACCCATGTTACATTTTTGGTGCACATAATCTCTATAAATAGCGCTCATTAAACCACAACATGTCGTTAGCGCCGATTGCTCTTCGAGACTCGTATTTTTGGTCAGACTCGAAGAAATGAGCCAAGCTGCGAATGCGCGCGCGCGATCACACACACACACACACACACACACACACACACACACACACACACAGCACTACGATTTGGCAGTTCACGCCTCTGGAGCTGGAACGCCCTGATAGGGGGCCGTTCCGGACATGGGTGCACAGCACCTGTAGCCGGCGTGATCATCGCGTAGTTACACCGAAGTCTGCAGCGACACACGATGGCGCCCACCATATATTAGGTAATGAACATTAGTACTGCGCAGCACATGGCAGGTTTGCTGCTTTTGTGGCTCTGAGCGCTTTGGCACTTAACATCTGAGGTCATCAGTCCCCCAGAACTTAGAACTACTTAAACCTAACTAACCTAAGGACATCACACACACCCATGCCCGAGGCAGGATTCGACCAGACTGAAGCGCCTAGAACCGCTCGGCCACAACGGCCAGCCCTGCTTTTGTGGCTTCTTAGGGACATCACACTCCTGTTAAGAACTATGCTGGACTGGATTTGATGTGCATATTTGGAGACGGAACATAATTTTCGTTCGTCAGTGCGCTGGTGTCTTTTTCGTACGCTCTTTCTCAGCCAAGAGTTTTTCGGGGCACATGGAGATAGAATTTTTAAACTGTATGTGCCTTTCATTATGTATGGATATGTATAATACTGAAAGTAATACCAAAAGGTAGATAAAAATAATCTTTCAAAATGTCTAGGTTATCGCTAAGATATATCTAATGATACAGTGAAGCAGGAGATGGAAAGGCTCGGAAGGCGGGGGGTCGTACAAGCGTGTGAATGGAAGGAGGGGTGGTCCTCAATCTTGTGTAATTTCGGTGTTAAGAATCAGGTGGGGGAAGTTAGTGGTCTTGTTCAGCGCCTAATCAAGCGTACATCTGCGGCCATGGGCCATACTTGACAACAATATCGTAGGGTCCTAAGAACTATCCATGGTAGTACTCATATTTAGATGGTCTGTCACTTGCAGAATAGTAGATGATGGAAACAACTCCATCGTTGCAGATAATAACCATACGAGGTGGTGTAGAAGCGAGATTCGTCGATGGAAATGATGCAACGGCATTAGTAATCGGTTCACGCTTCCCAACTACGCAACTACAGCTGCGTACTTTCGGGCTTCAAGGGCATTTGATGATAATTCAGTAGACCAGCTTCTGCTAGCCCCCACGGTGGGAGGCGACACAGGGTATTGCTGTGGTTCTATACTTGTAGCCGGATTGCAGGTGCTGAGGTGAAGGGCTGTCGACGACACTTTAAATTTCTTCTCGTGCTCAACAACGAAACCAACTATGGGCAACTGACATATTCAGACGACTGATATACTCCTTTGAAGCCTGTTTCAAACAAGCACGGTTCCAGGAATGAAGAATCGTATTCGGGACCTTAGATTGTCTCTTTCTAGCCGTTGTCAGTAGGAGGAGAGTGTCGGGCAGCCGTGCGGCTCAGTGCGGACAGACGCGCCGCGTGTAACGATCCGGCAGCCGTGCTGCGAATCCTCGCCGGCCGCACGCTGGGGCCGCCGCTGCGCTACCCGCGGCCGCACGCGCCACACCGCGCCGCGCCGCGCCACCACGCCGCCGAGCAGCGCCGCGACAACCGCCCCCTCCCCCCTCCCCTCCCCTCCCCCACCCACCTACCGACACGCGCTCCTACCGCCCCAGGTCGTGCGGCGCGATCGATGTGGCAACGCCGCATGAGCAGATCCGCAGCGGGCTTTTGGCGCGGAACCTCGTTAACTGCCAACGCAGTGACTCCTGGCTACTGTTTGTTTTGTTGCCAACTCCCCGCGCTGATGCCACCAGGCTCGCACGTGAGAACATATGACGGAAGGGGCGAGCGATCCGTCAACTCGGTACCTTTGCCTAGGAGGTAGGAGACGAGATACTGGCAGAAGTAAAGCTGTGAGGACCGGGTGAGAGTCGTGCTTCGGTAGCTCAGATGGTAGAGCAGTTGCCCGCGAAAGGCAAAGGTCCCGAGTTCGAGTCTCGTTCGGGCACACAGTTTTAATCTGCGAAGAAGTTTCATATCAGTGCACACTCCGCTGCAGAGTGAAAATGTCATTCTGCCACGACAGAAACTCTAATAGATCAGGTGCGCAGAATTATACTGCCACGCCGTAGACCTTGAGTCACGGAATGGACTTATTTACTGCAAGATAACTACCCTTACGGACAGTATCAGACATGGTAATTTGCGTTCGGGTTTCTCCTTGCGAGAAGTACATCGTCGTCAGGGATGGCCAAGCTTTCGCTCATCCTCCCTTCAACTCACGTGTCCACTACTCAGCTCCACCACTATGAACGGAACCGACTCAGAAATATTGCCCCCTTTGTACGGACCTTCCAGATGGTGAGCGCCTTCAGCCACCCTGTAGAGCGCCCACGTGGCCGTGGCGCCGCCACTGCTGACGGCGGCCCTTCCACTTGCACCATGTTCGTAATTACGGGGGCGTGTCAGGGGAACATCCGGTATCGCCCGGGATGTCCAGGCCCACATCATGTCGATCACTAGTTTCCCTGTATCTTAGCTTATTTCCAACCACCAGACTCGTCAGTCTCAACCTCCGACATGCTGTATACGCCACTGGTGTACTAGGAGCCATCTAGAGATATCGACGATGCTTTGGAGAGGCAGCTCGTTATCCCTCCACACCCAGCCATGGCCCTTCAAGTGTCCACAAATTTAGGGCTCTTTCAGAATCATTTGGGTCTCATTTGGTTTATCTTTAAGATGAGATTTCTTCAGCCATTACCCGGATGTTCTGAGACACCTAGACGAATTTTACTGTCTGTCGTGTAGTATTCTTACAACTTCCTCAGGCAGTGTGGCAACGGCTGGAGCACGAGGACTGTCAGTAGAGTCACTGTTCTTGCAGCTCCCCTCGATGTGGCAGCAGAGACAGGTGCGCCGGCAGGTGTGCATCCGATGACAACACTGGACACACGAGTGGCACAGTGCCGTTTTTTCAGATGAGTCCCTGTCCTGCATACAGCACCCGATGGAAGTACGTCGAGGTTCCAATGGTCATCATCATATGGGTCCAGCACGTGGCATGATGGTGTGGATGCGGTTGGGTACATGAAACTATCATCTCCGGTTCGTGTAGACGGTAGTTTGGACAGCAGCCGTTAGACATTTATGACGTATTAAGGCAGTTGGCTGTGCCTCATCTTCGAGGCCCCTGTGATAACGCAAAACTGCGTCTTTTTCATGCTGTCCTGACATGCCTCGATACAGTGTGTCAAGTGTTTCCCTGCCCAATACGTTCTCCAGATGTCTCACCCACTGAAAACACCTTCCAATAGAGTACCGAGAAAGTTGCATACTACCACTTGCCAGTCACGACCACTGATGAACTCTGCAATAAGTTGAAGCAGCATTGAACGATATACCCACGACTGTCGTACAACGTCAGTTCGACTCGATCTCAGCAGAGTTAGAGTCGTTGTTGCCCTTGCAAGTGGCACTCTGTGTACTAAATGACACACTGTTGACACCTTCAAATTACCAACAAATTTAACCTTAATGAGATTTTCACTCTGCAGCGGAGTGTGCACTGATATGAAACTTCCTGGCAGATTAAAACTGTGTGCCCGACCGAGACTCGCAGGTTCGCAGGAGAACTTCTGTGAAGTTTGGAAGGTAGGAGACGAGATACTGGCAGAAGTAAAGCTGTGGGTACCAGGCGTGAGTCGTGCTTCGGTAGCTCAGTTGGTAGAGCCCTTGCCCGCGAAAAGCAAAGGTCCCGAGTTCGAGTCTCGGTCGGGCACACAGTTTTAATCTGCCAGGAAGTTTCAAATTTAACCTTGTACTTTTTCTTCTGCACTGTACCCTGATCAGCCAAAACATTAATTATGACCACTGCTCACTGCGACGTTGGAAGCCGCATGGTGGCGTTGCTGGCACGCGATGCGGTAACAAATGTATGTAAATGGAGCCGACACGGATGGGGGAAATGGGGAAATTCATTGAGAGAATCGACTTTATCAAAGATCAGGTTATTATTACCTAGAGCCTGTGAACGACTATCTGGAAACGGCGAAACTGGTCGAATGTTCACGTGCTACTGTCGTGAGCCCTATGGAAAGATGCAGGACAGTGAAACTACCACTAGGCGCTAAATGGTTGCACGTCCACGATTCTTCACAGAACGTGAGATTCGGAGGCTCGTCTGCTCTGTAAAGTAGAATAGATGGTGATCTGCGGCATCTCTGCCGAAAGACAATGCTGGTGCACGTGCAACATGGAGCTCCCCAGCTGACGACGCCTACATATTCACATGTGGACCGAACAACATCATCGATTACAACTGCAGTGCGCATAGGACTATCGGGATTCGACCGTCGATCAATGGAAACTTCTCGGCTCTTCGGGTGAAACACATTTTTTCTACACTAGGACGATGATAGTCTCCACAAACGCCGTCATCGAGGTGAACGGCGGCTCCGAATATGCAGCGCCCAACAGACATGGTATTACAGTATGGGAGACATTCTCCTGCGCTTGCATAGGACCTGTGGTACTAATCGAAGATAGGCTGACACCTATGAACCACCTGAGCCCCTTCATGCTTGGTGTCTTCCCCGACGGTGATGTAATTTTCCAGTAGTATAATTGTCTGTATTTTGGAGCCAGAACCGTGCTACAGAATCCTGTTGTTGCAAATTTAATCCCCGTCAGTGCATTTTGCGAACAGGCTATCCACCTGCAATTGACTATTCAACATGTTTGAGATTTGGAGGATTTGATTTGTTTTCTAACCAGCTGGAGTTCTGACATGAGGTCCACAATGACCTATGACAGCACCTGAGAAACTATGTAAATAAGCGATGACCACACTTCGAAACCCTCTTCTAGTGGCTTGAGGGTGGCATGCTGACCGCTTGCTCTTCCGATATTGTTTTCAAATTACAACTTTTCGACTCGATAAGGCAGCGATTGCTTTGCATTACACGCATCTGTGTGTAAACTGCGTAAGCTTTTTTCTTTAAATAGGGAGCTCATTATTTATCGATGGAGATAAAAACCGATATAATCTGAACGATCTACTCACATTCCACCCCCCTAAGACGACAGTCATTAATATGAACTTTGACCCAGGGGGATAAGTGCAGTACAGTCAGACATCTTCATTTCCACAGTTTTGATTGTTAAGCCTAATCACAGTACTATGGGTGAGATGTGTACAATTGCTCTGTGTTGATAGAGATAGTTATAAACATAACTGGAAGAGAGACAATGGCACGTAAGTATTGGGACAAAGCTGTTTGTGGCACACTCTGCGTTGTTGCCAGATGTATCCAAGATGGCAGTGATGACGGCATCCACACAATGCGACCTATCTTATTTATTGCATGCCAATGATCCTACCACACAGAGCCTACGCTAACCAAGGTCAGATTTCCTGTATGTGCTGGTAGCTATCCTGTGAATTAATCTTTAGCATACATGTACGCATTTTAGCTAGTACGACCTTCAGAGCAAGATCACCTTGTGATACTGTTTCGCTAGCAGCATTTTTCCCTAACAGAAATGAAGTACCTCCAAGTTCTGTCGTACACCATAAAAGACCAATTATTGCGCGTTGTTTATTCATAAAATCGAGTCTGAGAATTGCGCAGTACCCCTCACCAATGTGTGACAACACTTGCATGTGCTCCTTAAACTTTTTAGTACCAATGCTTAAAAGAGAGCAGTGTTGTCCCCAATGAATCTATCTCATTGTTATCCACTCCATGTAACCTATATTGTGGAGACAAAGTGTCTTCTACCTAACCAGACTAACAACTGATAGAAGTGCACTCGTGTCTGCTAAGAATTTATGTTCCTTGTTACTTCCTACACCAATCAAGAAACACTCGTCTTTGCTGAGTACTGTTTTATTGGAATGAGATACCCGCCTCGAATACAGTCAAGGCCCTACTCCCTGCTTCTCGCAAAAGGACTCTCTTCGCCTCTGCATTTTGCATTAATGTATAAGTCTGCGAGTTCAGTTTACGAATCCTGTCGGATAATGCCTCCACTGAGTCGTTATATTTCTGCATTAAACCTACGAGCTTTTCTCTAAAAAATCTGGTACTATTTTGTTTACAATAGCGTTGGTTTAGATCTCCAGACAGTTGCCGAAGCGTTTGTACCTCACCAAGGGTTTCATGGTATGCGACATACACTTTAGCGTCACATATTAACCGTAAGTTAGCTATAGAAAGACATTTTGTATCGCACCAGTTACCTAGCCGAGCTGCTTCTCTCACATCATCCAGTTAACACATCGTCAGACTCAGAAAAATGTGTAATGTGACTAGCTGCCAAAGGATCAATAGGTGGAATAGGTACGCTAACTACGGTATTGTTATCCCCTCCTTGTGCTTGCTACTTCTTGAAACAAGTATTACGACCCGAGGCGGGGTCGCGTTGTTATCAGGAGGTCGACGGAAAAGTGGGGGTGCGTGAATCTGTAGAGCGCTGGGGCGCTAATGAAACATCATTCGGTTAAAAATCATTATTGGCGAGAGTTTTACAATCATTCCCTACGTCTTCTTCCCAGCACTGTCTAGCATAGAGCGTGCAGAGTCCGCGCGGCTTGAAAGTGCGAGGTGGCACGTGAGTGATCGGCGAGGAAGTTGTAGAGTGCGGGTTCTGGCATTGCCTGTGGTCAGTGTTGCAGCCTCGTCGTAGGAAGGAGGTTGCAGCAGCCGTGTGTCCCCGCAGGCCTGTCACAGGCTCAGCGCTCTCGAAGAGTGAAGCTGCACTTCAGCTCGGCCCCAGAAGTCTGCATGCTGCCGTTGTCTGTTGACGAGATGGCGTGAAGGTGGAAGACTCATCAGTAACATTAAGTACAGCCCGAGTGGCTGTCCGATCATACAGCCGGTAAGGTTGTATAGGGTTATTCTAAATGATGGGCCCATTTTCAAAAATTCGTATGAATTCAAGTACAAATCCAAAATGAACAAGCTTTACACCAATGAAAAGTGGAAGTTTGAAAGCTTTTGGCGGGCGGCGGCGGGCGGGCGATGATGGTTTCACAAGCGGCCGGTAGAGTTCGCGCGGCAATAGGGCCTGTATAAGGAGAGTGTGGCCAACCGGACGATACGGCGGCCATTTTTCTGCCAAACTGCGGGCGGGACTTTGGAATGCCGGTAGTGAAGTACACACTCACCGAATCAAAAGCACAAGACAAGATGGCGAAATCATTCGTTAAATGCCTTTCTTTACATCTATAATATACTCATAGTAGCCTACTAGGTACAGCACAGGAAAATTTGATACAGTGGCTGTAAAAATTATTCGTTACTTGCATTTATCTCCTTTAAAGTTCGTTTACTAGACATACTGCAATGAAAGTAACGTAAATAAAATATAGTGTATATCATTTGTTTTGTATCGGAAGTGCATAACGCTAAAGATTTAACGTACCTGTATTACGTCAGATGAATGAAAGTCGTAAGCAGTTGTTTACTTGTGACATGCAAAAAGTGTGAGACGTATCAGTACTTCTTGTCACGTCTTCAAACTTTTTGCATGTCACATGTAAACAACTGCTTACGACTTTTACGAAAAAGATTACAAAAATCAGGTAATGTTAAATGTAGGCTATTGTAATAACGACCAAATATAACAAGGAAACTACCGTATCCCTTCTACCCCAGAGTAAGTAGACCTATTAAAAACTGTCTTCAAGAGTACCTACAATTATTTACTACGAATAATGTTTCAGCAGCCACGACAACTGCGGAAAACGTGCTTACAACTTGCCTGTGTCAACAGTCAGGCAATAATACTGAAACCAAAATAATGCCTCTTACTTCGCATAGATAAAAGTACTTGGTTGGTTTCCACAAGGCTCCTGTTTGATTTATGTCAGCCCTGTTGGCTGCGACTGCTCAGTGCTTTCGTCTTTCTTCATTGCGTGGAAATGCTAACATGCGAAATCCACCTTCGCCTCTATTGGAACAACCAAATGCAGCACAACCTGGTATCGTTTACGAACGTCTGCAGAACGAACTACAGATGTCAAAAACAATACTGTACAATTACTAACGTGTTTAGTTCAAACATGTAGGCCTACCGACTTCATCACAAGACGCTTCATTATTTCAACTCGTATTTAAGATCGCAAACGCTAATTACGTACTAAAAACGATATACAGCTAAATCGAACATGCATGCACAAAGCATAACAAGTCTCTCAATACTTCAAATACCTTTTTAATCGTTTCCAAAAGTCCTCTGAACGTCAGTTCAGCTCAAAAGCACGGCGAACATAGGAAGCGCGAGAGACGTTTGGCAGAAAAATGGCGCCAAAGTTAATCAACCAATCACGGCCAACTTCACCTATGGCCACTCTCTCTGTATACAGGCTCTCTAGGGCCGTCATTCCGTTTCACTGTCAGTTGTGAGTGAGATGGCGACTGTGGACCACAAGGTTTTCTGCGTTCTTGAATTCGCGAAAAATGAGTCGCAAATTGCAGTGTAGCGGGCAATTCGTACCAAATTCGGTATTCAGCCACCAGCTCGCAAATGCATTAGTTAAACAATTTAAAGAGACAATGAGTGTGTGCAAAGGAAAAAGCACAGGGCGACCGCGTGTGTCAGAGGATGATGTCCGACGGATTCAAGGAAGTTTTGTGCGAAGTCTTAGTAAATCTACCAATAGAGCCAGCCGAGAACTTGGAACTCCCCAACCAACTGTATGGAAAGTTCTGAGACGGCGTTTGCTGTACAAGCCCTACCGATTACAACTTGTGCAGGCTCTCAACCCCAATCACAAGGAGAAGCGTCTCGCATTTTGTGGTTATGTGCTACCAAAGATGGAGGATGACGCATTTCTAAAGCGTGCAATTTTTAGCGATGAAGCGACGTTCCACCTTAGTGGAAAAGTGAACAGACACAGTGCTCGCATATGGAGTTTGGAAAATCCACATTCACCATTGCAACATGAAAGAGATTCATCGAAGATGAACATGTTCTGTGCTGTATTCCGTACAAACGTTTATGGACCATTTTTCTTTGCGGAAAGAACTGTAGTAGGAATCACGTACCTGAACATGTTGGAACAATAGCTGTTGCCTCAAGTTATGGAAGATTCGCAGGACTTCATTTTCCAACAGGATGGAGCTCCGCCCCATTGTCAGCGTGATGTACGAAGCTTTTTGAATGACTCCCTTCCTCAGCGCAGTATAGGTCGCAGAGGACTTCAGGACCTGGTTCTGCACTTCTGGCCACCGAGATCTCCTGATCTCACGCACTGCTACTATTTATTATGAGGTTATGTGAAGGAAGTTGTTTACGTCCCGCCTCGATCTACGGAACCGGGCCACTGCTGCCGCACAACCAGTAACAGCAGATACGCCTTCGCGAGACGAGTTTGGCTACCGCTTCGATGTTCGCCGTGCAGCAACGGTGGCCACATTGATCATTTATCACATTTCTAATTATTAAATAATGATTAAAACTAATTAATTACAAATTATTAAACTGATATCAAACATTATGAAAAAAAGCTTAGATACTTCCTCTTCTCATTAGCATCAAGCTAGTTCATTTTGGATTTGTACTTGCATAAATATGAAGTTTTGAAAATGGGTCCATCATTTACAATAACGCTGTACCAGCAGTGCCCCAGCAGCGGCGACACAGGCAGCCAGCGCCTAAGTTGAATAGCTTGCCGATGGGCAGGGCAGCCCGGCCGCCATCAGGACTGCAGCTTAGAGATAAGACGACCCCTCCATACCTAGACGCCTGTTGATTTGCAGCAATAGATTCCAAGTTGGTGGCAGCTTGACACTTGCTGAATTCACCACCGTCACTTAACAGGGCTTAATAGGGCTTTCGTCGATATTCGTAATGCAGATGAAATGACCTAACCGAGAACGAGCATGAGGAGGGCGGAGATTTTATAGCAGGCGACAACGTGCCCTCCCCCCTCCACCAATCTCTACAATGGTGACCGAATCTAATCTCGCTTCCTGAGGCTGTCATTGCTCTCACCTGCTCTAGATCTTGGAGGGGTTCTTATGACATCTCTAGGTAAAGTTACTACATTTAGCATCATTACAGTGGAGCGTTCCTTCTATTCAGCGCTGTTATTGAAGCGTTGCCCTCTCACAAAGTCTGATGACACGAGCTCCCAGCTTGTTTGTACTTTGAGCCTCCCGTGTTGACATTTGATTAGGACACTGTTACGTGGGTGGCAGTTTGTCCGTGAGTGTTTAGTAATTATTACTTCTGCACGTAATCACTATTCTATTATGGGTCCCACCGACTACGGTTTCATTGTAGGAACTGCCCGGCTGGTTCGGCTGGCCACACCTGCTGAAGACAGCTGTTACGTTAGGCGATGTACCTCTCTGTTGTCACGTTGAGGTGTCCAGGGACAGTTGTATCAGGCCTGCAGTAAGCATGTGGTTGCTGTCTCCCACTCGTCATAGAAACGCATGACACAGCAGTCTTCTAGGCTGGGGAACGCAGAGCAAAAAGGCATCGAAGCGGGGGGTCCCCACCTCGGCAAAGAAAAAGTTACAGCAACGAGCTGAGTCCCGTGCAAACGCCGTACAGGCGACAGTTTTCAATATTATCTATAGCAAAAAAGCACGGAGCCCCCTTCGTTGCGACACAAAGGCAGACGAGCACGTTAGTGGTAGTTCTGTAATGCTGTCTGAAATCCGTCACGGGGGATTTCCCGCCTGTTCCCACTTCAGGAGAAGATCCCGGCCTATAAAATCTTATGTTCTTTTAAACACGGAATGCCCTCGGCGTCAAAAGTAGGTGCACTAAATGTGTGACGGTCGGTTTCCGACCATTGATGTAGAACTTTGCGTTTCCGCGTCTCGCCTCTCTGTACTTATCACTGGCAGTACTACACATCTCGAAGAACTTGAATTTTTTTGTGCAGTTCCCCTTCACAGCCCACGTATTTCTTGTACAGTTGTTAATGCTCAAAGACAAAAAAATACGTAGCTACTGTATTTCAATGTTGGTCCCTTGGAATTTTCCTTTTTCCGAAGGTTTTCTTAATGAACCGAGTTCAGCTAAGGTGTGGCCACAATGGGACACGCGGCCGCCTCATTTATCATGTACATATAGGTTGACCATTTCACACACGATAGCAGCAACCAGCCACTTTTTACCATACTAATAATTTATTTAAATAGCGCCGTTACCGGTTTCGAACATTACAGGTTCATCTTCATACTGCTAGTTTACGTTAAGATACATTTTAGATTAGCGTTCACTTTTTGTTTTCCTACATGACGAAATTTCCTTGGGGTGGTGGTGCCGTTGAAAAATCCACGCCATTACATTCCAGTGCTGACTGCTTGTGATCAGGCAGCAGTGAAGGCAGTGTGATGCACTTTTTTATGTACCGGGTGGCTACAGTGAAAGCTCCCCTATTTAACACGTTATAACGCGGAAACTAACTACCGTACGAGTACCAGACTTGCCGCGTGTCCCATTGTGGCCACACCTGAGCTGAACTCGGTTCATTAAGAAAACCTTCGGAAAAAGGAAAATTCCAAGGGACCAACATCGTGATTCAGTCTCACACACGTGACTAGCAGCAGTGTAGTTGTTGGTGTGTCAACAAGAGCTTGGACAAAAGGAGAAGGGCATTATAGGTGAAGCTCTATTATCAAAACATCAGTAATGCTGCAGCTGCACTTCGAGAATATCGCCGGCTGAAAGGATTATGAAAGGATCCTCTTTCTCCACCTGCTGTGCGGAGCATAATGAAGAAGTTCGAATCAACTGGAAAACTGGGCGTCGGTCCGGAAATAGGTCGACGACCGGTTGCACCACACGTGGTTGATGAAATCGCTGTTGCTATGGCAAACAAGGCTGCGCGCAGTTCCCGATCGTCAGGCAGTGCGCGTGCTGTATCACGACAGTTGAACAGCCCGTGGTCCACTGTACGGGAGATGGCTCGAACCCTTTTCAAATGGTATCCGTACAAGATCCATATCGCACAGCAGCTTGCACCACAGAACGCACAACGACGTGTTGATTTCGCTCACCACTTTCTCGCAAGGACTGAAGTTGACGGAGGCTGGTCCTGGACCATCCTATGGGCAGACGAGGCTCATTTTTCTCTGATGGATGAGGTGAATACACAGAACTCCCTAGTGTGTGGATCTTCAACTCCAGTCACTGAGCATGAAGTTCCTCTGTATGATGGACGTGTCACCGTAGGATGTGGCTTCACGGCTACGTTCATCATTGTCCCATTCTTTTTTGAACAGGTTGGCGCTCAAGAACCAAAGACGAGCTGTGTGTCTGCCCAGCGTTACTGCAATATTGTTCGCCAGCATATCATACCCGCCCTGCAGGAGGGAGACGCATTGAGCTCAATCATTTTCATGCAAGATGGGGCCCCTCCGCACCGTCGTTCGTGAAGTTCACCTCCTTCTACGAAACACATTTGCAAACGAACGAATTATTAGCCTATCGCTTCCAAATGCTTGGCTGGCACCATCACCTGATCTCACTCCCTGTGATTTGTGGGTGTAGGGCTAACCTGAAGGACAGGGTTTACCAGGGTAGCATTCACAAATGTGCTGATCTGAAGCGCACCACATCAAGAAAGGTAGCCAGCATACATACCGACATGCTTCGTTCTGCTGTGCAGAATGCAATCCTGCGTTTTCAGACTCTTCTGGACGCTGATGGGCGCCATATTGAGCCTCTTTTGTAGCAGTAATGGTATCAGTATGTAATGGTTACCATAGCAGCACATTAAAAGTTTTCCAGTTGAACTGCTTCTGCATTATTTCTCTTCCCCATGTTCTTGACATTAATGCTGCCAAGTTTGGTCATGTACGGTAATTAGTTTCTGTATTATAACGTGTTAAGTAGGGGAAGTTTAATTATAACCATCCGGTACATAGATACACATAGTCTAAAGCACCACTCAGACATCAAAAAGTATCACCACATGGAAGTATGTATACAAAGATGGGGATATCGCAACCACAACATGGTATACTCGCTTCCAAGTGAGAACACTTCTTGATGGTGACTGGTGCTTTAGATTATGTGTATCCATATACATAAAAAAAGTCCATCATACAATCTTCGTTGCTGCATGATCACAAGCAGACAGCACTGGAACGTAATGATGCGGATTTTTCAACAGCACCACCACCCCACGGAAATTTCATCATTTCAGAAAACAAAAAGTGAAAGTTAAAGCAAGATGTAACTTAATGTGAACTAGTCATGTGAAGATGAACGTGTAATGTTCGAAACCGGTAACGGCGCTATTTAAAAAAATAAATAGCGTTGTAAAAAGTGGCTGGTTGCTTTTATCTTCTATGTAAGAGTCAACCTACATTTTGTATACTGCCACGGGCTCAGAATGTCAGTTTTCGTCAAAATACTATCATTAAAACCTCGCAGGAGATAGGCGTTGAGCGCAAAGAATTTTAAAGGTGACACAGAGACCTTCTGGTCATGACAGTGCTAATCCTCCCGTCAGATAAGGGCGGAAGCTCATTTGCCTGGGCATTTGGTAATATTCGAGACGAGTAGGCTGTGTTCTGGGTCGGACTTTCGCCGTCTACCTTTCTTTCATTCCATAAACATTCATAACAATACAAACACAATATTACAGTGTACAATCAGTCATCGCAAATATCCACGAGCTACAAATAAATACGAGGGCTGTTCGAAAACAAGGTCCGATCGATCGCGAAATGAAAAACCACAGTTAAAATTTAAAAAAATTTTACTTGCAACAGTTAGCCACACCTTCCAGCTACCTCTCTATGTAGTCGCTGCTCCGACTTAGACATTTGTCGTGGCGTTGTACAAACTTTCCAGTACTCTCGTCACAGAAAGCAGCCGCCTGTGCTTTCCGCCAGTTCTCTACGCTGGCCTGGCTTTCGTTGTTTGTGCCAAAATATTGTCTTCTTAGCCAGCGGTTCATGCAAGCAGAGATGAACAACGGAAGGAGCCAATTAATGGCTGTATTGTGGGTGACCAAACACTTCCCATCGAAAACGCTGCAGGAGAGCCTTCATTGCCCTTGCAGTATGCGGCTGAAAATTGGCTTGAAGAAAGAAACGCGTGATATTTGTTATGTGGGCTGCATAGCTTCAGGTGAAATCTCTCACCTGATCCACATACTTGGCGGGAGACACTGTTGTTTTTAGGCATTTCTCCGTGTTGTTTTAGGCATTTCTACGTGATCACTTTGCGTTCTGAACTGAAAAGAGCGACGTGAAGCACAGCACAGCTGTGCCAAGCTCCATCGGATTTTCACAGTGATTTCCATTTCGCGCCTAATCGGATCTTCCTTTCAAAATACGCCTCGTATTTTACGCTTCGTCCGCTTCCACTTTGCCGCCGGAAGGCTAGAAAACGGGAAGATGGCAAACTATTATAATATGCACGCTATAAATCTACGGTTTGCGTGTTGTTACTAGCATCATATTAATCGGACATGCGCTATAAGCTTTAATAATGAGTATATATCATAACTGTACCTAATTACATGTTTTATGGGGATTTTATACTCCTGGCAGTATACGAATACGTACAAATGTAACTTGTGCATTTTCAGCCAATTTCCTCCGGATGCGTGTTGGCCGTTACGTACAGGAGCCAACACTGATATAAGCATAGGTATACTCAAGAATCAGACTTGTGCCAAAATTTCTGTGTTCGTTTTTAATGTGCATTTTAAATCTGCTGACTGACTACGTGTCTACTAGCCCCTGTCTCGACGTGCGATAAGAACTTTTTCATTACAGCTGAATGATAACAGTGGTTAGTGACTTGTGTCAAGATCCCTCGGACTGAGAACAGCCACCAGAAGTAGGCCTGTGGCGGTGCCATCCTCTTTGGGACGCTTCTACAGCTGCGTAGGCGCAGGGCGCTGTCGCAACTGCGCGCTGGCTTTGCTGCTACCGCTGACCCCGTGGCTGTCACGCTTGCTGAGATCAGTAACTTAGGTTGGGTGGATTTAACTGCTAAGAATGTTGTACACTTCGCAGTGAATCTGTCTGACGCATACCGTATCTTAGAGTATTCGTCAAACATTTGGTACTGCTAGAAATGGCCTGGGCAGCTGAGACCGCTGCACTGCAGTGTGCTGAATAAATTCTGATACTTCGTTCGCATTGGTGGTGACAGCACGGAACTTGAACGCCCAGTGTAAAGCCCACGTCTTGGCTGTATGTACCAAATTGACGTTTTGTATGCAGCCCAACTTTCAATGCTTGAAAACGAGACTGTATTACCCTCCGAGTGCACACTGCTTTCTGAGACATTGTGTCCAAAGAAGGACCGCGCAGGGGGTCCCAGAGAAGAGCGCAGAAGACACGGGTGGCTGTCTGGGCCAGTCTGTGTCTGTGTCGGCTCAGCTCCCACGCTGCACGCTTCCCAGCCGCTGAGTGTGTGTGTCTCCCGTGCGACACACGAGCAGCCTGTTCGCTCCGGTTTTGTCCGACGAGATGTGGCTCGCAACTGGCACTGGACCACGAGGATGCGGATGACGTCCACCACCGGAACCACGCAGTCGCCGAGAATAACTTGCCCTACTGGTGGAAATAATGAAAATTTTATGTCTTTTCTCTACTTCTCTCGGGGCCCACATGTGAACGGATTATAGCGTTTCTACTATTCGTTAGTTAGATTAGTCGTTAATTGCCTTATGTTGTGCATACATTTTGTGCAGACCATTCACAAACTTTTTTTTCCGGACAATTGGTTCAAACCCTCTACAGATCCCCAAAGAAAGTTAATTTTTTTCGCTCACTCCGTACAACGTCAAATTGTCTATAAAAAACAGCAACTGGTCTTCATTTTCCGTGTTTGATGGACTCATAAGGAGTAAACCCGGGGAACAAATCATACGTTAACGAGATAATATAACACGAGGGTAGGAACTTTAATAGTCGCAACACAGCCGTAGAGACGCAGCGCAACGCAATCAGATTATATCGCTCATACACACATTAGTTACATCCGCTGTCTTACCTCACTAGAAATCGACCCTCCCTTCCCACATCGCTCGCACCCGCAGATACGAGAAGAACAGATCCTCCTGCAGCGAATGGTCTAATGTAGTGCCGCCACGGTAGTTTCGAAACAAGAACAACGGAGTTGAGTAAAAATTGACTGTGACAGAAGACGTACAGCATCAGTGTCTTAAAGATGCTTGTCAGGTATCTGCATTACCTTACAGCGCCCTGGAAAGATGGGTAAAAACTTTCAACGAGGAACGCCAAAATATAGTACACATTCTTCGGCAGGGTCGCCACCGTATCAGTGAAGAAGTAGTAACTGTTCAAATGTAAAGAACTTCTAACTTTAAACTCATAACTGGTACATGTTGCGTATTCAAATACAAAGGTACGTGAACAGGCACAATACGGCGCTGCTGTCGGCAACGACTATATAAGACAACAAGTGTCTGGCCCAGTTGTTAGATAGGTTATTGCTGCTGCAATGGCATGTTATCAAGATTTAAATGAATATGAACGTGATGTTAGTTGGCGCGCGAGTGATGGGACACAGCATTTCCGAAGTAGCAATGAAGTGAGGATTTTCCCGTACGACAGTGACGTGAATATCAGGAATCCGGTAAAACATCAAATCTCCGACATCGCTGCAGCCGGAAAAAGAACCTGCTAGAACGACTAAGAGAACCTTTCAATGTGACAGAAGTGCAACCCTTCCGCAAATTGCTGCAGATTTCAGTGCTGGCCCACCAACAAGTGTCAGCGTGCGAACCACTCAATGAAACATCACCGATTTGGGCTTTCCCCTCATAACCTTTCTGAGTGCACAACACAAAGCTTTACGCCTCTCCTGGACCCGTCAACATCGACATTGGACTGTTGATGACTGGAAACATATTGCCTGGCCGGACGAGTCTCGTTTCAAATTGTATCGAGCGGATGAACGTCTACGCATATGCAGAAACCTCATGAACCCATGAACCCTGAATGTCAGCAGGGGACTGTTCAAGCTGGAGGATGTTCTGTAATGGTGTGGGGCGTATGCAGTTGGAGTCATATGGGCCCCTGGTACGTCTAGATACGTAAGCATGCTGTCTCATCACCTGTATCCATTCATGTCCACTGGGCATTCCAACTGACTTGGGCGATTCCAAAAGAACAACGCGACACCCCACACGTCCAGAATTGCTACAGAGTGGCTCCAGGAACACTCTTCTGAGTTTAAACGCTTCCGCTGGCCACCAAACTACCCAGATATGAACATTAATGAGCATATCTGGGATGACTTGAACTTACTGTTCAGAAGAGACCTCCGCCGCCTCGTACCCTTACGAATTTATGGACAGCCCTGCAGGATTCGTGGTGACAATTCCCTCCAGTACTACTTCAGACATTAATCGAGTCCATGCTACGTCGTGTTGTGGAACTTCTACGTGCCGAAAGGGGCCCTACACGATATTAGACAGGTGTATCAGTTTCTTTGGTTCTTCAGTGTATATGTCCTGAGAAAACACCAAACGTTGCACTTCGTCGCGTCGACGCCAGACGCCGCGTAGGGCAAGTTACGAAATGTGAACAGCGTCTTCAGTAACGTGCTTCGTGGCAGCAATAAAGGGAGGCAACAGTCTTGCGGGGTTGCGTATGTGTGTAGGTGGTCCGAAAAAACTTGTACGACATATGAATCGCGTCCCAAATCATGAAATGTTACATCGGTAGACGATGGTAGGCACTTAATCCGTATGGCACTGACACTGTTAAGACTTCCAGGTACGAGAAGAGCTATGGACGCAACACACTACCTGTACAGCTGTTCCACCTCCTGGCATCTGCTGCGCCATGAAATAAAAGAGCAAATTCTTTTCGACGTGGTTATCTCAATACAGCCCAAAACAGAATCAGCTACAACTGATTCGTCAAAACAGAAAGCGGTGTGGCGGTTAGTTAATGAATCGTGTTTGTCAGTGAGTCCCGCTTCAATTTTGACCGCTTCTGCAGTCGAGCAGGTACGAATTACCTTACAGAAGGAAGTCGTGCTTGTACATTATACAGGTGGCTGACGAACGCCTGGCGCGGTGGTCTCGGGTGACCACGGGAAACACGGCTGGGCCGGCACGTCGCTTTCCCCAGCAGCGGCCACTGCGGCGCCGCGTTGTAATGGACTGGAGCAATACCCTCCCGCAAGTGAATTCGTGGAGCTGCTTGCAACAGAAAAATGCTCCTCAAAAGGTCTCAACAAGTGTTCAGGGCAAGAACCACTTCTCCCCTTACGAGGTTATCAGTCGACACTCACTTGTTTTAGTTGCAGCCATTACAGCTGAACTTTCGAGTTGGATAGAAGCGGTGTGCAGGCCGATTTCTTAAGAGACGTTCGAACATGTTAGGTAGAATACCATCGGAGTGATTGGAAGTTTGACCAAATAGTGATTTTGGTACATAATATGGTTTAATTGGTCTGTTAGTTTAATCATTGATTTAATGCTTTAGATCACATGCTGGCTAAATTTCAATGACTTTGATCTTCATTTCACACTGTGTTCGAATTTTCAAGAAAAGTGTTTTGAAAGGGTAACAATAGTTCTACGAGGTATGTCTAAAAATATCGAGAATTTTTGTTTCTTGAGAAGAATTTTGTTTATCCGCCTACATCAATTTTATCCCCTCCACAGTTAATAGTGCTATTTACAGTCCCCGGAACACATAGGGAACTCGATCTTTGGGATAGCTTTTACTTCTCTCACCGGCGCATTTCTTAATCTTATCTGTATTTGGAAAACGACGATCACTCAAGATTTTCTTTGTTTTTGGGAACAGAAAGAAGTCACGTGGTTGTATGTCTGGTGAATATGAAGGATGGGGCATCATTACAGAAGTGTTTTTTGTCCAAAGATACACGAACAAGCGAAAACGTGACAGTAAGTGTATCGTCGTGGTGCAAAAGCCATCAACTGTATAGCCAGAAATCTGGGCGGCTTTTCTGAGATTATTATTCAGATATTTATTGGTATTCGACCTTCTGGCAAGAACTCGTGGTCTACTATGCCGTTAAAATCGAAGAACATAGTCAATATGTTGTATTACACTCCTGGAAATGGAAAAAAGAACACATTGACACCGATGTGTCACACCCACCATACTTGCTCCGGACACTGCGAGAGGGCTGTACAAGCAATGATCACACGCACGGCACAGCGGACACACCAGGAACCGCGGTGTTGGCCGTCGAATGGCGCTAGCTGCGCAGCATTTGTGCACCGCCGCCGTCAGTGCCAGCCAGTTTGCCGTGGCATACGGAGCTCCATCGCAGTCTTTAACACTGGTAGCATGCCGCGACAGCGTGGACGTGAACAGTATGTGCAGTACACGGAAAGTGCACGTGCCCGTCGACCTGGGACCGGACCGCAGCGACGCACGGATGCACGCCAAGACCGTAGGATCCTACGCAGTGCCGTAGGGGACCGCACCGCCACTTCCCAGCAAATTAGGGACACTGTTGCTCCTGGGGTATCGGCGAGGACCATTCGCAACCGTCTCCATGAAGCTGGGCTACGGTCCCGCACACCGTTAGGCCGTCTTCCGCTCACGCCGCAACATCGTGCAGCCCGCCTCCAGTGGTGTCGCGACAGGCGTGAATGGAGGGACGAATGGAGACGTGTCGTCTTCAGCGATGAGAGTCGCTTCTGCCTTGGTGCCAATGATGGTCGTATGCGTGTTTGGCGCCGTGCAGGTGAGCGCCACAATCAGGACTGCATACGACCGAGGCACACAGGGCCAACACCCGGCATCATGGTGTGGGGAGCGATCTCCTACACTGGCCGTACACCACTGGTGATCGTCGAGGGGACACTGAATAGTGCACGGTACATCCAAACCGTCATCGAACCCATCGTTCTACCATTCCTAGACCGGCAAGGGAACTTGCTGTTCCAACAGGACAATGCACGTCCGCATGTATCCCGTGCCACCCAACGTGCTCTAGAAGGTGTAAGTCAACTACCCTGGCCAGCAAGATCTCCGGATCTGTCCCCCATTGAGCATGTTTGGGACTGGATGAAGCGTCGTCTCACGCGGTCTGCACGTCCAGCACGAACGCTGGTCCAACTGAGGCGCCAGGTGGAAATGGCATGGCAAGCCGTTCCACAGGACTACATCCAGCATCTCTACGATCGTCTCCATGGGAGAATAGCAGCTTGCATTGCTGCGAAAGGTGGATATACACTGTACTAGTGCCGACATTGTACATGCTCTGTTGCCTGTGTCTATGTGCCTGTGGTTCTGTCAGTGTGATCATGTGATGTATCTGACCCCAGGAATGTGTCAATAAAGTTTCCCCTTCCTGGGACAATGAATTCACGGTGTTCTTATTTCAATTTCCAGGAGTGTACATTGGGGACCTAGAAACGACGGAGAGACTTCGTCCTGCCGTAGCCCTCAGTGGTTCACAACAGGCGACAGCAGACCACCCACCCCACCCCACCGCCACCCTACACCGAACACCCCCCCCCCCAGCCCCTCCCTGGAACGTCTCATACTAGGCGAGTGTAACACCAAATGTTTGCTTGGTAGAGTAAGAGTACGTTTAAACGGTGCTTGCGTAGCAATCGCAGACGTAGTGTAGCTGAGGCGGAATAAGGGGAACCAACCCGCATTCGCCGAGGTAGATGGAAAACCGCCTTAAAAACCATCCACAGGCCGGTCGGCACACCGGGCCTCGAGACTAATCCGCCGGGAGGATGCTTGCCACTCAGGAAGCAGCGCGTTAGACCGCGCGGCCCGTCGGGCGGGCGTAAAGTGAACAAAACCTTCACACTTGGCGAGGTTGTGTTGGTCTTGGCGATCCAGAATGTTTCCACTCGGTCGAATGAGTCCTAGTTTCGACGCGACATCCGTAAACATAAGCGTCATCAGCTGTTATGATTCGTTCCAGTAGTGCTGCACCACTGTTGACTTCATTCGGGGATTCCTGAGCAATTGTGTCTCGGCCCTGTTTTCGTTCGAAATTCAACACTTTTATACAAAATAACCGCCGGTACTGCGAATACAAATTTATCCTTTTTGACAGCTGAATGGTTCAAATGGCTCTGAGTACTATGGGACTTAACTTCTGAGGTCATCAGTCCCCTAGAACTTAGTATTACTGAAACCTAGCTAACCTAAGGACGTCACACACATCCATGCCCGAGGCAGGAGTGTAACCTGCGACCGTAGCGGTCTTGCCGTTCCAAAAGTGAAGCGCTTAGAACCGCACGGCCACACCGGCCAGCTTTGACAGCTTACCATTGACTGTACTTACTCTTTCCAGACATGTTTACCAACAAAACAACGGAAAAATGTCGCGCATTTCTCTAATACAACACGCGAAATACAAAATTATCATTACTTTTTGAACATACGTCCTATGCTGCCAGTAACCGTTCAGCTTTTTATCTGTGGGGCGTCCTGTAGACTATGTACTATCCAACCCTGGCATACGGGAGGTGACGTTTACTGCGTGTCCATCCACGTCCCTTGAAATCGTAAAACCGGGTTGTGTGTTGGCAACGGTTTAATGCAGCTGATGGCGGTAATTTGGCTCGTGTGTAACCGGGCTGCTTGTGATGCGCATACGGGCGGCGCTGCAGCTGCTGGTTTGGAGGCGCGCCGCTGTTTGGCTGCGCCCGCTGTGTCGCTGGCGGCAGCCCGCGGTTGCGCAATCCGCCCTTAATCTCCCGTCACTCCGCTCCCAGCTGTTATCTCCGCCAGCGGCCGCTGATAAACAAAGGCAACACGCAGCGCGCCGCATCCGTAAACACGTCATTGGGAAAACGCATCCCTTTGCTTAATGAAAGGCTCCTGCCTTCCCGGGCGCGTTATCAAATATTAACACGGGATCAACTGCGGCACTAATTCCAAAAGTTTCTTTTGCTAGTTTCGGAAAAAAAGTCAAGACGAAACAGATGATAAGAATTTTGTTGCGCGTACCTCAGAGACTGTTCTAGCCATATAACAACGAAAATTAATCAAGATTTGAAGAAATAGTACTGTGTCAGTGAACGGGACAAAAATGAGCATAAGTCTGGCGTCACTGTTAGAAGACGCCCGACGTTCTTGACTACCCAAAACTCCTACACATTCGTTGTTGTTTATTTGGAGGGGCAATCTTTCGTCCTATAACAGAGGCGATACATAGCCGCGAGCTCCCCATTGAAGGAATAAAGTGCTTAATATCTCCAACTCGCCCTGGGTGACAAGTCATCTGAGGTCCCAGAAATATTAATCGACTTTAACCCTAGCACCTATCCCAAGGAATAAACGCGCAACGGAAGTCTAATAACGCTACCCCGGGTTCGATTCCCGGCCGGATCGGCGATTTTCTCCTCCCGGGGACTGTGTTTTTGTGTTATCCACATTATCATTCGTGAAGTGGCGACATTAGAACAGTAGTTCGTGTTGCCGAGCTTGATGAAACCACAAATTACAAAACTACAAAATTGTATGAAAGGTGAATTGTTGCCACCCATCGCCGTCATCTAATAGGTGGACTATTGGGGAACATAAGTCCCGATCGGATACGAAATGGGAACTACTGTACGGGCGCTGATGACCACGATGTTTAGCGCCCCACAAACCAACGTCATCAATGTAACTACAGGAATTAAGATCGACCGATCAAGGGTTGAACTGTACCACATGTTTCTTAGTAATTCTCTCTTACTGGGTACATGCGGTCACTGATCACAGGAGAAAGGATGGCATGCGGGTATGCACACTGGTGCAAAATTTAACGAACTCAATTGAAACTGATAGGACAGTTATTCATAAACTGGAGCGTGCTCCTGAACTGCATTAAACGTGGAACATATATAAAATTCTAACACCGTCGTTCCCTAAGAACAGACTGTATTAATCATTATAGTTCATCGCGAATTGGGCTGGGTCATGCAGCCAACATGGACCACATACATTCACATGCAAAGTCTCAGGCAGTCACAAAATTACGGACGATAATATTCGCCGCTTTCTAGCCAAAGCTGAGTCGTCAAAACTGGTTTGGGCCTCGCAGCAGGAAGAAGACATTAAACATAATCAGAATCACGATGCATGCAGTGAATCGTAACTCGGTAAGGAGCAAATTCTGTTTCTTTTGAATTTAATTGAATGATAGATGCTTCTAAGACATGATCTCAAAGATTCAGAAAGTTCCCTGCTCGAAAACTCTGAACTAATTCTCATCCGAAATCACCGCTTAATTACGCCTAGAAGCGCACATCATACTCACTAGTTCTACGACTCGTCTGCAACTCGGCTCTTCCGTGAGTCAGTGAATTCAGCCTAAAATTCTATCTGCTTCGCCACCAGTCACAGACAAGAAAAAATCCCGGAGCGGGCTTACTGACCGATCAACAAGATGAATCCCTTCGTGATACCAGGCATCTCTTCCAATGAAAAGATGGGAGAGACGACGCCTAATTACTCGTTCCCAAAAATTCATCGGTTCAACGTCTATTGTTTGAACGAACGTATCCGTCGCAACTGGCTGTCAGAGAGCCAATCGCGTGGGGTCCCCTTACGAGAAGCCACGCAGATAACGCCCAGACACGCCGCCACAGTATCGCCTCAAGCCAAACCTGAACTCAACTGCTGTTTCATGCATCCGCCGTAAAGCTAAACCAACAAAGTCCACCAGAATTCACCATCTTCCATGCGTTTGCAGTTACTCCCTTAATTCATTCAATCAAGCGATCTTCCATTGTTATGTGTCTCACTATGCCGTTACTTGTATAATTTGACGTTGATACCTACATCAGAGTATTTTATGATCTGAAGATGGCAGTAGCCGAAACTTATAGTAGTGAAGTGTAAAAGATTGTTTGGTCAAGGCGGAACTTTAAAATACACTGCCACAATATAATCACGGACTCATTTTCTGACTTCACGTCTTCAGTTGAAGTATAGTGTTTAGGAAAGATTATTACAGGTACGTGGTGTGCTGAACATCAAACGCAATATAAATGGGAATTAAACACACTTAATATCTGTTCTCAGTGTGAGCTCCCTCCCTGACATAGAAAAACTATGACAAAACATAGGCAGAAGAACGACACTTTGCCGAGCTTGATGAAACCACAAATTACAAAACTACAAAATTGTATGAAAGGTGAATTGTTGCCACCCACCGCCGTCATCTAATAGGTGGACTATTGCGGAAAATTAGTCCCGAACGGCTACGATATGGGAACTACTGTGAAAAGCCGATGAAATTTTGCATAGCTATGTTGGGCAGGGTGTCTAGTACGCCAATCGATCGCGTCACGTCGTTTTTTTTTCAGTTCTGAGCGCACAGTGAGGACGTAAAGATGCTTAGAAAATACTGTCTCCAGCCAAGTACTAGGGCTTGGTGAGGGTTTCGCCTGAAACTATGAAGCCCTCAAACACAACTGTCATGTGTTTCCTTTTTCAAGACAATTCTCAGCCGCATTCCCCGGGGACTGGGTGTTTGTTGTCCTCATCATTTTACCATCATCATCTTTCGTGACAGTGGCTACATTCGATTGTGAAAAAAAATGGACTGTGTAAAAACTGGGACTTTGCACGTGCGCTGATGACTGCGCAATTGAGCGCCCAACAAACCAAACATCATCATCAGGCACATTTTGCAAGGGCAATGAAGATGTTCCTGCAGCGTTTCCGATGGGAAGTGTCTGATTACCCGCAATACAGCCCGTAGTTAGCTCCTTCTATTGCAAATAAAACGTTTTCGATTTTCACAGTGTTTCCCATTTCGGGGCCGATCGGAACCCCTTGTATTTTCCAAGAAAAACATAAGAAACTAATTTTAAATGTGTTAATGAGAGACATGGTGCAGTGGTTAAGACACTGGACAAGTATCCAGCAGATCCAAAACACAAGGTAAAAAATCCTGAATTAGCGCAGTTAGTGCAGGTATCATATGAAGGTGATAGGTGAGGCGGATCTCTCCACGGTTTACGACTGACTCGTTTCGTAGTCCCTTCCTAAGAGCGCCTGTATGCCAAAAACGTCGGTAGGGTGTTGAACTACGACGTGGTTTAATTCTTTGGACACGCGTCAGAGATCTCGGCGTTTGTGCGTTTGTGCTTGTGCTACTACTTTGCAGGAATGTTGTTTATGCGCCCATCAGTACTGTTTAGAATACAAAACTGAGACGTGAACTGCGTACAATTTCAGAGTCCCATTTAAAGCGAATAACCAGGATTCGTATATTATCCATGCTGTTTCGCTGCACGTTTTCGGTACACATATATATGTCTATTATATAAGTTATCTAAAATTTTCTGCTTGGGGTAACACTGGTCGCGTTGTAACTTCGGCATAGCCCGCCCGGTTAGCGTAGCGGTTTAATGCGTGGCTTTCCGGAGCGGGAAGGAGCGCCTGGTCCCCGGCACGAATCCGCCCGGCGGATTTGTGTCGAGGTCCGGTGAACCGGCCAGTCTGTGGATAGTTTTTAGGCGGTTTTCCCTCTGCCTCGGCGAATGCGGGCTGGTTCCCCTTATTGCGCCTCAGTTACACTACGTCGGCAATTGCTGCGCAAACAAGTTCTCCATGTACGCGTACACCACCATTACTCTACCACGCAAACGTAGGGGCTACACTCGTCTGGTGTGAGACGTTCCCTTGGGGGTCCACCGGGGGCCGAACCGCACAATAACCCTGGGTTGGGTGTGGGGCGGCGGAGAGGTGGACTGCGGTAGTCGTCGTGGGGTTGTGGACCACTGCGGTTGCGGCGGGGACGGAGCCTCTCCGTCGTTTCTAGGTCCTCGGTTAACATACAATACAATACAATACAACTTCGGCATCAACACTGTTACAAAATAGTGTTCAGCTTTTTAGCCCGTGACTCCTCAATTACTTTCGCTGTTGGTATTTCTCCAGTTATTGTGAAGTCTTCAATGCAATCGCATGCTTGTTGCGATTGCCCGTGGGCACTTACATGATTTAGTTCAGTAGGATAAGCTGCGTACGTGCACCGAATGCTTTCCCAGTGCCAAACCACACAATGCGAACAAGAGCTCCGCTTTCTTACAGTCTTCTGGATCTCGGGAACTCTTTTGCTTTGCGCCTTTGCCCGCATCGGCGCAGTGCCCACATGGTTATTAACGGAAGTGGTATGGTTAGTTCAAAAGGTAACCGGGTGCTCTTCGCTCACCACCACGTTACGCTACGCCGGCCCGGGACTGAAATGATGTGTACCCCAAGCGTCTGCGTGTAGTGTTACTCCTGTGTGAGTGAGCGAAAGTTTTCGAAATATTTGCGAATCGAGGAACTGAGGCGGGGCCTGGGAACCAGCCCGGTTTTCACGTAGTGCGATGTGGGAAACCCCCTAAAAACCGCATCCAGGCTGGCCGGGACACCGACCCTGCTCGTCAGTCCACCGGTTGGAGTCGATCCGAGGCCGACGCACCTCGCCGTCCCGGAAGCGGCGCTTTAACACGCACGGCTGCTTGACTGGGTTTCCTGGATCTCCTGAACGAATAGATCAAGACGGGTTTCACCGTACGAGAGCGCCATATGTCATCCATAATCCCGGGTGGGAGTTCAAAGTGTTACGTGCGTGATACAAAGGCGCAACTCGTTCGCCTCCATAGCGGTAAACGTTGTCAGGTGGAGCTGTGGGTCAGTGGCAGCGGCGCCCATGACGGGGGGGGGGGGGGGGGGTTAGAGGGGGGGAGGGGGGAGCAGGAGCCAAGGGCGCGCCGCGTCGCGTGCCGCCGTGCCCTCGCTCTATTCCTGGCAGGCTTCGCGACCGCCAGGCTCGCTTATGACCCCCTCCCATTCTCCTACAAGAGGCGCTCCGGCATTTATAGCCTCGCTCTGAGTGGACAGCCACACGTATCGATGGTCCGGTTCGATTCACAAACGGAGTGATAAACCGCGATTGACAGCATCCATTTTATTTCTCTACCAATAACCTGCATAGAGTATCTGACGAATTTCTTTACTGCAGACGCCTCTATGAATTACAAGTAACTTCGGAAACGTGGATACAGAGTTATAGGTACACTCGAATTTGAGTAATGGTTAGATTCGCGACAAGTTACTCCAAGCTAAACGTGTGATCGTAAACTGACAGAAATGAAAAGTGCTACACCATGGAGCACCTGTCCGATGTACTTCGAACTATGTAGAGATCTTCATTGCATAACGGGTACTAAATGATCAAGCTTTCGTCCCATTCGGAGATAATGTCCGTCTGCAACATCAGTACAATGTGTGACCTCCATGGTGAAGAATATATTCCTGTATTCCCGGGGCGTGGAAGCAAACGGCTTCCGAATCTCATCTTCAATAATTTCTTGCCATGCGCGAAACATGCCTGTGTAGTCCGTGAAGTTTGTAGGCTAGAGGCTGGTAGGAAATAAATTGTGTGTCTTCCCATCGCACCCTAGATAAACTCCATGGGTCACAAATGAAAGAACCTGACCAGTCAGACAAGTATCCCCATATTCCTCGAGGCTTTTGTAGTGAGAACTACAATATGTGGGCTCTTGCAATGTCCTGCTGCAAAATGCTATTTGGAATCTCGGTAGCCGGCCGCGGTGGTCTAGCGGTTCTGGCGCTGCAGTCCGGAACCGCGGGATTGCTACGGTCACAGGTTCGAATCCTGCCTCGGGCATGGGTGTGTGTGATGTCCTTAGGTTAGTTAGGTTTAAGTAGTTCTAAGTTCTAGGGGACTTATGACCTAAGATGTTGAGTCCCATAGTGCTCAGAGCCATTTGAACCATTTTTGAATCTCGGTTATGAAGAGTGCGACAACAGGATTTACCGAGCATGCCATGTGCCGGCGAACATTCAGATTTCATTCAACAATTATCAAATTAGTCCTGTTGTCTCATCCAGTGGCTCGCTACACCAGAATTCCACGAATTGGAGAGGAATGGGTCTGAGACTGTGCTTGCTATGTCCTTTCGTCAGGGCAAATACAGCACGTCGCCGTGGATCTGAGGCTTACCGTTGAACACTACAGAACGCCACGCGGTGTCCTAGCTGACACTGGTCCTACACCGCGCAAGTCTGTGTTGTCTGTGGTATGGCCTCAGCGGTAAACAACGCATGGCAACTCGAGATCTGAATCTGTTTTGCAGTAATCTCTTCCTTTCGGTTCGCTGTGACACTCTACTTGTCAGCTCTGTCCAGATTTCTTTTTGTCAAAACTAGTCGAACAATTTTACGACCTCCTCGTGGTGTAGTCCCAGTGGCAACGCTATGCTCAGTTGGTCTCGTCACCGGTCATTCTGCACTCAGTGCACCACAGTCAGCTGTCTGTGTATGATGCCCCACGACAGTGACTCAACTTTTCAGAAAGTCCGAAGGGATGTACGTGCACTTACTCTGGTCTTGCTGTGTTCCGGCCTCCACATGTAACGTTACACACACCCAAGAGGCATCGCGTGCTCACACTATTCTTCATTAGTTGAATATCTTCTTTCTGTTCTGCAAATAAGCTACTATAAGGATGAAATTTTAATCAACATACCCCACAGTATGGCAGCATTTGGTCAAGTGGTTCATGCTATGCCACATTCCATTATTTATTTGCGTAAAAACCGATACTCCTTTATAACTCACGCCACTAACGTGCTCTCAACACTGAGGTAGCCGACCGGAGTAAAGTTGATAGGGAAAACAATCAGTTGTTATTACTTCGTAACCAAAGGAAAAAAAAAATGTTGCATAAAATTCTTGATTGTGCGCTGTAGCTCTGTGTTAAACCGGAAACCTGTTGTCTCATACAGCGATGACAGCTGACACTGTTGATCGTTCATCACAGTCTAATGACCCTCCCGTGGCCACTAGAAAAATTATTAAGTATTCCTGATAATAATTACTATTAAAAACAGTCTTGATCACAATTTATTTTATAAGGTGACCGGTTTCGACCACTGCTGTGGTCATCTTCAGACCATTGAGTGGAAACCCCTTTCTGTTGGAGCAAGTTGTGATTCTCCAACAGAAAGGGGTTTCCACTCAATGGTCTGAAGATGACCACAGCAGTGGTCGAAACCGGTCACCTTATAAAATAAATTGTGATCAAGACTGTTTTTAATAGTAATTATTTACAATTTTATTGATCACTGCTGTTCCCATAATGCATTCAAAAGTAATATTCCTGATAAGACCAAAAAGAACAAACATACAGGCAGCCTGGAAACTTTCCGCTGAAAAACATTGTTACTACTGTTCCCTACTCTTACCAGGTCCTCTCTGCTTACTAGTAATAAATGATTTAAATAAATCTGTCATTTGGTGTTACTTTTGAATACGAAAATTTGAAACTGAATTTTTCATCAAAAATAAAATATTTAGTGCTGTGGATCTTAATTACTGTCTTCTGAGCTGAAAAAGAGTAAATTATTAATTTTGCTGTAATGCTTGGAGGCTCCGGAGTGCAATCGAGCGCACTCAAGGTTAAAGTTCTTCTTAGCAGCCAGCGTAAGAAACAGCTTTTCAAGATCTGCGTCGTAATGTAGCTCCGAAAAATTCTTGACGGTGTTATTGAATAGCAAGTCAGATGGATACGATTCTGAACAACTATGATAGCCTGTGTCGGTAGGGCAAGTTCCACAAATTTTCGCTTTTCACAAAAGAGAATCTGTTCATTCCAAAATGGTTCAAATGGTTCAAATGAGTCTGAGCACTATGGGACTTAACATCTCACGTCATCAGTCCCCTAGAACTTACAACTACTTAAACCTAACAAACCTAAGGACATCACACACATCCATGCCCGCGGCAGGATTCGAACCTGCGACCGTAGCGGTCACGCGATTCCAGACTGAAGCGCCTAGAACCGCACGGCCACACCGGCGGGCCATTCCAAAAGACCGTGTTATTAAACAGGGATTGCACAGTACTAACTAGTATTCAAAATCACAAATGTTCTACTTGCTTGCACTTCGTATCGTAATTACTAGGAGAGGAAAGGTGAGCGTAATGTTCACTTCAGAAATGAGAGAAAATTTTACCTTTTAAGGTAACAATTATTATTTCATAAAAAGTTCTCCTCAGTGCTCAGTAATTAATATTTTCTGCTATCTCGCAGCAATGGCGGCTGTAGTTTCCTTTTTAACAATAGAAGTACACCTACTTTGAAAATACGTCCTTCGGTAATCAAGTCCACAATCAGAAAAAATAATGATTGTTAAAGTCACGGAATACACAAGTTTGTTAAAAATCACGGAACGCTAACAAGCCAACGATGTTATTTACAATGCTGCGCTCACGCAGGCGAGAACGATAATTAAGGTTGTTTACAACTGACAGTTTCTCCATTGACTGTGGCTCACAATGTTCCACCAAACAATTAAATTACAGCCTTGCTCCAACAAATAGACCATCCTAGACGAGTTTACTGGTAGATGAACAGAACATTATTATTGGAAAATGCTCTTCGAGCCATCGCAGCACTTAGTATTTAGACCCATGTCACAGTCAGCATCAGCCGCTTATGAAAGGATACTAAAGCTACTAGGCGCCAGGCTCGCCAGTGAGCCTAGAGCTGCTCAAGTGGAATAGACTGCTTGGTGACGCCGAGTCCCCACACTCTATTCCCTCATATCCATTCATAACAATACAGACTCTGTGAAGCGCTGCTGCCGTGGCATCGTCTGAAGACGCGCTTGCGGCCGCAGCCAGGATCCAACCGCTCCCCAAACGGAACGTGTTTCTCAGCGTGAAACACATCAGACTTGGTTTCCATCGTGCGTGGTAAACATTTACAAATTTGTTGGTGTACGACACGGTACGTGCTTCTCATCGTGATTTGACACCCCTGCGGTCTCGAGCGGCAGTTGTCGGCTGTATCTGGCTTGCAAATCGTACAGATTGGTTACGCAGACGGACGAGCTTAAAACCGCTACATTTATTCTTTTAAAACTCATATCTAATCCCTTGTAAATATACTAGCTACAATATTCTATTTATAATATACATAAATAAAAACTTCACAATCCGTAAACGTGATACGAAGGGCGTCTAACATACAAGGTGTCCACAATTAGATTCCAACATTTGACCTCATTAAATCTGAGAGGAAACACAATTTATCGACGAACAAATACGGGGAAATCATACAGCAGCTCATAAAGTTTTCATGCACAGGTGAAATGTTCAGTACACTTGAACATGGGCGCCACGGGTAGCGCAAAGAATATGAAGTCTATAATTGATTTCGTGCTATGTGTTGCGGAGCATCTGTTCTGTGACAGAGTTGATGACCATTCTATTGCGCTGTCCCAAGTCTTGCAGGTCCTTTACTGGTGTAGCGTATCCCCGGTCTTTCACATAACCCCACAAGAAAAAATCGTGGGGAGTTATGTCGGGCGAACGTGGCGACCAAGGAATTGGACCTCTACGGCCAATCCATCGTTGCGGGAATGTGTCATTCAAAAATTTTAGGACATCAAGGCTCCATTGGGGTGGTGCACCGTCCTGTTGAAACATCACATTTGGCTGCAGGTCTGTTATCTGTGGCACGGCAAATTGTTCCAACATGTTCAGGTAGATGGCTCCATCCACAGTCGGCTCCTGAAAGAAAAACGGCTCAACAATGCGATTTATCATCAAACCACACCACACTTTCGGACTGTCGTGCATGTGTTCCCTAGGTTCATGTGAATTTTCGGACCCCCAGATGCGCACATTGTGACGATTGACAGCCCCTGACACGAGAAAGGTTGCCTCGGCAGTAAACATCACGCGTGATAAAAATTTCTCGTCCGCGGCAATGCGATATAACATGACACATGCAAATTCTTCTCGCTTTGGTCGATCATCAGGCTTGATTTCTTGCACAACCTGCACTTTATATGCGTTCAAACGTAATCGCTGATGAAGCACTTTGTGCGCTGTTCAACGATTCATACGAAGTTCTTGTGTTGCCTGTCGCACTGACTTCTGTGGACTTTGTTCGAATGACCGCCGCACTTGTTCCACATGATGTTCGCTGATCCCAGGCTTACGACCACCATGTCCTTTCGCAACACTCCTAGTAGCCAAAAACTGATAACACCACTTCTTTCTAGTCTTAAACGATGGGAGCGCTTTGTCGTAAGCTCGACGAAAGTTTCTTTGCACTTGGGTCGCCGATTTTGTCTCTGCATACCACCGGACCACTTGTGCACGCTCCTTCATATCCTCCATTTTGCTAAAACAATTGATTGCAGCTCCACTACGGCCACTTGGCGTATCAAATTTGCACACCACGAACTTGTTGAGTTGCTCTGTCTGCCCCTTCAGGATTCACAGGTCCACCACCTGAAATGAGAAAGACGAAGGATATTAAAATGTTGCAGTCTAATTGTGGACACTCTGTATTTATCAGCCTCCGATCGGTCACGAAATCGAAACGACAGTGGAAATCAAAAATGTTGCTCCGATCGGTCGCGAAATCGAAACCACAGTGGAAATCAAAAATGTTTCTTTGCAACATTTTGTTACGCCTTCCAGCTACTTCTCTACACCGTCGCCTCTCCGACTGAGACATTTGTCGTTTATTTTGTCGTCGTCGGTGCCAAAATTCTGTCCTTGCAGCCAGCAGTTAATGTGAGTGAGGAGATGAAAAGTCAGAGGGAGCCAAATTTGGGCTCTATGGTGGGTGATCAAACACTTCCCATCGAAAGCGCAGCAGGAGCGTCAATGTTGCACCAGCAGCGTGCGGCCGATAATTGTCTTGAGAAAAAAAGCAAGCAAACACACACAATTGTTGCGTTATGTGGGCTGCATGAAGTCAGGCGCAGCCCCTAAGCACACACTTCACACTTGGCGGGCGACACAGTTTTCTGGTTATCCTTACGTGCTCACTGTGCGCTCAGAACTGAAAACTGCAACGTGACGCCATAGACGAGCGTACTAGAGACACTGCCCAACACACCTGCAAAAAGCCTCACTGGCTTTTCACTGTAGTTTAAATTTCGCGACCGATCGGAGGTTGAAAAACAAAAAAAATTCCTCGTACAAGGCAGTTCAGTTCAGTCAGTAAGGACATTACCTTTAAAAACCTCTTTTACAAATAATGGGGTACAAATTTACCAATGCCTTCAGCATATGATAAAAATTATTTTATCGTCCTGACTTTCTAGAAAACCCTAAGGTCATTCTTATTAGATCTCTGCTTCTGTTCAGTAGCAGAATATCTAGAGTACGTGAAGTACAACAGACTAGAAACAAGAAAGTGGTAAATCTCCTTCTTCAAGTACTACAAGCTCTTTTGCAGACAAAGCCAAAAAATTGTTTATTCACTCTAATGTTACTGTTCATATTTCTTTACTTCGTTGATACAGTCGTACACAGCACTTACAGGGTTATTCCATGATCATGTTAAAAACTTTTAGGAATGACGGAGAAGGGTAGATGCGTCAGTTGGAGGTAAGGGACCCTTGTTCGAAAACAACTGACACAGAAAATCGTTCTGACACCTGTGACAGTGGAGCTCTTCTACTGCAAGCTCTTTGCTTTCCACTCTTTGGGTGGAGATAGTACGGACCAAAACAAGTAAAAATATTCAGTAATCATTGGCTCCAAAGTGATTACTTCAAGAGCTACGAGCACTTTTCCAGCTCTCCTACTGTGAAACGAATCTATTCTACCGAAAAAATGGCCATAGCTCTTTAGGTATACATTTTAGAGCCCGTGAATGCTAGACATTTCTTGTTGTTGTTTTGGTCCATACTACCTCGTCCTAAAATACGGAAAGCAAACAGGCAGAAAACGGTTTTGGCTTATAGCTTTGGACTCGATCATTTCCGGCCCAGGACCTCATACCTCAAACTGTCACATTTACCCTACATTATCCCTTAAAGTATGTAGTGGCGTCACGGAATCACCCTGTATCAAGGGAATATGTATTGCACAACCAGTGAATCTTTTGGATTAATAAGTAAATACTGAATTGCTATTGAATTGGTCAGGGATGTAGAAAGCAGTCCTGCAATTCGTTGGTCCATGTTCCCTGGCATGTTCACAAAAACGAACATCCTCATTCTTTAAGTTTATGAGAAAGGTTCAGAATCTTTTAGAGACCACAGAGGAGAAAAGTAACTCGGAGTTATGAATTAGCAACTTTTCACGTCCCGTGTCCTCACACGGCTCCAGCAATGTGTGATCCACGCGATGTACAGCTCGGAAACGTTGGTTAGCGGACCCAGAATAACCCTCTGCACTGGTATGGTATTAAATCAGCCCAGACAACGGTCATCACTCTTGTTTTGACGCACTTTACAATCATAAAATAGTCACTACACCTGTACAACTAAGAAATGCTCTGTAACAATACTCAAGACGTTCAGAAAGATTCCGACATACGAACACTAGACTGGAAAATGCGCACCACTAACATTTCATAGACCACATCCACCTGCCTCGTGTCAGTTTCCGTCAGTAGTCTGCCCAAAGACAAAGCAGGAATACAGTTCAAAATAAATAGGAAAATGTCACACAAAGAACGCACTTAAAGCACTGGCAGAAACAGTTGGCTTCATTAAACCTTCGCCATGTTTCAAACAGCATCTCACGTCCACGCTGTGGAACGAGCTTCCAGATTCTTGAGGTTTCCCATACATGAAAAATCACTTGGTTGATCACTAGGACTCACTGGCTACCGACTTGAGAAACGTATTTCGAAACACCAGATGCTCACCGCAGCTATCCCGTCAAAGTAGAGGTCCACCGCACTCTCGAGTTGCTCCCGTGGTGTCACAGACACTCGGCTGCTTGATGGCCTGACCGACGCTGAAATAACAGCCTGTCTCACTGACAAGGGAGTGACTGAAGTTCACCCATGAAAAGGGTTGATAAAGAATTAGTGCCAACTTGCAGTCTATGCCTCACATTTGACTGTGTGGTACATCCATCAGAAATTAAGGCTGGTTACGAAGCTATCACTGTCAGCCCATATACCGCGATCCCACGCGTTGTTATAAATGTCAGCACAACAACCACACCCTTGAATCTTGTGAAAATGCAACCAAACGCTTAACCTGCGGAAGAGATCCCTCACTGCATCAACTGCAAGGTGATGCTGCTTCTTCCTGTGACTGTCCAATCCACCTCAACGAGACAGCCGTCCAGGAGATCCGGGTGAAAGAAAGGTTTATACTCACATTGCTCGGAAGCTGTTGCCTAGCTGCATACCTTGACACCCACCACCTTCTGGCAATTATAGTACAGTTCTCGCTACACCCTGATCTTCGACGAACATGGCTACGCAGACATGCGACTTCCAGTTTAGTGCCACGGTTGTGAAATCATTCAGCTTCAGGATCACACCATCATCTTCATCTGCTGCGTGTGCACACCATCCCAACAAATCTTCGCCTGCGCCACCGAATTCGGATGTCTCGCAAAAAGAAGCACGGAAATCCAAAAAGGAGTTGGTTGGTTGATTTAGGAGAGGGGACCAAACAGCGAGGTCAACGGTCGCCCAAAAAGGAGAAGTCCTGCGATGACTTTCTGCGCATATCTTGCCAACCAACATCTGGGTCTGCACATGACAAACGCTAAGGTCCTGAGCAGTCAAACAAAGGCAAACAATCTTCCCCTCTCCACTTCGGCAGTCTTCTTCAGAGGTGTCACCGCGCGATACCCTCACCTGGCCGATCTCCGCTTCACTTGGACGCACCGCCAACCAATCTGCTGGCCAACCGAAGGTACCAATGTCGAACTAATGAACCAGGATCCTCTAGCGTCTGAATTTGGTCGTTGTGCACACTCGAATTCCGGCAGTGGGCAGCCATTGAGGTGACTGTCCCCTTATTTGACTCATCTCCAGTTTATCATCGGACATAGTTATTCTTCAATGAAACATTCGCGGCTTCAGATCGAATAGAGTTGAATTACAACTCCTGTCCAGTTGCTTTCTGCCTCCTGGAAACAAAATTACGCCCTCACTATCGCTTTCACCTCCGTTTCGACATTCTCCCCTAAAGCGGAGACGTCGGCTCATGGGGAATCATGTTGCTCCGTCGAGACGACGTCTGTAGTCACATCATTTCCTTGCACACCCAGCTTCAAGCTCTTGCTGTCTTTCCCTTCCTCTTTCACCTTTCCTCTTTGCAACGTCTACTCACGCTTATCTTCCGCTATCACCAGGGCAACACATTTTCAAGTCATTACTCAACTTCCTCCTCCCTCTTTGCTGCTCGGTGATTTTAGCGCCCAACATCCCTTTGGGCCTCTCCACGCCCCTGTTTGAGACACTCTCTCCTAGTAGATATCTTCAACCAGCTTTAATCTGTTTGAACACGGGTACACCCACTTTTCTTTCCGATTCCACGCACTCCTTTTCCCACTTGGACCTTTCGAACTGTACTGGTCAGCTTCTCTCCGACACACACTCGAGTGACCATTTCCCCTGTGTCACTCGTTTGCTAACGCCTACCCCAACTGACAGCTTTCCAAAGCTGACTTGCAGCTCTACTCCTCATTGACCGCTTTCGACGAACACAATTTCCCTCCATTGATGACCACGTGGAATACCTTACAAACGCTGGCAGCTCGTTATACTAGCTCCCTCAACATTCTGTGTGTTTTATGCGGTACCTCGTAGGCATCGGATCGGACCATCCTCATCCGTTTATACCGTTCCCTTGTCCGTTCGAAACTGGGTTGTGGATACATCGTATATCCACCCCCACGTCTTAACACCGTCCACCATTGTGGGGTAAGTTTAGCCACTGGTGCCTTCTCTACTAGTCCCGTGAGAGTCTTTATTCTGAGGCGGCTGACTTATCGTTGTCCTGCCGGCGGGATATTCTCCTCAGTTGTTCAAAAATTCAAATGGCTCTGAGTACTATGGGACTTAACTTCTGAGGTCATCAGTCGCCTAGAAGTTAGAACTAATTAAACCTAACTAACCTAAGGACATCACACACATCCATGCCCGAGGCAGGATTCGAACCTGCGACCGTAGCAGCAGTGCGGTTCCAGACTGTAGCGCCTAGAACCGCTCGGCACTCCGGCCGGCTCCTCAATTTTTACGCGAGCTGTCTGTCTCCTATGCCAGGTCGCCCGTCTATGCCCCCTTTTTTGACGACTCCCTTTACCACGACTATGGGCTGCTCTCACCATCTGTGTTGCCTCCCAGAGTCCGCTTTCGTTTGCTGCTTCGACAGCTTCGCTTTACGCTCCCTCCATGATCCCCATGAGTGCGAACTCTTCACCGCCTGGGCTTCGTGCCGAGGTACGCCTTCACTTCGCACTCCATTCGCTTCCTAAGTACACTACTACTGGCCTGGTGTAACGTAGCGAGTTTCTCGCAGTTGGCACGGGGCTTTGGGAGCAGTGTCCTCGTCTACACCGACGGTTCCATGACCGACCGTGGTGTCGGATGTGCCTCTGTACATGGCGATGATCCTTTCAGTATCGGCTTTATGACCACTGCTCGATTTCTTGGCGCGGAGCTGTACGCCGTTTATCAGGTCACTCTGTACATCCAGCTAAGCGGACTCCCAAATTGTGTCCTCTGCTCAGATTCTCCCAGTGCTCTTCAGCCTTTACGCGCTGTACTCTCAGTCCACCCTTTAGTAAAACGGGTCGAAGAATGTCTCCACTCACCTACCGTGGGGGGAGTCAGCGTGGTGTTCCTATGGGTTCCTGGTCACGTCGGCGTGCCAGAGAACGAGGCTGCAAAGGCCAGAGCTCTCCTTCCTCGGCCTGCTAGTCATTCTGTTCCCTCGGATGATCTTCCTTTCGCTATCTGTCGGCGGATGGTATCATTTTGGAGTGTACAGTGGTCTTCTCTCCAGGAGAACAAAGTCCGGGACATTGAACCTCTCCCAATAGCATGGTCGACTTTCTCTCGGCCCTCGTGAGGAGGGGCAGTCGTTTTGGTCAAAGTGGCGACTCTGCCCCACTCGGTGCCTACTGCTGTCAGTGCGCCACTTTATCATCCGGTGCCCATTTTTTAACTGTTTACGTCTATGTTTTCCGTCTACTTTGTCAGATGTTTTAGCAGATGACACGCGTTCTGTCGATCGCGTCTCACTTTTTATTCGCCTCAACAGCATGCCGAAGCAAATGTGATTCGCCCAGCGGGGACCTCCGCCATCTCAACGATATTATGAGAAATTTTTCCTAGGGACGTCCTTGTCCTTAGCTGCTCCTCTTTTGGATTGGGTTATAATACTGCTGCCGATGACCTTAGCAGTTTTGAGCTTTAAAGCATCAACGAAAAAAGAATAAATAAATAAATAAATAAGTAAAATAAGAAATAAAAAAAACCACCAGACCCGTTGCAGAAAGCACAACAGTTGCCTCCTAAATTCCACGAGGGCATCGGCCGACTTCTCGTTTTACGAAGTGCAAGCAGGTCCACGGCATCGGTTTCATCATTTAACACTTTCAGCCAATGGTTTTCAAGGGAATCTTGTACCATTCGTCCTGCAAAATGGAAGTGGATAGAGATCTCGCACCCGTCTTTCCAAAGTAGACAGCAAAGGTTCAATAATATTGAGATACTGATGCTTATGACCTTAGCAGGGGACGCGTGATAGTCCATCGTCGTGCTCACAAAACCAGTCGTGGAAGATGCGAGCTGTCCGAAGAAGGGCATTGTCGTCTTGGAAATAGCATGACCACTGGAGAAAAAAAAACATTGTACCTTTCTATGGTCAAGTTCAGCAAAACTTCTCAGATAATCCTTGGCACTGGTGTGATCTTGCACAGTAACTGCGGGTCACGTGATATATCACGATGTGGCTGCCCAGATCAACATGGAACCCCCACGCTACGTCTCACTCTAGGGATGTAAACTCGGCCAGAGGTTCGAAACAGTCTGAAACAAGACTTTCTTCCAATGCTCCTTAGTGCAGGTTTATGGCTTCGGCACCACGATTTCTGTTAGTGCGCTCATCGCTGATGACTGGTTTTGGAATTCCGGTTCCCTCTGCTGTTCCCTGCCTATTTACGTCCCTTCGTGACGCTTTGGTGTTGACGATTTCAGTTGTGCAGTGACTTTTGCCATTGAGTTGTGCAGTGATTTCTGCAGTTGTCGTCCTCTTATTTTGCGTCACAATCCTCTGCAGTGACCGTCCGTTACAAACACTGAACACGCACTTCCGTCCGCGTCGCGACATATCGGACGATGTTTTTCCGCTTTTCCTGTATGCGGTGTAAATCTTCGATACGGTGCCTATTGAAAGACTAAACACTTTGACTGCCTTGGTTAGGGGAGCACCTGCCTCACGAGTACCAACAGTTTGCCCGCGCTCTAATTCACTTAGCTCCGAGATAACACATTCACAACTACACAGAACACTGTTTTGACTACGACTGACAGTTGCAAGATGTAGAGGACAGGCCGGCCGGAGTGGCCGAGCGGTTAAAGGCGCTACAGTCTGGAACCGCACGACCTCTACGGTCGCAGGTTCGAATCCTGCCTCGGGCATGGATGTGTGTGATGTCCTTAGGTTAGTTAGCTTTAAGTACTTCTAAGTTCTAGGGGACTGATGACCACAGCAGTTGAGTCCCATAGTGCTCAGAGCCATTTTTTTTTGTAGAGGACATTGCACAGGGCCCGTACACCAGTGCAACAGGCAGGCTTTACTAGCATCTGCATTAATGTTCGAGAATGCATTTCTCACGGTATTTCCATAATTTTGTCCACTCCGTGTATTGACTCAAATGGCTCTGAGCAGTATGGGACTTAACATCTGAGGTCATCAGTTCCCTAGAACTTAGAACTACTTAAACCTAACTAAGGACATCACACACATCCATGCCCGAGCCAGAATTCGAACCTGCAACCGTAGCAGTCGCGCGGTTCCAGACTGTTGCGCCTAGAACCGCTCGCCCACCGCTGCTGGCCCTCCGTGTATTCTGGTTTTAATAACATCAGCGGACGCAGCCCGCCGAAGCGGCCAGGAAATATGCTACAAGTACACGGGACCTCCTAAGCAGTCGTTAGTCATGGACGTGACACAGTTACATAATTGGTGCTCGAAATAAGGGCAAAAGAGAGGCCCGATTCCATTATCTATATTCGTAAACGACTAAAACTATCATCTGGCGCTGAGTGCAGGTTGCCGATCTAATGGCTTCCAGAATCAACAAAAAATATATTTCATTGTTTAATATATTTAATTTAAGAATTTAAAAAGCTGTCGTAATTACCTCGTGAAGAGGTATAATCTGTTACACATTTAACACAATAGGTCAATCGTAATAGTTAGAATATGTGTACGTGTCGTGAGGCAGCACAACTCTCGGCGCGCAGATTACCGACACTGTATTCATCCACTATTTGAGAAAGGGCGCACTTAGTGACTTCCAGCAAACATTGCAGTTAATCTTAAACCTTTTTGAAACTTTTTATCGCCGACACCCATCACAAAATACTGAAAGGAGAAATGTTTAGCGCCTACTACATTTTCGCTGTTCATGCAGTAAAACTTCAGTATCAGACATCACGTTTTAATTTATTACTTCTTTACTACTAACTCTATTGATTACGTGTTTTGCAGACACTGTAAGTTATACTATTGAATGTTTTGCGTCTTCAGTCATAAAGGTTTTATATACTTAACATCAAATAGCAGAGCTACTTTTTTATTAACCTCTGATTGGTCGCGAAATGGAAACCTCAGTGAAAATCAACACTATTTATTTGCAACAATTAGTTACACACCCACCTTCGTCTCCACGTAGTCGCCACTCTGACTTAGACGTCTGTCGTAGCGAGAATACAGCCGCCTGTGCTTTCTAGCAATTCTGCAGCTCTATATCTGTGGCAATGTACTGTCCTCGAAGGCAGCCGTTCATGTGAGCGGCCAGATGAAACTCAGAGTGGGATAATTCCGGGCTGTACGGTGGGCGATCAAACGCTTGCCACCGAAAACGCAGCAGCGTCGTCGTTGTTGCACCTGCAGCGTGCGGCAGAAAACCGTCGTGAAGAAGGAGACGCGTGACAGTCGTGCTGTGTGGGCTGCATGAAGTCAGGCGGAACCACTCCGCAGCCACTTCTCACTTGGTAGGAGACTCTGCTGTCTACACATCTTTACGTGCTCACTGCGCACTCAGGACTGTGAAGTGCGACCTGGTGCGATCGACGAACGTGATAGACACGTTGCGAGTCCTCGTATTTAAAGCGTTAACTCATTTGTAAAGTCATCAGGCGTCTGACATTCTTTTATATGTGGAAGTTTGATCTTTTAAAGAAGCAGGGTTTGCAGATAAAGGGGAGGGGGGGGGGGTGGAAGGTCGTGGGTTTACTGGTTCTGTCTTAAGACAGCAATCTGTCTGTCGGCGCTACAGTAGGAGTTCAGTGTCATTGCCTCTCATTCTTACACGTTCTCCGCCACTCGTTCTCCAGCAAGCATGAGCACTGTCTTCTTCTTCTTCTCCATCTTAGCATTAATCCGCTCTTGTGCAGGGTGTGTTGCACTGAAGAACTGGCGGAGTTATTTTATTTAAATCTGCGAACAGATGTTCTTCCTGTCCCCACACCCATCACATACCACAGGGAGCGTAGGCGTATGCTCTCAATGTCTGTGAATCGGTTAAACTTTGCCCTTTGTGCTATCGTATTTTTAACTGTTTGGGTAACGTCTTTTCTGAGGCGCTGATTGGGGACCAATACGGTATTTGCCTAAACGAGCGTGAGATACCGCCTAAAAACCACACTCTTGCCGGCCGGTGTAGCGACCGAGAGACGTTGCTTCGTTCTGGGTCTGGCTCACCTTCCCGTCTCGCAAGCTAGCGCGTAACGCTATACGAGCACGTAATCACGAACGCTATCGATAGTTGTGGAATATGCTAATGCCTTTAAAGTCCTCGTAGCTGGAAAGCTCAAAGATTAAGGTAAGATGCACGCAGAGGCCATACTACTAAACGTACTCGACGAATCCGTACCTCATTACGACGCATGGAAAGTGGTATGTGTAAACAATAACAGCTGTCTTTCCGTAACTGTATGGTTCTCCAATAGTGGTGATAATTTGTTCGGTCAAGTGCACGGTCCTACGAGTTTGTCGCCCATAGTGTCTGTCGACAAGCTGATGCTAAAACTAAGCTCATACCTTCTTCCGCGATTGCTGGAAAATTTAGAAGATTTTAATTTGGCCGTACGCGTGTCATTGTGGTAATTTATTTTCCCACTCTCTGTGAGTCCTGCCGCATCTGTACATAAAATGCGAACTGCTAACTCCGATCTTCATAGATCCGTCTCAGGATCCATCGGCAGTTCTGTAATCTGGCGCAGTGGCCTTGTGGCCGGTGTGCTTGCGCTCGCTGTTAAGTGAGTGGATGGAGTAACTGCCCGTGCAGAATTGACCTTGCAAGGCCGTGGCTTATGCCTCGAGCTGCTCCGTTTAGGTGCACGCTTGTTTCAGCATCGACTCAGTTATGTGACTGGATTCGTGAGAGGTCACAGTTCGTACTAATTGACGGAAAATCATCGAATAAAACAGAAGTGATTCCTGGCGTTCCACAAGGTATTTTTATAGGCCCTTTGCCGTTCCTTCTCTATATAAACGATTTGGGAGACAGTCTGAGCAGCCGTCTTAGGTTATTTGCCGATGACGCTGTCCTTTATCGACTAATAAAGTCACCAGAAGATCAAAACAAATTCCAAAATGATTTGGAAAAAATATCTGTATGGTGCGACAAATGGTTCAAATGGCTCTGAGCACTACGCGAATTAACTTCTGAGGTCATCAGTCGCCTAGAACTTAGAACTAATTAAACCTAACTCACCTAAGGACATCACACAAATCCATGCCCGAGGCAGGATTCGAACCTGCGACCGTAGCGGTCGCTCGGCTCCAGACTGTAGCGCCTAGAACCGCACGGCCACTCCGGCCGGCTATGGTGCGACAATTGTCAGTCGACCCTAAATAACTAAAAGTGTAAAGTCATCGACATGAGTGCAAAATCCGTTGAACTTCGGTTACACGAGAAATCAGTCAAATCTAAACGACGTGAATTTAACTAAATACCTAGGAATTACAATTGCGAACAACTTGAATTGGAAGGAACACACAGAAAATGTTGTGGGGAAGGCTAACCAAAGACTGCGTTTTATTGGCAGGACACTTAGAAAATGTAACACACCTACTAAGGAGACTGACTACATTACGCTTGTCCGTTCTTTTTTAGATTACTGCTGCACGGTGTGGGATCCTCACCAGATAGGATTGACGGAGTACATCGAAAAAGTTCAAAGAAGGACAGCACGTTTTGTATTATCGCGAAATAGGGGAGAGTGTGTCACTGAAATGATACAGGATTTGGGTTGGACATCATTAAAACAAAGGGGTTTTTCGTTGCGGCGGAATTTGCTTTCTCCTCCGAATGCGCCTGCCGGAGTGGCCGTGCGGCTCTAGGCGCTACAGTGTGGAACCGAGCGACCGCTACGGTCGCAGGTTCGAATCCTGCCTCGGGTATGGATGTGTGTGATGTCCTTAGGTTAGTCAGGTTTAATTAGTTGTAAGTTCTAGGCGACTGATGACCTCAGAAGTTAAGTCGCATAGTGCTCAGAGCCATTTTTTCTCCTCCGAATGCAAAAATATTTTGTTGACACCGACCTGCATAGGGAGAAACGATCACCATGATAAAATAAGGGAAATCAGAGATCGTACGGAAAGATACAGGTGTTCGTTCTTTCTGCACGCTATATGAGATTGGAATAATAGAGGATTGTGAAGGTGGTTCGATGAACCCTCTGCCAGGCACTTAAATGTGATCTGCAGAATATCTGTGTAGATGTAGATTTAGCTGTATTCTGCCCGCTCCTCTGTTACCGGCTTGTGAATTTAGCGAGATCTGCCGAGATTCATTCTCCTTGTTCCGGACAATCACGTGTCTGCAAATCGCTGGAACAACCCGATGAATATTTTTTTTTTTTCTCCAGATGTAACGGCGCGTTGAAGAAGTCGTTCAGCGTACGTAACGCCTGCCAATAGATTAACGCCTGCACGTCTGTCGTATCTACCATGGAATAATAGCACTATTGTATACTAAACATAACGTGTCCTGTTTACATGGAAATGAGTGGCTGATAACTGGCCGGACAGTATACTCAGTGGAACTGTCGTATGCAAATACGTACGAACGAAGTATCGATCTCTTACGGACAAGCCGCGACGGGTAGCTGTGCGGTCCGAGGCGCCTTGTCACGGTTCGCGCGGCTCCTCCCGCCGGAGGTTCGAGTCCTCCCTCGGGCATGGTTGTGTGTGTTGTCCTTAGCGTAAGTTAGTTCAAATTAGATTAAGTAGTGAGTAAGCCTAGGGACCGATGACCTCGGCAGTTTGGTCCCATAGAACTTAGCACAGATTTCCAATTTTCGTACCAACAAATTGGGCTTCCATTCTATATTAAAAAAAGTAGAACATGTTTAAAGTGAATATTATTAATGTAGAAAGTAACTGAAGTATGAGCACAACTCACAAAATTCAATGTTAAATGCCTATATACTATGAAAACAGTGCCATTGTAATGTGAAAGTATAGATCGTCGCTGAATGTAGCCCCAGTGTTACATCGAAAGAAATTTATCGCTGTATTGTTGAGGTGAAATAAACAATCACTTAATCGGGTATATTAGCATATTACAGCCTGTTCTAAATCCATTTTAGTCCATAATTACTAAAAACAAACAGAAAGTACCTTTATTTCTCGAATACATGCTGACACTGCTTTCTATAAGCAGACGATGCCACATACTGGAAACGTGCAGAAACGGAAACAAGTGATTCACTGATCGAGGTTGCCTTGTTCGCTGAACAAGAAAAAATAAATAAAATTTGGATATAGCATATGCGCTACCTGAGGAATGACGAGGCTATGCCGAAACCGGTAGCAGAACAAACAGTCCTCTCCTCAGTACTCTTTAACAATATTGTAAACTGTGTAGTATTACCAATACAAAGGAAAAAAATCTTTGTTCTTGTTGTTGCTTGATATTTGCGTATTTTCTTTATCTGATTAATGTCGTGGGTTCTGAATCTATAATACAGGGTGATCCAAACTTATGTCCTCATTCAAACGTTTCTGCTCCATTGTTAGAGACTAGGCATGTTTGATGTCTGGTTAATAAATATTCATACCACCTGACTGGCTACATAATTTTGGACGAGCCTATATTTTGAGACTTTTAGATGAATGTGTGCGAAGCAGTAGTGTCGACTGTTGTCAGACCACCATTATGAATGTTGTCTATATAAGATAGCAGTTGGCTACTCTTGGTACCACAGTCATACGTGATTGGTTAAATAACAAGGACTGTGGAATCGTAACACTGACAGTTGGGAAGTAATTCAGACGGCTGCGAAACACAGCCGACAGGGAATGGGGAAACGTACGTCCATTGCCTAAAATGACAGCCTCTTCTCCTACTCAGTTGTAAGTGTGCAAACTTCCTGCTTTCAATTGTAATCATGGCTTTAATAAAAATGCCAAAGTTAATGTTAATCAAAACACTGGGAAGAGTTGTGGTCTAAATAACAATAGTTTTATTAATTCTTAACGTCACAAGACAAAAAAGTGGCTAAAGAAACGTCACACAAACAATTTTAGTTGACAAACGCTTTCACTAATTTGCGGTCTTTGGTGAACAAGATGATCAGCTGGGGATCAACACACGACACTAAGCAGAACACTAATCGCTGTATCTGACTTCATACACGTGAATCCGTGGCATGGCCCAAAAACTACACTACCATCAAGCATCTATACTCTGCTGTTTCATAAGGAAAAATATGGTTCGAAAGAACAGGGTGCTGGAGCCGAGCGCCACGTCAGGGAATACTTTACCATCCTGCTGGGCGGGGCGGCACACCTCGATGCGCTCGGCGACTGGAGTCGTGGACGGCAGCAAACTGTTGTTAATGGTGCACCCCCGAAAAATGCAAGTACGCTGTCTCGTGTTCGGCTAATTCGGAACACAGGTATTTCCCTATGAACCTCCGAAACCCCGGTGGATTTTAGTGTGCAGGTAAACCCAGTTGCTGGTCTGCCAAACCAATTCGACTCCATGCCTCGACTATGCGTGACGAAATATGTCAGATGTTTAAACAGCCGACTCAAATAAGTACATCCACGCATCATTCGTTGTGTGCGTGATGCTAGAAGCAGTACCTCTGACGGTTCAGACGGTAACTGGGACAGGCTCTAAGTGGCACACTAGCAAAGAACACAAGTCTCACCGTTTAGGTAAACACCTGCAGTTATTTACTAGCGAAGCGCTAGTACAAGAGTGACTCTCTGTCCGATTTCCTCGCCAGCTCGGTATCATAGCACATTTACATCTTAGACTACTCCCACTTCTGCACAAGCCAATCACGAGCTGGAGCGCTGCATTCGAAGCTGGGACACTGCCCCTTGCTCTGCATACACAGATTTAATTGGGAGAAAAGGATAAACGATGCAGCTTCTCGGCCTCTTTCCCACACGTTTACGCCGTGTGTTTTGCTAAAAACATGACCTGGATGGAACCACAGCCCTCCATAAAAAGATCATTATCTCCCCTTTTTAGTCCATTTCGAACTTGCCAAAGAAGGGCCATAGACTCGCTAGAAGCCTCGTCCCTTCACAAATATGTTTTGTAACAGAGTGTGGACATCTGGGCGCCAGTGACCTGCGCCGCGGAAATTCGCAGAAACACACAGTCGTCTCGTCGGCTTCCTGCCTAACAAGGGCCCATCCTCTGCTTTTTCGCTGGTCTTCAATGCTCTGCCCATTGCAGCGGCGACTCCTCAGCGCTAATCAACCCATCAAAGTGTCTGCATAATGAGACTGTGGAACTCGGCAGTCTGCAAATGTTTTCACCCACGTTCTGCAGGAAAACGCTTCCGTCGACCCTCAGCCGCCGTATACTTTTACTGCAGTCGTATGAATCGGCACCCTCTTCCTTTGAACGCAGGTAAAGCTTACCACTATTCCTTCATTAGAGCACACAAGCAACAGCATGAACTCCTGCCAACGATTTCATCATATGAATGAAGTCAGATCGTATCCAGGTATAGCAAAGATCAACTTCCCTAAGAACATTATGCGGCGTAACACCATAACGGAAGTGAGAGTGCCCTGCAATCTCTCAAGTGAAGCAGTACTCCATCAGAGATGTTCGAGTTCAGCACGGCGGATAGCTAAATGAAGGGGCCCAGGTTAGATTCGTGGCCTGGTCAGAAATTTTCTGTGCATGGGTGCTGGGTGTTGTACTTTCGTTGGTATAGTCAAAATGACATTCTACTGTTGAGACGACTGTACGGACATGTCCTGAAAGCGAATAAAAAGTAAAAATTAAAAAATTACTAAAACATTAGGACTACAGGTTAATTTTGATAAAATACAAGGTGTCAGAGAAGTGATGTGACAAACTTCTAGGGGAGGTGCGGCACGCGATAATGGGAAGTGCATAGCAATCTGTGGCCGCTTAAGTCGTGGGTAAGTCGTAGCAGAGATCGAAGATCGGAAAGGAAACAAGCGAGTGCTTCATTTGAAACATTTACCATATTGACATAATGAGTACATATTGTGTATGGCGTGAATACAGCTGAAATGTTACGACAGATGCTCGAAGTTTGCACCATGACGCCACGCGTGCCTGACACCGACGGAGAGTTGGGTGCCGGAGACGCTCGAACCTACCGGGAGTTTCTTTGATTGTAGCAGCTGCGCATACGATTCTTTTCAGACTCCACAGGATCGCGATATATGAGAGAGTTCATGGTTCTTGTGTACAGCACCACCCACCACCTAGCAGCGTACGACGCCGTTTGCGGTCATGGGTTGCTGTGTGTCTCTCAATCCTCTGGCTGTGCCACACCTCCCCTAGAAGTTTGTCTCAACATTCCTGAGACACCAAGAATAGGCTGAAATGGTAGCAGTGCTCACTATCTGCCAAAACTGAGGAATGAATAAGAATGACTACACAAAGTAATACAGCTGCCTGTTCACTGTAGCCATTTCCGCAGCATAACTGATTAGATATCTCAACAGTGATTCTCGTAATTTCACCTATTCGTAACAATATTATCCCGACATGTCCCGTTGTACACCTATTTCCTCGGTTTTACATGACTGGAATACAGTATGAATTCCATTACAAGTTTTACAAGATTCATACAAAATGTAATTTACAGATGAAAAAATTGCAAAAACTTTTGTCTTGGTTTCAGCTGCACTGGTTCTTTACACCTTTACTCCAGCTATCAGTTTAAGTTTCGGCTAATTATTTCAGATACCCCCGATCGCAGTTTTTCCGTCTGTCCCTGGAGACGAGCCTGCTAGGCTGGTGTCGAAGCACGTACCTGGAAACCGAAAGGTCGCGTTAACGAACACCGGCCGCGCCTTGGAATATCTCAGTCTGCCTTTAACCTATCCTTCACCTCCCGATAGTGTGACGATTAGCCAGGAGCAACACGTGGCTTTGTTTGCACGTTAAACTGTGAAGCAGTTGTCAGAATGCTCAGCTCCTTAAACAGATGTCTTCTAGATGTCCAGAACTGAGTATGTTGTGTATTTTTAAAATTGATGGTGAGACAATTTGCAGAAAACCAGTCAGTGATACTTTTAAGAAATTTGTTTACCATTTCTTCATTTTCTGTTCGTATGCTCGGGATGATTACAATACTAGTGTCATTTGCAAAAAGAACTAATTCTGCTTGTTGTGTACTAGATGGAGGATCGTTTAGTGTGCCTGAGACTGAACCTTAGAAACCCCATATGTGATTCCTCCCAAGTCATCATTATGTCCCTGGACTATATTGCTTGAATTACTAAGTACAACTTTCTGCATTTTTTGTGTTAGATATGAGGTCAATTGGTTGGCTATTCCATCAATCCCATAAGACGTCAATTTATCTAGCAGAATACCGTGATTCAAACAGTCAAATGCCTTGCAGAGGTCGCAGAAAATGCTTGTAAAATCTGGTGAGTGAGCAGGAGCAATCCTTCTGAAACCAAAACACTGATTTGCTAAGAATACTATTGTTACTAATGTGAGGTACTATTCTAGAATACATCACCTTCTCAAAGATTTTGGAAAATGTTGGCAGCAGTGAAACAACTCTCATATCATCTTTCCTAAAGAAGGGTTTAACAGCGGCATATTTCAGTCTCTCTGGAAAAATGCCTTGAGTTAGTGATGCATTACTTACTTCTGATAAGCTGGGCGTATTACATGGGAACAAATTTCTGAAACTTTCCGTCTCTTTTCGTATCAGTCTTTGCACTTAAATTTATCAGCTATCATTGTGTAATTCAAGTTTTTGCATTTTTTCAGAATTACTAAAATTTGTTGAAAGAACCACCTACAATACGATTTTTTAAATTACTGTTAATACCTTTCAAGATAAATCGCCGTGCCCAATTCGATTCCAGATTTATAACCTAATAATAAAATACAATTATTCGATACCCGTAGCAGTCACATTGGGTTCAATATTTATTTTGGCATTTTCGTCATGATTTCCGTTTTTGTATGTTTTTACATGGAGTTGAAATAGACTAAAAAGATACAATAATAAAACAATAATTAAAACGGTTTGCGCGTGAACAGAAGAGACAGCCTGTGAGGGTCTGCGAAATGTATTGCGATCCACTGAATATCTTGCTTAAATTGGCCTTCGGCGACAGTTCAAATTAGGTAGAATATAATTTGATTCTAAAGACTCTTTGTGACTGTTGGTATTGCTCGGTTGACGCCATAAGAACGACATCCCACACCTCCTCATTGAGAGGAGCTACCCAGCTGAAGGTGTGCCAGTTTTCAGTGAGGATCAACGGCAGCTACTGGCAGAGTGGCAGCAACTGCAGGTTGTGGTTTGCTAAGTCAGTTTCACATGACGTTATGTATACTGGTTTCTGACTGAAGCTGTAGGGGCATCTCTGACGGCGGCCGTATTGAAGTGAAGCAGATATGTTTTTATTTTGTTCAAATTGTTCAAATGGCTCTGAGCACTATGGAAGCGCCTAGAACCGCTTGGCCACTCCGGCCGGCTTTTATTTTGTTCTGGGCCGTAATAATAATAAGCAAATATGACCTAAAGTATTTGTTTGTTTTTTACACCACTAATATAACCTTAGTCATCGCATGAAGCCGAGGACTGGCAACTATGGGCGTTTGAACAACTACTCATGGGATCGAATTCTACGCCGGAAAGTAAACTTAGGTTCAGATCAACATTAGGTTAGAAAATATAGTTTGACATTACTGCTGGGTAGCAGCACATTCCATAATGCTTTTTGTGGCCACGAGGGCAGAAGTCCCTGTGATTCATTTGAAAGACAGTCAATGTGAAGACGCTTTGAATATTTTCGGGAGTTACTTGGAGGGCACGGAATTAAGAGTCGGTCGCGAATCCTCATTAAATGCAAAGAGCGAGATCTAGTGGCTTTCTAGTGGGCAGAGGGGGGCGTTGGCGCAGACAGACAATCAAAGAATTTTCATAGACTAGTGTTGCAGTCAGCGGATTTACGTATCACATACTCGTATTTCCATAAAACATAGGCGAGTGTGAAGATTGCGCAGCAGCGTTGTGCTATATAGTGGAGCTAATTCTTAGCTATAGGAGGAGTTGACAGGAAAAAAGCTCTTGTAGAGGTTTGTTAAAGTGAAAATGAAATGTCTTTTTCCCGCGGCAAAGGAAGTGTTTGACTGTGCGTGACTGTTGCAGTCGTTATCTCAAGGCCTTACTTTCTCGTCGTTTAAGAACGCTGCGAGTAACTGGTTTAGAGTTTAGGTTAAGATCGTTAGAAGTGTATTAGCAGTCTACCTGCATTCACTCACTTTCTACAGTTTCATAAACTGTGCTCTTAAGAGCACTGGTAATGCTAGTTACACTTATCAGAAGTATTTCTAACGTACAGAATGTTATTCCAGCTCGGACGATTAACGTTTTCCTCACCGTCTATGGCACTTTTAACTCGCTTTGTGCACCCGCTCTTCAGCTGGAGCATGTACGCATTGATAGCGGGCTTCGCGGCCAAAAGAGATGGAGCAGCGTTAATCATTTGGAGCAACGTACACAGAGTTCAGGAGCGAATCTAAGTGTCTCGAAAATGGCAGTGAATTTTAGAAAGTGCCACCTACGTTTAACGCAGGATACTTCTAAGGTGCGTGACTGGTCTCTCGATAAGGTCGGTTAACATTTCGGCCACATAAAGGTGCACATTAGTAGGCTGACCAGACCTGCTCTCAGAGACAAATCTGACACCATTCCTGAACAACCAGCGCGCGCGCTCGAATAGCCATATGCAGCAGACCAGTTTTCACAAACAGTATGCAGTGTGCTGAGCAACAGGGAGGCGCTCTTGATAACGTTCGACATTGCTGATATGCCCTCCTCCCTGAGTATTCAACCCAACGCTAAGGACATTGTGGGGCTGCGGCACCACTGAACGCGATCTCACCCCATTGAAGTGTAGTGCCATCGTAGCTTTTTCTCTGGTATGCAGGGTGGAATCAATAGGGACAGTTCAAAATCATTCGACAAAATTTGAACATGACACGAAGCAGTAAAGGATGTTCATGGTTTTTCAGCCCTCCTGTGGCGCGGTCACAGGTGGGTGAATAAAACGGCAAAGGGTCACTATAAGACCCTCCCCCCCTCCCTCCCCCTCAACTCGGCAACACCCTCGGTGCCACCTTCGTTGAGCATGTCAAAAATGTACCTGTCGGAGACTTCGACAGACGTCCAGCAGACTGAGTGTCCATCGCTGTTGATCTAGCGCCTGATGGCAGGCGACCCTTTCGGTACACGTTAGGTGGTGTTGCCGGAGTTGTTGCGACTACGACGCAAATGTTTTGCTGGGAAGCCCTTACACAGTCTCCATAATGTCCCGATGTCTCCCCATCCGATTTCTAAATCTGTGGAGCCCTGAAGCGAAACATTCGTGGCCGTTAATTTGCTTAGGACAAAGATGTGCACGCCTAATCACGGTTCTATCGACAACCGCAATCATTTTTCCACGAAGGGATTGACTGTCTTATATGACAATGACATAAATATATTAACTGTTACGGCGACTACTTTTCAAATAATAATTAGTTTACTTACTTTTTAGTCTGTTTCCTTCTCATTTGACTGCACCTTTCATATACAGGGTTTGGCAAATATATGTGAAACCACACATCATGTTACAAACAGTGTTTTAATAACAATTGTTCTTGTCGAAGGGGGACATCCAATGACATTACACTCTACCCCCATGCACTACCCCCAGGTGATTGGAGGGGCTGAACTTCGAAATCTTCACTAGGACCCCCCAGTTTTTATTGCGGACTCGGATTCTCCGGGAAAAAAATACGTAACTTTGTATGGATCAACTTCATCGTTGTGTGGTGGATGGCGCTGTAATCGAGGCAAATCAAAAAGGGGTTACAAAGAGTTAAAACATAATAGTACCTCATGAAACTGTTTAATAGATTAGGATCTCAGAAGGATAGCAGAGGGGTATTCTTACATTCTGGAATGCGATCCGAAGTTTTATAGCAAATCAGTGTGATTCTCCTGACCACAATAAAATACTGTGTCCACATTATTGGTGTAATTACCTCGACAGAAGGCGTCGAAGTTACCCAAGGACAACGGCACCGGCGTCGAAGTAATAGTGTTTTTTACTCTTCGGGGTGTTTTTTTTTTTTAATGCAAGTCTCCTTGCCTATCATCATCGGGGTGCTTGTTTTAGGTGCATTTTTCAAATCTTCATGTTTTACTGAAGCAAATGTTCGAAATGGAGCCTATTTTCTGCAATACATATTGCAACCCTATTTCTGAAAGACTGTCCTACGGCTCTAAGTGTGCCTTCGGTGATGTTTCCACATTCAGTGATAATTCGCTGCCGCATGCTAAAGGGGTTGTTGGTACGGCCCTGTAAGATTTCTCTTTTAGCGTTCCTCATAGGAATAAACCGGGAGGCGTCGAACTAGGTGAACATACAGGCCACTCACGAGGACCTCTTCTTCCAATCCATCTACCAGGATAGTGTTGATTCAAAACTTAATTAAGTGCCCATAATGCGCTGGACAGTCATCGTGTCGAAACCACATATCCATTCTTGTTTCAAGTGTGACATCTTCTGGTAGCACTGCCAAAATATTATCTAAGAAGTCGCCATACATCCGACCACTCAAATTGCCATCCGCGAAGTATGGGTCAATTATCCGGGTACCTAACGCACCGCACCCCACCAAACATCGACACTTCAGCGGCGATGAAGCTCGACTTGCCTTAACTGGTGGGGATTCTTCACTGCCCAGTAATGCATATTCTGCCGATACACGAGACCACGATTCGCAAACGTTGCTTCATCAGAGAAAAGTACCTGTGAATGAAAATCATCATTGGCTGCTAGTTGTTGTATCCAATCGGAAAAGTTAAAGCTGCTTTGAAGGTCGCCCCCATGTAGGTCTTGATGCAGCGACGGGTGATATGGGTGCTATTTGTGTTCAGGCAATATGCGCAGAACATTTCGTCGCGAAATTCCGGCACCTCGTGAGGATATGCGCCGGCCGGGGTGGCCGAGCGGTTCTAGGCGCTTCAGTCTGTAACCGCGCGACCGCTACGGTCGCAGGTTCGAATCCTGCCTCGGACATGGATGTGTGTGATGTCCTTAGGTTTAAGTAGTTCTAAGTTCTAGGGGACTGATGACCTCAGAAGTTAAGTCCCATAGTTCTCAGAGCCATTTGAACTTTTTTGGATATGCAGCAGTTACATTAAGACACCCACTGTAGCATTTTTGTTCATCACAGGCCGCGGTCGTATTCTTCTTGTGAGTTGAACACTTCCAGCTGCAGAAGGAACATTTCTCTCAGCGCACAGGTTCATATACCGTCGACGAACTTCTCTTACATGCCTATTTGACGCAAAGTACGAAGCAGTGATATCTACAGTCTTTGCAAACGTCAGCATCGTTGCACACATAGGAAGAAATGTTTTCGGTTCCAAAGTTTGCAGTAAAGTGAATCGCGTCAGCTCCGCGCTGGCGTCTCCCAGCTCATCGTTCGCGGTACGGCCACAGCCGCGCTCGACACATTGGAACCTTGCACTTGGAGGTGTCGCACCTAGAGCCAGAGTCCGACCACTGAGTGCGACAAGTGCATCACAGGCGGATATTTGAATGGTACAAAATGTCTCGCAGACGATCGAACTCTCCCCTGTCACTTTTCAACGGTTTGTAACCCATTTCGATTTGTGTCGATTACAGCACCATCCATCACACAACCATAAAATTGATCCACACAAAAGTTACTATTTCTCCCGGAGAATCTGAATCCGAAATAAAAAATTGTGGTTTCCTATTGAAGATTTCAAAGTTGATCCCGGCAACCAGTTTTAACCACCCCACCCTGTTTATGTCCTGTATCTTTCCATACGCTGCTTTCGTTTTTGTAGTAGACTTTCCTGTGAGATCTTCTCTCCACCAGCATCCTAGAATATTTCACCTGGATATTTGAAATGTGCAACTCTGTTTATCTTGCGGTATTTTGTGTCTGGTGTTCGTATGTTTAGTTTTGACCGGAAGAATTCAGACTTCTGGAAGGAGACTTGTAGGTCAACTCTTACTGCGTATTCTTTCAGTTATATTTGTTTTGTTGGAGTTGGTTTGTTGTCTGAGAGCTTAGTAAGGAAAAATATAGTTTTCACATTTCAGTGTTGTCCCGGGATTGTCATAGTGGTGTGCTTTCCAGTGTTCGTGGGATAATCGGTCGTCCTGGCATACTGAAGTTTTGATCATATATTTTTAAAATCTTGCACAACAAAGGCACGTTAAATGCGAGGGTGACGGCAGATTATACAATATTTAGGAAGGGGTTGAATTGCCCCTCCCCTGCCCGCTCCCACCCACTAGAACCGAAACCTGGATTCACGCGAGAACTACACTACCCCACATTGCTCTCGCCACAGGCCGTATACACCACACACACACACACACACACACACACACACACACACAGGGAGATATCGAGGGAGACAAGGGAGGGCGGGAGGGAGGGAGGGAGAGACAGAGAGAGGTGACAAAACTACACTGACGTGAGAAGAAACCCAAACGTCTGTTAGATGCGACTCGTGACCTCGAGTAGTCGGCTGGGAGTTCTCGCTGGCGTATTCGAATAGGAGGGAAAATCGATGATATTGGTACGATGTACGCTTCAAAAATGGTTCAAATAGCTCTGAGCACTATGGGACTTAACAGCTGTGGTCATCAGTCCCCTAGAACTTTGAACTACTTAAACCTAACTAACCTAAGGACATCACACACATCCATGCCCGAGGCAGGATTCGAACCTGCGACCGTAGCAGTCGCGCGGGTCCGGACTGCGCGCCTAGAACCGCGAGACCACCGCGGCCCGCGATGTACGCTTCGGCATACACTGTGAAGTGGTTCGAGGAACACTCAGGATGTCCCACCTACGAGTCATCAGAAAACACTAGGGATTCCGTTTTTTTTGTGTATATCTGGAGTCTGCCCAAACAAATTACTGCTGTCACGTCTTTTATGCGACGTCCAGTGTCGACGGAAATCGTCGGTTTGTTCCCCGTTATTAACAATGACTTTTAAAACTGGATTCTACGTACCTACTCGACAGAACGGTCCCAAATTAAACTGGTGCTATATCCGGTTTATTTGTGTGTGTCAACAGGGCTAGTGAAACACAAAGAATAGCCGGTACTCTAGCAGCGACTGAAGAGCGCTGCTGCATAGCGGTTGTAGTGAGCGCGGCCCAGGCCGGTGCTGCAGTACCGGCTGTTCTGTGCGTTGCACTGTCCCCGGTATACACGGAAAAAACGAATATCGCATTGCACTGGTTCTGGGCTACTCGATCGGATTGGCATCTAAAATTGCATTTTAAAAGTCACTTTTCTTGTAACGGGAAACAAACGGACGCTTTCCGTCAACTCTTAGCGTCGTTGCGAATTGTTGTTGTTGTTGTGGTCTTCAGTCCTGAGACTGGTTTGATGCAGCTCTCCATGCCACTCTATCCTGTGTAAGCTGCTTCATCTCCCAGTACTTACTGCAACCTACATCCTTTTGAATCTGCTTAGTGTATTCATCTCTTGGTCACCCTCTACGATTTTTACCCTCCACGCTGCCCTCCAATGCTAAATTGGTGATCCCTTGATGCCTCAGAACATGTCCGACCAACCGGTCCCTTCTTCTTGTCAAGTTGTGCCACAAACTACTCTTCTCCCCAATTCTATTCGATACCTCCTCATTAGTTATGCGACCTACTCTTCAGCATTCTTCTGTAGCCCCACATTTCGAAAGCTTCTATTCTCTTCTTGTCCAAACTATTTATCGTCCATGTTTCACTTCCATACATGACTACACTACACACAAATACTTTCAGAAACGACTTCCTGACACTTAAGTCAATACTCGATGTTAACAAATTTCTCTTCTTCAGAAACGCTTTCCTTGCCATTGCCGGTCTGCGTTTTATATCCTCTCTACTTCGACCATCACCAGGTATTTTTTTCCACAAATAGCAAAACTCCTTTACTACTTTAAGTGTCTCATTTCCTAATCTAATTCCCTCAGCATAACCCGACTTAATTCGACTACATTCCATTATCCTCGTTTTGCTTTGGTGATGTTCATCTTACATCCTCCCTTCAAGACACTGTCCATTCCGTTCAACTGCTCTTCCAAGTCCTTTGCTGTCTCTTACAGAACTACTATGTCATTGGCGAACCTCAAAGTTTTTATTACTTCTCCATGGATTTTGATGCCTACTCCGAATTTTTCTTTTGTTTCCTTTACTGCTTGCTCAATATGCAGATTGAATAACATCGGGGAGAGGCTACAGCCCTGTCTCACTCCCTTCCCAACAGCTGCTTCCCTTTCATGCCCCTCAACCCTGATAACTGCCATCTGTTTTCTGTACAAACTGCAAATAGCCTTTCGCTCCCTGTATTTTACCCCTGCCACCTTTAGAATTTGAAAGAGAGTATTCCAATCAACATTGTCAAAAACTTTTTCTAAGTCTACAAATGCTAGAAACGTAGGTTTGCCTTTCATTACTCTTTCTTCTAGGATAAGTCTTAGGGTCAGTATTGCCTCACGTGTTCCAACATTTCTACTGAATCCAAACTGATCTTCCCCGAGGTCGACTTCTATCAGTTTTTCCATTCGCCTGTAAATAATTCGCTTTAGTATTTTGCAGCCGTGACTTATTAAACAGATAGTTCGGTAATTTTCACATCTGTCAACAGCTGCTTTCTTTGGGATTGGATCTATTATATTCTTCTTGAAGTTTGAGGGTTGCGAATATCTGTGAAAATATCGGAGAAAATGCGCCTGACCTCTCTTAAGAGGGACTCCCTGTATACGTGAAAGTTGGATAATCATCATCATCATTCACACCACCATCATCGTCGTCGTGGAAGATGCAACGCCCATGGCTCTGGTATGGACGCCGTGTGAGCACACGGCTGAGAATGCAGACTGTGAGTTTGGGTAGACTGAAGCCTTCGTCAGACGAATCATTCATTGGAACAATGAGCACGCCAAGTTTCTGACATCATAGCGTGGGAAAAGCACGTTGGGGAGTCTTTCCGAACGTGCACAGCAATTTGTAGCACGTCAGATATTTTGAACGTGCATTTGAATGTAGACAAATAAGGTGGAAGAGCGTCAACTACGTCACATGCACCTATGTCTCTTTGGTACACGATCGCTAAACGCCATGTTGAGTCTCAGTTGAAGCCATTTGTAAGCAGCAGGAAATTGAAGATTTTTCGAAAAATCGTTGTTAGTTGTATCATTTCTTGCAGTAAAATGACGGGAAACATCATATTGATGGTTAAAAAATTATAGTAATTTGCGTATTACGAAAGTATGTTCCAGGGCAACGGCACGTTGAGGATCCATCAAAAATGCATTGCTCTTGGCACAGTTTGTTATAATTAAATGTCAGATAATAACGTTTCAAACAATGGAAACTGCAGGCAGGAATATCTACCTACCGTAAAGAAGACACATCAGGTTGTAGGTAGGCATAATTAAAAACTCACATAATGTTTCGGCCCGAGACGCTGGAGTTGGCGGTCGTATATGCGTGAGGTGTGTTTGCATTTGTGCGTGCGTGCGTGCGTGCGTGCGTGCGTGTGTGTGTGTGTGTGTGTGTATCTTTTATTGACGAAGGCTGTGACCAAAAGCATTGTGCGAGTGTCTTTTAATTGTGTCTGTCTGCAAGCTGACGTGTCTTCTTTCCGATAAATAGCAATCTACCATTTCCTACAATGCAGATAACGTATGCACGAGTAAAGCTTTCAGGAGGTGGTAATATGCAAATGTAAAGGAGGAGGTTAGAATATCTCATGCTCGATGTAGCGTAATGAGTAGAGTGGCGGAATTGTTCAGATGGATTTGATGTTTTGTTGTTTCGAGTCTCACTGGACCCAAAAATTTTTGTACTAAACCTCGCATTTTCTAGTAGGTTCTGATACTTCCTTATTACTTTAATAAAAGCATATTCTATGGTGTTGGATGTCGTGTAAATATGGTTTCTAATGGCTCTAAGCACTATAGGAATTAATATCTGAGGTCATCAGTCCCCTAGACTTAGAACTACTTAAACCTAACTAACCTAAGGACATCACACATACCCATGCCCGAGGCAGTATTCGAACCTGCGACCGTAGCAGCAGCGCGGTTCCGGACTGAAGCGCCTAGAACCGCTCGGCCACAGCGGCCAGCGCGTAAAAATAAGTGCCCTCTTTTTGAGGAGTGAGTTTCTTTGGCTTTATCTACGAGTCAGTATGCACTAAACTTGTACTTGCGGTAAGATATTTTGCACTTTCCTGTTTTAAGTTTTGTATTTTAAATGTTGTAAAGTTTTTCTAACGGCTGGGAACAATGATCAAGTAATAATTAGTTTAGAGTTTTACCAAAAACTCAGAATGATGAAGTAATTTTTGTCGTATGTGGGGAATTACTGTAAATTTGTGTCGTACTATTTATAATGGAACTTTTAAAAGTCGATTACTTATTGACTGGACAAGGTACTTTCGTTTTTGCCTTGTAGCACATTCACTGATGTTGACGTTTTTATTTGTGTATACCACGAACAGAATAACATGAATAGCATATGGGTAAGGGAGGAAATGTGCGTTTAAGTAATGCTGGCGCATGAGTTTTACGCCCGTCCATTTGTGATTTGCGAGCCATATACAGCCGACAACTGCCGCTTTTGCTTGCTGCGATGGCGTATACCATTACGTGGCCCACGTAGCGTATGCACGAGTCGCATCTTCTCTGAGCATTCGGCAGCACGTCCAACTTGGCGCGCTCAACGTTGACGTTCGAAAGCACGGCCCGTGTGCCGACGGCTTTAAGGGCGGCGTACTCGCTAGGGCTTCGGCCAGCACGGAAGGCTAACTCGGCGGCCGGGCGGCAGAGCGCGCTGGCGCCGGTGGCGGCGCGCGTGGCAGCCGGCGGGCAGTGCGCGATTCTCCTCGGTCATGGCGGACGCCGCGCCGCCGCAGCAGCTGACGATGCCCGCCGGGTCGCGCTCGCCTTCGCCGTCCCCGAAGTCTTCGCCGCGGCGGCGACCCACCAGCAGCCCCAGAAACATCGTCAGAAGGTAGTCAGTCGCTGCGGTCCCCCGTACCCCACGGGCGGCTCTGCACGGCCACGTGGCGCTACGTGTCACTGTCAGTAAACGTACAAAAAACACTCGCTGCCTCGAACGGATCCTATCCGATACTGTTAACTGCCCGTGACGTTCCATAGTAGACGTTCTTCTTCTCACTTTCTATGCTTCTCCCTTCACTGGTAACGAAGTTTGCATTGCGCAATAACAGTCGATAATCGTACGAGCTATTGTCCATGGCGTCCCAGAAGCAATGGACAATATTCGGGGATATAACAGCAACGAACACCGAGGAAAAAATGTCGGGTAAACACGGGCTGTAAAATAGATAGCTTAAGGGCTACAATCACTTGTTCAACTTCGTACTGTGAAACACATTCCTTCTACTGAACAAGTGCTCATAACTTTCAAGGTATGCGTTTTGGAGCCCACCTTTACCAGAGTGTTTTGCTTCCAATGATCGTTGCTGCTATATCCCTGAATATTGTCCATTGCTCCTGTGACACCCTGTATATACAAAGAACAACGTATACACAAAATGCCTGTCAGTTATTCACGTGGCTCCAGATCGTACCAATTCTGACGTAGTAAGAGATATAGGCCGGCGACTGAGTAACGATATGAACAGTGTGTGTCGTAATTAACACCGAACACTGAGACGGGTGAGACATACCGTAGCAGGAAAAACGTTCTAATAAACATGACGTTGCCGAGATAAATGTGAATGTTTCATCACGAGCCGGCACTCATTCCCTTATGAAACACTGCCCTGTTTAGTGCAAATGAATTTGAAATGTAAACTTCTCGATTGTGTCCCCACTTAACACAACTCCAACTTCATCCACGACACACTTTTATAAGAAATACAATACTACTTCAGTTCGTTAAATGTTTCGATTTACTGTAGGTTCGTATCTGTCAGAGGAAGCCTTTACCACATGCCGTTCTCGCACTTGGATTCCCTCGTATTTACAATGAGTTATGAATTCTTTCAAACGGCCCGGATTATGTCGTAAAGCTTGAAAAAAATGTTATAATTTGAAGCAGCTACTGTTAAACCGTATCAACAGCAGTTGTGTACACGTCACTTTTTAGGTGACTTGAGGTAGAAAAATGCAGAGGTTCGAGGTCACATGACTTTACAGGACAACGTAAACCCCTGCTCGGCCTGCCCGTCTCGTACCTTATTGGCGCGTTCCACGTTCTCGTAGAACAGCAGCAAAAAGTACCACTGGGTCAGGGGTGCAGTTTGACCCCAATTAGACGGAGAATTAATCGAAACTACTTTTATAGTGACTAGGATAAGACGTCATATTGAAGTCATTGACAGCTCGAAAGTACAATTCCAAAAATGCCTCGAAAACGACTCGTTGACTAACGCGCGTATAACAGAACATTTTCTTTTTTCGTACTCGTCACCTGTGTAAGTTTTTGCTACTAACTGTGATACTCAAAACGTCTGGAGGGAACGCTCTTGGTCTTTTGAGTAATCACACGGTTAACCTAATAACTTCAGATTCAAGGCTGTTCACTAATTCAGTCGACTTGCTGCAGACTACAATGGAAAATAGTAATTTGGTTGCTGTCGATCTGTCAGTTATTTTTGACTAACTTGAGCCTCTGAGTCCCCAAATGACTACAGTTTTTTGTCTATTGAGCCATCGTTTTAATCTACAGGATACGCTCCGTTGCCTCTAAAGTCATACAAAATGTGCATTTAATGGAAAATAAAGCGAAAACTAACCAAATATACTGTTCACAAAGAATACTTCTATCCATACAAAGACTATACTCAGTGAATAGTAGGCAAACAGTAAAGTTTCTTTACCAGACGGTAAACACACAAATTAAGGTAATAATTTTCACTTTTAGTTTGTTCTTGAGCTTTTACTCTGTGGACATTCTTGTTGGATGCTACTGTAATAATCGCACATCAAATCTACATCCTATCTACCTTGTTACCGTGCCTCCATGACTTCGATTTTCATCTTTTCATGTGACAGGCTAGGAAATGCCGAAAAGAGATATTTGAAACTGTCTCAATCAGTTGATATGACCTTAACAAATAGTTTCATGAGAGCCAGCCTGTTATGCAGAGCTGGGAATATAATGTTCCCTCTGTGAACAGGTGGCTAGTGTAGAATGTTTGGATCAGCAGGTCAGATCTTGACGGCCAATCCGACTGCGCCCAGTGCATCTGACAAGCGCTGCTGTCCCACGCACGCAAACAACAAGGATGCTTGGTATATCCGTGTTGCTGGCCAAGGAGGAAGCAGACCACGTGATCATTGATACATGTGGTATCGTAGCAAATCAGTGACTCTCTTTAAGTCTTCATATTGTGCATGCAAACAAATTAAATCGCCTATTGGGAGAGCACCAAATAAATTCTCATTGTAAGGGAGGACGTACTTAAAGTTCCGCTATGAGCTATCGATGGAGACACACCATTCTGTTCGTCCTCATCACCGGCACGCAAGGTCCCCCAATGTGGCGTCGACCGGAATAGGACTAGCACTTGGGCCGGCCGGTGTGGCCGTGCGGTTCTAGGCGCGTCAGTTTGGAACCGCGTGACCGCTACGGTCCCAGGGTCGAATCCTGCCTCGGGCATGGATGTGTGTGATGTCCTTAGGTTAGTTAGGTTTAAGTAGTTCTAAGTTCTAGGGGACTGATGACCACAGATGTTGAGTGCCATAGTGCTCAGAGCCATTTGACTAGCACTTGGAGGCCGAACTTCCCCGGATGGGGCCTCCCGGCCAACAATGCCACACGCTCATTTCATTTTATAGGCTAAAATTCCCAACTCTTCCAGTAAACCATGTACGTATTGTCAGTGCACATATCCATCATCGTTTCAAAACTATTGCAGAAGCGCACTTTCTCGTGATCGAAAGTAGGATTCCGTTGCTTCTTTTTTTCAACCACGTTTTTTTACGCAGTCTTCATACTAAGAGCTCTGAAGCATTTCTTCAGATAGTCCCAAATATCCTGGCAAATCACTCCACTCGTGCTGCTCAAATCCTTTACGTGCGGAATCGTCTTCAGTAGCATGATCTTCGTCGTTGCGGTCACTTTGATCTTCACCAGACTTGAGTTCTTATATTTCCAAAGACGGTAATTCTTCGAACACTGGCACTGGGATTTCGCCTGAATGAGGGACTGGGCGTGATGGCTGATGGTGAACTAGGATACTCTACAATTGTAGTGATCTGACTTTTTCACCGTACAAAAATAACAATCACGTGAATGATTTCTGGGCCTGCGGCATACCAAATAGTAGTTTATCACGTGTTCTCTTCGTCCTCATCAGTAAACTCTCGACATGCTGCTTGTACGCCTCGTAAGGGAAGGGATAAATGATTCATCTCGATCACCAATTTTCACTTTAAAATAGGCTTCCCCGACAAATGGACAGTTGTTTGTACTTTGGGAACACTAAAACTGCCTCATATATAACAAAACAAATTGGTCAGAGCGACACACAATGTGTCATTAGTGTCTGAAGAGTAACTGGACCGGTCTAGACGATACGAACCTGTCGCTGGCCTGCTGGAGCGTCATTCCTGCCTTCCCTCGCCGGTCATGCAAGGCTTGTGTCAGCCAATAGCAGAGCAGTAGTGCTCACCGTGCTCCACGGTAGATCCCAGGAAGGCTGGCCACATTCACATAATGGATACAGGAAAAACTTGACACGGTAAAAAAAAAACTACATACAATTGTGGAACTCGCATGCATGTTTAACTCTAAAACGCTGAGAAATCGAACTCGACATCAATTCTGTTACAAACTGTTCCCCATTATTATAATGGGTGTCCGAGGAGGAGGATCAATATTCAGGAATTTGACAGAAACGCTCGTTTAAAGCAAAAAAACTTCGTACAGGCAGTTGTCCTATTCGAAATGATTTTGGAGATAGAACAGATTTAATGTACATTTGTTTCAGCCCCTGCTGAGGATGTCTTTTTGCTATTTAACTAGCCCGTTGAACGAGCAGTTTGTTCACGGTGTGTTGTGAATGAATTAGAGCGAGGGACTGAGAGTGTATCAGAGAGGAGCATCGCTTGTCTCTGTTGATACACGCGCTGGCTAAAATGCCACATATGCAAGAATATGCAGATATGGTGTGTGTTTACAGCGTCTGCGATGAGTGACATCGAATTCCAGTTTTCAGTATGTTACGTGGATCAGGTTTTCTTCAAAGTTGCCAGTTTTGGTAACAAGATCACTACGTCTACGCGGAAAGTTATAAAGAAACTGTGAACCAATTAGTGCGCGAAGACTCTTCCTCGAACCACCAAATTACGTACGACTGCCACTGGGGAACAGCAACACACATAATCAGCGACAGTATACAAAACGTTTACCCTGGAACAGTTACATCGCCCCCCAGTAGCTAAATAGTCCATTATTTTTAGTGTCATTTCTTAATGCAGCATCGTCTTCATTTTGTTCAACTGCATTCCACTGTCCTAATTTATCTTTGGTTGGTGTTCCCCGTATAATCTCTTTTTCAAGAGGTTGCATGCCCTTTTGCTGTCTCTGACATAATTAGTATGTCATTAGCAACAAAGTTTTTACTTCTCCCCTTTCCAAATTTCTCCTTGGTTTCCTGTTCTCTTTGCTCAATGTGTAGATTGAACATCATCAGGGGTAGGAAACAACTCTGTCTCACTCCTTCCTCAACAACTGCTTGCTTTCATGTCCTTCAACTCTTGTAACTGGAATCCGGTTTCTGTGCGAGTTGTAAAGAACCCTTCGTACTCGGTACCTACCTCATCGGTTTTCTGTAACACACTGACGTTTTCTTGAAATTATTTTAGTAAATACTCGCTCTGCGACTGTAATGTAGCAGATCCTCATTAATTGAGTCCTATGTCGATGCTGAATCCTCATACAGTCGATGTTATTTTTCGCAACCAGAACACGCACACTGCCTTCCGTCGGACGCAACGCGTAGCAGTATTCGATCCACCCGTTAGCTTGCGAAAGTATTTCCGTGATTATTATCTTCCAAGCACTGGCAGGCTTCTTTTGATTTGCAGATTTCGTTTCTTTCTCAAACTATAACCCAATAAAAAAACTTCGGACATCTTTCAGTACGGAGATCGCGCTGTTGCTGAAACATTCAGTGTGATTGCCACGTAGCCGCTAAGTTACATTAATGCAATATTCTTGTATTCGCGAAGCATTTAGATAATATAATTTCCGTCATCAGGTGAATAAATTCAAGAGTTACAAGTACACACACAAATTCTCAGTGATGCTTTCGTGTATGCGAGGCTGTCCTGCAATTCTGACATTGCAGTCCAGTCATCCGGAATTATTGACTTTCCGAAATTACTACATATTTCCACCTCTTGCAATTTTAGCCTGGCTCGGTTCACACTAATGCTACACAGTGATGTGAAACGGGAGTTATGATAGGCCTCGTATTCTGGACGCACGAAGTTCAGATCTCGTTTGAGGGTGGTTTCCCTATGTTAAGAGAACGCTGAGATGCTACTGCAGTGAATTATTGCCTTCACGTTTTGCATGTGAAACTGACACTCTTTCCTTCCTTTGTAACAGGGTTATTAGGGATAATTATGTCCATCGGTCTGTATCATCTTAATCTTGTCCGCTGACGTTCCCGACTGGCCGCGCCATGTTGGGGTCTAATACACGGTACTAGACACGAGAGACCTATTGTATCTGAGTTACGTCCTCTGTGGAACGACATAATTACGCATTAAACGTCGTCGTCGTCGTTAGCGTTGCAATGAGACGTGCTTGTTTCTTTCGGTTATTAAGAAGGTTACTGGCTCTGTTGTTCAGTTTCACGCGCAACGAACTGGTACAGGAGCAACTCAGCCGTAGTGGGCATAGGGAACGGGCTGAGTAGGCACGGCTGCTCTTACGTAATCCTTACTGAACGAGTTTCCTTTACTCCACGTATGAATATGGATGAAGGGCAATAGGCAGAATCCACATTTCTAGATTTCCGGAGAGCATTTGACACTGTGTCCTATTGCAGGCTGTTAACGAAGACACGAGCATTAGTTATTGAACGCAGTATGTTGTCTTCGACGGCGAGCGTTCATTAGAGACAACGGTATCGTCAGAGATGCCCCAGGCAAGTGTGATACGACCGCTGTTGTTGTATATACACATAGATTATTTGGCGGACAGTGTGGGCAGTAATCTGTGATTGTGTGCTGATGATGCTGTGGTGTACGGCAAGGCGTCGAGGTCGAGTGACTGTAGGACTATGGAAGATGAATAGGCAAAATTTCTAGTTGGTGCGGTGAATGGGATTTAGCTCTAAATGTAGAAAAAAAGTAGGGTAGTGCGGATGTGTAGAAGAGACAAACATGTAACGTTCGGATACAGCATCAGTCGTGTCCTGCTTGACACCGTCAGTCTGGAAGTAATGTGGCAAAGCGATATGAAATGGAATTGGGAGAATTTTGGGAATGTGGTTCATCTGTAAAGGAGATCGCAAATTGGACCCTTGTGTGACCTATTCTTGAGTACTGTTCGAGTGTTTGGAATCCGTACCAGGTCGGATTAAAGGAAGACATCGAAGCAGTTCAAAGGCGAACTCCTAGATTTGTTACCGGTAGGATCGAACAATATGTAAGTGTTACACACATGTTTAGGGAACTCAACTGGGAGTCCGTGAAGGAAAGGCGACATTCTTTTCGAGGAGAACTATTGAGAAAATTTAGAGAACCGACATTTGAAGCTGACTGGCTTCCGGCGGCTATCTGATTTGGTGAAGACTGCCAGTCTCGCTAGCGGGATGAAAGCAGAGCTCACCATCTGCAGCATCGTCGACAGGACTGACTGCGGACCTTTGGTACAGAGCCGAGTGGAGGGTCTGAATCAGAGGCTGAGACGGTTCTGCGACCGTGTGGGCTGCACATCCCTCGACTTGCGCCATAGGGTGGTGGGGTTTCGCTGGATAGGTCAGGAGTCCACTACACGCAACAAGCGGCTACACGGGTAGCAGGGGTTGTGTGGCGTGGGCTGGGCGGTTTTTTTAGGTTAGATGGCCTTGGGCAAGTACAGAAAGGGCAACAGCCTCAACGGGTGCAGGGCAAAGTCAGGACATGCGGGGACCAAGCAGCAATCGGTATTGTAATTGTAAACTGTCGAAGCTGCGTTAGTAAAGTACCGGAACTTCAAGCGCTGATAGAAAGCACCGAAGCCGAAATCGTTATAGGTACAGAAAGCTGGTTGAAGCCAGAGATAAATTCTGCCGAAATTTTTACAAAGGTACAGACGGTGTTTAGAAAGGATAGATTGCATGCAACCGGTGGTGGAGTGTTCGTCGCTGTTGGTAGTAGTTTATCCTGTAGTAAAATACAAGTGGATAGTTCCTGTGAATTATTATGGTTGGAGGTTACACTCAACAACCGAGCTAGGTTAATAATTGGCTCCTTGTACCGACCTCCCGACTCAGCAGCATTAGTGACAGAACAACTGAGAGAAAATTTGGAATACATTTCACATAAATTTTCTCAGCACATTATAGTCTTAGGTGGAGATTTAAATTTACCAGATACAGACTGGGACACTCAGATGTTTAGGACGGGTGGTAGGGACAGAGCATCGAGTGACATTATACTGTGTGCACTATCCGAAAATTACCTCGAGCAATTAAACAGAGAACCGACTCGTGGAGATAACATCTTGGACCTATTGATAACAAACAGACCCGAACTCTTCGACTCTGTATGTACAGAACAGGGAATCAGTGATCATAAGGCCATTGCAGCATCCCTGAATATGGAAGTTAGTAGGAATATAAAAAAAGGGAGGAAGGTTTATCTGTTTAGAAAGAGTAATAGAAGACAGATTTCAGACTACCTAACAGATCAAAACGAAAATTTCTGTTCCGACACTGACAATGTTGAGTGTTTATGGAAAAAGTTCAAGGCAATCGTAAAATGCGTTTTAGACAGGTACGTGCCGAGTAAAACTGTGAGGGACGGGAAAAACCCGCCGTGGTACAACAACAAAGTTAGGAAACTACTGCGAAAGTAAAGAGAGCTTCACTCCAAGTTTAAACGCAGCCAAAACCTCTCAGACAAACAGAAGCTAAACGATGTCAAAGTTAGCGTAAGGAGGGCTATGCGTGAAGCGTTCAGTGAATTCGAAAGTAAAATTCTATGTACCGACTTGACAGAAAATCCTAGGAAGTTCTGGTCTTACGTTAAAATCAGTAAGTGACTCGAAACAGCATATCTAGACACTCCGGGATGATGATGGCATTGAAACAGAGGACGACACGCGTAAAGCTGAAATACTAAACACCTTTTTCCAAAGCTGTTTCACAGATGAAGACCGCACTGCAGTTCCTTCTCTAAATCCTCGCACAAACGGAAAAATGGCTGACATCGAAATAAGTGTCCAAGGAATAGAAAAGCAACTGGAATCACTCAACAGAGGAAAGTCCACTGGACCTGACGGGATACCAATTCGATTCTACACAGAGTACGCGAAAGAACTTGCCCCCCTTCTAACAGCCGAGTACCGCAAGTCTCTAGAGGAACGGAAGGTTCCAAATGATTGGAAAAGAGCACAGGTAGTCCCAGTCTTCAAGAAGGGTCGTCGAGCAGAAGCGCAGAACTATAGACCTATATCTCTGACGTCGATCTGTTGTAGAATTTTAGAACATGTTTTTTGCTCGAGTATCATGTCGTTTTTGGAAACCCAGAATCTACTATGTAGGAATCAACATGGATTCCGGAAACAGCGATCGTGTGAGACCCAACTCGCTTTATTTGTTCATGAGACCCAGAAAATATTAGATACAGGGTCCCAGATAGATGCTATTTTTCTTGACTTCCGGAAGGCGTTCGATACAGTTCCGCACTGTCGCCTGATAAACAAAGTAGGAACCTACGGAATATCAGACCAGCTGTGTGGCTGGATTGAAGAGTTTTTAGCAAACAGAACACAGCATGTTGTTATCAATGGAGAGACGTCTACAGAAGTTAAAGTAACCTCTGGCGTGCCACAGGGGAGTGTTATGGGACCATTGCTTTTCACAATATATATAAATGACCTAGTAAATAGTGTCGGAAGTCTCATGCGGCTTTTCGCGGATGATGCTGTAGTATACAGAGAAGTTGCAGCATTAGAAAATTGTAGCGAAATGCAGGAAGATCTACAGCGCATAGGCACTTGGTGCAGGGAGTGGCAACTGACCCTTAACACAGACAAATGTAATGTATTGCGAATACATAGAAAGAAGGATCCTTTATTGTATGAAACACTGGTAGCAGTTACTTCTGTAAAATATCTGGGAGTATGCGTGCGGAACGATTTGAAGTGGAACGATCATATAAAATTAATTGTTGGTAAGGCGGGTACCAGGTTGAGATTCATTGGGAGAGTCCTTAGAAAATGTTGTCCATCAACAAAGGAGGTGGCTTACAAAACACTCGTTCGACCTATACTTGAGTATTGCTCATCAGTGTGGGATCCGTACCAGATCGGGTTGACGGAGGAGATAGAGAAGATCCAAAGAGGAGCGGCGCGTTTCGTCACAGGGTTATTTGGTAACCGTGATAGCGTTACGGAGATGTTTAACAAACTCAAGTGGCATACTCTGCAAGAGAGGCGCTCTGCATCGCGGTGTAGCTTGCCCGCCAGGGTTCGAGAGGGTGCGTTTCTGGATGAGGTATCGAATATATTGCTTCCCCCTACTTATACCTCCCGAGGAGATCACGAATGTAAAATTAGAGAGATTAGAGCGCGCACGGAGGCTTTCAGACAGTCGTTCTTCCCGCGAACCATACGCGACTGGAACAGGAAAGGGAGGTAATGACAGTTGCACGTAAAGTGCCCTCCGCCACACACCGTTGGGTGGCTTGCGGAGTATAAATGTAGATGTAGATGTAGACTGTCGAACGACTCCGCTGCCGCCAACGTATATTGCATGTAAGGCCTTCGAAGATAAGATACGAGAAATTAAGGCTCCTACGGAGGCATATAGACAGGCCTTTTTTCACTCGCTCTGTTTGCGAGTGGAACACGAAATGAAATGACTAGTATGGTATATGGTACAGGGTAACGTCCGCCACGCGCCGTACAGTGGCTTGCGGAGATCTATGTAGATGTAGATCTGCATCCAGCACATTTTTTACTTCCGAGAGCGTTGGTCTCCATATGTGTGTGCAAATTGTGGCGTGAGTATTGTTTCGATGTGAGCAGGTGTGGCGATTATATCTGCAGAGAGACTCTTCACTGTTGCCTGAAACACGAATCGCTCGCTCCCAACATAGGATTATCGCGCTGTGGAACAGAACCTGCTCGCTTACGTAAGGCTTCTTCCTCAAAGACGTCGCGGCATTCCGTTACGCAAATCGCAGCCGGTCGCGTTTTCCTAAGAGGCACGTGTGTTGTGGCATCTGCTGAGCGCTCGGAATACGCTCCAGAACAGGGTACGTGGACGCATCTGATGCTTCCCGTTTTATTGGGACTATTAGAGGTGTCTCTGTCTTTGTTATATTTCAGGGTAGTGGTAGAGTTCATTAGCTTTATTGGACAAATCACTGTTTAGTGGAGCGTTTTAACGAATTTCACTCACGGAGTGCAGATATCCTTCCACTCCATTCCCAAATACTCCATCGCTTACACGATAAATGACGCAGTTTTAAAGGCTGTTAATTTGACTAAATATATAGGAATAACAATTACGAATAACTTAAATTGAAACGCTCACATTGAAAATGTTGTGGGGTAGCCGAATCAGAGAGAGCATTTTATTGAAAACGCGTTGAAGATTCAACAAATGTACTAAAGAGTGTGCCTTGTTCGTGCTTCTGTAATACCGCTGCGCGGTGTGGTTTCCTTACCAGATGTTGTTGACAGAGAACATCGAAAAAGTACAAGGAAGGGTAAGTCGTTTTGTATCATCGCGAAATAAGCAGAATGTTGCACGGATATGACACGTGGTTTTGGGGGGGGGGGGGGGGTGTTAGGAATCATGAAAACAAGGGCATTGCACGTTGTCTCGAGATACTTTCACGAAATTTCAATCACCACCTTTGTCCTCCGAATGCCAAAATATTTTCTTAACTCCAACCTTAAATGTAATAAATAACGATTATAATAAAGTAAAGGACCTCGTGCTGAAAGATTCACATGTTCATGCTTGCCACGTGATATTCAAGTGTGGAACGGTCGAGCATTAGTCTGAATGTGATTCTGTTAACCGTCTGCAAACTAATTGAGCGTAAATTGCGGAGTAGTCATGTAGGTGCAGATGCTGATGTAGGATACATGCATATGGAATATCTGAACAGTTGTGTCATGCAATTGAAAACTTTCCAACAGACAGAATGCAGCGGCTTTTCTTAAGCGAAGCTCTCGTCAGAAGCGAAAGCACCCTCCATCGTAGCTCTGTTTAGTGTGGTGGGCCAACACCAGTTGACAAGGTACACATATAACTTTGTAGTGTAACGACGTAAGTTTTTTATAACCGTTATTTTTCTGTATTTCATTTACAACTATGATATTGACACTATCTAGTCTCTCGGTTAAGTCAGTAATATCGTTTCGCATGCGAGCTTTTTCCTCACGCGATTCCTGGATATGTTCTTCTAACCTTTTACAATTATCCGCAATCTTATTACTAAGTCCTACTAATTTTTCCTGCATTTCAACTTTAGAAGCCTCTATTTTATCACTTAATTCTCGACTGGTTTCATGAAGATGTTCCTGTAACCTGTCTGTCGATTTTGCTAGCTCCCCTTTAAGTTCCTCTTTTAACCTAGCCGTAGATTCGTCGTTAGACTGTTTTAATCTAGTAATAGATTCTTCATTAGACTGTTTTAATTCCTGTTTCAGTTCCTCTTTTAATCTAGCAGTAGTTTCTTCGTTAGATTGTTTCAATTTAGCGATCGTCCTAAAAAGGGATCTCATGCTCCTATCGGACATAGACTGCTCTTCGTCTGACATTTCACTTCCCGACATTATTGTAAAATATTAACTAGTTACACACGCAGACTTGTAATCAACAATCTTGTAAAAGCACACTCCCTATGTACAACACTCCACTTCCAACTTGAAACAAACTCACCGGACACTAATATTGTAATTTGTAGTTCTCGATGATCAGTGTGCTGCTATGGGCTGCAGATGTAACAGCCGTCGATGCAGCCGCTGAGATGCTGCGACCCCGCTTCCGCAACCGGCAGGACGCTGAGTCGAACACCGGAGACGTCACTGGCCGCAACCACGCCCGGCACCGCCGTAGACAGGCGAAGCCCTCAGCAACACATCTAATACCAGCCGGAGGAACGCCCCGCAGCTGACGTACTGGGCCTATTAGTTTAGGGAGAAAAAAGGTTGTCGGGGTTTGCAGCGTTCAGCTGCTGCCCAACAGATACGCCTCCTCGTGGAACAACTGCGTGACCGTACTGTTTGGCTGCGCTCCGTCAGATGCCCACACCCGCGAAGTCGCCACTGGCTGGTGAAGGCTCCACGAAAACTCGCGTTGACTTCCGAAGGACTCTTGATGTTTTGTTTCGTACCTGTGTGCCTTAGTTGCACACAAGTCCTGTTTCTAAGGTCGCCACGGTGTAGTGTAACGACGTAAGTTTTTTATAACCGATTTTCGTTTGATATATGACCATGTGCAGACTTCGTCACCTACGTCAGTTACAACCCACTTCAAAATGATTTATATTCTTTTTAAATTGTCATAGAATGGTTCTTGAACGAAACTGTAAAACATCAGTTCAGTCGTATGCAAAGAATTACATCACTTGGGCCAATTGGTTTTCGTAAACTTTTTCGATTTAAATTTCGTTTGTTTCTCCTCAGAAATTATATTGACACACATTATCTTGATTTAATCGATATCAGAATCACACATTGAATAAACCTTTGAGATTCAAAGTTTCGATGAACGCTGTCAGAATTCAATAATCTTGTCAAATATATTATTAATCCGTTCACTTAATTCTTCATAAATAAATCCTCAGAACACGTGTTTCAACTTTAGTAGCATCCACTATTTTATTAGCTTCCTACACATACAGATGTGAACTTGACCATTGACAAACTAGGACTGACTTTTCAATAAGATTAAGTTCTATATGACGTCATTGTTGTACAAAAAGAGTACAAAAAAATTCATTTTTAATTTTTAGAAGCACGACGCACCAACTCGGTTCCAGGATCTTCTGTTGCTCCTTGGCTGTCGACCCGCGACGTATAGCGGCCAGCAATTTCCTCTCTGGTCGCGGCAGCGAAGATGCTGTCTCCGTTCGTTGCGCCGCCCTCTCCGTACATGAAACATAAAAAAAATACAAAACTTTTAGATAATTCACAGCTATTACAAATATTAAGAAAAATACATAAACAAAACTAAATTAAACTTATATTCACCTGAAAACTGGGCTGACACTGGTGGATGGGTGACGCTTCAATTTCGTCCCACTACAACTTCTGCCTGCGTCTGCCACCCGCCACAGTTTCGGTTTCATTGCAGTCGTAATTCCGATTCCACTGCAGTCTCTCTTTTTCAATCCATTTACTTTTTTCCTCTCCCTCCTAGCAATTCCCATCATGTTTCTCTGTACTGCTCGTCTAGCAACCCTCAAGCTTTAAACAGTTTTCACATAAATCCTTGTTACTCCACGAGATGGTTATAGCTATATACTGACCACCGAGAACATTACGATCCCCTAACTAATAGCCAGTATGTCCACCTTCTGTACCGATAATAGCGGCGACACAGCGTGACATGGAAGCAGTGTGGCCTTGGTATGTCACTGGAGAGAGCTGGCACCACACCTGCACACAGAATTCACCTAATACCTCTAAATTCTGGGGAAGGGGCGATGAGCTATGACGTCATGTTGAATCACATAGCAGATGTATTCAGTCGGATTCAGATTTGGCGTGTTGGGAGGGGGGGCGGAGGGGGGGGGGGGGCAGCATGTCAATTGGAACTCGTCACTGTGTTCCTCGAATCACTACATCAGACCTCTGGCCTTTTGGCATGGCATGGCATGGCATGAGACTAAAGATTCAAAGATCCTCCCAGATGCACCTCGGCTCCTCGTGTTATCATGGACTGGAGAAGGTAAATCCTTTGATACTGTTATCCGTCTGTAATTCGGAAAGGCGTTGATGCAATTGCTGGCCCTGTGAAATCCTGCTCTCGTTTGTGTAATGGCACTTCGCTTTTGGAGCCGAATTGTGATTCTCAAGCCCAACAATATGCTGGCAGCTTCGCTCTTCCACGGCTGTCCCGTTCGTGTTGACGGTACTGAACAGTGAATTCTTCACGTGGTGTTATTTACGATAGGCTGTTCGATAGTCAGTCTGACTGAGGAAAAAATTAAAACTTACTCCTCTCATCAGAGAGTGACTGCAGTCCATCGGGTAATGAAAAAGGTTGTGCAACCTTAGTGTCTACACGCACTCTTTTTCTCACGTTTGATACCATAGTGCTTCCATCCAAAAGCAAAGCAGGCTACGAAGTCATCACGGTCCGACCGTACACTCCAAACCCAGTGCCTTGCTACCAGTGTAAATGTTACAACCACACTCGTGTGTCCTGTCGAAACACGGCCAAATGGTGCTAGGGGTGGTCACGAGGGCGACTGCCTGCCTCCTTCTCCCAGCTGTATCAATTGCAATGGTGACCATGGTGACGTTGCTGCCTCATCCCGAGTGTGTCCCGTGTATGTCGATGAGTGGGCCGTCCAGGAGATATGGATGTAGAAAAAAGTGCCTTACCCTGTCGTTTGCAAGTTGTTGGCTACTCGCAAGCTCTGCGTTTTACCATCTGGCACTTACAGTATTGTTCTTGCTACACCTCACTCCACGAAGGACACAGCCATGCAGACGTGCGATCTCAAATTCAGCGCCACGCTTGTCAAATCTCCCAGTGTGACGGTACCATCCCTGTCTCCTCCTCCTCCAGCTGTGCAATAAGCCACCACACCTTCACCCCCGGCGGCGAAATCACCTTACATTAACATGCCCACGGGAGACATCTGAGTCTTCCTCTAACAACCGCAAAGCCAAACTGTCTTCTTCGCTGACTTGGCGATCCCCTTCAGCGGTGTCGCCGCGTGATACCCTCACTCTCACCCTCACCCTCGCCAGTGCGCATCGCCAACCTTTTTTCTGCCCTGGAATCCACAGGCCAACTCAGTGAGAATGCCTCTGTCGGTCCCATGGGACAAGATCCTCCAACAACTGCGTTCTGCAGCGGTCAGTCTTCGAAGGCTAGGAATCGGCAGGCGCCGAGGTGACAACCCTCCAATTTTTCTCTCCTCCCCTTTTCCCATCACGACTCTCCTGTAATGGAACGTTAGTGGCATTAGATCACACAAGGAGGAATTACGGCTGCTCTTGGAATCGCAGCATCTACTTGTTTTCTGCCTTCAGAAACGAAACTGCGTCCTCGCGACCACTTTCACCTCTCGCATTTCTTTCCAGTATGTCCCAGAACCTATCCGAGAGGTGCCCTCTTGGCTGATTTTATCGATCAACTTTACCTCATCTGTCGTAACACTCGAGCACCCACGTTCCTTTCTGACGCCACACACACCTATTCCCATTTGGACCTCTCGTTCTGCACTGCCCAGCTTGCCTGTCGTCTTGAGTGGTCCGTTCTCTCTGACACGTACTCGAGAGACCATTTCCCGTGTACAACCATTTTGTTGTGATGACCAGGTAGAATACCTTACAAACGTTATCCTTACCGCCGCAGAACGTTCCATTCCTCGCACTTCGTCTTTACCGCCCCGTGTCCCAGTCCCTTTACCACCCTACGATGGCAAACAGTTGCATGCACAGTACTGTCGCATTCTTCAGGAGAGCAAAAAAACTAGCCTGATTTTACTTACTAGTACTTTTAACAGTTCCACTCCTCCTTCCTTCGTGTGGCCCGGCCTCTGGCACCAAGGTCCATTCCACAATTTCAAACCTTACCATAGCGGATGACACCATAGGCCGCTACTTTGCTGAGATTTAGAGTTCCGCCCAGCATCGCCCCTCCTTCCTCCATCGGAAACGGACGGAGGCGGCTCGGTTGATACCCCTCTACTCTCAGAATCGTGAATGCTACAACGCCGCATTTACTATGAGGGAGCTAGATAATGCTCTTTTTCCCGATCTTCCGCCCCAGGGCCGGACGACGTTCACATTCAAATGTTGCAGCACCTTTCTCTGTCGAGCAAGCACTTTCTCCTTCATACGTACTATCGCATCTGGGCAGCCGGCATGTTTCCCAAACGCTGGCGTGAAGCCACTGTCATAATCATACTAAGCCTGGTAAGGACAAACACCTTACTTTTAGCTATCGGCCCGTTTCTTCAAGAATTTTTAAAAGATAGAGTTTTCAAGGTCCGTGTGCGTTCTGCCTTATCGTGCACTTTTATCCAGGAAAACGGGTGCCTCCGGGTTCCGTCCTGCGCATCGTTCTCGCCGTTAGCCCTACTATCGACTTTCTCCCGCTGGACGTCTCTGCCTCCCTTTTCATCGACGAATTTGCGATCTATTGGAGTTCTCCACGGACTTGGCTCCTCGAGAGGCTTCTTCAGCGATGTCTCAATCGTCCTTACTCGTGAAGCGTCGACACTGGCTTTCGATTATCCACTGACAAAACTGTCTGTATGAATTCCTTGCGGCGCAATGGGTTTCTTCAATCATCCTTACATCTTTGGCCGGTTGCTCTTCCGTTCGCTGAAAGTACGAAATTGCTTGGGATCATGCGTGACAGGAAACTTTCTTGGTCCTCCCACGTGTCTTATCTGCTGCCCGCTGAACCTGGTCCTTCAGCATCATACGTGTCCTAAGCGGTACTTCCTGGGCAGCGGATCGGACCACCCGTCTCCATTTGTACCAGTCCGTCCGAAAACAGGCTACGCGTGTTTAGTTTATGCATCTTCACGTCCTCTCATATTACGCCGTCTAATTACAATGCACGATTGTGGAATCCGTTTGGCCATGCGCCTTTTGCTCTAGTTCGGCTGAGAGTCTCTATACAGAAGCTGCCGAACTACTGCTGTCATACCGGCATGATGCTCTACTCAGCAGATACGCATGCCATTTGTCTGCCATGCCTGTCCACCCGTCCTAAGCCGCCTCCATCGATGACTGCATTGACTGCCAGTATGGGGCGTGTTCCTCTTCTCTGTTACCTTGTGGACTTCGTTTTTGGGCTATTGCTCCAGCAGCTTAACTTCACGCTACCTGCTACTTTCCCGATGGGTGTGAGCCCGTCACCACCTTGGCCTCGTGTGGCTGCCCGTTTTCATCTTGGAATTAATGCGCGTCCTAAGGAAACTACTCCAGATTTGATCTATCGCTGTAAGTTTCTCGACCTTTGCACGGAACTCAGCGGTAGTACCATTGTGTACATGATGGCTTTCGGACTGACGTTGGTGTTGGGCCTGCCTTCGTGATTGGCACCGACGATTTTCGGTATCAGCTTCCAGAACATTGCTCGGTATTTATAGCAGAGCTCTTCGCCCTGTATCAGGCCACGCGCTACGTACGGCGACAGGCATTGCAGTCATCTGTTTCAATTCTCTCAGCAACCATCAGAGCCTCTGTGTGCTGTACACGTTCCATACGTTAGTGCGACGGGTCCAAGGAAGCTTCCACTTGCTCACTCTTGAGGGAGCCACCGTGATGTTTATGTGGGTCCCTGGTCACGTCGGCCTGATGGGAAACTGGGATGCTGACGATGCTGCCAAAGCAGCAGTTCTCCTACCTCGGCTGTTAGTTCTTCCATTCCTTCCGGTGATCTCCGTGTTGCCGTCTGTCAGCAGGTGGTGTCACTTAGGCATCACCACTGCTCTTCCCTTCCAAGCTCAGGGGAATTAAACCTCTCTCAGCGGCTTGGCCGACCTCCTCTCGGCCCTCTCGCCGCGAGGTTGCGCATTGGGCACTACCGTTTTTGCCGTCGCCATTTGTTAAGCGGTGATCCCCCGCCACTTTGTGCTTATTGTTGTCAACCTTTGACAGTTCGCCATTTCCTGACCGAATGCCCTTTTTTTAATCACTTACGTTCTAATGTACATTTTCCGTCTGAGTTGTCGGCTGTAATAGTGAACGACGCGCGGCCTGTAGTCCGCGTTTTGCTTTTTATCAGTAGTGATATGGCGAAGGACATTTAATCTTTAGTTCGGAACCCCCGTTGTCTCTACAGCTTGTTTTATGGACCTTTTTCCAAGAGGAAGTCGTTGTTCTTAGCTCTCTTTCCTCTCATCGATTGGTCTTAACGTGTAGTCGTTTTTAACTCCATTTTCGTGTTAGTGTTCTAAGGATATGACATGGGCCCCCTAAAACAAAACAAAACGCACTCCTCGAACATCCGACAAGTATTGCAGTTTCTGAAATAATCCTGCCGAACCTCCGGGCCACCACAAGCTGCCCTCGCTGAAACTCAGATAGATCGCACGCCTTCCCCATTCTACGCACTGACAGCTCGCTCACTGATATCACATGCACCGTGCGTGTGGCTGACAAACAGCCATTCCTCGCCAGGTGACACTGCTAACGGCTGGACTGGTTTATATCGATAGCAGGTCGGTGGTCGTAATGTTCTGGCTGATCAGTGTATCTGAGTGTTCCCCCGGAAACTTTTTGATCTCTAACATCCAAGACCTATCAATTGACTCCACAGCCCCGGAACAATCATAACATTCACCTGGACATCCAGTCACGCGGGTATTCTTGGAAATTGAAGGTAATCGAGGGCAACACCGAGGGGTGGCATACTTCTCTGAAATCTCTCGGAATGATGCCATCGTAGTGTGCTGACTACGTATCGGCCACACCAGACTGTGCCCTGCTGGCCGAGCTGAGACGAGTCACCAAGTTGTCCTCCTCCCTACCCCAGATACTTGCGTACGATGGGAAACCAGCCAACAAAGTCACATGTTTCCCGAGGGAAAGCAGATTTTATGACAAAAGTTGGGCGTCTGGGATCTCTCTCTATGGCATGTGCCCCGACTGGTGCCCGCTGCTTTCAACCCCCGAACTGTCATGCATTTGAATATTTTATGTACATATTTTATTTATCTAATTAGCTCCCTACTCCATAAAGTTTTCATTTTCTCACCCCATTTTAGTCGCACTGACTGATGACTCTTTGTGGTGTATCCTTCAGTGACCTTCAAAAATTTGTAGTTGCTTGCATTTTATCTCACTCTTAAAAGAGTGACTTGTGCCTCTGTCACGCACGCAAATTTTCAACCACAGCGACAAGGTCACAGATCATGGAGTTGACATTTCTCCTTTCCTCGTTTCATATCATTTTACGTGAATTCCCAGTGAAACGAGGGACTTACACCCAAGATGTTAAGTCGCTTTAAAATCATAATCATCATTATCATAACGTTAGTTCTTCATGTTCCGCTAGAGACACAAATTCGGAGGTGGGGCACACAAATTACGGTCTGCAACTAAACAGGAGGGGGCAAGAGAGATCAGCTTACATCTTGCACAAAGTGGGGGGCGGGGGGGGCACGAGCATACAAGACAAGGTCCCTGTGATTACTGGAGTCACAGGGGCGCATCTCTTAGCTTAGGATCAGGTTAGAGACAAGAATATGCCACAGTATATGTAATACTTTCCTGAAAAGTAAAAAATATGTTTCGTCAGAATATTAGGCGGCTGAGCAACAAGACAGGTGAGCTGCTTCTGCGTTCATAAGATGTGAAAAATTCTAAAGTGATGGATGTTCTGTGCCTCTCTGAATACCATGTAAACACGGGAATGGATAATTTAAATATCAAGGCTATAGACTAGAATAATTTTCATGTAGAGTTGACATGGAAGAAGGAGGAGTTGCAACGTATGTAAAACTTCTACACAGAGAGAGAAAGATTGAAACAAACAGTGTTTGTGTAGATCAGAACCTAGAGTCATGCACTTGTGAGTTGTTACTGAAGAATACTTCCCTGGTAATTGTAACAGTCCGCACATCGCGTCTAGCAAACTTGCAGTTATTTGTGACAAATACAGACACGTTACTGAGCTACGTCTCAGACAATAAGAAACAATTTGTACTTGATGATGATTTGAAGGAAGATTTTTAAAAGATGCAAACAGGAAAAATGAACTGGAATCATTATTTGGTTGTTTCTATCTAATTTCAGAAGTTCATTCTCCAACTCCTGTCCAGCAAGATAGCAGGACGCTGATCGATAACATGTTTACAGGCAGTGCTCAGGCTGAAACAATTAATGTGTGCCCAATTGTCAATGGGCCAAGATCCACAATTAATGAAAATAAGCAATACAGAACCTTACAGCCCTGAGGCAGTTTCATACGAACCAGTGAGGCTTATTAATGAGAACAGAATACAGTGTTTTAAGAGTAAGTTAAAATAGGTGGTATGGGATGAGGTATACGTGGAACGAGACGCAAATGTCAAACTGAGTTTATTCCATAGTGAATTTGTATCATTGTTTGAAAAGAGCTTTCCTGAAAAGTTATCCAGAAAACACATTTAAAAAAACGCAAGGAAGCAATGGACAACTAAGGGAATTAAAATCGCCTGTAACAGGAGAGGGAAATTTATATAAAGGCATGACATAATATCTAACGTTACTTCCACCCTACACAAAAAATACTGTAGTATTTTAGGAAAAATCGTGCAAATGTCCAGAAGTATGCAAGCCTGACAGAAATAAACAATGTAGGTATAAGATTAAAACTAAATGAGCTATTATCAAATGGGAGACGGACAGCCTATCTGTGTACAAGATAGCATAATAACTAAATAACAATGTTGTGACTTATAATTCACAAGTTGCAGGTACGTTTAACAATCATTTTCTAAATATAGCTCAAAAATAGAATTACATGGTTCAGCTGAAACCGCAAGAGAATATATTAAAAGCTAGCAAAACATGATTACTTGGTAGAGTAATGGGGAAACGCGATCAATTCCAAAGGTGCCTGCTTACAAATCACTCGTGCGATGCATCTCAGAATGTTGCTCAAGTGTGTTGAATTCGTGCCAGATATGATTAAAAGGGGATATTGAACGTATACAGAGAAGGGCAGCACGAATAGTGACATGGTTATTTGACACGGGGACAGATGTTGAAAGAACTGAACTGTCAGACTGTTGAAGATGGACGGAAACCATCCCGAAAAAGCCTACTTGCAAAGTTTCCAGAATAAGCTTCTAATGATGAATCTAAAAGTATACTACAACCCACAAAGTATCGCTCACCTGGGGATTACACTAATTACAACACGCACAGAATTACTTAAACAATTTTCTCCCAGTGCTCCATACGTGAAGTTAATGGGAAGAGGTCCTAATAACTGGTACAGAGGGACGTAACGTCTGCCTTGCGCTCCACAGTGGTTTGCAATGAACGGATGTACACAGATGTAGAACGAGATCTCTCAGAGCAAGCAGGTACAGTCCGTCCCCCTAGATATCCGGAAGGCGACCACACTGTACCACATTGTCAACTAAAATCCAAGATAAGATGGTAACGAGTCTCTTCGGAGACGAACCACTGACTCGGTGAATTTCTGACGAATAGAGTCCAGTATCTTATACTGGATGGCGAACTTTCGACAGGAATGGTAGTAACGTTGGGTGTGTCCCCGAGGTAGCAGAGTAGGGCCATGAAAGCTCTCGACATTCATTTATCAAGTAGGATCAGCAGTTCAGCACAATCGCATTGTTCACTGACGATGCTGTTGTCTACGCGGAAGGAGAAAATCTCTCCACTCGGTATAACGAACCGCAGCTAACCTGCTCGCGTAGCGGAACGCGCAGGACGCCAGCTAACGAGACTGGACGGTGGGGCAGGCCCAGCAGGTTAACTAACGACCGCCCAGCCTGAGTGTGGTTTTTAGGCGGTTTCCCACACTGGCGTACACAGATGCTGGCCCACAAATTCTGTCCCAGAGAATACTGTGCACAAGACGACAACACGCAGAAAAAAGTTTACACGATTAACAACAGATGACGAGGTTGCGTCATGAACGGCATCCGACCACGAGGTTAAATAATAGATTTAACAATCGTCAAATCCTGAAAAACAGCGGACGCCATTCTAGACAGGATAAACGATAACGGAAAAAAAACGGAATGAGTGGCAGCTCCCGTTAAATGTGGATAAACACTAGATAATATATCGGTAGTAAGCGATCGGTGGTCAACCAATAACCCCTGAATCCCTTATTCTTCAGAGAACTGAACTCCCACACCTACAAACGTATGAATATCTTACAAATGAGATAATCTGTTAAATATTTCACATTAAATATGCAAAAATCTTCGTAAGTGGAAACACGAAACCCCAATTATGTTGTTATTTAAGGTATACGGCTATTTATACAAAGGCTATAAAAATTATTTTCCTTTCGGAATTTTGTGAGGCTGTTAGCGAGAAAAGGTTTGAATTTGTGAACGAAGTTCATTGAAAGTCGTTAACTGCTCTTATTATCAAACATTCAATTAGTGCAGTCTGGGTAATTCGCGCACAGTTTCAAGTAAAGCTAGTTCTGAACTATGGGTGGTACAGCGGTATAATTTTGCAGAAAAATTCAGTGGTATATGTGGCTGCTGTCTGCGAAACGTCTTGCGAATGGAGCCAGTATTAGAGAAATAATTAATTAAAAGGACAGACCTGATGCTGAAGTTTTGCTGCATGAACAACGAAAATGTAGTACGCGATAAAATTCTTTCCTTTCATTTTTTTATGACGGGTGTCAGTGAGAAAAATTTCGAAATGGTATACTTTGTTCGGAGACGCTTAGCGCTTTCATTCTCGAGTACTAGATGAACATAATCTGCGTAATTTGCGCGCCATGATTCTGCTGCTTCATGACGTACACACTGTTTCTAACTTTAATACTCGAATAACTGTGATAAACCGTTAAAATAAGAGCATACGACACAATGAGTAGATTATCACACCATTTTAAATTTTTTAATACGGTCAATAATTGCCTTTTCTCAGACGTTGTTTCCTCCACACATACGTGTGGAATATGTTACAAGACTACAATTTTTCAGTGCTGGAAGTCACAGCGGTAGCTCGCAAATACCGACGAAGGCGAAATTGACTAATGGCTAAAAAATAAAATGAAGTGTTTTGACACGCCCGCTAAACCCGCTGGGCAGAACAGGTAATGGGATTGTGAAAAGGGGCAATGGTTGAGGTCAGTTTCTGCTTCTAATTGTCATTTATTGTAATTGAGTAACTCTTTCACGACTGAAGGCCTCCAACAAGAAATCTTAACAACAAAAAATCCAATTAAGATAACAATAAAATAATTTAAAAAACAACATACGCAAAGTGCAATACAAAAGGCTGAGGGCCACAACTAATTTCCAAAATTTTAGAATATATTACCATAGACCTTTAAAGGCAGAAGGCCAGCATGTTTAACAAAAAGAAATCTTAAAAATCAACAAGATAAAATCCAATTAAGGTTCAAATGGCTCTGAGCACTATTGGACTTAACAGCTGTGGTCATCAGTCCCCTAGAACTTAGAACTACTTAAACCTATCTAACCTAGGAACACCACACACATCCATGCCCGAGGTAGGATTCGAACCTGCGACCGTAGCAGCCGCGCGGTTCCGGACTGCGCGCCTAGAACCGCGAGACCACCGCGGCCGGCCCTCTAATTAAGGTAGCAATAAAATAATTTAAAGAAGCAACATATGCAAGGTGCAATACCAATGGCTGAGGGCCACAATTAAACTTCAAAATTTTAAAATATATTACCATAATCTTTAAAATACAGAAGGCCGCAATGTTTAAGGTTGAAAGATAAATTTAAAAATTAGTTTTGCAAAATTTTTAAGACAATTTAAAAAACCATAAGGCTTGAATTTAAAGTAGCTGACAACAGATAATTAAACACTGGTGACACTCAGCCTCCAGGGATGTCGGTCTGCCCTCGTTCACTTAAGGCGAGACAGGTGGTGAGCCCAACTACACTTGATCCGTCGGAACCGAACCAGGCAACGGCCACGGACTGACCGACAAATGACTTGCTTTCTACCAATCGGTACATGAGAATTCAAACACAAAATCTCCGTAACAGCGAACCACCGAAACGACAGCTGTAGCACTGTACGCTGAACGCTACCCAGATCGCCAGTGTCCTTCATGTCGCACCATTTCCAACATCCGCACAAGTTTCTTCATAGGAGCAGACAGTTGGGCATTGAGACAGCGTGAACGCACGAGCACAGCAACTAACAGTGACAGCAGTGTATGACAGATTGCACGTGGTTCTGGAATAAGCTGTAGTAATGTGTTTGCACGTGTTTTCAGGAAAGTTGTGGAGGCGATGCTTCCAAATAGGTAGATGGGACGGGCAGATCCGGTCCCTCGACGTGATGCTCATTTGATTTCTTTCTCTGGGGCACAGTGAGTGAGTGTGTGTATCACGAACCCCCAGCAACACCTGGGGATATACAGCAATGTATTACTGTTGCGTCTGCGGAAACATATGTTGGAACACTAGTCTGTGCAAGGCTCACCTGTTCACCGTCTTCAGAAGTATACTGATGAAAACTGTGGGCTCTTTGAATATTTCTTGAGATGACGCACGTTCATAGAACGTGAAGTTAACGGTTATTTGTGGGTGTGTTTTCTGTGCACGATGTTATGCACAAATTTGAAGTTTATGTTGAGTATATACCACTAATAATTGTGTTTAAAACTCTAGAACAACGTCTTATCACAAAATTCTACCTGTAGTTTTCATTACTGTAGAAAAAACGTACATATGCCATTTAAAAAGCCAAACTTTTAGTTGAATGTGGTGTACGTTGACCTTTATGGATTGTGTGTTCCTACCCACTGTGTGAGCACCTGAGCTATGTGCATCCGTGGCCAATTGCATTTTTCACATTTTGTTTCTTTTCAGAAAGGTATGAGGTGGTAGAGATAGATGGGAGACCATATGTATTTAAATGACGTTCATTGTATACAGCCACTCAGGGCGGACGCGTAAAATTATAAGGGTAGGAGCAAGCACTAGAAAATGGCACATAGCCAAAGCTCAGATCATGTGAACTACGTGAGTTTGATCATAATAGAAAAAATGGAATAATAATTTACAAGAATTGCTGAACCTGTGAGTAACACATGGTGCCACATACCACCCAAAATCCCCCTAGGATTAGGGGAATCCATACCACGCAGAAGCGCTTTTGTATCGCGTTATATAAATGGAGCAGGATGCTGTTAATCAGGTGATTATAATGTTTTGGCTCGACTGAATACATAGTTACAGATGTAATGTCTACTCCTAGATCTTGGTAAATGGCCACATGTAGATGGAGCAAAACGTTCCTGTACTTGATGACTAACTGAAACCCTCAGCTGCCGGCAGGTGTTGTTGATATACCTCGATGTGGACAGTTGAAAATGTGTGCCCCGACCGGGACTCTAACCCGGGATCTCCTGCTTACATGGCAGACGCTCTATCCATCTGAGCCACCGAGGACACAGACGAATAGCGCGGCTGCAGGCACTTATCCCTTGCACGCTTCCCGCGAGACTCACATTCCCAACTGTCCACAAGTCTACATATGTAATGTAGCTGTAATTCGTTATGCCAATTGATTCCTGGACGTTAACACGTTCTAGCATCGAATTATGAACAAATTTCTTGCTGTATCAAGCGCCACGTCCACTGGGCGGCACGTAGATACGATGAGGTGCACGTGATCAGCCATAAGTCAGACTCCAGACAACGTTGTAAGGACCCCCGGTAAGAGCCGCGGGTCCGACGTGAACATCCGTCAAGGCGTGCAGTCGGCACGGTCATATCTGCGCGCCACAGCGCCTGCCGCCCACTTTATCCGGCAAGGCAGCTGATCAAACACTTGGCTCTGCCCCTCTCGCTTCTCAGTCCCGCTTCAGTGTTTGCGTTCCCCAGTAACAGTGACTGAGACGTTGCTGCGCCGACAAGGGCCCGGCCACAGGCCGTCTGCTGCCAAGCGAGGTGAGTGCTGGTGAAAATGAGCGGCTGGATCCTCTGAAACATTAGCCCATTCCCCGGTGTAGTACTCTGCACCAGGTTTGCCACAGAACTGGTAAGCGCTGTTCACGTATGTTCTTGGATGAGATACCGACGCTAGAGGATATAGCGTCTGCTAGTTGTCTCACCACAATTAGCAGCACCGTGACTAGACATCTACTAATGACAGGAGCGAGGGGAGATCCAGCAGTTCCACCTTTTTCGCTGTGCTCTTTTCCAGCTGCCGAGCCGTCATCATCTCCCTTGTGTCCAGTCACTTTAATAAGCAGTTTTAACTGTTACGTGCCCATGGAATAAGACCGAATGAGTCGTCTGTATTTACAATACCTCAGCAAGTGTTAGAGAAGCTTTGCTTTTTCGCGATATATGCTGACGAAATAAGTCGCAGCACCGAGGAGGAGTTGTGCGACATAAACAAAAGTTGGTAGCCCTGTTTCTACGTCTGAAAGGTAATGTCTGTTCAGATTTCGCACCATTTACAGACCCTTGGCTCCAGTAGCGCTACTACGAGGAAGCAAACCAGGTTGCTTGAAATACACGCTGTAACGGTCGTGAGCCTTAGTTACCTTTGAGATTGGACGTGGTGAATTGATGTTAGTCGAGAATGCGTTTAAGGCGACAAAGAAGCCACTATCAACACTTCACTGAGTTCGAACGAGTTCGTGTAATAGGGTTACGAGAAGTTGGATATTCCTCCTGCGATACTGTAGGAAGACTTGGCTGGAATGTAGTCACTGTACATGATTGCTGGCAGCGGTGGTCACGAGAATGTACGGTCTCAAGAAGACCGCGCCCCGGACGGCCGTGTGGCAGCACCGAGAGGGAAGGCCATCGTGTTCGACTTACGGCTGTGGCATCATAACTGTATCTGCAGCAGCAGACTGAGCAGCAGTTGGCACCACAGCGACACAGCGAACTGTGTCACAAATCGGTTACTCCGAGGACTGCTCCGAGCCATACGCCCTGTAGCGTGCATTCCTCTAACGCCAACCCCCCGCCATTTGCGACTTCAGTGGTGCCAAGCGAGAGCTGGTCGGACGAGAGGATGGAGGTCTTATTTTTCCTGCCTCTGTGCCTGTGATGGCTACATGTTGATTAGGAGAAGGCCAGTTGAGGGCCTACAACCAATCTGTCCACGGCCTAGACTCACTGAACCTACACATGGTGTTAGGGTCTGCGGTGAGATTTCGTACGGCTGCAGGAGCGTTCTCGTCGTTATCCACGCACTATGACTCCACATTTGTACGTCAGTATGGTGATTCGACATACTGTGCTGCCATTCATAAACAGCACTCCAAGAAGCGTTTTCCAACGGGATAACGCTCGTCCACATACTGCTATTGTAAGCCAACATGCCCTACAGAGTGCTGACATGTTGCCTTGGCCTGCACGACCACCGTATCTGTCTCCAATCGAGCACATACTGGATATCATCGGACAACAACGCCTGCGTCGATGAAACTTCCTGGCAGACTAAAACTGTGTGCCGGACCGAGACTCGAACTCGGGACCTTTGCCTTTCGCGGGCAAGTGCTCTACCAACTGAGCTACCCAGGCACGACTCACGCCCCGTCCTCACAGCTTTACTTCTGCCAGTACCACGTCTCCTATCTATCCTTTCTTTCAGGAGTGCTAGTTCTGCAAGGTTCGCAGGAGAGCTTCTGTAAAGTTTGGAAGGTAGGAGACGAGGTACTGGCAGAAGTAAAGCTGTGAGGAGCGGACGTGAGTCGTGTTTCGGTAGCTCAGATGGTAGAGCACTTGCCCGCGAAAGGCAAAGGTCCCGAGTTCGAGCCTCGGTCGGGCACACAGTTTTAATCTGCCAGGAAGTTTCATATCAGCGCACACTCCGCTGCAGAGTGAAAATCTCATTCCGGAAACGCCAGCGTCATCCGCAAACGGCGTTAACCGTCGCTGAAGTGGCCGACCAATGGCGACAAGCGTAGTACTCCATCCCACGAACTGTCATCTACCGTCTGTGCAACACAATGCATGCACGTTTGCAAGCTCGCATTGAACATTCTGGCCGTTACATCGGTTATTTATGTAACAGCTTTTCACATTTTCCCTGGCTTACCTCGCGCTTACGTTAACCTGTGATCTTGCTGTGTTAATCAGTTGAATCTGTTACCTAGACAAATGTTTTCCCGAAATTTAATTACTCTGCATTAATTATTTTTTGGGGTTGTGATTTTTTTTCTGTGATTGTGTATAGACGACCCATTGGATAATTTCGGAAGTCCCATGAGGGTCTACAACCAAAGTCAACTGTAAAAACCTGTAGCGAACTTCATAAAAACATTAAGAGGATCGACGCTAGGTGCATGTGCCGTCAATTGCCCGTCAACATAAACAACTGCTACGTATTGTGAATAAAAAGGGAAAAAAGGGGAAAAAAAACCTTGTTGTGTGACTACACAGTTAAAGAAAAATCAAGCACTCACATTCGTTAAATACCAGATTGCATGCCTACGGAGTGATATGAAGTGGTACGACTACATCAAACTAATTGCAGGTAAGGCTGATGCCAGACGGAGATTCTCTGGCAAAATTCTCAAGGAATGTAGTCCATCCACAAAGGAGGTAGCTTACACAATCCTCGTTCGACAAGTACTCGAATACTACCCTTCAGTCTGGGAACGTAGCATATGGGACTGATATAGAAAATAGAGAAAGTCCAAAGAATAGCTGCACGTTTTGTCACAGGTTCATTTGAAACGCACAAAAAGTGTCATGGACGTGCTCAGTCAACTCCAGTGGCAGACACTGCAAAAGAGGCGATTTGCATCACAGTGTGATCTACTGATAACATTCCGACTGCGTAGCGATATGTTGCGTCCTGTGTCTACGTGTCGAATAGACTATGAAGGTAAAATTGAAGAGATTCGATTTCACACGGAGCCTTGCCAACAATTGTTCTCCCCGTGGACTATTCGCGACTGGAGTAGGAATGCACCTGTTATGGAAGGCCTGGTAACCGGCTAGCGAGGCTGCTTTGAGAAATGTAATTTATTTCATACATTTTTACAGTAAACTTTTATGTTTTCTTTCTTTCCTCCATTGTATTCGTGTCTTGTATTGGTTAAATTATAATTGGTGGCCATCACCCGTGTCAGATCTGCCGTTTTGTCCTAATATCTTGCACAGGTCGAAAACCCATTCCTTCGAATTATGTTTTCGCTTTGAGTTAAGGGTAAAAAATCAGTGCGGATATGAAGCTTAACAGATCGCAGAAAGGGTTTCGCGAACAGAACGTTGTGGATTGTCCAGCCATATCACATTTTGCTCACAATTAGCGATGGTTGTTAAAACGGGTTGTTAATGAGGAGTGCGTTTGCCTTGGTAGTTCACTGGCTAGGTTGGTGTCGAGAGGACACCCACATGTCCGTCGCATTGCCCGATTACTCGTCTGCAGCAGGCGGAGTATGGTTCGCGAAAGAGCAACGTACGTAACGAAGTGTGTAACAGCAAAATTGAAGAGACCTCTGGAGAAAAGAAAAGGAGTCGTATTAATAGCAAGACCTCAGATGGCACGACTATTAAACAAAGAACGGAAAGCTGAAACTTGTAAAGAATATGTGAAGGGCTTAACCTGGGGAACGAATTTGTACACAACGTCAATTGAAAGTAAAGAGGCATTAAATGATGGCCGGTAACTGCCCCCACCCGCCGCACCCTCTCCGCCCGTATTCGTCAGAAACTCGAACTACCACGTATAACCCAGGTCCAAAGTGTCCTGATTACTTTAAAAACAATTAATGACTTAAATACACTCTACGAAAAAGGAATTAACCGAATGGGGCGGAAATCGGTACATGTTACGTACATGTGAAGGCAGCCAAATGATTATAATGATGACTGTATATCCCCTCCCCACTAACGGGCGCGGGACAACCGGACAGGCTGAGAGGACCGAATCGTACCATCTTTTGTAAAGGTCTTCCATCGCATGGGAACCCCAGCCGCCAGGCGGATCAGCAAAAAGAGTCAAAAAAATGGTTCAAATGGCTCTGAGCACAATGGGACTTAACATCTGTGGTCATCAGTCCCCTAGAACTTAGAACTACTTAAACCTAACTAACCTAAGGACATCACACACAGCCATGCCCGAGGCAGGATTCGAACCTGCGACCGTAGCGGTCACGCGGTTCCAAACTGAAGCGCCTAGAACCGCACGGCCACACCGGCCGGCCAAAAGAGTCAGCCTGGTCTTAGTCAGGCAGGGGGTCCGGGCCGCTCGACGCAGACACGATGAGACCTCAAGAGAACTCCTCTCGCTCCACCTGCAGTTGGCGGCGGCTGTCCCGCCCCCCCCCTTCCCCCCCCCCCCCTCACGATTTGTAGGGCTGGATGGACGCAGGTAGCTGGTCTCAAGCAGACAGTGTGTGATACTCAACCACTTGGACACGAGCCGCTAAATACGAACGCTTTGCTGCTGAACCACCGCGTGGGGAGCCTCGAGAACTGTAATCAGTTCTACAGAAAAAAATAACTGACTCAGCTACCTAATCTGTAATAGGAAAGGAGCTTAATTTCACACAGCTAGCGACAGCCCTCTCACAGCGGAATTTTTCGCTGTGGCGAAACAGGTTGCTATGGCACATTCACAGGAGCCTGCGGCTGTTCCACCGAAGTCAAACACCGGTACCTCTAATACCCAGTAGCACGTCCTCTTGCATTGATGCATGCCTGTATTCGTCGTGGCATACTATCCACAAGTTCATCAAGGCACTGTTGATCCAGATTGTCCGAAACGGCGATTAGGCGTAGATCCCTCAGAGTGGTTCGTGGGTCACGTCGTCCATAAACAGCCCTTTTCAGTCTATCCCAGGCATGTTCGACAGGGTTCATGTCTGGAAAACATGCTGGCCACTCTAGTCGAGCGATGTCGTTATCCTGAAGGAAGTCATTCACAAGATGTGAACGATGAGGGCGTTAATTGTCGTACTTGAAGACGAACGCCTCGCCAATTTGCTGCCGATATGGTTGAACTATCGGTCGGAGGATGGCAGTCACGTATTGTACAGCCGTTACGGCGCCTTCCATGACCACTAGCAGCATACGTCGGCCCCACATAATGCCACCCCAAAACAACAGGGAACCTCCACCATGCTGCACTCGCAGGACGGTGTGTGTAAGGCGTTCAGGTTGACCGGGTTGCCACCAAACACGTCTCCGACGATTGTCTGGTTGAAGGCATATGCGAGACGCATCGGTGAAGAGAAGGTGAAGCCAATCCTGAGCGGTCCATTCAGCATGTTGTTGGGCCCATGTGAACCGTTGTGCATGGTGTCGTTGTTGGAAAGATGGACCTTGGCCGTCGGGAGTGAAGTTGCGCATCATTCAGCCTACTGCGCACAGTTTGATTCGTACCACGACGTCCTGTAGCTGCACGAAAAGCATTATTTAACATGATGGCGTTGCTGTCAGGGTTCCTCCGAGCCATAATCCGTAGTAGCGGTCATCCACTGCAATAGTAGCCCTTTAGCGGCCCGAGATAGGCATGTCATCGACAGTTCCTGCCTCTCTGTATCTCTTGCATGTCCGAACAACATCGCTTTGCTTCACTGCGAGATGCCTGGCACTTCCCTTGTTGAGAGCCTTTCCTGGCACAAAGTAATAATGCGGACGCGATCGAACCGCGGTGTTCACCATCGAGGCACGGTTGAACTACGTGACAGGTCGTATGTATATTTCACACTTCATTAATCATAGTTCATATACGTTATCTTGCTTGCACGCACTTCAGCGAAATCCTTGAAGTATTTCTCATGCGTCACTGCTGACATCGGAAACTGATATACAGGGTGAGACAACTGAGACGGGTCACGTCAAACATGTAGAGAATAAATAAATATATAGGGGTGCAATTTTCGCCAAGTCATAGTGGACACTGTGGCAAATTCCCTGATGGTCGCAAGTAATTTTTATCGTTTAGAGTCGCCGAATCACGACACCGACTTTTTTCTGATGGATCTATGTACTTTTTTTTCTGTGTCGTTTGAAAGAGAATTTTAACGATATAACATGTGAGGGACGTGATCAAATAATGTCAAGATAACAGCGCCGTCAGGAGAAGAGGTTCCACAAACGTCTGCCCTGTCATAACAAATGCAAGGAGACACACAACTCGGGTTCGGATTGTGTTGGTATTATCTCGGATGTCATGCCAAGTGCTCAAAAAACGTTGCCAATTGCTACATGTTGTAAAGTAATTGTGAAGACGCAATACTGCAAATTGAATTTCAGCTGGAGTTAACGGCAGCACAGGCGCGTGTTATAAGGCATTCATGCCTTCGGCAATCGTTGGTGTTTCGTAATAGACATCTTGTTTCTTGCTTCCTCCACAGGAAAACGTATGGAAGTGTTAAGTTTGTTGAGTGTGCAGACCATCCTGCATATCTTGAACGAACGTTCCATCGCTTTCCGAATATCCTCTTAAAAGCGGTATCGGAGAGACATCCATCATGTTGGTACCACAACGGTTGCCTTACTTTAAGTGGGATGTCTTAAAATAACTGCGGCAGCAATATATCTTAGGAACTCGAGCTACCTGAGTCTGTTTAGATTCCCATCAATAAAATGTGTACCACTGTAGAACAGACGCCAAACGCTGTGTTTATCCACTTCTTTGAGTCAGCGTCTATTTTCAACTGGCGATTAGTGCATATTGCGAAGATTGACTTGCTCGTGGTTTGTAAACGAAGTTCCTTCCTGAAACGAAATTTTGCATAGATATGCCGCATCACTCTGCACTTTTTGTAGATAATATTCGGAGAACAGTAACCATTTTTGGAAGTCATTGCCAGAAAGCTATGGATACAGCGAAATGTGAAGAGGATAAAATGTGACGAAATATAATGTTCGCAGAGCATTCGTTTGGTTCATCTCTCATGTACGTCCGAGGTATATCATAGTGACATTTCCATTGCGCGTTACTGCTGCTGAAATGTTAGTTTCATTTCTTTCGTTAGTTGCTTTTCTTTTACCTTGACGTATTGCATTCTTTACGCTTGTAGTTTCTATATCCTTTTTTATAATACTTCCAAAGACAAATCGTGATTTCTTGGCACGATGTGGATACTCTTCAGCAAACAACCACACTACTGTTCTCATAATCTGATGACATTCGTTTTAAAGGATATTCACTGTTACGACTGGCGTATACATTGTGAATATCTCGATAGTTTTGACAGACAGTTATCGGATTGTTACAAGAGCATAACACAGGCTAATGGGCTTCAAGGGTATAAGTAATCATAAGAAATATACCCGAGTTACGTTTTTTTATACATTTTGTATAATAGTGCAGGCGTTCGTGGAGCCCCTTCTCCTGACGGCGGGATACTTATCTGCGGCGCTGTTATCTTGATACTGTTTGATCAATTTGTATGTCGATGAAGTTCTCATAGAAGCATTCTTTCAGATGCCTCAGCAAAAGTATTTAGTTTCGTTAGGAAAAAAAAGTAAAGTCTGTGTCGTGATTCGGCTACTATAAACAAAAAAATACTTGCTAAAGCTACGAAATTTGACATATAACTCTGCAAAAAACCGCATCACGATATACTTATTCATTCTGGATGTCTCGGGAGTGGCGTGACTTAGCTGTGTCATCCTATATACCAGATACTGGAAAGCTTAACAATCAGCAACGTAAATGTCTTCAGGTGCTAATATCCAGAGTGTAAATTTATTCAGGTTATACTGGTCGTCGGTCATTGGTGTTCTGCTTTTATATTTCCTCATCGGCTGTGATGAGAAGCCAGCGAACGTTTCGGACCAACGCTAAGGAAATCTGGGGCTGCAATTCAGCGCTAAGTGCACAATCTGCACGCATTTTGTGTTTTCCTTTCAGAAAGGTTACAGTTCGTAGTAATAGACGGAAAGTCATCGAGTAAAACAGAAGTAATATCCGGCGTTCCCCAAGGAAGTGTTATAGGCCCTCTATTGTTTGTCATCTATATTAACGACTTAGGTCTTGTAAAGTCATGAGATGATCATAACGACTTGAAAAATGATTTAGATAAGATATCTGTATGGTGCGAGAAGTGGCAATTGATCCCGAATAAGGAAAAGTGTGAAGTTATTCACATGAGTACTAAAAGAAATCAGCTAAATTTCGATTACACGATAAGTCACACAAATCTAAAGGCTGTAGATTCAACTAAATACTTAGGGATTACAATTACAAATAACCTAAATTGCAACTATCACATAGATAATATTGTGGGTAGAGCAAACCAAAGACTGTGATTCATTTGAAGAACACTTAGCAGGTGGAACAGGTGTACCAAAGAGACTGCTTACACTACGCTTGTCCGCCCTATTCGGCCGGAGTGGCCGAGCAGTTCTACGCGCTACAGTCTGGAGCTGCGCGATCGCTACGGTCGCAGGTTCGAATCCTGCCCCGGCCATGGATGTGTGTGACGTCCTTAGGTTAGTTAGGTTTAACTAGTTCTAAGGTCTAGGGGACTGATGACCTCAGATGTTAAGTCCCATAGTGCTCAGAGCCATTTGAACCATTTGTCCGCCCTATTCTCGAGTATTGCTGTGCGGTGTGCGATCCGCATCAGGTGAGACTGACGGATGATATCGAAAAATTTCAAAGAAGGGCGGCTCGTTTTGTATTATCGCGAAATAGGGGAGTAGTGCCACAGACATGATACGTGAACTTGAGCGGCAATCATTAAAACAAAGGCGTTTTTCGTAGCTACGGGATCTTCTCATGAAATTTCAATCACAAGTTTTCTCCTCCGATTGCGAAAACATTCTGTTGGCACCCACCTACATAGGGGGGAATGACCATCACGATAAAATAAGAGAAATCAGGGCTCGCACAGAACACTTTAAGTGCTCGTTTTTCCCGCACGCCGCTCGAGAGTGGAACGGCAGACAGACAGTTTGAAGGTGGTTCATTGAACCCTCTGCCAGGCACTTTATTGTGAATATCAGAGTAATCACGTAGAGGTAGATGTAGACGTGCAAGCTGAGACACGTAAATTCTTCTTTCCTACAACGCTTTGTCGTCAGATTGGTTTGAACGTCGTACGCGCGTGTGGTCGGGAATATCTGGGCGGCACAAGGCCGTGTTGCGCATCCCTGCAGCTGGCGTCTGTGTTGCCGTTCCCCGGACTTGTGCTGGACGGCAGCATGTGAGGTGAGGCTGTGGGGGCTTGCCCGTCGCCGCCGCCGCTGCCGCCGCCCCCGTGCCGCGCTTGGCCGCCGGCTCACAGTTTCTATCGACTGCAGGGCCCCCTAACAGGATTACCGCCCCCCGCCATCGCCATTCCACAGTTTCGGCTCCAACTCTGCGCCAGCCGTTTCTCCTCAAGCGCCGTGCCTCTCTTGCCGTGTCCTGCTGGCTTCTGTGCGCAGTAGGGAAACGCGAATTGCACGTGTACTGTGAACCGTGAGAGAGACGGTCATTGATCAAAATTTAAATTAATGTGAAGTCACCCTGTCTAAATGCTTGTAATCAATATCGGAAGTGCGGGGTGAGCAAAATAGAACTAGGTCGGAAATAACACTCGCGAGATGCATCTTGCAGTGTCTTGTACCATAGGAATCGAGGGAGAGGATGTTGTTCGGCGGCAGCTAGCCTCTTTCTACAGTACAACTGCACACGTGCGTTAAAAGGGCTCTTTATTTACATAAACAGGAAGCTACTTATCTTTAAGAGAATCCGTGTGTTGTGGTACAAGCTCTTCCGTAGTAGTCCACGTTATCCTCACTGCTTGTGGAGTACATGTCCCATGTGCGATGAATGACAGACGTCAAACTGGAGTGCGAGATGGTGCGTCGATGACTGGCCGACTGCGCTAGTGACTGAGACTGAGCACCGCAGTCAGCGACGGCGATCTGAGTACTTGCGGTCAAGAGGGCGTTGGCGGCACGTTGCTTGCGGGTCTCTCTTTTGGCCTCTCTCCTGATAGCCGCGCTCGATCCAGCGCCTGTTATCGATCTTTCACTACACCTTTGCCAAGCGATGTGCTGGCGACAGCTTACGCTAGCACGCGTCTCATCTACTGTTGTGTAGTAGCCAGTGTGAATGGTTGTTCGACGTTTGTATAAGTAGCTGCATTTTCCAGTCAAGAAGTTAGTTCTGTTCTCTCTTTACGCTGGTTTCAGTAATAAACGTGCTTTCAGTTCTAAGTGTCGTACTCCAATTGGTGTCCCTGCGTTCGGATTCGGAAATGAGTGGTTTCATCGTTACAATATTTCGTGCACCTTCTGCAGGCAACCCAATATGCATTATCCACACCCGGGGCAGAGGATGTAACCACATGAAAAATTTTGCGCGCCACTTTCATTTTGCCCAGCCCGTCCTGTTTTGTCGGAAATGGACATGGTGACACTGCAGCTGGGTAAAACACGGACACGTTCTTACTGAAAACAAAAACAGCCGCTATACTCCTTATTTATTCGATAACATAGTTCGAGGATAGACCCACCAATCCCGCTGTTCGAACTCCGCAACTTGTCCGGTAGGTGGAAGAATCGAAGACTCTTCCGAGCTGTACCGATGAGGAGGAGTGGAGATGCTCGAACGAGAACTGTAAGATTCAGTGTGAATATTGAACAGTCTGTGAAGGAAGCAAAGGAGAACTTTCGAAAAGGATTTAAAGTCCATGGAGAAGGAATTAAAACTTTGAGGTTCGTCGATGACATTGTAATTCTGTCAGAGACAGCAAAGGTCTTGGAAGAGCAGAACGTCATTTTAATTCTGTCACACACATGAAAGGACTTAGAAGAGCAGTTGAACATAATGGATAATGTCTTTAGAGGAAGTGGTAAGACGAATGTTAACAAAAGCAAAACAGGGGTAGTGGAATGTAGTCGTATTAAATCAGGCGATGCTGAGGGAATCAGATTAGGAGAAGAGACAATAAAATGAGTGGATGTTTGCTGTTAGGGTAGCAAAATAACTGACCGTGGGTAAAGTAGACAAGGTATAAAATTTAATTGTTTCTGGAGGTATTTGTGTGGACTGTAGCCGTGAATGGAAGCGCAACGTGAACAGTTCATGCATGAAGAGAACAGAAGCTTTTCAGGTTTGGCGCTACAGAAAAATACTAAAGTTAAGATGGGTAGATTAAATAACTAAGGACGAAGTACTGAATAGAATTCGGGAAAACAGACATTGTCACAACTGGACTAAAATAAAGAACAGGCTGACGGGACACATCGTGAGGCATCAAAGAATTGTTAGTTTGGTACCGAAGGGAAGTGTGGGGAGCAAAGTTATAAGAGGAAGACCAAGGCTAGAATGCAATAGGAAGGCTCAAATGGACGTAGGTTGCGGTAGCTACGGACAAATGAGGTGACTAGAACAGGGTAGACCACCGTTGAGAGCTGCATCAAACCAGTCCTCGAGCTGAAGACGACAGTCAAACTTGCTACTAAAAATTTGGTTTACTGCATACATTAAGCTGCTCAAATTACAGCAACAAAAAAGATATGACGGCACACAGCGTAGTTCTAGAGAATGATGTATATGCATGTTCATTTTCCTGGTCCTGCGTCAATTCTGTGTCGTGACTGACGTCTTCATTTATTATTTCGGAATTTGTATAATGACGTTATGCCTCATCGTACCTCTGTTAGTCGGAGGTAATGATTATACACTGCGGAGCGATACCAGCTGTTGTAGCGTTCCATCTGATGTCTTGCCGTCGGCCCTGTTTATCACCAGCTGTATAATTTCAGGTGATGCCAATATCAGTGTTCCATTGTCTTTGTCACCAAAGATGCGAGTGCATGCATGTCTTTTTTGTGCAGACATTTCTTTTTTACTTACGTGCTGCACGATGTGTAAGCACAAAACAGATTTGTTTGAAAACACTCGTCTGTTTTCTAAGGGTGGAAAATAAAAATCATTTTACATACCCACTTTTTTTTCACTTGGTGATGTCACATTTCAGGCGAGAAGAGTCAAATTTGAGCTGAAAAATAAGTGTTCGTCTTAGCTGATGCCTTCATATTGCCAGCACATTTTTTCAATAGATTTATTGCAGTGACTACCAAATACAGCGATACCTTAATGATAGTTAAATGCATTCATCCTTATTTCGCCCCTTGGACCTTAGTGAGCAATTTTGCACCCTCGTGGTAGTGAACACTGTCATAAATATTGCCGTAGCAGGCGCACCGCAGTTCATCGAATAGTCGTTAACATTTTTTATGCACAGATAGAGTGCCAGAGTAGGTAGTTTACATTGTACGTAGTGCACGTGATGTGAGAGAACATTAGGTTCTGCCTGTGTTTGTACCAAATAGCGGAGTAAACAGAAGTAGGCCTAGTCAGCTACTTTTAGACGCAGCGAGCTCAACATTTCATTTATATTCTTTTACAGTGAGGCCTTGTGGGCTTCGTGCAAGTTTTATTCAAAATGGGAAGAACTTTCTTATATCCTTTAGGTATAGCGTAAAAAATAATACGAAACGTCTGCTTGGATGTTATGATTCTGTCTTTCTTTGTATTATTATTATTATTATTATTATTACAACTATTGTATTATCTAAATAAGCCATACACCGAATGTGATGCCTGCCTTAAAATGTTCTGGTTCTGTAATGCTAAATGAGATGCTGTTACGAGGAGATTTAATAAGCCGACATTCAAGCCGCCAATATTGCGAAAGGTGTAAAGTATTTCGATAGTCAGAAACCCACAGGGAAATGATAATTGCAGTCCATACTATCGTTAGTTGGGCTAAGCCAAACGGGTATACATATGTTTTGTACCTTTTAAATATTTTGCAAGTTCGTATAGTGTTGTTTGTGTTGAACTTCATTTTCTCGTTTTATTAAAAAGTTGCCATTGTTTTTTTTGTTTTATTTCGGCGAAATATTATCAAGTTCGCCACGCAACTTTTTCATGTTTTATTGTACTTGTGCTTTTTCGTTAATTTGGGAAATCCAGTGTGTTTTCTGCAGAAACTCTCCGATCAATTGTTTAATTCAAGTCAATTTTCCACATTTAATCGAAATATAAGGCTCCTACGGAGTGTTAGTAACATGCCCACATATTTTTTTTCCATTTATATGCATCTTTGCTGGCTGAGCGCTAGTTAAGTGGAGTAGCGCGCACATGCTTACGCGTTGGCTTGTCTCGCATCATGGATAGTCATAAGGTTTTAATTATCACATGAAAATCAAAGCCACGAAATTACTTGTTTGTTTATTTGCAGGTTTATGTCTGTAGCCTGGTACAAACTGAAGTCGCCGCTGCACAATAAAGCAGTACGACGCAACAGCAGCCAAAATAAAAAGGCATAGCCCATTGATGAATTGGAATACTGTGCTGTAATTCGTTGGCTGCGTTAGCAGGGGAACAACACTACTACAATCCATGCTGATATATGCGTTGTGTTCTTTCGTACAAGCCCGACAAAACAGACACCATTTTGATCCTTCAGCCACTGTGGATGAAGACACGAGGCAATTAATGACATCGGCTACCAGTGCGGATGCACACCACGCTTGAACTCTTGCGGCAATCGGCGAACTGCTGCGAGTAACGGGGATACTGTGCAACTATGTCAGTATTTTGTGGATAAATGGAGAAGTGGGGTCTGACGGGAGGCATGCTAGGGTAGTCCGCGTAGTTGCGATGTCCACTGTGTCCGGATAGCGCAGTGGTCAGAGCATATGCCTAGTGGGCTGGGTTCAGATCCCAGTCTGGCACAATTTTTAACTTTCCCCACTGATTTAATCAGTGCCTACTGTCAGTTAATGTCATTAATTCCTTCGTGTCTTAGTCCACACTGTCTTGGTGGACGTGTACTGGAACAATCAACCATCACGTGACACAGTGATAAGGCAGCGCAGACGTCTCCAGTGCGATCAGGGAAGCCTGAGTGATCGAGAACGAAGCTGCAGACCACCTCTTTGTGAAGAACCCGAATAATAGAAACGTCTGAACTGACCACCACTGAAAAATGCGGAGACCCAACCATTGTAAGACAGGGCGGTGCTGAGTGTTTTTCGAGACTACCGTGGTGCGGTGTTACGTTCTTATGTGGGGCAAACCACTACCCAAATCTCCTGATGAGGTTGAGAGAGGCTGGGTTGTCAAGACGAAGCGTAATGTGAAGATGTCAAAAGTGGTGTTTTGCAGTCAACAAAAACGCTGCAGCTCATTCCGTGAGAGACGGGTCAGACTTTGGGTTTCTGTCAGCTACACTTTGTGAGGGGGCGGTGAGCCTCCGACGCACCGCCGTGGATGTCAGAGTAGTCCGTGACGGTTGGACTGGTAGAGTGTGAGATCTCTCCCTGTGGGCTTACGTGCAGCTGATGAGAAAGATGTCACGCAGCGGGTAACTATCAGGGCAGGGGTTGCCCTAGTAAACATGAGTCGTGGACGCTACATCGTACAAAAGTTAACATACAGGATGTTCATGTAACTGTGAAACCAACCAGAGTCCACGTTAAACTCTGTTTGTTACAGAGTTCCCTGCTGACGTACACGATTAACAAATTGTTACAGGTTCAGTTCGATCAAGAGAAATGCAGGGAATAAGAAAATTTTCAGTTGTTACATAGGTCAAAGTCAATCTAACACGAGAATACATATGCAAAGATTGGATAGTCCAACTGAATGGAACAAAACGGGTCTTATGGGAAAGTAACTGAACGGTCATCGTGATGTGACTCCTTGATTTGCCTGGTTGAAAGAACAACACGCGCAACTAACATTTCCGACTGAGTCGCGATGAGTCTTCAGTCACTCGCGGAAGTGTTGGATTCTGAAGGGAGGGTAATCCCAGCAGCGTACCTACAGACACGTGTTAATTTTCGCACCCTGCTCCCAAACCTACAGACTAACCGTGTTCGGCACTCATAAGTGTGATGCATACAGGGTGCTGTAACGTGGCGCAGACATACCGGATCTCCAGACGGTCTCTAAGTCAAGTGACCTCTCCCGTCTCCCGATATCAAGTGTACTGTCTGCCATTCCACCAACAAATGTCTTCCCTCCAGAATCTCAAACAAAAGAGTTGCGTACCGATACTGTCTTCCTGAACCACTCAGCAAGTCTGTGCACTTCTTGTGCGCTAGTGATAACAGCTCTGCAAAGTGCTGATCCATGGCTTTCATTAGTGAGACAACTGTCTCTACTCGACAGTTTTGCAATATTAACCAATGATTACCCACCCATGCTTGCAGTTTTTAAACAATTCTGAGTTATTCTCCCAATCTCCATATAGTTTGATGATTTAGTCGGTGCGATCACCTCCAAGTAGACACTTCACAGAAATTGGTGTCCTGTCTTCCTCTGATCAGCTATTTGTTTAGGGTGGCCAATGAGGAGCTCTCTTACTAATTTTTAGGGCAGAGGTTAATTCACCTCGCATGAAGTCCGATAGAAAGTCGGCCCAGTGATTTACGAAGGAAAAAGGTACCTTTGAGGTTTGTTTTGCCTCGATGCTCGTGCTTGTAAGAACTGAGTACGGGTATTCGTCACGCCATCTTGACTATTTCCGAGAGTGCAGACCTGGACTAATGTCGTGTAGAGCGTATATCATTATGCGAAAATAGTCGAAAGGCTAGCCCTGACAAAATCCGGATCAATGTGCAGTTGCTGCAATTAGCTGTCGCCTCGCTATGCGCTTTCCTCCGGAGAAGCAAGCTACAACCTCCAAGTGAGGTCCGCCTGAACACCAGGCGACTGGTCAGGTTCACTGCATCCGGCTTGGGTCATCGCGTGCTCAGCAAATGCAAAACTGCCACCAAGAAGAAGAAGGAATTAATATGGAAGTAGACGGCTTACTCCTTGCTATCGCCGACGTTATTTGTTGCAGTCGTTAACTATTTTATCAAGCGAAGGGAATAAAGTTCAGATATGATGATTTTAGATTATAGACGGCCCATGATACGTGCCATTTCGGCCCTGGTCCGCGATGTATCTTCCTCCACTCTCCCTCCCTTAACTTACCAGCCACGAGTCTTATTTTCCTGTCCCAAGGATGAAAAGTACCGTTGAATGCAAGGCATTTGCAGAATTACAGGAAGGTGATTTTCAAGGTGGAAAATTTCGTACACAGCCAAAATGGAGACTTCTGCAAACAACGTCGTCCACAACTCATCCACCTGTAGGCAAAATTTACCGCATTGAAGGGTGACTACGTAGACAAGAAGTGACGCTTAACCAACTTCGTGGTCGCAACTTGATTTTTTTTCCGAAGTGATAATTAGAACCTTATGAGTAACCGTAGTTAAGATGGCGGCCAGCCACGTCCAATGGCCGCCACTGTGACGTAAAGCAGTACGCTGGGCTGCGGGGAGCCGCCTGGGAGGAGTGCAGCCGCAGCCACCGCCACTGCCGCCGCCGCTGCAGCCGCCGCCGCCGCCGCCGCCTCCCAGCTGGTAGAGCGCCAGTGACTGTGTTGCGTTCTGTCCCCAGCCTCGATAGCCGGCCCGGCGAGCGCCGAGAGGCCAGCAAGGCGCTCTCCCGCGCCCCGCCCCGCCCATGTACACCAGGTACTCCCTCTGTCTGCCTCACTGCCTGCCTGCCTGCCTGCCTGCCTCTCGTTCTCTGTGTGTTTACTCTGGCCCGCTGCTCCCTGCCTGGCTGCCTCGCCGCTTGCCTGTCTGTGTGCTCGCCTCACTCACCTCACCTCACCTACTTGGCTCACCCGTGCACCAGTGGACACCAACTCCCACTCACGCAACGAACGCATGCCCTTCCTCTCATCCCGTGCACTCCCATCTCAAGCTGTTTGTCTTAATGTTGGAAATTTGTGTAATGTTCGTAGTAATTGGCCTGGAGTCACTTAGTAAAACCGAGCTGTATCAGTGGGTACACCAAGAAACCGTTATTGATCCTCTGCTGTTCTTAGTCAGTGATTTAGGAGACATTAAATATATTCACAGTTGCGAATATGGACAACCATCAGCTGTATAATCGATTCAAGACAATTGAAATGTGTGACAGATCAGGACTCTAAACCAGTATTCCCCACTTATCGCGACCGGTCGCCGTAGCATTTCGCTATCTGAGTACCACTCATTGCCAGACCCAAACTTTCGTATGTCGTCAACTGTGTGTCTACATCCCGAACTCGTACATCCATTATACAGCGTGTTACAAAAAGGTACGGCCAAACTTTTAGGGAGCCGGCCCAAGTGGCCGTGCGGTTAAAGGCGCTGGAGTCTGCAACCGCAAGACCGCTACGGTCGCAGGTTCGAATCCTGCCTCGGGCATGGATGTTTGTGATGTCCTTAGGTTAGTTAGGTTTAACTAGTTCTAAGTTCTAGGGGACTAATGACCTCAGCAGTTGAGTCCCATAGTGCTCAGAGCCATTTGAAACTTTTAGGAAACATTCCTCACACACAAAGAAAGAAAATATGTTATGTGGACGTGTGTCCGGAAACGCTTAGTTTCCATGTTAGAGCTCATTTTAATACTTCTCTTCAAATCACATTAATCATGGAGTGGAAACACACAGCAACAGAACGTACCAGCGTGACTTCAAACACTTTGTTACAGGAAATCTTCAAAATGTCCTCCGTTACCGAGGATACATGCAGCCACCCTCCGTCGCATGGAATCCCTGATACGCTGATGCAGCCCTGGAGAATGGCGTGTTGTATCACAGCCGTCCACAATACGAGCACGAAGAGTCTCTACATTTGGTACCGGGGTTCCGTAGACAAGAGCTTTCAAATGCCCCCATAAATGAAAGTCAAGAGGTATATTGATAATTTTTACTTACGGACCGTCTGACAGCAACTCAATAAAACACAATTTTAGTGCCATACGCGTTTCGCCTTTATTTTCTGCAAGGCATCATCAGTGGCAGGTTGCGTGGACAATTTCTTACATATTACGCTCCTGTTGCGTTTTTGGTGTTGTTCTTCCTCTTATGCACGCCAATTTGCAGTTTTTTCCACACTCCACTTCACTATGCACTGAACGCTTGTTTTAAAGCTTTAAACTGCAAATTGGCATTCATAAGAGGAAGAACAACACCAAAAACGCAACAGGAGCGTAATATGTAAGAAATTGCCCACGCAACCTGCCACTGATGATGCCTTGCAGAAAATAAAGGCGAAACGCGTATGGCACTAAAATTGTTTTATTCAGTTGCTGTCAGACGGTCCATAAGTAAAAATTATCAATATACCATAATATTACACGCAACTGAGGAAGATAGGACTATAAAAGTTGAAGATGTGAAAGTCAAGAGGGTTGAGGTCAGGAGAGCGTGGAGGCCATGGTATTGGTCAGCCTCTACCAATCCATCGGTCACCGAATCTGTTGTTGAGAAGCGTACGAACACTTCGACTGAAATGTGCAGGAGCTCCATCGTGCATGAACCACATGTCGTGTCGTACTTGTAAAGGCACATGTTCTAGCAGCACAGGTAGAGTATCCCGTATTAAATCATAGCGGCGGTGAATCGAGGAAGTACAGTACATACTGACGAAACTAAAATGAGCTCTAACATGGAAATTAAGCGTTTCCGGACACATGTCCACATATCATCTTGTCTTTATTTGTGTGTGAGGAATGTTTCCTGAAAGTTTGGCCGTACCTTTTTGTAACACCCTGTATATACTTCCGTGTGTGTGTGTGTGTGTGTGTGTGTGTGTGTGTGTGTGTGTGTGTGTTTATTGAACCGGGGACCTAGAAACGACGGGGGTTCGGCCCCCAGTGAACACCCCGGGAACGTCTCGTACCAGACGAGTGTAACCCAAATGTTTGCGTGGTATGGTGTACGTGTCGTGGAAACGGTGTTTGCGCAGCAATCGCCGACATAGTGCTCAGGTGGAATAAGGGGAACCAGCCCGCATTCGCCTAGGTAGATGGAAAACCCCCTTAAAAACTGTCCATAGGCTGGCCGGCACACCGGACCTCGACACTGATCCGCCGGGCGGATTCGTGCCGGAGACCGGCACGCCTTCCCGCTCGGGAAGCAGCGCGTTAGACGTCGGGGCTAGCCGGGCGGGCTTTGCCTGCACTAGGTTTGTCTGTCCTCTTACGAAGCACTGCTGTGCGGTACGGGATACTGACCTGACCGGATTGACGGAGGACATCGAAAATGTTCAGTGAAGGCTAGTTCGTTTTGTATTATGACCAGTTATGGGAGAGACTGACGTGCACATTATAAGCAAGTTTAGATGGCAACAATTAAAACACGGATCTCCCTTTTTTCGGTCGAGATCTTTCCACAAAATTTCACTTACTAATTCTTTTCTCCCAATACTGCGATTTATGACTCTCATTTAAGGAAAAAGATCATCGTAATAAAATAAAGTCAGAGCTCGCACGGAAAGATTTTCCCAAGTACTATTCAAAGTGGAACGGTAGAAAAATGGCCTGAATGTGATTCTATGAATCCTAGGCCAAACACTTTGCATAGTGGTCATGTAGGTGTAAATGAAAGTTTCGCTTTCAAACACGTAATTAGGAACAAATACTGATGCCAATAGCGACGAATCAAAAATTATTCTAGCGTGCAGGTCCTTGGTTACAGCTGAAGGAAACGTCAAAATCTGCGGCCTCAGAGATGCCTCAGTTCGTAACGTGAGAAGAGTTCTCATGGATCAGCTTCATTTTATCGGCAGTTGACTGTACTATAATATACGGTCTCTCGGCAAAGCAAGATATGGATGCCTACATAATAAAAAAAAGTCTGTGTCAAAAGATAGCACTCACGTTGCGATGCATATCATTTGTTACATTAGTGTTCCTTAAATGGTCCACAGATATGCAAATAACTAGGTGCCCAGTTGGGAAATTAAGGAAGATCAGGGTTAGCGTCCAGTCCACGACGGGATCATTAGTGACCGAGTATGTACTCGCAAAAGGGGAATGACGAGGAAGTAAACTGGACGTGCCGTTTCAGAGAAACCTTCAAGTCGTTTGCCTTAAGCGGTTTAAGAAAATCTCTGGTAATGTAAAACTGAATGGCCGGACCAAGATGAGAAGTGCTACGGCGAAACGTGCTTCACTGTCTGGCACTACACGAATGCTGTGTGTTTCCTACGGGGCTTCAGTACAGAAGTAGTAATGGCACAGGAAGGCAATGAATACTTACAAATTTCGTTAAGGTTTGTTTTCAATAACGACGCATGCTGCAAAACACATATAGAGAAAAACAAACGGCTGGGTAATGCGACATTGACTCCTTAATGACCAATTTTTTGTCGATACTGTTGAACATGATGATTCACGGTCGACAACTGCAGTGATTGCGTGGAAACAATTGTCTTCACTAAATGCACTTTGTGTCAAACATACGAATCTGGTAGGAAGAGAACCCCTTACCATCGTAGTAATTGCGCTTACAAAATTCCTTGCTTGAACACAGCAACTACACAGCTTTGTCACAGGGCCAAATAGGGGTAAGAAACTGTTATGGCAACAACAGATGGCAGCACAGATTACCAACAATTTATAAACATATGCTGAAAGAAGTTTTATAGTATTTAGCTGGAGTATGAATGTGCGTGGCAATATAATGTTCACTTGCACTGATCTGTCTTTACACCTTAGGATGGATGCGGACCCAGTGAACAGTGGCTAACATCACTTACATAAAGTCTGGCTGGGTTGTCGTCGGAGGCGACTGTAGATGAGTCTTGTGTTGATGTTCTGTCCTGAGGTACTAAGTGGAACGTGTGTCTACTTATACAGGGTGTTACAAAAAGGTACGGCCGAACTTTCAGGAAACATTCCTCACACACAAATAAAAACAAGATGTTATGTGGACATGAGTCCGGAAACGCTTACTTTCCATGTTAGAGCTCATTTTATTACTTCTCTTCAAATCACATTAATCATGGAATGGAAACACACAGCAACAGAACGTACCAGCGTGACTTCAAACACTTTGTTACAGGAAATGTTCAAAATGTCCTCCGTTAGCGAGGATACATGCATCCACCCTCCGTCGCATGGAATCCCTGATGCGCTGATGCAGCCCTGGAGAATGGCGTATTGTATCACAGCCGTCCACAATACGAGCACGAAGACACTCTACATTTGATAGTTGGGTTGCGTAGACAAGAGCTTTCAAATGCCCCCATAAATGAAAGTCGAGAGGGTTGAGGTCAGGAGAGCGTGGAGGCCATGGAATTGGTCCGTCTCTACCAATCCATCGGTCACCGAATCTGTTGTTGAGAAGCGTACGAACACTCAATCGTGCATGAACCACATGTTGTGTCGTACTCGTAAAGGCACATGTTCTAGCAGAACAGGTAGAGTATCCCGTATGAAATCATGATAACGTGCTCCATTGAGCGTAGGTGGACAAAACTAAAATGAGCTCTAACATGGAAATTAAGCGTTTCCGGACAAATATTCACATAACATCTTTTCTTTATTTGTGTGTGAGGAATGTTTCCTGAAAGTTTGGCCGTACCTTTTTGTAACAGCCTGTATACGCGTCACTTGGGAACTACACTGTGCAACTGAATTCTCTATCCCCGTAATTACCATTTTTTACAGCGCTTAACTTTGAAATTTGGCTCAGTGGTGCTTACAATGTTCCTCTGTAATGGTGCAAAAACGTGCCGCACTGCGACGTCACCATCTGGCTTAACGATACTTCAAACAGCAATGTCGACAAACGCCACAGCTCGGGAGTTCATGTGAGCTGTAAGGTGGGCTAATGATGTCACATTGGCACCAAACTTCACAATAATTGCTGCCCAACGCCACCGTAGTTCTGTCCGATGACAGGAAGGTCGCCATACTCACTCTTACCCACAGTTCACCACTTCTTTTGATGCGTCTGCGATGGAGGTCAGAACTGCGTCAGCTTCAAATCGAGAGGTTTTCTTATGAGTGGCCGAGGGAAACGTTCCAGATACGCCGCCGCTCAAAATCAGCACGAGAAGGTGGCAGGGAGTAGCATAAAGGAAAGCAATGAAACCAACTCTCTCCATGGGACGGTTATTCCCACACATTTCTTGGTCGAAAACGTTAGTCTGCAGTGCAGTGAGCAACGGGAAGACGTTCTTGACAACCTTTGACTCTGCTGGTACCCTAGGGCATTTCAAACGTTCCCTAGGGCTACATCCACATTAGTCTTTACCTGACCCCTTTAGAGAACAGTGCATCCGCAATTTTTGCTCTCGGATACATGTTGGAACTACTAGGGACTTTTCAACACCACTGGACGAAGTCTGAACGTAATCCGAAGTCTCAAAGGGTGCGTACGCTTTTTCCTCCTTTCTGTTTTACGTGCTGCTGTGGCGTGATCCCAGGGGGAGGGGGGAGATTCGACATTGGCACATGTGTGAATAATGGCAAAGGGTCCTTCTAAGACCTCCCAGTTCGCCAAAACCCTAGGTGCCATCTACCCGCCTTTGTTGAGCACTTTACAAATGTAACTGTACAGACAGTCCCACTGACGGAAGTCCCAGCTGTCTGCTAGAAGGCTCCACTGCGGCTCTTTCGCCGCCACCTGCCGCCCTTGCGCCTGATAGTAGGCTGTCCAGAATCGGAGAGTGTCGAAGAGGTTGCCGGTTTCCCAGCGGCTAGGACATCATTGCCGTTTCTGTATGTGGAGATACACTTTTAAAATTCTCAAAAAGTGGGCAGGTGCCACCGAGAGTTTTGACAACCTGGGGGGGGGGGGGGGGGTGAGGGGGAGGCTAGAGGGGTTTAAAGGGACCCCTTGCTGTGTTATTCACTGCTGCTTCGGATCACGTTCAAATTTCATCCAATAGTTTTGAACGGTCACTAGTGGCTCCAGCCTCTCACACTGTGGTCACACTGCGCTCCAAACTGGTGCTATCACATTTAAAGAATGTCTTAGTGCCGATCGCACTGCGAACTGTCTTTACCGACCACGTAATGTACGGGAATCAACGCCCCTCGAAAAGGGGTGGTTCCATTGATGCCCTGTATGCCACCGCAAGAGGTGAAAGTGTAGATCAACGGAAAACATGTTGCGAGTTGATCATAAAAAAAAGTAGAACAGTGGGAATGGTGTATAGTCGAATAATACCTGGCTATGCTGAAAGACGTGGAGTAGGAAATGACACTTAAAGCAGTAGATGAGTTTTGCTGTTTAGGGATCAAAATAACTACGAATTAGTCAGGGTACAAAATTCAAACTGGGAGTAGCAAGTAAAGCATTTCTCAAAAAGAGAAATTTTTTGCTAACATCAAATATAAATTTCCGTGTCATGAAGTCTTTTCTGGAGCTATTTGCCTGGAATGTAGCCCTGTACAGAAGTGAGCCGTGGACAGTAAATTGTTGAGACAAAAGGAGAATGCAACCTTTTGAGGTATGGCACTACTGGTGAAAATTGAAAATCAGTTGGGTAAACCAAATAACAAAAGAGGAGATACTGAATCGAAGTGGGAGAAGAGATTTTTGGCATGACTTGACTAAAAGGAGGGAACAGTGGACATAACACATTCTGAATGAACAAAGCATCGTCAGTGTAGTACTGGAAGGATGTGTGCGCACGTGTGCGTGCGTTTACCTCTGCGTGTGCGTGTTGTGTGTAGTGGGAGTGATGGGGTGTGGGTACTGAAGACTGTAGAGATAGACCATGGCTTGGCTACAGCAAACAGGCTCAAGTGGGTGTAGGGTGCAATGGTTATGCAGAGTTGAAGAGTCTGGCACGCGATAGACTAGTGTTGACAGGTGCATCAAACCAGTCTTCGGACTGCAGACCATAGCAACATCGCAGGTAGTTAACTCCGATACGATGACCACCGCGCACACTCTAAGACAGAAAAAGAAACGGCGCACCACGAAGGAATTATGCGAAATGACTGCAAACTGATATTCAAACAGGTATCGACATAAAGTGCAAAATTGTGAACTTCGTCGGCGGATGGATGAATGTGTTGGACTGCAGCGCAGTTTCACCTCGGAAATACCAAGGATAGTAAACAGGGGACATGTCGACACTAGGGCATTAAGTCTTTGTGAATTTCATTCCATGTACTCACTTGCTCAGTAACTATGCCTCGCAGACATGTGTGTGAGCAATATACTCAGGTGTCAGCATTTGAGAGAGGATACGTAGCTAGGCTCAAAGAAGCTGGTTGGAGTAATCGGCAAATCCCTCGACATGTGAATACGAGCCATGTTACAATTCGATGACGTTCGAGGTTGGTTGGTTTGTTGGTTTGTGGGATTGAAGGGACCAGACTACTAGGGCCATCGGTCCCTTTTTCGACTAACTTGAAACATCCACAAAGAATAAAAACAAACAGTGGAGATGACAAGAGACGACACAGGACAAGAAAGATTCAGAGACCAGACAAAAGGAATTAAAATCACACAGTGTCTGACAGTGATTACCCTACCATTAAGACAAAAAAGGAAAAGCCAACCACCAAGAAATGCACTAAAAAACCCAGTCTAAAATCGTAGGCCAAAGGCCAGACTCAACATAAAAAGGACAAACACTTACATCAAGGGATAAATAAAACCTGCACGAATAAAACTCAAAAGTAAATGTGCCATCGCAACGTCATCTGATAAAAGTGCAGGAAGCGCATCAGGCAGCGCAAAAGTCTGCCTGAGCGGAGTCGAAAGTGGGCAGTCCAACAAGATGTGGACCACCGTCAAAGCTGACCAGCAGCGACATGAAGGTGGGTCCTCGCGGCGCAATAAATATCTGTGTGTTATCCAGGTGTGGCCAATGTGTAGCAGGCAGAAGACAACATAGTCCTTGCGAGAGACCCGCAAGGAGGAGCGCCACGCACCGGTAGCCTCCTTGATGGCCCAAAGTTTGTTGGGTGAAGGAAGGGTGTGCCATTTTTAACCCCAGGTGCAATGTACTGTCTGCCGAAAAACTGACGTGAGGTCATTCTCCGAAAGGCCAATCTCCAAGGCTGGTGCACCGACAGCCTGTTTGGCCAGTGTGTCAACACATTCATTTCCCAGGATGCCGACATGACCCGGGATCCACACAAAGACCGCAGAGCGGGCGCAACGGGCAAGAGTATGGAGGGATTCCTGGATAGTCATCACCAGAGAAGAGCGAAGGAAACACTGGTTAATAGCTCTTAAACCGCTCAGGGAGTCACTACAGATAACGAAGGACTCACCTGAGCAGGAGCGGATATACTCTAGGGCGCGAGAGATGGCGACCAGCTTGGCAGTGAAAACACTGCAGCCAGCTGGCAATGAGTGTTGTTCATAATGATCCCCTAGAGTAAAAGCATAACCGACACGACCAGCAACCATCGAACCGTCAGTATAGACAACGTCAGAGCCTTGAAACGCGGCAAGAATTGAAATAAAATGGCGGCGGAGGGCCTCAGGAGGAACTGAGTCCTTCGGGCCCTGTGCCAAATCGAGCTGAAGCAGGGCACACACCATGGGGGTGTACGCAGAGGGACCCTGAAAAAAGGTGGAAGAAGGAAAACCTCAAGCCTAGAGAGAAGAACTCTGACGTGAACCGTGATCGTACACCCTGACCGGGGCTGCCGTTCCGGAAGATGAACGACCGACTGAGGGAACAGGAGACGATAATTGGGATGCCCAGGCAAGCTACAAACGTGTGTAGCATAAGCGGCCTGTAATCGTTGGCCCCGGAACCGCAATGGAGGGACACCTGCCTCCACAAGTATGCTGTTGACAGGGCTTGTCCGTAAAGCTCCAGTGGCGAGTCGGATCCCCCTGTGAAGTACGGGGTCAAGCAACTGCAATGCGGAAGGTGATGCCGAACCGTAGACCAGGCTCCCATAATATAGCTAGGACTGAATTAACGCCTGGTACAGCCATAGAAGGGTAGACCGATTGGCACCCCAGCTGGTGTGATTTGAGCAATGAAGGGCATTAAGATGCTACCAGCATGTCGATTTAAGCTGCCGAATATGAGGGAGCCAAGTCAACTGGATATCAAAAACCAACCCCAAAAACCGATCCGTCTCCACCACAGCAAGAGGTTCGCCGTCAAGATAAAGCCGTGGCTCAGGGTGAACAGTGCGTCGTCGGTAGAAATGCATAACGCAGGTCTTGGCAGCCGAAAGCTGGAAGCCATGCGCTACAGCCCAAGACTGCTCCTTGTGGATAGCACAATGCCAATGGAGCTAGAGTATAGGCAGAAGTCATCAGCACACAAGGAAGCTGAGACAAACGTTCCCACCGCCGCATCGAGCCCATTAATTGCAATTGAAAAGAGGCAGACACTTAAGACAGATCCTTGCAGTACCCCATTCTCCTGAATTCGGGAGGAACTATGGGAGGCCGCAACTTGCACGCGGAAGGAACTAAGCGATAGAAAATTTGTATGAAAATCGGGAGTGGACCCTGAAGACCCCAACCATGAAGCGTAGAGAGGATGTGATGTCGCCGTGTCGTATCGATGAGTTCCGCATGTAAAAAAAGATCGCAACCAGATGCTGACAGTGGGCAAAGGCCATACGGATGGCAGACTCCAGGCACACCAGATTATCAGTGGCAGAGTGACTTACGGAACCCACCCTAAGATGGAGCCAGAAGGCGCCGAGATTCAAGTAGCAAAATCAACCTCTGGCTCACCATACATTCGAGCAACTTGCAAAGAACATTAGTGAGGCTAATGGGGCAGTAGCTGTCCATCTCTAGTGGGTTCTTTCCAGGTTTCAACACGGGGATTACGATGCTTTCCCACCACTGTGACAGGAACTCACCCTCAACCAAGATACGGTTGAAAATGTCTAGTAGGGGTCGCTGGCTGTCCACCAAGAGGTGTTTGAGCATCTGACAGTGGATGCCATCTGGCCCAGGAGCCATATCAGGGCAAGCGGTTAGGGCACTTTGGAATTCCCACTCAATGAACGGAGCATTGTACGATTCATGGTGGCGCATGTGAAATGAAAGGCTCCAATGTTCCAACCGCTCTTTCAGGGAGTGGAAGGTCAGTGGGTAATTCGCATAATTCGCAGAAGCGGACCTCTGAGAAAAATGCTCCACTAAGTGGTTTTCAACTGTGTTGGAGTCAGTACAGACTGTTCCATTCAGTGAAAGCGCAGGTACGATGATGGGGGTCCAATAGCCAGAGTCGCCTAATCTTGGCCCAAACCTGCGATGGAGAGGTAAGGAGGCCAATGGTGGAGACATACCTTTCCTAGCACTCCTGCTTGCATTGGTGAATGAGGCAGCGGGCTTGCACACGGAGCAATTTAAAGGCGATGAGGTGTGCCTCTGAGGGATACCTCTTGTGATGCTGGAGTGCCCGCCTGCGATCTTTAATCGCCTCAGCGATCTCGGGCGACCACCAAGGCACAGTCCTCCGCCAGGGGGCCCAGAAAAACAAGGACTGGAAGATTTTGCGGCAGTAACGATGCCGGTGATGACCGAGTGAACCACCTCATCAATGGCGTCATTGGAAAGAGGCTCAATAGTGGCAATGGAGGTGAACAAGTCCCAGTCAGCCTTATTCATAGCTCATCTACAGGGGCGCCCAGAAGAGTTACCCTGTGGCAGTGACAGAAAGATCGGAAACTGATCACTACCACACAAGTCGTCATGCACAGTCCATTGGACAGATGGTAATAGGCTGGGGCTGCAGATCAAAATGTCGATGGCTGAGTACTTGCCATGCACCACACTGAAATGTGTGAAGGCACCAGTATTTAAAAGAGAAAGGTCGAGCTGTACCAATACTTGCTCAATGATGCTGCCTCGAACTGTTGCCACTGTTCCACCCCACAAAGGGTTATGGGCGTTTAAGTCGCCCAGTAACACAAAAGGTTGCAGCAGTTGGGTTATCAGTGCAGCCAGGACATGCTGTGCGACATCACCATGCGGTGGAAGATAGACTGCAAACAGTAACAGCCTGAGGTGTCCACATCAGAACAGCGACAACCTCTAAAGGTGTTTGTAGAGGGACAGACTGGCTGTAAAGAGAGTGAAGGACGTAGATGCAGACGCTCTCATAAGCTGCCCGGTTCTTATTATAACCCCGATAGCCATGGAGGGCGGGGGTTCGCATCACCGGAAACCAAGTTTCCTGAAGAACAATGCAGAGGAGAGGGTGAAGGCTGAGAAGTTGTCAGAGCTCAGCAAGATGGTGGGAGAAACCATTGCAGTTCCGCTGGAGGATGACACTGTCCATGGCCGAGAAAGGCGTGAAGGGACCAAGGATACAGATTACGCCGCTGGGTCACCTGCTGCCACCGATTGAGCATTGATGGGAGCAACATCCATCATGTCTGAGGGACCGGTGAGATACAGGTCCTCAGTGGACGCCAGAATCTCCACCACATCCTCGGATGCAGAGCTTGTGGGTAGTGGTGGAGTGGGTGCCACTGCAATTGCCTTGGTCTTGGGGGTCTTCGATTTCGATTTCTCACACTGTTCCTTTGGTTGCCCTTGCTGAGAGGGCGTCTTTGATTCAGTCTCCTGGACTGAAGAGGACCACAAAGCCCTACGATCAGCTACCTGGAGCTTCTTCAGCCCCTGGTGGGTGTCTAGTTTGCCACTGGTAGGAACCTGGAAAGGGAGTGACCCAAGGGATCCCTTCCTAGTGAGAGGAAACCAAAGAAGAGTTACGCTTCTCCAGTTTAGAAGTGGAGACTGGTGTCCCCTATGGTTGGGGAGGGGGGGGGGGTGGTACTGCTCCTGAGGTAGGTGATGCGGGAGCAACAGGACAGGGAGGCAAGTGCCCCCCACCATCCTTCGGCTCTGAGAGCTGACAGTATGTGGTGCAATGGATGGAGCTGTAACAGGAGTAACAGTGGTGGCATAAGATGACGTCATGCGCACAGGATGAAGCCGTTCAAATTTCCATTTAGCCTCAGTGTAGTTCAGTCGGTCCAGGGTCTTGTAGTCCATCTTTTTCCGTTCCTTATGTAGAATCTTACAGTCCGGCGAGCAAGGGGGATGGTGCTCTCCGCAGTTGACACAGATGGGAGGCGGGGCGCATGGAGTATCGGGATGGGATGGACAACCACAATCGCGACATATGAGGCTGGAAGCACAGCAGAAAGACATGTGGCCAAACTTCCAACACTGGAAGCACCGCATCTGGGGGAGAGATATATGGCTTGTCATCACAGCGGTAGACCATCACCTTCACCTTCTCGGGTAATGTGTCACCCTCAAAGGCCAAGATGAAGGCACCGGTGGCAACCCGATTATCCCTAGGACTCTGGTGGACGCGCCAGACGAAATGGACACCTCGTCGCTCTAAGTTGGCGCGCAGCTCGTCATCGGACTGCAGAGGAAGATACCTGTGGAAGATAATGCCCCGGAGCATATTTAAGCTTTTATGGGGCGTGATAGTAACAGAAACATCCCCCAGCTTCTTACAAGTGAGTAATGCCCGTGACTGGGCAGAGGATGCTGTTTTTATCAAGACTGACCTGGACCGCATTTTTTACAATACCTCCACCTCCCCAAATTTGTCCTCTAAATGATTTATGAAGAACTGAGGCTTCATGGACACAAATGATTCCCCATCAGCTCACGTACAGACTAGACATCGTGATGAATATGTCTCACTGTCATTCATAGCCTTTATTTCCTCCCACGGCGTAGTCAGGGAGGGGAATGATTTGGGTCATACATATTTGCATTGAAGTGAGCCCTCGAACGCTTAGAGACTGCTGGTGGTTGGCCACCAGCAAGAGATGTGCCACGCTTCATTGCGGCGCAGGCATAAGTAGGGCGATCCCTGTGTCGTCAGGGGGCAGCAACCAACAGGATATATGGCGGCCCCACCACAACGGACTGGCTACCGTTCTGGATATTAGGTGGCAAGCGGTCCATGGGCGTCGTCAGCGCAGAAAGCGACACTGCAGAGTGCCTGTCGGAAATCGCACCCAGTAATTTATCCTTTCCCAAGAGATGGAGAGCGAGTGGGACTGCAATGCAACGACGAATAAGCAGGTTAAAGGTCTCAATACATGATGGACACAATGCGCCAAGTAAGGCGCCATTCCCGAATTGGCTCGCTCTTCGGAATAATTTTGAAATATGGTGGTCAACCCCAATAGGGGACCATCACATAAGGGCCGAAACGTTTGATACCTCTTTTAGTCGCCTCTTACTACAGGCAGGAATATCGCGGGCCTATTCTTAACCCCGAACCCACAGAGGGAGATGACGAAGGAATGGGTGAAACGTGGCCGACACTGCGTCAGGAAGGAAGAGGACGACCTAGAAAGGCGACAGAACGTGACGACCCAGCAATAGTCAGAGAGACGCTGAGAGCCCCAGATTCGTCATTGTCGTCATTATCATCGATACGACGTGCAATCGGTGCTTCAGTGAGCACAAGACCGTTAATGAGCGTCTCACTGAAAGGGGAGTGAGGTCACGACTAACGCATTATTGACTTGTTCAGTTTGTGATGCTCTTTCTCTTCAATATACGATCTAATTTTTCTGAAATTATAGTAATTTGTTTGTCTGTATACGTATGTACATCACATATACAGATTTCCGTCCCATTCGGATTATTCCTTCCGTGATGCGTCCTTCTTTTCTGAGACTGTATGTTGCACGAAAGTATCCTCCCAGTAATTTGTTTCATACACACGCGCCCTAATACGATTAGTAATTTTTTTGCAGGACTCATAAGTAATTTGGTCGTGTGTTGACAGCTGTCGTACATTCCTCACGTAGCGTCACAAGGAAAAGATTGTGGAAGTCAGACCCAGAAAGTTTGATAGCCGAGGATAAGGTCCAATTTCCGCAAACTTTATCAGCTTTGTCCCCGTGTTGGATGGGGACTGCAGAGTGTTCTGCCATACCATTGCATAGAAACTACATTTCTTCCCGTAAAATAAAATGTTAATATACTGAGCTGTTCATACAACAAAATAAGTCTTTCGAGAGGTTTATGTAAACAGCTTGTAGCTTATTATTAGTTATTCGGTAGCGTGACAGTGTATATAGAATTGAACTATTTGGATGGTTCTAAAACGTTTCCAACGCTAATAGTAGACTCCGAGGAGCCAGTCTACGTGAAATTAACTCATTTTCAGTCATCAGTGAAGAGTTCCGGCATCTCCGCAACAAGCAGAAGACACTGAACTCCCCAACATGGAACGACTAGTGCACGAGCAGCCACTACCTGGGCTGCAACTGGTGGTACCGTACGCCGCTGTAAATTGCCTTTGCATGCTAGTAACTTGTGAGTTGAATTACATGCTATGCAACACCCAGGAATGCATTAGTAAAAACAACGATAAGTGCATTTTTTTCAGGTTGAAATTTGGCGTGGCAAATAATTTCAACGTTCTTTTTTACTTTAGTTTCGTTGTGTTTTCTCAGAGATCAGGGAAGACCGTTAAAAATGGCACTGAAATCTTGATTTACCAATTGTGTCAAAGAGTTAAGGATGTTTTGTAACACTTCCAGAATGGTTTTTCCCATGAGATCTGTGACTTTCGTCACAAAGCAAAAATAATTTTTTTTTCTAAGGTTCATAAATGAACTACTCGCGCTACGTGATTCGACGATCATATTTTCATCATCAGATACATTTCTAGAGATCCATTTTAAAGACGCGCATGGTATTTACTAGCAGTTGGCCAAGTCTCGAATAGGTCTTGTGTTAGCAGTAAACATACAGTTAACATACTTTCTGGTGAAACCGCAAGCGGTTTTTTTTTTTTTTTTTTTTTGCCGTCACTCTAATCACTTGTTTGATGCGACGCGCCATTACTTCCTCTCCTATCTCTCCTATGCCAATTCCTTCATCTCAGAGTAGCAACGTCTTCATTTCGTAGAAATATTGTTTTCTGTCTCCCTCTTACAGTTGTTATGTTCTGCAGCTCTCTCAAGTACCATGAAAGTTATTTCTTGATGTTTCAATACATGTACTATCAACATGTCCCTTTTATCCCTCAGTGTCTACCACACATTCCTTTCCTGGCCGATTCTGCGAAGAACTTCCCCCTCATAAGTCAGTTTAATTTTCAGCATCTTTCTGTCGTATTGCAGCTGTAAGTCTTTTTTTCTCTTCTTGTGGTGGAAATATCACATATTGGGTGAACATTAATAAAACCAATAAACTGCAGGGACGACGAATCCCTGACTGTAAGTGGAGGAACAAAGTTCCTATTGACATGTGTCTGAAAATGGACGGTGTGCGTGCAATGACAACAAATCGCTTCGGAATACGGTACAGAGCTGCATCATATTCACGTCACAACAAATGTTCAAAGTGGTCTGCATGGGATGAAGTGTCATGCAGGATACACGTAATCGTACTGTTGATTTGCACCATGTTGGCGGGCCGCTAGGGTACTAGGGTTCGTCTCAATGTCTTGTTGAGCCTAGTGCTGCAAATCAGGTGTACGCACACAGTCTGCCGCCTCCCTTCACGTTCGTCTCTCTGAAAGGACCCATGACCACACAAACGCCCAAAAATTGCTTGAAATGTTAGTGATGTTGTTTGGTGTCTTGAGGGTTCTTGTTTTGGTGTAGCCATGCTGCCTTTCGACCGTTTCCATCTGCTTGGCCGTACACAAACACCATCTCAGCTTGTTCCCAACATGAATACCGGATCATTCTGCTGCTTATAATACGCTGCCCCAATCACGCAGCCTGCCATGCAAAAGGAATACACGACACATGATCAGAGGAACTGCCATTCGTTGGCACCGTCTGTCGTGGCAACAGCTCGTTTCAGGACACATGTTCACAGGGCCTTTGTTCTCCATTTTCAGTCAGGCACCCTCCCATGCAGTTTGCCGATTTTATTAACGTTCCACCTGTATATCAGCGACAGTACAATACCGTTTCCTAGCTCTCTCACATATGGTTGTTAGTATTTCGTAGTATTTAGTAGAGATCATATCACAGAGCAGTGTAAAACCTGTGATCTTGCGCTGTTGCTCAGGTAACCTGATAGTACGAGGGCTACTCGGAAACTAAGGGACGATCGATCGCGAAGTGGAAACCACAGTGGAAATCAAAACTGTTTTGTTTGCAACCGTTAGCTACATCTTACAACTACTTCTCTACGTAATCGCCACTCCGACTTAGACATCTATCTTAGCGTGGTACCAACTTTCCTATACCCTCCTCATAGAAGACAGTGTCCTGTGCTTTCCGATAATTTTCTGTGCTGGACTGCTGCTCGTTGTCTCTACTAAAATGTTGTGTTCATAGCTCGTGGTTCATTTCAGCAGAGATGAAAATCAGGGGGAGCCAGCTGTATGCTGGGTGATCAATCACTTCTGATCGAAAACGCTGCAGGAGCGTCTTCGTTACCCGTCAAGTGTGCGGCCGGGAAATGTCACGAAGAAGAAACTCCATGATACTTATGTTACGTGGGATTACTTGAAATCAGGCTAAACCTCTCGGCAGACACCCATACCTGGCGGGAGACACAATTTTCTAGGCATTTTTACGCGCTCTCTGTGCGCTCACAACGGAGAAGAGCGACGTGACGCTTTCTACAGGCATACTTGACACACTGCCCGACACATATATGAAAAGCTTCACCGGAGTTTCACTGTGGTTTCGATTTCCCGACCGATCGTTTCTTACTTTCCGAATAGCCCTCGTGTTCGACAGTACATGTTGGCAGACGTTGTTTCGAAACAACAGGCAATGATACTGGTAGGCCCAAGCGCGATTCTCGGTGACACGAAATACCGGTCTATAGCAGTCTTAAGATTAGGCCTCAATTTCGCCATAAGGGTACGTAACATTAACTAGCGCGGCAAACGAAGTTGACGAGATTAACCCAGTGCGTGAACCAGAGACAGAGCACAATTGTACTTTTAATGGCAGTGAGAATAATCAAGAGATTTTGGGACCACTAGATGTGAACACGAACAAAAATTCCGTCCTCAGGCTGGTGTTGCCAATAGAAATACTTGCTCTGGTCACGAGGATGAAGACCTGCGCCGGCTGTGATTGCAGTGAGATGACGCAAAGGCTCTGCCTGTAAGAGGCGTCCCCCGAACGGTGCTGTGGCCTAGTGGCGGCGGTGCACCAGCCGCTTCACAGCAGCTGCCAGCGTTGCGATCTTTGTCACGTGCGTATGGTTGAGTTTTTAAATTTTAGCTGACGTAGGGCGTAAAAGAAAAACCGTTTACTATGACACAAATGGGACCAAAAAAGTATGAGATAGCCCATATTTTCGTGGTCGCGTATTTAGTAATTGACCTGGATTTCATTGTCTGTATGGCTAAAAGGGTCATTAAATTTGAATTTTGGTTTATTGCTCATTTAGAGACCTGTTACCTTACTTTTTGTAAAAGGTCATTCATTTTACAGCTTTTCATGTAGATTACAAAACATTCCATATTACAAACAGCAATTATTGTTTTCAGCAATTACAGTGGAGGTAATAATAAATCAGAAGTACAGTAGAAATTGAAAAAAACTCCAAATTTTAAGAAGATATGATTATATGAGAGATAGAGTGTCCCAGCCTACTATATTGCTTGTATACTGAGTGTTCAGTTACAAGTGTTGCATCCCAACACCGGTATAACGACCGAGATATGGATATGCCTGCTGTTTATGCTTCAGCTAGAACAGGTTTGCAGGGTTGATTGCATTACACTGTTTATTCTAATACAGATTAATTATTCTAAATGTCGTCTGCCGTAGGTGTTGGTGAAAGTGTTCGCCGTTTGAGTGAGAGTGTGTTTCGGTACCGGTGTCCGTGCTGGTTTACTGATTGGAAGCGCTGTCTTACGTGCTTCGCGTGTGCTGCAGTGTTCTGTTATACGGCCGTGTCTGTCTGTCTATTCGTCATGTAATGTCCCTGAGGCATCATCAGCGATTTTATTTACTATTTCCCACTCGTCTTCGTCTCTTATTGCCCGTGTCATGTCATTGTTGTACTGTGTTGATGTCTGCTGTGCTGCTCTGTATCGGTGTCAGTGAAAGAGTGTGTGTTCTGGGGTCCATGTTCCCCACATGTACAAACAGTGTAGTTGAGCAGGGTAAGAGCCGTGAGCCGTGAGCTGTCAGAAAGTGAACCATACCCCGGCTGGGATTGATATGCCTCAGTCTCAGGTGTTCCCTGTTGCCCGGGAAGAAATGATGTACCGTACGGTCCTTATCGCTTGACTCCCATTCCCTTTACCAGGTGACCACCCGTCATTTCACGAGTTGGCGCTTCTCGGTGATGTCCTGTCCGGTAATCTCGATTAAGTTATCCTGTCTCACCCCCCGTCAGCCAGTACACTGCAATCCGAAACCGAATGCTTATGTCAACAGGAAAGGTTTTAAGCACCACGCAGAGTGATTCCACTGACGTGGTGTTGAAACCTTCTGACAGGCTTACCTAGGGCACTACTCTGCCCTCACCGCGCGATGTTCCTATTCGTCACCAGACGTAATCGGTGAGGCCATGCACAGGCGGCAAAACATACCACAGACTTAAAGAGGGCGCAATGGTGTTTTCAGTGCGCCTAATGGTAAACTGAAGTGTGTTATGTTGAGTCTGACCAGCTCGTGCATGATCTCAGCACCCATGTCAGTCGTTTTTCTGATGTGTTCGTCAAAGGACAGTCATTCGTCGAGCTGTACACCAAGATATTGTTTTCCGTTGTCTACGTATCCTAATGTCGTTTTGTTTCATGGCTGAATTACTTTGTAGTGTTCCTTTGAGTAGTATATAATTTGTTTTGTGTAGAGCCGTCTGAAGTTTATTATGTTTGCACCACTGGGTCATGCTTGTGAGTAGTTGTGTTGACCGGTGTTCCAGCTGTGTTCTTGAGTCCGCTGAGACCACCACCAGAAGGTCATCTGCGTATGCTGTCGCCCCTTTCGCACGGTTATCCCCATCCAGTTGATGTAGGACCTGAGTCTTGCATTGCGGGCCACCGGAGATTATCATAGGCGCCCGATCAGCAACTGCGTATTTGATTTCTGTGTTATTAACAGTGGTTAGTATATTATTTAGTGCGTCATTTATAGATCCTCCCACCCTGTAACCGAATTGGTGTTGACTGAGCCAAGGAGCTCTCTTGCGGTTACCGTTCCTGGACCTTGTCTAAGGTGTTAATTAACCATATAGGCTTATACGTTTTTGGATTTGAGGATCCTTGCCCTCTGATTTTTCAATGATAACGACATTTTCTGTTTTCCAGACCGCAGGTAGCGCTTTGCTGAGTAGATCTATCAAGTATGGAACAATCTGTCGAACGACAATTTTCAGTGTCTCGGAATGGATACCATCCGGCACGGGGGTTTTTTGTTCTTTAGTTTGGCAGTCTCAAGCGCGACCTCCTCACGTTGTTGTTGTTGTGGTCTTCAGTCCTGAGACTGGTTTGATGCAGCTCTCCATGCTGCTCTATCCTGTGCAAGCTGCTTCATCTCGCAGTACGTACTGCAGCCTCCATCCTTCTGAATCTGCTTCATGTATTCATCTCTTGGTCTCCCTCTACGATTTTTACCCTCCACACTGCCCTCCAGTACTAAATTGGTGACCCCTTGATGCCTCAGAACATGTCCTACCAACCGATCCCTTCTTCCAGTCAAATTGTACCACCAACTCCCCTTCTCCCCAATTCTATTCAATACTTCCTCATTAGTGATGTGATCTACCCATCTAATCTTCAGCATTCTTCTGTAGCACCACATTTCGAAAGCTTCTATTCTCTTCTTGTCCAAACTATTTATCGTCCATGTTTCACTTCCATACATGGCTACACTCCATACAAATACTTTCAGAAATGACTTCCTGACACTTAAATCCATACTCGATGTTAACAAATTTCTCTTCTTCAGAAACGCTTTCCTTGCCATTGCCAGTCTACATTTTATATCCTCTCTACTTCGACCATCATCAGTTATTTTGCTCCGCAAATAGCAAAACTCCTTTACTACTTTAAGTGTCTCATTTCCCAATCTAATTCCCTCAGCATCACCCGAGTTAACTCGACTACATTCCATTATCCTCGTTTTGCTTTTGTTGATGTTCATCTTAGATTCTCCTTTCAAGACACTATCCATTCCGTTCAACTGCCCTTCCATGTCCTTTGCTGTCTGTGACAGAATTACAATGTCATCGGCGAACCTCAAAGTTTTTATTTCTTCTCCATGGATTTTAATACCTACACCGAATTTTTCTTTTGTTTTCTTTACTGCTTGCTTAATATACAGATTGAATAACATCGGTGACAGGCTACAACACAGTCTCACTCCCTTCCCAACCACTGCTTCCCTTTCATACCACTCGACTCTTATAAATGCCATCTGGTTTCTGTACAAATTGTAAATAGCTATTCGCTCCCTGTATTTTACCCCTGCCACCTTCAGAATTTGAAAGAGAGTATTCCAGTCAACATTGTCAAAAGCTTTCTCTAAGTCTACAAATGCTAGAAACGTAGGTTTGCCTTTTCTTAATCTAACTCCTCACATGCAAAGGGAATAATGACGGTACCATTTTTACAGCAAGAGTTCATTAAGTTCGGTTGTCCAGTATGAATCTGTTCATGCGATTGTCGCTCGTCATCAGGGAGGAAATGTTTCGCAGGAATTCCGCAGAACTTCTCCATCCCTCTTTTATGGTACCGTCATCTCGTCCCACCCCTTTATAAGTGGAAGTGCATAGTGTAGGTGGGTGGCTGATTTGGATTACTGATGACGTAGAGGTTGCGTTCATTCAGCACTTCATGGACTTGGTGCTCGCGGTCGTCCGTTGTGTCAGAGTACCTTATAGTTAACCTAGCTTTTATGTCTGCAACTTTCTGTCATTGGCAAGTTCGACAACGTCTCAGATGTAACTGAGATATGGTTCAATGTCGTGCGAGTACTGCGCTTTATAACGACGCAATAATACACTTCTTGCCTTCCCGCGCTCTATTTTCACTCTTGCGAGGTACTCGGTGCATAGACGAGCTATCTGTGTAACTGTAAGGTTTCGATTTGTGTCAGCGATCGCATTTTATGTACCTGTTACGATGATTTGTTTGTGGTCGACACCTACTAGTCTGCCGTTACTGGTGTCTGGTTCCTGCAAGCTGACCGCTTCGGCGTCCACTTCATCCACCAGTTCAAGTAGCTCCATATTAACTAGTATCTGGTTGTTTGCATTCAACTGTAAGAGTTTTATAGATGCCGGATGTGTACAGAACATGTAGATCCCTCTTGATTGTGATCGAAGTATACTCCTCCGAGCGCCCACGCAAGTTTTGTATAAATTTTATAGAACGATCTTTTCGCCCATTCTCTTGCTGGCTTCGTGTAATAGCGCAGTTAGTTTTTTTATGTCTTTCGGTATATTGGCTGATTTCAGCAAAAGTCTGCCTGTCATCTCGGTTGTGGCACATTTTGAGTCGCCAATTCCGTAGAATGCAATCCTGTTTCGAAGGTGTCTTTCTTTCCTAGCCCCGAAAGGCATATGTCTTCTTCCAGCTGTAAAACGTCATCTGTTACCCAAGCTCTGTGTTCTATTTCTGGGTCTGATCGTTCTCTCGCTGTGTGCTCGGACTGGGACTGTGGCGTGGGTGTCCGTATTTCCTGTTTTGTGTCGTATTCTCGTTTAAGTTCCAGCTTATGTCGTTGAAGTTGTCTTGGGATGTCTGTTTGTTTGTGATCTTTTTGATTTCTCAAGTTTTCACTTCTTTTCCTTCGATGCTATTCATCAAAATGGTTCAAATGGCTCTGAGCACATCTAAGGTCATCAGTCCCCTAGAACTTAGAACGACTTGAACCTAACTAACCTACGGACATCACACACATCCATGCCCGAGGCAGGATTCGAACCTGCGACCGTAGCGGTCGCGCGGTTCCAGACTGAAGCGCTTAGAACCGCTCGGCCACACCGGCCGGTTGCTATTCATCATCATACGTTATGATGTTGTGTGTTTTGTTACCTGTGTTCGTGGACCCCCCTGAGACGAACGTCACTGGTTTGATGTATGTTTTGCACTTTTCGGTGTTGTAAACCCTGTTGTGTTTCAGTGTCTCATGTTTGTGTTCTGTCACGGTGCTTTTTCCTATGTGTATGTTGTGGGTGCATCCTTGGGTGTGTATGCAAGTTTCGTGAGCTGTGTAGTTATTGTGCACGTGTCATGAATTTCGTGTTGTTCTGGTTTGTGATGTGTACGCTTTCCACAATTATTATTAACTAATTCTGTTTCTAATACTTTTATTCTTAACAGTAAGCATGTCTGCATGTTAGCCCATTGGTACATTTCAAGTTTTAGGTGCCTGGTTACTTCATGGTCCCTGGCACCTTGTATGCACGGTATGTCGATGTGTTCCATTGTCTGTAAGTAATGACACTGAACTTCGTCGTAGCGACCAATGACGGGCGGATTTCAGCATCATCGAACGTCTCCGGGAGGAAGCCCATTTGTTGCCGCCATGCAATTGCGCGGCTCCACGACCTCGCCCTGGTAGCTGTACACTTGCGTATCCGGCGGTGAATGTCTTCGTATGCGCTGTCGACATATGTGGAATGAAGGTGCTCTTGACATGTCGTGGCCTTAGTAGGCATAATTTTGATAATTGTAGTCTGTGTTAGCAATCAGTGGGCCATTCCGGACCGCCTGCTTTGTTGCAAATACGGTTCCTGTACATACACGGTATGTAACCAACCGCCCTCTCAGTACAATTAGTTTGAATGTGTCCCGGTTTGGCGCATTTGTAGCAGACTGCGGCATCTCGCCTACAGCGCTTAACTGGGTGCCCCAAGGCGTGGCAAGTGCAGCATTTCTGCGCCCTTATGAACTTTTTCTTTCTAAGTGCTTCGAAATCGATGAATAACCGTTCTCTAGGCATAAGAACATACCATATTCGAGGGCTAACCTCAGTAATATTTTTCATTGTGTGCTTGTTTTTCGGTTGTGTTCTAAACTTAAGCTTCATTCCTTCGTCAAACATTTCTCTGGTGACGTCCTCCTGAGGTTAATCTCATACAGTTCCTTCACGAAATCCTTGTCCGAAATGGACGGGGGGCGTTCTGTATGGTCATTAGTGGTCTGCCTTTTTCGGGCTTTTTCGCATTTAATGTCCTTTGGCTGCGATGCTTTCTCCATGATTTTCATGGCATCCGTCTTCGTCTCGGTTTCGATAAGCAGTGTTAGTTGTTGATCTGATCCCCTTTATTTTGATTTTGTCCTGACGTGGATTAAACGGTGACTGGTAACAGTAAACTTGTTGTTTCATTTAGTGGATTAATCGTTTTAGTCAATGTATCTCGTACCACCATTTTGTCCCGATTGTTTGTTGACTTAAAAAACAGAACACTTGTTTCGTTTGCCATTACTTTCTCAATTTTACTAACCATTTCGTTTTTCGGTTTCGTGATCCTAGGAGCAGAAGCTGGGGCAGGATATTTTGGGACATTTGGCATTTCCGTTCCGAGTTTGTAATTCTCTTTCTTGAGTGCCTTGATTTCCGCTCTAGTTCGGCAATTCTGAATGATGCATCAGGGGCATTGGCCTAATGTATCATCTTGTCACGCAGCTGCAGTTACACGTTGCCTTTCTAAAGATTGATGGCGCCAACGAAAATTTCATTTTCAATACTAGCTGGCAAACCCGGCACTGTCATTTTGCCAATTTTCTATCGGAAGTGAAAACAAAAAATGACTTTGCTTGTAGTGTAACAGTGAGAAAATTTAACTGCCATGTATTCGTGAAAACACTGAAACCTCCCCTTAGAAAAATTTATGAATTACTGTGCTGGTAAACCCCTTACGTTATTTGATTTTCAAACAGCTGAGCAAAACTGAACGTACTCAGACATTTCTCTCTTTACTTATTCTGATAATCACTAAACTGACACACAATATTTTTAGCGCAACGCAATCTGACTTTCAATAATCCCTACAAGAGAATGGCCGTTACTAACAATAACCTATACCTTTCATGAATCACTTAACTCACAAAAATCTTCGTTACTCGAACTACTGCAATACAGCGAGCGCCAGTACTGCCAGCTAAATAAAGGATTCTAACTACTGAAGGCACTAACTACTGATAGGCATAGTTAGCAAATGAAAGATTTTGATAAAGAACAAACAGTGTATCTACCTTAATAGTGTTCAAAAGTCATATATATATAGAAATCAGTTCATGACATCGAGTCTTACAAATTTCGTTTTTCTGATCGTCCGCTCTCAAAACTCTGCCATCTCTCTTCCCACATCCATCACTGCTGGTGGCTCACCTCGAACTGCGCAACGCTACGCGCTGTTCACATCCAGCTGCCCAACACTACAATGGCAGACAACAATGCAAGCTAGCTACAGACTGCACACATCACAGCCAGTGATTTTCACACAGAGCGCTACGTGACGTTACCACCATAAAACCTAAACAGCCTACTTACAACACCTTTGAACTTACGAAACAGTCGTACAAATAAATATGCAAAATGTACGAATGTATGAGTGCAGTATTCCAGACACACTATATGATCAAAAGTATCCGGACACCCCAAACACGTACGGTTTTCATATTAGGTGCATTGTGCTCCCACCTACTGCCAGGTACTCCATATCAGCAAACTTAGTAGTCATTAGACACCGTGAGAGAGCAGAGTGGGGCGCTCCGTGGAACTGACGGACTTCGAACGTGGTCAGGTGATTGGGTGTCACGTGTGACATACGCCTGTATGCGACATTTTCATACTCCTAAACATCCCTAGGTCCACTGTTTCCAATATGATAGCCAAATGGAAACGTGAAGAGACACGTACAGCACAAAAGCGTACAGGCCGACCTCATCTGTTGACTGACGGAGACTGCCGACAGTTGAAGAGGGTCGTGATGTGTAACAGGCAGACATCTATCCAGACCATCACACAGGAATTCCAAACAGCATGACAGTTAAGTGGGAGGTGAGAAAACTTGGATTTCATAATCGAGCAGCTGCTCATAAGATACACATCACGGCGGTAAATGCCAAACGACGTCGCGCTTGGTGTAAGGAGCGTAAACATTGGACGATTGAACAGTGGAGAAACGTGGTCTGAAGTGATGAATCACGGTACACAATGTGGCGATCCGATGGCAGGGTGTGGCTATGGCGAATGGCGGTGGACGTCCTCTGCCAGCATGTGTAGTGTCAACAGTAAGTGTTTTTTGTGGTGGGGGCTTGCAATCCTTGTTGTTTTGCGTGGCACTATCACAGTACAGGCCTACATCGATGTTTTAGGCACTTTCTTGCTTCCCACTATCGAATAGCAATTAGGGAATGTCGACTGCATCTACCAACACGATGGAGCACCTCTTCATAATGCACGGCCTGTGGCGGAGTGGTTACACGATAATAACATCCCTGTGATGGACTGGCCTGCGCAGAGTCCTGACTTGAATCCTATAGAATAACTTTGCGATGTTTTCGAACGCCGACTTCATGCCAGGCCTCACCGAGCGACATCCATACCTCTCCTCAATGCGGCACTCCGTGAAGAACGGGATGCCATTTCCCAAGAAACCTTCCAGCACCTGATTGAACGTATGCCTGCGAGAGTGGAAGCTGTCATCAAGGCTAAGGGTGGGTCAACACCATACTGAATTCCAGCATTACCGATGGAGGGCGCCACGAGCTTATTAAGTCATTTTCAGCTAGGTGTCCTGATACTTTTGATCACATAGTGTAGTTTCTGTACGCTGGACGCAGCTGCATCGCGTGTCTAAAGCGCGATTTTGGAAACGGCTGAAGGCAGTGCCTCTTCATAGCTCTGTAGACGGCTGTCCTTTTCGCCTACAGCGATTTACTCCTCGGTTTCATATCTAATGGAACAGTCCGTTTAATAGGTATTCCCAAGAGCACAGATCTCTCGTTTGTGCAGTCTTCTGCATTTAGTATGTGATCAAAAGTATCAGGACACCTGGCTGGAAATGACTTACAAGTTAGAAGCTCGTGGCGCCCTCCATCGGTAATGCTGGAATTCAGTATGGTGTTGACCCACCCTTAGCCTTGATGACAGCTTCCACTCTCGCAGGCATACGTTCAATCAGTTGCTGGAAGGTTTCTTGGGAAATGGCAGCCCGTTCTTCACGGAGTGCCGCATTGAGGAGAGGTATCGATGTCGCTCGGTGAGGCCTGGCACGAAGTCGGCGTTCGAAAACATCGCACAGTTATTCTATAGGATTCAAGTCAGGACTCTGCGCAGGCCAGTCCATCACAGGAATGTTATTGTCGTGTAACCACTCCGACACAGACCGTGCATTACGACAGGTGCTCGATCGTGTTGAAAGATGCAGTCGCCATCCCCGAATTGCTCTTAAACGATGGGAAGCAATAAAATGCCTAAAACAGCGATGTAGGCCTGCGTTGTGATAGTGCCACGCAAAACAACAAGGGTTGCAAGCCCACACCACGAAAAACACGACCACACCATAACACCACCACCTCCGAATTTTGCTGTTGACACTACACAAGCTGGCAGATGACATTCACCGGACATTGGCCATAGCTACACGATGGCATCGGATCGCTACATCTTGTACCGTGATTCGCCACTCCACAAAACGTCTTTCCACTGTTCAATCGTCCAATGTTTACACTCCTTACACCAAGCGAGCTGCCGTTTGGCATTTTCCGGCGTGATGTGTGGCTCCTGAGCAGCCGCTCGACCATGAAATCCAAGTATTCTCACCTCTCGTCTGTCATCGTACTTACACTAGATCCTGATGCAGTTTGGAATTCCTGTGTGATAGTGTAGATAGATATCTGCCCATTACACATTACGACCCTCTTCAACTGTTGGCAGTCTGCCGACCGCTGTGGCCGAGCGGTTCTAGGCGCTTTAGTCCGGAACCGCGCTGCTGCTACGGTCGCAGGTTCGAATCCTGCCTCGGGCATGGATGTGTGTGATGTCCTTAGGTTAGTTAGGTTTAAGTAGGTCTACGTTCTAGAGGACTGATGACCTCGGATGTTAAGTCCCATAGTGCTCAGAGCCATTTGAACCATTTGTAAGCGGTCTCTGTCAGTCAACAGGCGAGAACGGCGCGAACGCTTTTGTGCTGTACGTGTCCCTTCACGTTTTCACTTCACTATCACTTCGGAAACAGTGGACCTAGGAATGTTTAGGAGTGTGGAAATCTCGCGTACAGACTTATGACACAAGTGACTCCCAATCACCTGACCGCGTTCGAAGTCCGTGAGTTCCGCGGAGCGCCCCATTCTGCTCTCTCACGATGTCTAATGATTACTGAGTTTGCTTATATGGAGTACCTGGCAGTAGGTGGCAGCACAATGCACATAATATGAAAATACGTTTTGAGGGTGTCAGGGTACATTTAATGTCATCTTCACCGTTCTTCTGTGACTATTTTTCAAAAGCCTCTATTCTCTTCTTGTGTAAACTGCGTTCCGTTCACGCTTCACTTCCGTACAAGGCTACACTCTGGGCAAATGCCTTCAAAAAATATTTCTAAACGCTTAATTTGATATTAGATGTTAACAAATTCCACTTATTCAGAAATATTGCTATTGCCAGTCTGCGTTTTATGTCCCTTCTATTTATGCCATAACAACTTACTTTGCTGCCCAAATAGCAAAATCATCTTTTAGTGTCTCATTTCCTAATCTAATTCCCTCAGCATCGCCTGATTTAATGCATACCTTTAGTTTACTTTCGTTGATGTTCATCTTACAATCTCTATTCTAGACGCTATTACGTTCAACTCATCTTCCAAGTCATCTTCCAAGTCCAATGTCGTCTTTGACAGAATATTAAATCATCGACAGTCATCGCAGTTTTAGTTTTATTTTTTCTGATCTTTAATTTCCATTACATATTTCTTCATGGTTTCCATTACAGTTTGCTGAGTGCGCAGATGAATGAGGCGGTTAGGTTACAACCCTGTCTCTCTTCCATCTCAGTCACTCAAATAACACTTCGCTTCCTTCAGTTTATCCTGGCTACGTTCAAAGACCTTATAAACGTAAATTTACCTTTCTCCAGCCTAACTTCTAAGATACATCGTATTGTCAATGTTGCCTCGTGTGTTTCTATATTTCTCTGGATACAAAACTGATCTTCCCTGAGATCGGTTTCTACCAGTTTTTCCATTCTTCTGTAACTAATTCATGTCAATATCTTCCAATAATGACTTATTAATTAAATTGGTGTTTTTCTTTTCATTTACATACGTAAATATTTTGATCATGTTCATCAATTTACAACTACTTTCAAGGCAAATTTTCTAAAACTTAACGACTTACTTGTGAATTTTCATCTCATGTACCATATAACTTACGCAGTTACACGATGTCTTATGTTTAACACATCAAAATAAAATTAGAAACATTTTTGGATTTTTGTGTCATATTTTCCAGTGGAAAGTGAAATAATTTGCAAATTACACAATCAAAAAGTTTCACTGTTAAACTAATAAATAACAGAAATTTTACATTTTCATTCTTTCCATTTGGTATAACAGATTCCACATATTAGTCGAGCCTAGAACAGTGCATGAGGAAAACTGTAGAAGAAGAATGGGTAGCTTTGAAAGATGAAATTGTAGAGGCAGCAGAGGATCAAGTAGGTGAAAAGATGAGGTCTAGTAGAAATCCTTGGGTAACACAAGAGATACTGAATTTAAATGATGAATGAAGAAACTATAAAAATGCAGTAAATGAAGTTGGCAAAAAGGAATACAAACATCTACAAAATGAAATTGACAAAGTGCAAAATGGCTAAGCAGGAATGACTAGAGGACAAAAGTAAGAATTTAGAAGCAAGTATCACTAGGGGAACGATACATGCCTCCTATTGGAAAATTAAGGAGACCCTTGCAGAAAAGCGAACCATCAGTATGAACATCAAGAGCCCAGATAGAAAACCAGTCCGATGCAAAGAAGGGAAAGCAGAAAGGTGGAAGGAGTATTTAGAGGGTCTATACAAGGGAGGTGTACTTGAGGGCAATATTATGGAAGAGTACATATATGAAGATGAAATGAGAAATATGATACTGCGTGAAGAATTTCACAGAGTTCTGGAAGACCTAAGTAGAAACAAGGTCCCAGGAGTAGACAAAATTCCGTTAGAAGTACTGATGGCCTTGGAAGAGCCAGCTATGACAAAAATCTTCCATCTGTTGAGCAAGATGTATGAGACAGGCGAAGCTGGTAGAAGCCGACCTCTGGGAAGATCAGTCTGGATTTCGGACAAATGTTGGAACACGCGAAGCATACTGCCCCACGAGTTCTCAGAGAAGATAGGTAAAGGAAAGAGAAACCTACGTTTATAGCACCTGAAGACTTGGAGAAAGCTTTTGGCAATGTTGACTAGAATACTCTTTGAAATTCTGAGGGTAAAAGGCGTAAAATACAGGGAGTGAAAGGCTGTTTGCATGTTGTACAGAAACCATTGGCAGTTACAAGAGTCGAGGGGCATGAAAGGGAAGCAGTGATGAGCAACGAGTGAGGCAGGGTTGTAGCCTATCCGTGATCTTATTCAATCTGTGTATTGAGCAAGCAATAAAAGAAACAAAAGAGAAATTTGTAGGAATTAAAATCCATTGAGAAGAAATAAAATCTTTGAGGTTTGCCGACGACATTGTGATTTTGTCAGACACAGCAAAAGATTTGGAAGAGCAGCTGAACAGAATGGACAGTGTTTTGAAAGAAGGGTATAAGATGAAAATCAACAAAAGCAAAACTAGGATAATGGAATGTAGTCGAATTAAGTCGGATGATGCTGACGGTATTAGATTAGGAAATTGAGAGACTAAAAGCAGTAGGTGAGTTTTGCTATTTCGGCAACAAAATAACTGATGATGGTCGAAGTAGAGAGAACATAAAAACTAGATGTCAATGGCAAGAAAAGCGTTTCTAAAGAAGCCACATTTGTTAATAGAGTATTGATTTAGGTGTCGGGAAGTTTTTTCTGAACGTATTTGCATGAAATGTAGCAATGTATGGAAGTGATTCATGGACGATAAACAGTTTAGACAAGAAAAGAATAGAAGATATTGAAATGTGGAGCTACAAAAGAATGCTGAAGATTAGATGGGTTGATCATGTAACTCTTGAGGAGGTACTGAGCAGAACTTGGGAGAAGAGGAATTTGTCGCACAACTTGACCAAAAGAAGGGATCGGTTGGTAGGACGTGTTCTGAGACATCAAGGGATTACGAATTTAGTATTGGAATGAGTATGGAGGGTAAAAATCGTAGAGTGAGACCAAGAGATGAATACACTAAGCAGATTCAGAAGGATGTAGGCTGCAGTAGTTACTCGGAGATGAAGAGGGTTGCACAGGATACAGTAGCATGGAGAGCTGCATCAAACCAGTCTTCCGACTGAGGTCCACGACAACATCATATGAATGCCTTTTGTTAGTTTTTCGGACATGTCTGAAAGAAAAGACACTACGCATTCATATAACAGATTCACCTCGGTAGGCAATGAATCTGCAACCGTCAGTGCGGGTGCACATTTGCCTTCGACCTCCAGCGGGATTCTGAAATTAGCGAGCACGGAGGACGTGGATGGGGACTGCTGATGGTGGCGCTAGAGGAGAATGTGGCTCGACCTGGGAGCGTGCCGAGATAGTTCGCGAATTTGCAATAAACAATATCCGGATGGCGCAGTGGTTAACGAAACTGCTTAGTATGTTGTGGTCTTCAGTCCTGAGACTGGTTTGATGCAGCTCTCCATGCTACTCTATCCTGTGCAAGCTTCTTCATCTCCCGGTACCTACTGCAACCTACATTCTTCTGAATCTGCTTAGTGGATTGATCTCTTGGTCTCCCTCTACGATTTTTACCCTCCACGCTGCCCTCCACTGCTTAGTAAGCAGGAGATATTGAGTTAGAATCACGGTCTGGCACACACTTTCACCCTTCGCTGCTGTTTCCGCACAAAGTCCCGATGCAGCAGATATCCTTCGTTTTACTTTCCTTTCTCCCCCTCCCCCTTCAGTTTACACAATAGCTCTAGTTCTTTCCGATTTCACTATAAGCTTTCAAAGATCTCAGGAGTTAACTTGAATGCTAATGACTTGTTTTTTCTTGTAGTATTTAATACTGGAGGAAGATTCTTAAATTTAGTTCCGTAACAGGCGGAAGTATATGTAGTACTGATACTTATTCACATCCACGACCATTAGATTTAGATTTGGTTCTACACTACTGGCCATTAAATTTGCTGCACCATGAAGAAATGCAGATGATAAACGGGTATTCATTGGACAAATATATTATACTAGAACTGACATGTGATTACATTTTTACGCAATTTGGGTGCATAGATCCTGAGAAATCAGTACCCAGAACAACCATCTCTGGCCATAATAACGGCCTTGACACGCCTGGGCATTGAGTCAAACAGAGTTTGGATGGCGTGTACAGGTACAGCTCCCCATGCAGCTTCATCACGATGCCACAGTTCATCAAGAGTAGTGACTGACGTATTGTGACGAACCAGTTGCTCGGCCACCATTGACTATACGTTTTCAATTGGTGAGAGATGTGGAGAATGTGCTGGCCAGGACAGCAGTCGAACATTTTCTGTATCCAGAAAGGCCCGTACAGGATCTGCAACATGCGGTCGTGCATTATCCTGCTCAAATGTAGGGTTTCGCAGGGATCGAATAAAGGATGGAGCGACGGGTCGTACCACATTTGAAATGTAACGTCCACTGTTGAAAATGTCTTCAGTGCGAACAAGAGGTGACCGAGAAGTGTAAACAAAGGCACCCCATACCGTCACGCCGGGTGATACGCCAGTATGTCGATGACGAATACACGCTTTCATTGTGCGTTCACTGCGATGTCGCCAAACACGGATGCGACCGTCATGATGCTGTAAACAGAACATGGATTCATCCGAAAAAACGACGTTTTGCCATTCGCGCACCCAGGTTCGTCGTTGAGTACACCATCGCAGGCGCTCCTGTCTGTGACGCAGCGTCAAGGGTAACCGCTCCGAGCTGATAGTCCATACTGCTGCAAACGTCGTCGAACTGTTCATGGAGATGGTTGTTGTCTTGCAAACGTCCCCATCTGTTGACTAAGGGATCGAAACGTGGGTGCACGATCCGTTACAGCCATGTGGATAAGATGCCTTTCATCTCGACTGCTAGTGATACAAGGCCGTTGGGATCCAGCACGGCGTTCCGTATTACCCTCCTGAACCCACCAATTCCATATTCTGCTAACAGTCATTGGATCTCGACCAACGCGAGCAGCAATGTTGCGATACGATAAACCGCAATCGCTATAGGCTACAATCCGACATTTATCAAAGTCGGAAACGTGATGGTACGCATTTCTCCTCCTTACACGAGGCATCACAACAACGTTTCACCAGGCAACGCCGGTCATCTGCTGTTTTGTGTATGGGAAATCGGTTGGAAACTTTCCTCATGTCAGCACGTTGTAGGTGTCACCACCGGCGCCAACCTTGTGTGAATGCTCTGAAAAGCTAATCATTTGCATATCACAGCATCTTCTTCCTGTCGGTTAAATTTCGCGTCTGTAGCACGTCATCTTCGTGGTGTAGCAATTTTAATGGCCAGTAGTGATAATGCCTTACCAAGACGCCAAGCACTCCGTCTTCAGACCACAAGTGGCCCATCGGGACCATACGACCGCCGTGTCATCCTCAAGTTCAGGATGCGGACAGGAGGGGCGTGTGGTCAGCACACCGCTCTCCCGGTCGTTATGATGGTTTTCTTTGACCGGAGCCGCTACTATTCGGTCGAGTAGCTCCTCAATTGGCATCAAGAGGCTGAGTGCACCCCGCAAAAATGGCAACAGCGCGTGGCGGCTGGATGGTCACCCATCCAAGTGCCAGCCACGCTCGACAGCGCTTAACTTCGGTGAGCTCACGGGAACCGGTGTATCCACTGCGGCAAGGCCGTTGCCAGGAAGACGCCAAGGAAAGGCAACAAATGTCTGAGGCAGGGGATGGAGAGCACTAAATAATGTGCCGCTTGTGTGGGAAGATGTTGACGAACCGGCCATAATGAGACCCAGGCTGGTAAGCGGGTGCCTCTAATTGAGTGGAGATTTATTCGTTACAGGTTAATGGAAGTGTTACAAAGAAACTGGACGCGTATACAAATAATGTAAAAACTTAAACTATGATGGAAAAGAAACTAGTGCGCTGCAGTTCATTATGAGCGAAACAACGCTGAGCGGGTCAACTGCAGAAAAGGATCCTTTTTCCTTTTCGGAATTGAATTTCAGTGTGCTAAAGACAATTGCTTATTGATGGAAGTCAACTCTGTAAAGTAGGATGACAACTTGATAAAATATTGAAGGCTGTTTATCAGTGTTAAGAGGAACAGTACTAAACTGAAATAGTTTGGCCGACTGCATGACGTAAGTGATGGTGATTTCTTGAAAACAACGACCACAGATACTTTCAGATGCAAGCAAACTGCGATACGTACGATGTGCATAGACACGAAAGCATGCCGCACGAATAAGGTGTAACAGGGAAGCAAACGCTGACAAGACGAAGAGCCGGTTCTGATATCCGACCCTTGTATTAAATTCAACACACGCAACGAGAACTTTAGCGTGAAACTTGAGAATGTTGTGCGTACACGGTTTTGAAATACTTCGTTGCAGAATGTGTCAACGAATCGTATTTATTAAGCCAAGATGAAAGGCGGATAATGTTTTCGAAGTTCAAGTATACAGTGTGGAACTAAGTATAGAATAGAATAATGAGGCCAACTATTCATGTTGCAAACTACATAATAATTATATTAATGAAAATAATAATAATAATAATAATAATAATAATAATAATAATAACACAGAACTAGAAGCACTCAGTACACTTACACAATCACAATGCCACAAATATAGAATACATCACGTACATTCAGCAACAGAAAGATTCACATTAAGCAGAAAGGAAGGACGAAGGGGATTTATCGACATAAAAAGCTACATTATGGACAGGTAGACAATTTAAGAAAATTCTTTATAGGACGAGCAGAAACTAGCAAAATACACAAAGCACTCACTCATATAAATAAATCGGCTACACCATTGCAATTTCATAACCACTTCTCCATTCCTTTAGATCACATAACATCAACAGGACTCGAACCTGCGACCGTAGCGGTCACGCGGTTCCAGACTGAAGCGCCTAGAACCGCACGGCCACACCGTCCGGCGCGGACATGTGGCATCAGGATGAAGTTGACATTATACCAATTATACTATCAACTACAGGAGTCACACCACACAGTATCCACCAGTACATCAACGCAATACAGCTACATCCAAACGTATATTCACAACTACAGAAATCTGTAATTATTGATACATGTTCAATTACCCGAAAGTTCCTAAATGCAATTTAACATATACCGTACAGTTAAAAGGAAGTCACGCTTGATCAATGTCCGCGTCACTTTCCGTTGTTAACCAGGTATAACGTCTGAGAAAGGAAAGATAATAATAATAATAATAATAATAATAATAATAATAATAATAATATTTTACGCCGTCGCTTGCTTTTCTTTCCTGTATTCAGTCAGATCACGACGGTACCTGTAGGGAACCTAACATTGAATTACTGAACGTATTAATTTTATCGGCAATACCTTGAAAATCCTCGAGCTGCAATTTACACTACACAAAGCTCGTCGGATTGTTTTATTCAGAGGCTACGCCAGACGTGATCCTATGCGGGCACTCTAAAATATGAACGTACTCTGTAGTTGGGTGAGGCGTTACGGCATGTAGGCGTCCTTGCGCTGGGGAAGACCAGCGAGGAAACCCGCGGCCACCTTGCTTGCGCAAGATGGCCTCGTGACGCGCGCATAACATCACTCGGGCGGGATTACGGTGAAAACTAATTACAAGTCCGTCCCACAGGAGCACCTCGTATACTGATATCCTCAGCGTTTTCATAGTTATTAACTGTATTGCTGCTATACGACAGCGAGGAGGAAAATGTATCTAAATAAAAATCAAACAATGGGCAGAAGCCGATCTTGGAGGATATCAGTTGGGGTTCCGGGGAGATGTAGGAATATACGAGGCGCATTACTTATTTTACAAGATAAGCTGAAGAACAAAAAAATCTGCATTTAAATATTTAGAAAAGCTTTGACAATGTGCAGTGAAATTAATCCTTGAAATTATGAAGCTATCAGGAATAAAATACGGGGAGTGAAAGGTTTCTCACAGATCTTAAGAAAGTCAAAATGCAATTATAAGAGTCGAAGGACAAGGAAGGCAAGCAGTAGTCGAGAAGGGGTCGAGACAGGATTACGGCGTATTCCCGATAGTATTCAATGTGTAGATTGAGCAGACAGTAGAGGAAAACAAAGGGAAGTTTAGGAAGCGAACAGAAGTTCAAGAAAAAGAACTATGAAAACATTTTACCGTCGACATTGTAACTCTGTACGACGGCGATGGATTTGGAAGGTCAATTGAACGGAGTTGATAGTGCCGCGAAAAGAAAACGCGTGTAATGGAGTGTAGTGAGGTGAGCCAAGGGAAATTTTATTGAGAAAGGGAAATTCGGTACGATTAATCAAAGCGTTTGCAAGTCTCTTGTTAAATTAATACTTGGGATATAGCCCTTTAAACGGAAGTGAAAACGTAGACGATAGTGAACATAAGAAAAAAACAGAAGCTCTTGAAATATGGTGCTACAAAAGAACGCTGACAATAAGATAGATAGATCGAATAACTAATGAAGAGGTAGAGAATAAAACTGAGTATGAAAGTGCTTTACGGCACAACTTGACTAGAAGGAGGTAATAGTTGAGGGGACGTCTCCTGAGACACCAATCAACAGTTACTTTGGTAATTCAGATGAGTGTAGGTTGTAGTAGTTTTGCTTGCACACAGTAGGCTGACGTGGAGAATTAGGTATACTCATACCACTCCTTGGATCACACCACAACACAAGAGAACAAAGGTGCTCATGATATATACAAAAGGGAAAGTTCAAAAATCCTCACGGCTAGAAAGCTTCTTTCTCAATGGCAAAAAGTGATGGTAGATTTGAATAACGATCTGATGAAACACTCATCGAACAAAATGTTTGACCCCTTCTGACTTCCACTTTTCTGCACATTTTAGGATATTTGTGACTGTGAAACGTTCTGGGTCCATTAAGAGGACGATAGATATGAGTGTCAACTATTTGATTCATTGCTTCAGCTTTTATCCATGTCGAAGATACGGCTGAGACACATATGTCTCCAGGAGAGGGGTAATTTTTTTATTTATTGGTTTATTAAACCTGTCTAGACTAGGGTCATCAGCACATGTCTTACATCCAACCAGGCACTTTACAGTTTTGGATTTAAATTCATTATGATATCTGAAGATCTTTTCGTTGTTGCAAAGCTTTATTGCTCAGTGAGCTGTTGACATGAGTCCCCCGAGAATTGTCTTGCACCTATGTGAATTCAGTTACTTACGGAAATTGAAACCACCAAACTGTTACCTTCATCAGATAACGGATGTTAGATGTCTAAACTTTCTTTCCATTCGAACCTGATTTCCATCATCAACAGCAGTATGAGATGTGTCCCCCACAGGCGCAAATACGTTCTTGTATTCCACGTGGCATGAAAGGAAACAGTCCACGAATGTCACTGACATGGCCCCGCAGGCGTTAGCTGGGATAGATATAGGGGAAAACAGACAACTCCCGAAGGCCAGTACCTTGAATATGTCGACGTTGTGCGGAATACGGGCAGGCACCGTTCCTCTAATAAAAGCCCTTTCTTTTACCTTTAAAATTTTACAACTTTATTGATTTAGATGACTCTGAGCACTATGGGACTTAACTGCTGAGGTCATCAGTCCCCTAGAACTTAGAACTACTTAAACCTAACTAACCTAAGGACATCACATACATCCAAGCCCGAGGCAGGACTCGAACCTGCGACCGTAGCGGTCTCGCGGTTCCAGATTGTAGCGCCTAGAACCGCTCGGCCACTAGGGCCGGCTTACAACTTTATTAACTTGATTTTTAAATGGTAAGTGAACGTTCGTTATCATGAACTGCAAGATCCTCAGTATAATTTCTTAATGAAAGTTCCCGAAGCATTGGATAACCAACTGTCTCTTGAAAAATAACAGATCAAAGAACAGCTCTGAGAATCAGTTTACAACTCTTAAAACTCAAAATCCCTTTTTAAGAAAAGGAGAAAAATTATAAATTGCATAATTCAAGGTTAAATAAAAAATTCTAACGCCACATGGCAGTACTAAAATTTTCCTAGATATCACATGTGATCTATAAAGGCAATAAAATAGTGATCAAAATTTTTAAATTAAGCAACAACTTAAATGTAATAAAATCTGATTACTATCAACGTACATTCACACCCAATAGCCTCTACGATGCGCAACCTATCATAAAATATTTTCCTTCCTTTTAAACACTTTACGCCATAAACCTCCCTACATGTGATACGTACGACACCCAACGAATTATGACAAATAATTAATCATAGATGGTATAATTAACCATGTATGTAAACCTGTATGACATTTTATGTATGCAAATTAACCAGGTATGTAAATTTCCTTTCAAATTAAAACACACAAATCAATTCTTAAGCTCAGTGGTTACATGCGTTAAAAAAATATAAATACATATATTTTGATTTCGTCGTGGTCATGTGCTGTTGTGCACCGGTGCTGTCCTTGAGGATCACATGCGGCACTGGAAAGATTTTCCACGATGTACAAAACGTTAACAGAGCGCAACCAACTTACACAAATTGCATACTGGGGTTATACGTTGATATGGATGCGGCTCGCATATCTTGCAACGGGTGAGGGACTACATGCGGTACTACTGAAAACTTTGACTATACCGCTCAGCACCAAACAGCAGTACGGTGGGGTAGACAAGAGACAAATCAACAACTGTTGCAAGGTAATCTTGGCAAAGGCAGTTAAAAAAAAATGGGGCTTTAAATTCTTGGGAGCGCCACACCAAACCACAGAATGATGTCCCAAGCGAAATTATGAAAATACTATCCGCGATTTCACCACGATAAGTAGAACCGTAAAATATCATAAGAAGTGAACTGCAATTAACACGATTCATAAGCGTCCGACTGAAAAGATCCACAGTCAATCTTTCCATTACTACAAACACTTAACAGTACCTCCAAGTCCGCAGCTCGTGATTGTGCGGTAGCGTTCTCGCTTCCCACGCCCGGGTTCCCGGGTTCGATTCCCGGCGGGGTCAGGGATTTTCTCTGCCTCGTGATGATTCAGTGTTGTGTGCTGTCCTTAGGTTACTTAGGTTTAAGTAGTTCTAAGTTCTAGGGGACTGATGACCATAGATGTTAAGTCCCATAGTGCTCAGAGCCATTTGAACCATTTGAAGTACCTCCAAAGTTCACTCGTTGTAACTGTAGATAACAGAGTTTAACACGCTGGGGCCGACTTCAGTTTCTGAATAAGACAACCAATGATTCGGTCCCTCGCTTGGATCCATCTTCGATCCAAAACAGTCATTTACTTTAAATCAGCTAATTAGGTGACAATGCCGATATCAACGCTCGAACTGGAGATTGCAGTACCGAAGCAAAGCTTACACCACTCACAAGCGTGATATACGCGCCACCAACGTGCACCTTTTTAGAATTCTTCACCTCATACACCAAACTTGCCGTAATTCTTCGTCGGAAACCAAGGGCAGAACCAAGAAATCACTTCTCAGCCCTTGAATGACCACACGATGACCGCCATCGGGACGGCATCGGCCCTCCACACTAGGATCTTCGAACCCACGGCGTTCCGTCCCCAGCCGACTATTTCCGCGGGGCCCACCGACCAAACGGCCACGCCCTCCAACGCCGACGTCACTCTTGACGCATAGTCCGCAGCTAACTCACAGCGCCCCACATCCGATCCACCGTTACCAAGTGTGAAGAAGGTTTAAATGTAATCAGATCACTCACTCGTGTCTGGTGGGGAGCGCACCAGAGTGTTTTACTCACCATGTACCGAGGGATAATTCTATCTCGATTAGACTATGACTGTCAATTCTACCATACTGCGTCAAAGATTCATCTCTCCAAATTAGATACTCTTCAATATAGAGCCATTCGTACTTGTCTTGGAGCCATGCGATCGACGCCCACCAACGTCCTTTTAATAGAAGCAGGGGAGATGCCCTTGAGCATTAGGTGCCAAATGTTATCGGACAAATTCTACATTCAAGGCATGGCCATTATGGACAGTTCCGTCTGTCAAAGTAGAGACTGCATTTATCGACTGTGGATTGCATCCCACAGAAGGAATAAAGTGCCAGCCGTTTGTGCCAGCTTTGACACTTGGTCACCTGTCATACATTCTACACGGCGTTCAGGGCATCTACCTGTTTTTGAATATGATCTTCAAACGCTCTGCTCCCAGATCCCAGTCCATTATATAAGTACGACCTGGCTGGACAGTACTAATGTCAACGTTGGCTTCAATCGTCTCGTTCAAGCACAATGGCCGGGTTTTCTCTGTGTATATACCGATGGCTCCAAAATTCCTCAAGAAGAGTGTACAGGATGCGCTTTTTTCTGCCCTCAGATCCAGATCCGCAAAACCTTCAAACCGCCTACGAGCACTTCTATTTTTACGGCGGAGACAGTGGCAGTTTTGGAAGCACTTAATTTTGTCTCTAGCACTTCCTTCCCCAAGATATTGATAGTATCTGACTCGCAAAGCGTTCTTAAAAACATTCAGTACAGTCGATGGAACAAAACAACCAACAGTTATATCTTGGATGTGATATCTGAATATATTCGCAGCACACGCACGGGCCGGACGATCCATTTGTTGTGTGTACCTTCCCACTCTGGTATCCTCTATAATGATGAAGTTGATGCATTAGCCAAACAAGCGGCGACCTTAGGCACCGTCCTGGATCTGCACCTTCCTTATACAGGCTACTTACGTGAAGTCAAGGATCACGCAAGACAACAATGGCAGGAAATGTGGAACGTTTCTCAACAGACAAAAGGCGGTTATTACGCATCGCTACAACCTCGGATTCCTTCACAGCCGTGGTTCATGAGGACACATCTGAATCGATCCACGATTTCTACCATCATAAGACTCCGCTTCAATCATGCCTCTTTCCCACAACATCTACATCGGATCAACGTTTACAGTTCACCAGCATGTGAGTGTGATCCTGAGTCGGAAGGTGATGTCAACCACATCTTATTTATGTGCCCCAAATTTGACCGTGAACTGTTGGTCTTCTTGAAGACATTGCTGAGTATGGGCTACCATCTTCCTCAATCAGCTTCTTCTCTTTTGTGTACTAAAGACGTTCCTCTGCCTCGTGATGACTGGGTGTTCTGTGCTGTCCTTAGGTTAGTTAGGTTTAAGTAGTTCTAAGTTCTAGGGGACTGATGACCATGGATGTTAAGTCCCATAGTGCTCAGAGCCACTAAAGACGTTCGTCTATATAAAATGATCGTTAACTTCATCAAGAGTACTGGTCACAATCTGTAGGTTTTAATGGTGTACGTCAATTATAAATATGTCTTGCTGATGAAGATATTTCAGAATTGGTGTGAATTGTAAGCCAAGACACTTTTAATTATTTTCCAATTCAATTCAATACAATTTTTAAAACAGTATGTACAAAACTGTAACAGTTAAGCTTTTTATTCTTGTAAATATGCATTTCTGTATTTGTTTATTCAATTATGTGTACATTGTCACTATGTGTTGCCGATGGCTAAATTGAGTACACACTCAAAGGCCAAATAAACAAACAAAAAAAAACAAAAAAAGTCACAGCGACCCCCTTCTTCCTCGTTCTGTCGCCTCGCAGTGCGCGGGAAGCCAACTCGCCAACGATATGCGGCGACCAGAGACTCCAATCCCATCTCGTTATTGACATCACAGCGAGTACTGAGAAGTGAGGGGGAGGGGGATATCCAGAAACAAAACAGCGTGTCGTACCGTCTCAGTCACCCTGAATGACTTCGTAACGCGCTTGAGGCACATATTGTGTCAGTCCATGACGATTGCTGGTTGAAGACTGGAATGGAAGTATGTTTTTCCCCATCACATCCCCGACCTGAATTATGAATGGCAGTCAGCAGACTGGGCAGAGCAGTCAACAGTATGTACATTCTGTAAGGCAGCTGTGTTGTGAACTGTAGTGTGGCGTCGTGCATTATCCTGGTGCGATATGCCATTTGGTACTCTGGTCATCAAGAGCGTGGCAGCAGTATTTATCATTTTTACCACCTACTGGCCAACTTTATGTCCCTACAACAAATGGCAAATCAACGCTGTAGTTAAATCCAATAGCTCCCCGCTGTGATTACAGGGAGAGGAGAAATATAAGTCTCGGGAGTCGCGGTTTCCTGTAAGGTTTCACCGTGTCGTCTACAGAGTGGAGACCACGGACAGTAGAGAGACTCGTCGCTGACCACCGCAGAACTTTTGACTCTGGTTCTACCACTAACAACTCTTCGTTGTCTGTCTCCCTCTGCATGGATCCGTGCCCACCCTTCTTGTCCCGTTACGTGTGTCACGTTACCAAGCGTTGTAGTATCATTCCACTACAGCCAACGATTTATCGGCTTGAAGCTAAGCATTCATTTCACCATAACAATGACTCGACCATTCACAAAGTCGGAAAGATGGCAATAAATTGGTAGTAAACCTGTCAAGAAAATGTACTACTTCTCTAATACACGAAGGTTTTTTGTCTTCTGTAGTGAAAATAAAACTTTAATCAGAGTATCCCAAAGGTGTGGAAGTACTAGAGAATCAATTTGGTAGCGTAGGTTCAAGTTGTTTACGGTGTAACACTTGCCATTTCCGTCTTTATATGCAGCTCAGCGACGGTGGGCGCCTCCTTCCGATGTGAGCACGCGCACGCTCATCTCTAGTCCTACATGGTACTCTTCCAGCGTGCTCCAGGGCTCCAGTCTCACAAGTCACGTCAACGAGCTATGTCTCCACCTCTGAAGTTTGGAAGAATTAATGCATACTTCCAGAATGCTGACTCAGTCAAGAGACAATCAGCTGTACTGAGCAGTGAAATGGAAACGAGACAGAGGAAAAAAAGAAAGTAAACTCTCTATTATTTCAGAAGTAATCGCCATAAGTGTTAATACATTTATCCCACTGTGAGACTTGTTTGTAGTTGCCTGAGGAACCATGGTCGTACCAGGCGTGCACCTCTTTGTCCGAAGCAAACCGACGGCCACCAATATCTTTCTTCAGGGATCCAAAAATACGGATATCGCTTTGGGAGAGATGGGGACTGTGTGCAGCCTGTGCAAGGGCTTCACAGTCAAACTTCTGCAGCTTAATCGAAACCACCCTTACAATCAGCGTCAACGTATGGGTGGGAGGGGGGGGGGGTATTATTCTGCAACAGAATGACACCACCCACAATACGCCTGGGCGTTTGCACTTGATGGCAGACTTCAGTTTTTGCTAAGTGTCCAAGTATCACTGTACGTGTTGCGCCATATTCTTCACTGTCAATACGCAGCGGGCCCTCCCAGTCAAAGAGAAAGGTCGTCATGACTTTCCCGCAGCTAGCGTGCCTATTTTTTCGATGGGAAAACTATACAAATCCCTCGTACAGTCTCTGTCTTTCCCATGAGATTTCCGTATTTTTGGAGCCCTGAAGAAAGACAGTCGATTTGCTCTGGATGAAGAGGTGCGTCCCTGGATGCAGTCGCGGTCCCACAGCCAACCGCTAACATTTTTCCATCGAGGCATTGACCGTCTCATCTCGTGGTCGTGCGGTAGCGTTCTAGCTTCCCACGCCCGGGTTCCCGGGTTCGATTCCCGGCGGGGTCAGGGATTTTCTCTGCCTCGTGATGGCTGGGTGTTGTGTACTGTCCTTAGGTTAGTTAGGTTTAAGTAGTTCTAAGTTCTAGGGGACTGATGACCATAGATGTTAAGTCCCATAGTGCTCAGAGCCATTTGAACCATTGACCGTCTTATCTCACAGTGCGATATATGTGTTAAGTTATGGTGACTACTTTTGAAATAATAAACCGTTTACCTACGTTTTTGCATCTGTGTCGTTTCAGTTTGACTGCCCCTTAATATTTTATTTATAATTGGAAACGGTATTTAATTCTATCAAAACAGATGCTAATAAGTGATTGACAGTATAGAACTCGCAATTCTAGAAACAATGAGAACATTTCAGGTGAAGATACAGATATGTAGGTTTTTTCTAGCATTGTAGTGCTGTCCGAATATGAGTTAAACACTTGTAATACCACTTGTTGAAACGGTCTCCCGTTAGAACATCTACTTACATACCCTTGTAGTAAGTGAACTAGGTTCGGAAGGGCCCAGAAAGTAGATTACTCCTGTTACTTTGTGCAGAGTTACTGACTGTGAAAAGCGCGTTAAGTGAAAAAAAATCTGATATTACTTTAGAGTATTATTTTTATTTTAGTTTCCCTACGATTAGAATCGCTGTTGCAGCTCTCCAGACATCACCGTTCGGCGCACACAGCAGTGTGCCATTTGCGCGTGAGTCCCAGTCAGTGCCAGGTGCTGCGATAAGAAGCACTGTGCCGTACTAATGAAACGCAAACAGCTGTCCCAGCAGCGAGATTGGCACGGACTCGTTCCATACACCGGCGTTTGTCTGGACATGCTGTCAGCCGTCAGAAGCGATCCAGGCCATTAGCAAAACAATGTTGCGTGCATAACATCGATGTTGGCGAGAATGTTCAATGGGCTATTGGTGTATCACGTATTGAGATCCACCAAAGACTGAGTCCTATCGTCGTATATTTGCAGGCGTTACATGATATAAGTAAAAATATTAAATTCTAGATATTTACACACATGTAGTTCCGAAGTTTTCTGCAAAGTGCATGGCGCCCTTAAAGCCCTCACCGATAGTCCATCAGGAGCGAAAGGTCACACACCAACTTTTTTTCTTTTTAAGGAATATTTACATTCTAGCAGGTCGTTTATGATATACGGCTGTAAGACGTTTGTAAGTTTCTGAAAATAACATTGACTGTAGAGAAATTACAATTTGTTAAAAGCACGTTCGAATAAATGTAAAATACGTGTTGAAATGTTTACCCCGGGTAAATTTATGTGCGTGATACATCCGTGCCAGTTTTTGTAAACCCTCGTCGCCAGTTTTGTAGAGGCCTCGTCGCTATTGGTGTGGAGGCCAAGTTGCCGCTGTTGTTAGGGTAGGGCGAGTTTGGTAGTTCGTGAAACGGCTTCTGGTGCAGTACACCGCTAAGACAATTTCTCCCGGCCACTATTACACAGTTGTGGCCCAGGGTCAGGTAACAGGACAGGAGAACGAAAGTTCTACAACACTCCAACAAATTAGTAACAAAGTCACACAAGTGAGTTAAAAAGGTTTACGTATGTTTGTGACTTGTTGAATAATGAAGTCAGCAACACTGCATATAATATTACCCAAAAACGTCCTCAATGGCAAAGTGAAAATAATCGTAGGTAAACTTCACAGTACATAGCAAATGCAATTTACAAAAACTGTCTGTTCACTTCTAAGAGTTCACTAAACGACATTACCTGTCTAAGACAGCCCTGGACGATGATCTATAGCCAAGTGGGCGAGAGCTACTCTTCTATCTCCCGAGTCGGCTTCTGTCCGTTGTCGTCCGGTCATAGGCGGATTGTACTCGGTCGCCAATTGGCCGAGGCGAAGTCGGTATTTTCATCCCCAGCGCAGCCCGTGGCGCTGGTGGAACTCGGGCAAGTGGCGAGTCTGTATCGCGCTGGAACCAGCTCGCATCTTTGTACCTGTGGTACTTTTGCCCTGGCTGTGTTTTGTTCTGACTACACAGCACCAGTGACGGCCCAACTCTTGTTGAACATGACAGCGCTCTGCTTCATTTCGTGTGAAGCGTCATTAATACGGGCAGTACGCTTTGGTCTGGTGACAGTTGCAGTAATGAACACAAATGCCACGAAATGCACTCAAAGAAAGAAAGCTAAACCTCAGGGGACCTAAAATCAGACTTTGGTATTACCCAAGCAACAGGTCCTGTTCGGCCTACCGAAGTTGCGTATGGCGCAACTACACCGGATTGCGTTAGGCTTCCGTGAGAGGATGCTTCGCATTGCAATACGTGCCGCCTGTCTGGCCCCGTATAAACTATTCAAGAAAAGCGTACCGTCATGATTACCAACCATTGCAGCGCGTTTGAAGAAAAGCATATACCGGTTTAAAAACCTCCGTACCGACGTAGATGGCGCTGAGACACGTAATTTTATGTGAGACACAAGGGGGCGCAATTGTAGGGAAATACTCCAAACCTCGATGACAGATGTAGAACATGTGACGTCACCAGATGATGTACTTTGCCGAACATGCAGCTGTTGAACATATCGGTCCCACAAACCTGATCATCCTAATTCAAGTCAAGTAGTCAAGTCGGCGTGACTCCGCGTGTACCTGCGCGACTTCAGCGTCTGGGGCTCAAGGTTAGTCATGTGTCTAACGGACAGTATTTTTTTCGTTGCGTAAAATGATTACGTGTTTGCGCTGATGTATTAATTTATTTGCCTGTCTCGCGTTCTCCGCTGATTCATTGCAAAGCGCAGTATGTTGCGGCGTAACATCAAGCCCCGCCACGTCGGCCTGGGACGATACAGCAGAGGGGGCTGCCGTGAGACGCCGTCAGCCAATAGCATGCTGACTGGGACGACACCACGACAGGAGCGGCATCTGGACCAAGAGAACATAAGTGCCGCTCCGCCCAGCCGCGGAAGTGAAACGAGTGCCGTCATACAAACGCTACGGCAGTGACTTACGAACTGGATGGCTTCGCTTGCATTGAAATTGTATATACCGAAGGACACTGATTATTTGCATGTCGCAATTTGCTCGCAACACATCTTCGTAAATACGCAAATTTAAGTATTGTAATTTACTGTAATAAACTCTATTAATAAAATTTGCTTGAATGTTGTCTATCTATCCGAGAAAATAGCTTCCTAAGCACTCTATATTAGACGAGTTGGCAGGATACGACACAGTACAACAAAAACCTGCCGTATAGCAGCGTGACAAATAAATGAGTACGGGGTCCCGAACTGCACCATTTGCAGTAAATGATCTACGTTTCCTCTGCAACATAATATCTGTAAAGAAGAAAAGAAGGGAGAAAAGGGCAGAAGCACAAAATAATCTCTTGCGTGGTTACAGCGAGGATAATAATTTTGCAATTTCTACATTTACAACAGATCACAATTACAAAATGTCTTCGAAATTGCATCGTCTGCTTTAATGTAAGTATTGCATCGCTCAGGCATCCCTTTACGCGCGTGCTCGAAAATACCGTTTGTATTTTGGATGTGACGTCACATATTCATTTGTCATTTTTTGGGGTATTTCCCGACATGCGTCTTATACTAAATTACTTTACACAGCGTCGCTACAGGGGTTTGTAACCGTTAATAAAAATCGCCGCCGGCCGCGGTGGCCGAGCGGTTCTAGGCGCTTCAGTCCGGAAACGCGCGACTGCTACGGTCGCAGGTTCGGATCCTGTCTCGGGCATGGATGTATGTGATGTCCTTACGTTAGTTGGGTTTAAGTAGTTCTAAGTTCTAGGTGATTGATGACCTCAGATGTTAAGTCTCACAGTGCTCAGAGTCATTTGAACCATTTCAAGAATCGCCCTGTATATAGCAGCTGTAGCAAATTACCTACATAAAATGATCATTCCAGTACAACTTTCACACCAAACCTTTGTTGATGTGATTTAAAAACTAGAATGTGGAAGGCACAGTTCGATGAAGAAACCAAAATCTAGCCGGAAGTAGGGTTAACATCTCCGCATAGCTCTTCACATTTGGTTTTTGCGTAGTCTCCCCAACTTATTCAGATGAATATTGGAATCTCCCCGCTGAACAAAAGGCGCAACCTACTTCCACATTTATCACGAACGGTATTTGCTCATTCAGCTGTGGTATACATTGTGAATACCTCATCAGCTCTCTGGGCGAGTTATCTGATTGCTATAACAGCAGAACAGAGAAGCACTTACGTAAATACAAGAAGGATACTGAGTTACGTGTTTGTTTACAGTTGGCATAATAAATGGTTCAAATGGCTCTGAGCACTATGGGACTTAACATCTGAGGTCATCAGTCCCCTAGAACTTAGAACTACTTAAACCTAACTAACCTAAGGACATCACACATATCCATACCCGAGGCAGCATTCGAACCTGCGACCGTAGCAGTCGCGTGGTTCCGGACTGCAGCGCCTAGAACAGCACGGCCACCACGGCCGGCTTGGCATAATAGGGCAGATGTTTGTGGAACCTGTTCTCATGGCGGACGGACAGTGATTTGCGGCGCTGTTATCTTGATAACTATTTGATCCGCCCCGTAGATGTTATGTCGCTGAGATCATTTCAAATTCCACACAAGAAGGTACGTAGTTGCATTAGGAATAATAATAATAATAATAATAATAATAAGCACTCAATACACTTACACGATCACAATGCCACAAATATAGAATACATCACATACATTCAGCAACAGAAAGATTCACATTAAGCAGAAAGGAAGGAGGAAGGGTATTTATCGACATAAAAAACCTACATTATGGACAGGTAGACAATTTAAGAAAATTCTTTCTAGAACGAGCAGAAACTAGCAAAATACACAAAGCACTCACTCATATAAATACATCGGCTACACCATTGCAATTTCATAACCACTTCTCCATTCCTTTAGATCACATAACATCAACAGATACGAAGAAAGTAAATTGGGAAAAGAAAACACGACATGGCAAGCACCCGTATCATCTAACACAGCCACACATCGATCAAGACACATCCAACACATGGCTAAGAAAAGGCAATATATACAGTGAGACGGAAGGATTCATGATTGCAATACAGTATCAAACAATAAACACCAGATATTACAGCAAGCGTATTATTAAAGATCCCAATACCACAACAGATAAATGCAGACTTTGCAAACAACAAACAGAAACTGCAGATCACATCACAAGCGGATGTACAATACTAGCAAATACAGAATACCCCAGAAGACATGACAATGTAGCAAAAATAATACATCAACAGCTTGCCTTACAACATAAACTTATAAAACAACACGTTCCCACATACAAGTATGCACCACAAAATGTACTGGAGAATGATGAATACAAATTATACTGGAACAGAACCGTTATAACAGATAAAACAATACCACATAACAAACCTGACATCATACTCACCAATAAAAAGAAGAAATTAACACAACTAATCGAAATATCCATACCCAGTACAACGAATATACAGAAGAAAACAGGAGAAAAAATTGAGAAATACATCCAACTGGCTGAGGAAGTCAAAGACATCAGGATGAAGTTGACATCATACCAATTATCCTATCAACTACAGGAGTCATACCACACAATATGCACCAATACATCAACGCAATACAGCTACATCCAAACGTATATACACAACTACAGAAATCTGTAATTATTGATACATGTTCAATTACCCGAAAGTTCCTAAATGCAATGTAACATATACCGTACAGTTAAAAGGAAGTCGCGCTTGATCATGGTCCGCGTCACTTTCCATTTTTGACCAGACATAACGTCTGAGAAAAGAAATAATAATAATAATAATAATAATAATAATAATAAAAACGGTGTCCCAATTCAGCGACTATAAACCTTAAAAATTAGTTGCGTATGTCACGAAATTTACCGTATTATCCACTACCACTTGGCGAAAACCGCAGCTCTATATATCCATTCGTTCTGGATACATGCATGTCTTGGCTGCGTCACCCTGTGCTAGCAAAAATTACACAGAAATTTCTTGACTGTAAAATTGCATTTAAGTATTGCTTTGTGGCTCTTGCAAGAAGGAGAAACAATAATCAACACATGTCGAAACTGGATGGCGATAGTATTGTGTTCCATCGATCCTGCAGTTTAAGGTTCCACGATGTCGCTGATTGCATTGTTCGGAATCCAAGAGTTTAAGAGAGCCACACTCGACGCCATGAAGGATCTGAGTGACCCACCCGAGTAGCGCCTGAGAGGACGCACATTGTTCGCTCCATCGTGCAGGATCGAACAGGTACATCAGGTACATGGAGTCAGAAACGAGTTTGTTTCTATCAAAACAAAGTGTCCACGCGGACAGTGTGAGGCGGCGTCTACAGCAGCGAGGAGAGTCACCTCTGTAAACAGTGTTGCGGCTTTCCTAGAAACGACCGCAGAGAGAGACGAGGCGTCCCACAGCACTGGACGCGGTAGCGCCTGCCGGCCGAAGTGGCCGTGCGGTTAAAGGCGCTGCAGTCTGGAACCGCAAGACCGCTACGGTCGCAGGTTCGAATCCTGCCTCGGGCATGGATGTTTGTGATGCGCCAGCACCTGGTTATCCGCACAGAATATCGATTAGTGCATCTGTGTGTGGAGGCTTCATAGGAAGCCAATGTTGACAGACGTCATACCGGGCCAGCACATGGCTTAACGTGAGTGAAGGCTTCACAGAGAGTGAATGTTGCCAGACGTCATACAAGGCCAGCACATTTCTTGGCGTGTATCGAGGCTTCACAGAAAGTGAATGTTGCCAGATGTCATACTGGACCAGCACATTGCTTCATGTGTGTGGTGGCTTCATGAAGAGTGATCGTTGCCAGACATCATACCACGTCAGCATATGACTTGACGTGCATGGAGGCTTAACGGAGAGTGAATGTTGCAGACATCACACTGGGCCAGCACATTGCTTGACGTGCATGGAGGCTTCACAGAGAGTGAACGTTGCCAGACATCATATCAGGCCAGCACATTGCTTGATGTGCATGGAGGCTTCATGGAGAGTGAACATTGCAAGACATCCTACTGGGCCAGCACATTGCTTGACGTGCATGGAGGCTTCACGGAGAGTGAACGTTGCCAGACGTCATATCAGGTCAGCATATGGCTTGACGTGCATGGAGGCTTCACGGAGAGTGAATGTTGCAGACATCACACTGGGCCAGCACATTGCTTGACGTGTGTGGAGACTTCACAGAGAGTGAACGTTGCCACATGTCATACCAGTCCAGCACATTGCTTGATGTGCATGGAGGCTTCACGGAGAGTGAACGTTGCCAGACGTCATACCAGGCCAGCACATGGCTTAACGTGTGTGGAGGCTTCATGGAGAGTGGACGTTGCTACACGACATACCGAACTAGCACATGGCGTAATAGTGTCTAACGAGTTTAGGTACACAATATGACCTCCACTTGTGACTCGGACAGCAGCCACTGCTTTTATTAAGGTCAGAGTCTGTGCCCCGCCTTCATGGTTTTTGAACAAGACAGTGAAACGTGTCGTGCTGCCGATCTAGATCTGTATCTACATGGATACTCTGCAAGTCACACGCAAGTGTCTGCGGAGATTCCATCGAACCACCTTCACAGTAATTCTCCGTTATTCCACACTCGAGCAGCGCGCGGTAAAGACGAACACCTATATCATTCTGTGCGATCTCTGATTTCCCTCATTTTATTACGATGATTGTTTCTAACTATATAGGTCGGCGTCAACAAAATATCTTCACATTCGGGGGAGAAAATTAGTGATCGAAATTTCGTGCGAAGATCCCGCCGCAACGAGAAACGCCTTTGTTTTAATGATGTCCACCGCAGATCCTGTATCAAGTCCATGACGCTCTCCCCTATTTCTCGATAGTACAATACGTACTGCTCTTGTTCGAACTTTCTTGATATACTCCATTAATCGTATATGCTAATAATCCCACACCACGCAGCAGTACTCAAAAGAGGACGGACAAGCAGTGTAGGCAGTCTCTTTAGCACATCTGTTGCATCTTCTAGGTATGCTGCCAATGTAACGCAGTCTTTAGTTTGCCTCCCCCACGATATTTTCTGTGTGTTTTTTCCAATTGAAATTGTTCGTAATTGTAATCCTAGGTATTTAGTTGAATCTGCAGCCTTTAGATTTGATTGTCTTGTCGTGTAACCGAAGTTAAACGGCTTTCTTTTAGCACTCAACTTGATGACCGCACGCTTTTCATTACTGTATGGTCAGTTGCGAATTTTCGCACCACACAGATATCTTTTCTAAATCGCTTTGCAATTTTTTTACCTTCTGATGACTTCACTGAGCAATAAACGACAGCGTCTGCAAACAACCGAAGTTGGCTGATCAGATTGTCTCCTATAACGCTACCTTGGGGAACGGCGGGAATCACCTCTGTTATACTGGATGACTTTTCGTCAATACTACGAACTATGGCCCCTCTGATACGATATCATGAATCCAGTCGCATGCTGTCATGGCGGACTTTGATACAGAAGGTGTTTGTTGCACTGGCCAGCACCATCTCAAGATCTGTCACCCATGAAAACATCTGGTCTGGGGTTGCCGAGAGAAGAGCACGTCACTTCTCGCCAGCGACCACAATTTGTGAGCTTTACCATACAGTTGAATCACTGTGGAAATACACTCCAAGCCCAACTCGTCTTGTTCCCCGTTCGTGGTAGTGCCATTGTTGCTGTAGAAGTAATAAATTTCACATCCTGTATACAGGGTGGTTGTAGAGGACATCAAAACAAATATTTTTCCCTAATGTCATTTTTCCCTATGAGGATTATTTAAGCCAGTGGAGGCCATATTAAGCTCTTCAGTTGCTAGAGGCCGTATTACGCTCTTCAGTTGTAGGCAACTGCTGTCCACCAGTGTAGTAGTGCATTGTCTCTGTTTACTAATGGATCCCTACACCTGGAGTGAGTACACTGATATGGTTGGTGCGTACTACGTAGCACACCACAACGGACGAGCTGCACAGCGGGTTTATCAACAATAATATCCTAATCGCCGTATCCCGCATCATACGACCTTTGCTGCTATGTACCAACGTCTGCATGAGACCGGGTCATTTAGCAGACTACCTGGACAGGGACGCCGTCGCACGGTAAGAACGCTGCAATTTGAGGAAGCTGTCTTGCAGCATGTGGAGCGGGATCCTTCAATCAGCACTCGTGAAATTGCACGTAATATGGGGACAAATCAGACGAATATAAGAACTGTCCTTCGACAGCAATCGTTACATCCATTTCACTTACAGCGTGTCCACAACCTAGAACCAGTTGATTATCCACCCAGAGCGTAGTTTTCGCAGTAGTACCTGGAACAGTGTGAAATGCGTCCTACATTTCCATCCTCTATGTTGTTTACCGACGATTCAACGTTCGGGCGTGATAGTCTTCAGCATGCACAATTCGCATGTTTGGAGTGAGGATAAGCCACATGCCACAGTTACTAGCGCTCATCAAGTGCGGTTCTTCGTTAATGTGTGCGTCAGTGTTGTTGGGGACTGTTTAATTGGGCCGTATCTGCTACCTAGGCCATTAAATGTTAGGCACTATTACAATTTTCCCGCCAGAGGATTGCCAGAATTGCTGGAAGACGTCCCGCTCCCTACAAGACAACACACGTGGTTCCAACATGGCGGGGCGCCAGCACTTTTCAGTCGTCGTGTGCGTCGATTCCTGGACCGACGGTTCCCAGAAACCTGGATTGGCAGAGGTGGTCCTGTACCGTGGCCTGCTCGATCCCCAGATATGTCCCCTCTGGACTTTTTTGTGAGAGGAGAGATGCGCAACCTTGTTTAAGCAACTCCTGTTGCATCAGAAGAGGATCTGGTTGCCCGGATAGTAGCAGCAGCAGGAATAATTCAGGATACTCCTGTGGATTTTGCCCATGTCAGACAGAACATGATCCGACGGTGTAACCTTTGTTTACGTGTCAATGGAGGCATTTTTGAAAATCTACTGTAATGAAATTGGGTTGTGTTAATGTGTTGTCTCTTGGTCATAAAAAAATGGAAAAGTGATTGTTGGTTTAATTAATTTGCCGCCAGATAAGTCTTCCTCTACCGGTTTAAATACTCCTCATAGGAAAAAATGACATTAGGGAAAAATATTTGTTTTGATGTCCCCTACAACCTCCCAGAGTATGTCGGTTTAAATACTTTTCACCCTGTATACCTAAATTGCGGCCAAATTGCCTGTTGTTGCTTTATAATTATTGATGGTATTTTTAATTCACATTTGCTATTACAAGAAATTGTGTACTTTTCTCACCAAATACGCGTCGCCCCGCTACTGGGTCAACATGACATCTGGCAAAACATTTGTCACAAGATATAAAGGGCACATCAACAGTGGAATACAGTATACACCACTGCACAGTTACGGACCACCTTAAACAGGAATATCGTTGGCCGCGCACAACAGAAAAAAGTATGAAGATCATAAAAATCATTGAAGATAGGCACCTACATCCTTTTCAAGAAAACTACGTACACAAAGCACTGACGCAGTTTACATTTACGTAATGAGCAGATAAATGTTGGAAACCAGACATTGTGCAAGTGACTGAAAACTTACGTGATGAGAAAAAAATTTTTTTTTCCAACTGCTCACTCTACCTCTAGCCCCCTCTCCCTGTCTGTTTCACATCTTCCTCCGCATCCCTTTACATCCATGTGATTACCAACTCACTCTACATTCACTGTTCACTGATACTGCCTGCAGGCAAGGCGGGCACTGGAAATGTATTCTGGAGCACGCCGGTTCAGAGTGTCGTCCGTTCACCTAGATTTAGAATTTTCGTTACTTGTTTGAAGCACGTGATGCAAATGGCAAGCGGCTGCTTTCAGTAGGATGGCAGATTTCCTTCCCCATCCTCCCCCAGTCCGAGCTTGTGATATGACTCTAATGATGCTGTTGTCGATAGGACTTTGAACTGTAACTTTCCTTCGTTCTTGTGAGGCTTTTAATTTATAAAACGTGAACTCTGCTTTGAGCGAGGAGATAAGCGCTTTCTAAGAAAGCGATCTGTTTTGTGACTTTTTACGCCGTCCTTTCCATTGTGTCTTGTTCCCCTGCTTCATACCTGGAGTTAAAAAATTTTTAAGCCAATTAGAATGCCAATTCCTGTTCCATACGTTTAGTTATCTCTGTGGGCGCTATGTCGTGTCATGCACACGTCTGCCTCTCTGTCAATATCGGTTGGTTTTTGTCAGTCTCTTTCCAGTTCAACGTTGCGTACACAATTCACGTCAGCACGTATCGTCGTGCTAAGCTTCCTCAAAACTGACATTAGACGACTGTGTAAATATTTTCATGCCTATTTGTCCCAAGCAATGTTCTCTCTGCGGGTTAGCATGCAATAATGAAACTCCCTTCGTACATGGTGTACCATAATTGATACGAAAACTGCTACGGGTGAAAGTATACGAGAATAGAAGCAAACGATTTCCAGTAATCACGGGTCCACCTACAAGCCGTCTGTGAGATTATTGCAAATGTCTGGTTACGAGAATCGACTGAAATATTGTCCTAGTCAGTGTAAATGTATATCAAATGGAAAACTTTTGATTAAGTCCCGATCTAATTGGGGCTAAATTTCATCTGTGGTCCCTGGTTGCGGGGCGTGGTAGACTCATGACAGAGCACCAGTGCAGTTTTCTGCTAAAATGAGACGACGGCTAATGCGCCAATATGGTCCAAGATGGATAGGTCGGGCAAGGTCTGTACCTTCGACTCTTAGCATCGCCTCACGCCAGTCCTCAGCATCAAATTGTACAATCTTGGCAAGATTTATTAGATGATGCGGGGGCGTTGAAAGATTTCAGAATTTGCTGCATCCAAATCAGAGAACGACACGTGGAGCGCCTCTCCTAATTACATTGTAACATGGAATGTGCTGAAGTAGTATTTCTTGTTAATGTAGATGATGGGCGAGATTTCAGCCCAATTAGGTTGGTACTTGATCGAAAAAGCTGCATTATATTTACCCGACCTAGGACACTGTCTGTTGCTGAAGTCAGTAGCAGCTCGTGACTAGACAGTCGCCCGTATCTCACAAACGATTCCTTTGCCTCCTCATGTTCATTGGAATGATTTTTCTTTCACCTGTGTTAATTTTTGCTACTAATTATGACACTGTGCACAGCATTTTTCCGTCGTAACGATTATGATGATGATATAAGATTTGAAGGATGACAGGTAAAAGAACAAGAATCAGTCTGAAAGGGGAACACTGGTCTGGAAACAACTCGGTCGGAAATTACGCGTATAAATGCGAAAAATATTCAAAATTAGCATTAGACTGCCGACATTGACGAAAGTCCGAGTAGAGGTAGTTTTGTAATAATTTTATTTAACCTGCACAAGGAGCTCTGTTAACAATAGTTGTTCAAAGTAGCAGCACCAAGGAGAATTCTTACCAGGAGCCGCTTTTCAGTCTTGACACCAGCTTTCCCACGTTACCCCACAAGGAGAAATCAAGCAGGTTCAGTTCAGGTGAAAGAGCTCGCCCCGAAACAGCGTCGCGTTTCCTGTTCCGTGCTAAATGATAATGATGATGATCGGATTGTGGGGCGCTCTACTGCACGGTCAAAGCCCCAGTTCTTACGCAGTCCAATTTTGCCACTGTCACGAATGATGATGGTGATGAAATGACGAGGGCAACACAAACACCCAGTCCCCGAGCAAAGAAAATCCCTAACCCGGCCGGGAATCGAACCCGGGACCCCGTAATGCGGAGGCAACAACACTAGCCACTAGACCACGAGTTGCGGACTCCATGCTTAATGGTAAGCACTTATATGTTGTTGGTTTTGCGTACCCTACCTACAGAAACCGCGTTTGTTTTTGTTATCTTATTATAACAACTCTTGCGATTTTCAGCCGGAGGACTGGTTTGATGCGGCTCTGCGCACTAATCTCTCCTTGCAAACCACTTGATTTCCGCATAACTACTGTATTCTACACTGCTTACTGTATTCAAGCCTTGATTTCTCCGCAGAATTCCCACGATTCCCTCAGTTACCCAATTGACGATTGCTTTACATCTCAGGATGCGACTATTCAGCAGATAGCCTCTGTTAAGTTGCACCATAAATTTCCTTCCTCCCCAGTTAGATTCGATAACTCATTTGTTATTTCATCCATCCATCCAGTCTTCAGGAAACTTCAATAACATCTCATTACAAAAGTTTCTGTCTCTTCTCGTCGGAACTGTTTATTGGGCTCGTCTCACATACATGCAAGGCTACACTCCAGAAAAATACCTCCAAAATGGATTTCTTAACCCTAAAATTGATATTAACGTTAACAAATTCTTATTTTTCAGAAATGCTTTTTTCCTATTTTCAGTCTGGGTTTTAAATCCTCTGTTTTGGCCATCCTCAAAAACGGCTCTCAGCACTATGGGACTTAACATCTGAGGTCATCAGTCCCGTAGAACTTAGAAGTGCTTAAACCTAACTAACCTAAGGACATCACCCACGTCCATGCCCGAGGCAGGATTCGAACCTGCGACCGTATCGGTCGCGCGGTTCCAGACTGAAGCGTCTAGAACCGCTCAGCCAAAACGGCCTGGCCATCCTCAGTTATGTTGTTGCGCAAATAGCAAAACTCCTCTACTACTTTCAGTGTTTCATTTCCTAATCTAATTCCCTCAGCATTGCTTGATTTACGTGTAACTCGACTACGCTCGATTAGGCTTGTTTTACTGGTTCTGATTTTATAACTTCTTTTCAACACAATGTTCATTCCGGCCAACTGTTCTTCCTGCTCTTTTGCCGTCGCCGAGAGCATTACAAACTCATCGACAACCTCAGATTTTTAATGTCTTCTCCCTCAACTTTAATTCTGTACCAAGCTTCTCCTGGGCTTACCTCCATTGCTCTCTGTATTTACTTTGAATATCATCGGGGTTAAGCTACAGATCTGTTCGCTCTCGTCCGCAGCTCGTGGTCGTGCGGTAGCGTTCTCGCTTCCCACGCCCGGGTTCCCGGGTTCGATTCCTGGCGGGGTCAGGGATTTTCTCTGCCTCGTGATGACTGGGTGTTGTGTGCTGTCCTTAGGTTAGTTAGGTTTAAGTAGTTCTAAGTTCTAGGGGACTGATGACCATAGATGTTAAGTCCCATAGTGCTCAGAGCCATTTGAACCATTTTTTTGTTCGCTCTCCTCTCAACCACTCTTTCTCTTTCTTGTTACTCGACTCTTACAATTGCACTCTGGTTGCTGCACAAATTGTAAATTACATTTCGTTTCTTGTGTTTCTAACGTCAAAATTTCAAGGAGTGTCTTCCAGTCTTCATTGCGAACTCTCTAAACCAACAAACGCTCTAAACATAGGTTAGACTTACTTCATTCTATCTTCTAAGATACATGGTAGGATGAGTATTGCGTCACGTGTTCCTGCATATCTGCGGAAGGGAAACAGATCTTCACCAAAATCGACTACTACCTCTCTTTCCATTCTTCTGTAAGTATTTCGTGTCCTTCTCCAAAGACAACTCTTACATCAATTTATTACATTCTACAAACAATAATTCTTGGATTTTTACATGCAGTTGGCTATTCATCAACATATTAGACATACCAACGTTCTGCTCAGCAGCTTCAGAACCAGGATTCCTAATCTGAAATTGATGCATTTGCCCGTATCCGTAATCCCCGAGAATTTGTGCCATTATCACGGAAAGAACCAGTATACACGGGATGTCTCCCCCAAGCACCGTCATGAACATTTTATTCGGCTTTTCCGCATATACTTACCATTTTAGGCGTTATATAAACTCCCACCATCGTCCACTAATCTAAGTTTTCTGCGCTCTACCGAACTATCTCGGGCACTTGCCGTCCATGGGATACTTTGCCTTTCCCTTGTCCGTTCATTGCTGGCACATCTCTAATGGCTTCGATGCGTCCCATTACTCAGTGGATACTCTCTGAAAAAAAGGATGTATTGTTTTTTAGCTGTGGGGCCAGCTGTAGCCTCTTATTGATGAGCACTGGAATGGAGATTGTTTCTCATCCTCGGTAGGTTCCTCGCAATATGGTGCTGAATTGAATTCATTCTACAGTCATCATCAGGAGGACCGTAAAAATTGTTATGATGGGACTTCAAAAAGTAAGTGAGATATTATAATGGGAGGCCAAGTAACTTTTACTGAATGCTGCACTATACCTCAAATTGGCGCAGATAAATGATACTATTTTTCAACAGTTGTTAAATCTCTGTAAATAACGATCGGAACTATCTACCAGTCGTTGAATTTCTCTACGATAACTGCAACTGAGAAGCACTGTGCGAAAGTACTCATCGTTAGAAAATCGCTTTCCCACCAGATATTATTTCAGCTGCTCCTACCAGTCAGCGCCACGTACGTCTGTACGGCCTTGTTCACGTTGTTGGCACCATTTCATTGCTGCTGGATGTGACACAGCATTTGGTCCACATGTCACCATAATTTCGTGATTTTGTAATGTAAAGGTTTTGCCCACAAGAATCGTACTTCCTACGCACTTCAACTTTGGAGTACATTTCCAATTGCCGCGCCATTTCACTCCCACACTGTGATGCACCTGTTATCCGCAGCGCAGCGGAAGTGTGTGTGCGGGAAACCCGGGACGTGTACACTCTTGTGACAATGCTCCATTCTTGTTGCGCTTATTAACAGGGGAGGGGGATGGCGACATTTCTAGCTTAATTTCTGAAGCTCTCGCGTATCTAAACATTTCAATATTAGCGGAATATACCGTGGTTATAGATGTATACAACCAATCACACCTTGAATTACGATCTCCATATTAAAATTTCGACAAAATGACTTTGAGGATTGGTTGCATAATTTAGATACTAAACATTTGAAAACTAGCAATACATAAATGTCTTCCAACTTAAAGAAAACTGACTGCAACCTGTATATCAGCATTACGAATAGCTCCAAAAGCACTTTCGTTCCCATATAGTTGTTTTCGTGGTTTTGTTCCATCACAGAATTGATAATCAGCGGAGTAAAGAGAAGCATTTGCGAACTAAAGCATAGTCTGTAGTTGGGCAAATGGAGATTGTATACTTCATTACCAACCACCAGAGAAAGGTAGCCGTTACTCAGTACCAAGGACGCAGGCGGAGCCTGTTGAAGGAAACTTTTTCTAATCTACTGTGCAAGAGATGGTAGTAAGGTTAGACCTTGAAACCAGAGGAGACAGAGCCAACGACACAGAAAAATCCCTCAGCTAATGACGAAACGTTTCTGCCAGTGCAGGTGAATGACACGTTGATGTTAGTTCTAAAGACGCCGCCAAGAAACTGCCTCAAGAATGCAACGACACTTATTTGTATTACGGTATATCTTACTTATTTCGTTGCTCTACTTCTCCCCTTCCCCCTCTCCCTCGCCCTCTCCCTCTCCCTCCCCCCCTCCTTCTCCTCCTCCTCATGGTATCACAATTCTGTGTGGTCGTAATCTGTTTAAAAAGTTTCAACCATTCGCTCCGCTCCAGTGAGTTTCTGCGCCATCCTCGCACACTAGGAGTTTTATGTCATCTTCAACATTGTCTAAACACGCTTTCATGGTATACGAAACCGTACTTTCTACTAATCTACTTACTTGCTATTTGCTGGAAATAAATTATTGTATCTTTTAAATTCATTATTTATAAACATCTCCTGTTTCTTATTCTTTAAGGTTGTTCCTTAAAAAAAGACATCAAGACAACGTGTACAAAGTAGTTCTTAGTGTTCCGCTTTTCATTTTTCCTAGGTATAGTAATGCTTTCTTTCGTGTATTCCAAAACAGAAGAATGGCCATCAATCTCAAGGCACATGTAGGGAAAGGCAATCTTCGTCCCCTCGGAAACTCGAACATAACTTGAAGCTACTTCAGAATTTTTGTTTAAGGTGGACAGAGCGTATAGATATATACATTATATATAACATTAATTTTCTTTATTGCCTCATCCTTCTTTCCTTTTCCTGTTTTGCTTGTTTACCCGAAGGGGACTGCGATATAATTCCATCACTGCGGATAAGTGACTTACTCAAAGTAGACAAGTAGTTGTGTGACGTGTCCCCTGAAGCTGAGACTGCTGATGTGCAGTGGTGGTGCCGTGCAGCGCCTGCAGAGCAGCTCGTTCTGGCAGCCTCGGACGGAGACCACTTCATCCCTCCATCGGCCAGTTCTGACAGCAGTGAAGACAGGCGATGGCGCCCAGTTTTCTGTAATCCGATAACCGACGCTGCGATGGACCAAAATCCATCTCGCCCCCATAATGTCCTAGGGGATGAACGCTGCTGATACTGTTAGTATGTCAGATGAGCGTTAATGCCGTAACGTCGTTCCACACAGGCTGCGTCCTGGCCCTGCCCCCACCCCCTCCCCCTCCCCCTCCCCCCATTTCCCTCACTTCCACTCCACATCTTGTGGCTACAACATAAACACGGCTGACACTTCGTAAGCGCGGCTTGCAGACGTTCACACTGTACAAATTCATTCCTGAAGGAAAACCTGTCATCAGTCGGATGACTGGTTTAAGCACCACAGTGTTTTATGGTGTACGTGTTCCTACTGGACGTTGTGTACCGTTGCCTTCCTCGGACCTTTGAAGTTACTTACAAGTTGTAGGGGAAGCTACAGTTCATAACTTCGACTCCGAACCACGGTGCAACTCGGCATTTTTCGTATTTAGAAACGACGCCCGTGGCGAAGGAAGTGACAGCCACCAGATAAAAAGCTAGAACCGATCGTCGGTCTAACTGCGGACCTCAGATCGTCAGACACTTAATTTGATAGAGACACAGTGCTAAGCAATTAAATTAAAGGTGCGCGCCTGTTAACACGTAGCGCTGTTTTCGCCGTAAGGCGACAGCGTATCGAGGTGTCGACTCCACCACAAACCAGAAGCGCCGGACAACGATCCTGATACAAAGTCACTCCTCTGTTACCCGCACACTCGCTCTTAACCTAATGAGACAACCCTTTTTGCGTCGGCGTTTCCCTTACACGCGGTAAGCTTAACATATTAAAAATTTTTGTGGTACTCTCTTTTGTTTGAGTTGCGTTTTGCTTTTCATTTTTACCACTATTGTGCTTCGAAAGCTAATTTTACTCCAACAGTTCGTCGGGCTACCTTGTGGTATCGCGCGTGCGAGGTAGGTGTCCCAGAATCCAGGTTGACGTACTGTTTATTTACTTATTTATTTATTTGTTTATGGTAGTATTAAATATAATGCAAACAATACATGTAATTTACAAACTGGCATTTAAATTTGTACTGTAGTAAGTTACGTCGTTCTTTGGCATCAGGAAAACGTCTAAAGTACCACAATAGGCCCTATTGGGACATTCTGTAATTATGTGACGAACGGTTTGTCTGGATGCTTCACAATCGCATGTTGGACATTGAGCCTAACCCCATTTTGGAAGAGAGTCCATGCTTCTGTCACGATTGGTGCGTGTTATTTTAAACATTGACCGTGTACTGCGCGACTGCTCAAAGGTAAAGCGTTTCTTTCTTATGCAGGGCAAGTTCTGGCAATGCGGAGGGCAAGCCGTTGTCCACTCTCGTTAATTCCAGTGTGTTGAGTAGAACTGAGACATATGCAGTTCCATGACTGTTTTCATGAATGGTTTCCCTGATCCACTCAGATTTCGTTCTCGATTGCTAGGCAGTGGCAGGTTGCTTTGTATGCCTTTAAGCTCACATATCCTTTTCGTCAAAATCCAGGAGGCGGAATATGGCTCGGTATGGACAGCCCTTCGACGTGGGTTGATCTTAGAGTTCCATTGATAATTCTCATTGTGTTGTTCAGCTGCGCGTCGATGTTTTGTGTGTGCGCGCTGTTGAGGCATACAGGACCACCATATTCCGCAGCAGAGTAGGCTAGCCAAAGTGCTGAAGTGCCCAGAGTTTCAAAAGCGAAGCCTCAGGTTGTTCCGCACATCTTAAGTAGGATGTTGTTCCCACTTCGTTTCTTCTTCTTTTTCAAATGCTTCTTGTAAGACAGTTTCATTCCAATGTATCCCCTGAATATGTTAGGTGCTGACTGTGGTGAAAGAGTCTATCACCAAAACAGACCTGTAAGTGACTGTTCGCCGCTGTGTTGCACAAATGTAAGCAACCCATCTCTGTCGTGGTAGGGTTTGGTTTCGGTCTCCATTTCCAAAAGAATGTTCCTATTAACGCCAGATCAGATATTAAGATAGTTTCTGGGTCTTCAAAATGTCGATGTCCCACTGCCAGCACCCAGTCATCGGCGTATCCTAGCTTACGAGTTCTGGGCACAGGCATATCGGAGATCTACAGACTAAACAGGAGTGGGACGAGGACAGATCTCTCAGGGAGTCCGTCATTTAGCGTCTTTGAATGGATTATCCTGTTGCCCAGTATGACCGGGAATGACCTTCCAGCAAGCGTACTATTAATAATTTTGGATGTTTTTCTGCATCGAATTATTTGAGTTAGTTTGTAGAGAAGACAGTGTTTCCATTCTGTGTCATAGGCTGCTAAGAGGTCTGTAAGTACTATTGACGTTTTTAAATTCGTTTGAAAGCCTGCTTCTGTGTACGTCGTGGGTGACATTATCTGGTCTGTACAGCTTGTTTCTGGGCAAAACCAGCTTTTTCAGTCAAAATGTTCTGTTATTATGGTTAAGATTCTTTTGTAGATGACTCTTTCAAGAAGCCTGAATCTTGAGCTAAGGTCGGTGCCGGGCGGTATCTTTTGGCTCGTTCCTTGGTTTTGCTGGCATAAGGATAGCGATGGTTTAGTCTTTTCCTTTACGTACGAGATTCTACCCCTCATCATGACATTAGTAGAGAACTCTGCTAGCCATTTTTTGGTTTGTTTACCACAGTCCAGCAGGAATTAAGGATGAATTCCATCAGGTCCTGGTGCTTTCTCGCTTTAACTTCTTTGAGTATCATCGTTATTTCCCTGATCTAAATGGCTGGGAAAATACTCCCTCGTCGGGGCCAGATGTCTTCAAAGCCGCGAATGCATGTTTGATATGGATGGTGTTTGTGCAGTTGGGTTCTTGAAGTACTCACAATTTGATCTGCAATAAGGCCTCAATGCAAGGCCATTTCACCTCGTGCATTCTTAGGATTTACGCCTAGTTTCTATAAAAATGCCCATGCGTCTGAGCTACATCTTCTGGAGTTCATGTTCACTGTCCATTTCTCACGTCGAGCCATGTCCAGTGATCGTAGCAGATCATCAGCTATCTCCCTCTCCCCTCGTTGCATAGTTCTTCACACTGAATATTTCGTCCTAGTATGTACTCCTTGCAGAATCCTCTAGGGATGGTCTTCTTTGCTGTTACAGTCACTTTTCTTGTCAACATTTGGTAGCTTTCGATAGTGAGTGGATCCAGCGCAAGCATATGAGGAGGTGGTTGGACTAGTTCTTCCAGTCGTCCTCCTTAAAATTTCTTCTTGAGCGCTGTAGGAACTGATCAGGGGTATGCTTATTCCTATTTCAATTACAGCTAGTGCCTGTTAGCATTTGTATCAAATAGCAGAAATAGATTATCATCAGCGTAGATCACTAGTGTTTCACCGTTGCTGTCGTGGCCCTATATGTCCACTGTGTGGGCTGCCTGCCCCACATAAACTGCTGGGTGGAGCAGTAGAGGCAGGTTCCATGTATCCACGTGGTGTCGGGGTTTATATATATTATTGATAGTTCTTTCACTGACTCTCATGACGCCTTCTTGACTTTTGTGGATGATGGATGTCTTAACCAGATGTGTGTGTTCGACGGGGGAACGAACATACGTAGTGTCTCCATAAGTAGGTTGACATGTGAGTCATATCCCGATATTCTTGGTGAAGTGTTCTTCTCTATCAATGTGGGTTTCCCGAATGGCTAAGACGTCAATATCGTTATCTACCAGAATTTTATGCAGGATCTGTCATCTGGAATTTGGCCCAGATTACCCCTTTTATGTTGAGTTGGCAGATCTGGATGCGTGGTCGAAGATTTCTTATACTGCGCGACTGCGAACTACTTGTAGAACTATCGAGCAGCCATTCTGAATGTCCCCGCAGTAGTGAGATGCCTGTACTATCGTGTAACTCCGATGTTCCGCGATCACGAGGCAGACGCACTGCGAGTCGTTTTCAGGCCTTCAGTTCTTGCAGCAAAACGAACATTTTTGTTAGCGGCGTTTCCTTGCACTACGGCCGCGTATGCTAGCAGAGGTTGGACCAGTTCTAGGTGTAACGTAAAACCGCAGTGTGAGGACGAAATGTATATGTAATTCGTTATGGGGTAAAGCGCCTCCTGTGGATATGCTGTCTTCAGGTGAGATGCCTGTCCGAGGTCACTCCTTGGTAATTCGTAGACGGTACGATGGAATGGGACACCCATGACCCGTACCGGCTGGACATCCACAGACACTCTACGTCGCATAATTATTATAGTTTGGCTTTTTGTGCCGTTAAACGCACAGTGTGTTAACTCAGTTGGTAGACTGCAGCCTAGTCCTGATTCAGTAAAAGTCGGAACGCTCCGACCGACAGTCATTTGAGTTTTGGCAGACGCCAACGTACGATAACTGACGCATTATGTGATGTAGCTCTTGTCGTGTACTTCATTACTGTTTAACATTAAAATATTGTTTTCTAATTGCGCAAAATATGTTGTCAAAATGAGGCAATCTCTGGCACATGTCGGAAGTCGCCTGCAACGCCTGCCGGTAAGCCTACTGGTGGAAGGAAACCAGAGCTACGTAGCGAAGCTCGCGAAATTACATTGCGGCGAAACGGCTAAGGGTGCAGAAAGAATTACTTCGCCACACCTGTGAATTTTTCGTACAGCTCCTACATACACAGGAAAAAGCATGCGTAGCATTGGGAGGTTCGAACAGTTTCCAAGAATCATCCTGGCGAATCGCCAGCAACGGCTGGGAATAAAAGACGAGTTTCCAGTTAGGTGTTTTGATCGATTCGCTTTGAAGGAAATATATATTTCGTCCGAATTAATTTTTGTTGTACCTTTCATACTGCCGAATTACTCTGTATGGAAACACCGTTGGCTGTTGTATCATTCCGAACATATTCATATTACAGTACAGTCCTACTGTCGAAGACATTATCATTAATATAGCCACATCAGACGTGAGGGAGAATCAAGACGCATAACCAGAAGATCATGATAGTGAAAGCAAATGACCACGTGGTTTGAATTTTTTTTTACAAAAGTATGACAGGTTCAATAAATTCCATAAACAATCTGTCATTCATTGTTTCGTAATTTTTATTTCTATTTCATATTGTTTCCTTTCCTAGCGATAAGTGTACTTAACTGTTACAGTTGGGATCTTTCTCAACCTTGTTAATGCATAAGAGGGTTTCACTTCCATTCACAAACAACATTTAAAGCGATATTTACGAGGGTAACTCAATTATTATCCGCTAAGTACTTATAAAATTTTATTGTAGTCAAATAGGAAACATACAAGAACATCATTTTTCGACATAGTCTCCTTGCGTTTCAATTCACTTGGTCCATCGTTGTACTAGCTTCCTGATGCCCTCATAAAAGAGGGTTCTCGATTGAGCAGCAAGCCAGGAATGCACCTCTTCTTTCACTGCTTCGTCCGAGGCAAATCGACGGTCCCTTAATGCCTGTTTGAGTGGACCAAACAAGTGATAGTCAGAAGAGGCAAGACCGGGGCTATATGGAGGATGATCCAGTACTCCGAATTAGAGTTTCTGGAACGTTTCAGCAGTGTGGGCAGCAGTATGCGGACGGCATTGTCGTGCAACAACACAACACCTTTTGACAGCTATCCTCGGCATTTGCTTCGAATTGCAGGCTTCAGCCTGGCAGTAAGCATATCACTGTAACGTACACTGTTTATTGTTGTGCCCCTTTTCCCATAATATTCCAGTACTGGACCTTGTGCGTCCCAAAAACGTGTAATATATATCAGCAGAGGCTATCAGAGAGCGCTTTAGGATTTCCTAACATATTTTCGCTATCTCTTTCCTTCCTGTGTAATTATTTATCAGTAGCTGCTGATATCTCTTCATCTACGAGGCCAGTCGGTATAGTAAGTGGATTAGTGTGAAATCCATTACCTTTAGCTACACTCATATCGTCGTGTTCCAGGATACTGCGCAGTTATCTGAACGGATCTGACGCAGGTGGCTAAACCAAACCTCGGTTACTCAATAGGTACTACCCGGTGTAATCGTCACGTCACATTTTTGTTATCACTTAATTTTTTTTTGTCATGACGTTCAACAAAAACTGATAATTGGAAAAACAGCATTACAGCTTCTTACTATCCATACTTTTACATTGCCCACTTTTTCTTAGATTCGTTGCAGCGCCCATTGCAATATTGTAGAAAATGTCCGACGAGCCTTCGTTAATTAATATAGAGCTGTCAGAAAAGACCCACTGCCCGCTCCAGAAGTTTCATAACATTATTTATATTTATATATCGTGAATGAGGGATTGTTTTTATGCCTACTTTCAGAAAGCTGGAAGCTTGCAAATGGTTCAAATGGCTCTGAGCACTATGTGACTTAACATCTGAAGTCATCAGTCCCCTAGAACTTAGAACTACTTATACCCAACTAACCTAAGGACATCACACACATCCATGACCGAGGCATGATTCGAACCTGGGACGTACCGGTCGTGCGGTTCCAGACTGAAGCGCCTAGAACCGCTCGGCCACCACGGCCGGCTGGAAGCTTGCAGTTTGCTTCATAGTTCATGAGAAGAAAAAAAAATTATCATATGTAACCTACACGGAATATGTCATGTGGTTCAACGAGTTTCCTTTCACAGTGTTCCGTCTCGTGCAGTTTAACACTGGAGAGCCACAGACAGAAGCATATTCTTTCATCTGTGAACTACGGTAGTAGGTTTAGCGGTCATACTTCAGCAAATACGGAGCAAAACCATAGTTAATTTTAGAAATTTGTAGACAGGTACTCACATACTGACAAGAGCTCAGACTATCAAAGGCAAGGGTTCAGCTCCAATCTGTCAGGAAGTTTCGCGACATCGTTGACTACTTAGCAGAGTTCCACATCTAGAAATAGATACTGATCTGCAGGCAGAGCGTACAACTTTGTGTTGAACCACTGCTGAAGACGTCATAGAAAACAGTAGCGAGCTATATTCAACAGTTTCCTTCCAAATGGGACGAAGAGACAATCCAAACTTAATGAGAAAACAATTCTCTTATTGCAGTGATATAAATAGCACTAATTACATCTACATCCACATGACTACTGTGCATCCACACCTGGCAAGAGGTTCCTCGAACTATCTGTGGATTGTTTCTCTACCGTTCCACTCTCCAACAGCGTGTGGAAGAAATTAACACTTAATTCGTTCTGTAAGATAACGATGATCATTTCTCCCCATGTAGGGTGGTGCCAATAAAATATTTTCGCATTCGGAGACGAAAGTTGGTGATCAAAATTTCGTGAGAAGATTCCGCAGCGACGATAAACGCCTTTGTTTTAACGATGTCCACCCCCATCCTGTATCGTGTCTGTGACACTCTCTCTCCTCTATTTCTCGATAATCTCGAGGTACTCCGTTAATCCTGTCTGGTAAGGAGTCCATACCGCGCAGCAGTACTCCAAAAGAGGGCGGACAAGCGTAGTGTAGGCGGTCTGTTTAGTAGATCTGTTGCATCTTCTAAGTGTTCCGTCAACACATCGCAAACTTTGGTTCGCCTTACCCACAATGCTATCGGTGTGATCGTTCCAATTTCAGTTGGCCATAGTTGTAATTCCTATGTATTTAGTTGAATTTAAAGCCTTTAGATTTCTGTGATTTATCTTGTAACCGAAATGTAACGGATTTCTTTCCGTATTCATGTGGCCGACCTCTACTTTTCATTATTTAGAGTCAACTGCCGCTTTTCACACAATATAGATATCCTGTCTAAATCATTTTGGAATAGAGTTTGATGTCCTGATGACTTTACTACACGGTTAACGACAGCGACATCTGCAAATAATCTCAGAGGGTGGCTTATATTGTCTCCTAAATCGTCTATACACCCTAGATTCGGAACAGCAGAGGGCCTGTAACACTTCCATGGAGAACGTCAGATACCTCTTTCGTTCTACTCGATGATTTACCGTCGATTACAGGAAGTCACAAATCTAGTCGCACAATTCAAAGGCACACAGTTTTGATTAGAATTGTCGTGTGAGTAACGGTGTCAAAGCCGTCTGGAAATCTGGAGTTACGGAAGCAGTTTGAGATCACCTGCTGAGAGCACTCATTACTTCGTGTGAACAAAGAGCAAGTTGTCTTTCGCAAGACCTATACCTTCTACGTGATGTCCTTAGGTTAGTTAGGTTTAAGTAGTTCTAAGTTCTAGGGGACTGATGACCATAGCCGTTAAGTCCCATAGTGCTCAGAGCCATTTGAACCATATACTTTCTACACCCGAGCTCACTACGTGCCATTAGACCGTTACCTCAAAGTTAATTCATAATGTTCGAACGCAGTGTGTGTTTCAAAATCCTGCTGCAAATCGACGTCAGTGATATGGGTCTGGAATTCGCCAGGTTACTCCTACCTCCTTTCTACTGATGTGACGTTTGAAACTTGCCAGTCCTTTGGTGCGGATCTTCCTTCAAGCCAGCGGTTGCATATGATTTTTAAGCAGGGAACTACTATATCAGCAACTATCTACAAGTAATCTAATTGGTGTATGATCTGGGCAGGAATATTTTCCTTTATTAAGGGATTAATCTGTTTTGCTAAACAATGGGTATCAACTTCTAAGTTATTTTGATAGATGTTCTTGATTAGATTTCTGGAATATTTACTTCGTCTTTTTTGGTGAAGGAATTTAGGAAAACTGTATTGAACAATTCCGTTTTAGTGGCGCTTTCATCGGTAATTTTAGCAATAGTATCGCACGGTGAAAGTATTGATTGTGCCTTTTCACTGGTGTACTTTACGTACGACCAGAGTCTCTTTGAGTTTTCTGTGATTTCGAGACTGAGTTTCGTTCTAGAAGCTATGAAAGGCATCTCCCATTCAAATCCGCGCTAAGTTTCGAACTTCGGGAAAACATCGTCAATCTTGGAGATTTTGTGTTCTTTTAGTTTTGGCATGCCGTTTTGGTTGCCTCTGCAACAGCGTTCTGACCTGGTTCGTGTATCATGGAGGAAAAGCACATCTACATCTACATACATACTGCGCAAGCCACCGTGCGGCGCGTGGCGGAGGGTACGCTGTACCACTACTAGTCATTTGCTTTCGTGTTCCACTCGCAAAAAGAGCAAGGGAAAAGTGCACTCTATATGCTTCCGTATGAGCCTTAATTTCTCATGCCTTCTCTCCGTGGTCCTTACGCTAAATGTATGTTGGCGACGGTAGAATTGTTCTGCAGTCAGCTTCAAATGCCGGTTCACTGAATTTTCTCGGTAGCGTTTCTCGAAAATAACGTCGCCTTCCCTCCAGAAATTCCCATTTTAGTTCCCAAAGCATCCCCATAACGACTGCGGGTTGTTCGAGCCTACTGGTAACAAATATAGCAGCCCCGCTGTGAGTTGCTGCGATGTCTACGTTTAATCTCACCTTGTACGGATCCCTGACACTCGATCAGTACTCAAGAATAGGTCGCACTTGCGTTCTATGGGGGGTCTCCTTTACAGATGAACCATAGTTTCCCAAAATTCTTCCAGTATCCTGCGAATGGACTGGGTTGCACGTTCCCTCGACTTAAATCCCATCGATCACGTGGGAGATTCGTTGGGGAGACGTCGACATACACCAGACGCACACACTGTTAAGAACCATTTCCCGCCTTTTGTAATGTCTTGGGGGCCATCATAAATGACGTTGACTTCAGTGTAATCATCGTCTTAAAATAAAAGTGTCCTTTCTGTTCATCTCTTAGAGTATTTCTTTCAGTTAGGTACCTTCTGTACTGAAATGTTGCAGTTCCTTCTATGTATGATCCAAGTTTTATCGAGCTACTTCACCTGGCTGTGGTACATCATGGGAAAGTTACATTCGTCCTTAAGTTTTGCAGACATTGTACTTATTATGGCAATAACGCCGTGCGTGACGTAGTGACTGTAGGTAGCTGCAGCTGATGCAAAGACTCTGTGTGCAGTCCAATATTAGCGTAGACACTAAATTATCAACACGAAATGATTCAGTAGTGGAAAACGATGAGAAATCAAAATCACATGTATACGAACAGAAGAATACACTAGTAAAAGGTTCGAGAAAACAAAAATGAAGTGGAAAAATTAGATTTTTTTCTTAAGAGCGTGGATCCGATAGTCGCATGGACGGAATACGGGGTGTCCCAGTCGAAAAAGGCCCTAGAAACAAAACATTTGCTTAAATTACACGTAAAGGGTTTGCATAAAAATCAGAAAATGAAACGAAATGAGATTGTCATACCTTGTTCGTTCGGAAATAAAGATGAATCACAAAAAGTGCTGGAAGTGACCGCCCTCTACTTGTAAACACAGTTGAACACGACGCTGCAGATTCTCAAATGTTGCCGCCAGAACCTCTGGTGTCACTGCCTATATTCCACAGATGATGTTCTCTCGTAAATCTTCCAAGTTGTGAAGTTTGTTCCCGCAGACCTTGCCTTTTAGGCCATCCCAGAGGAAAAAGTCAGGTGGTGTTAAATCGGGTGACAGTGGGGGCACAGTCCTTTCAAAATCACTCTACCAGTGAAAAGTGAATCGACCTCAGCCCTGGTCACTCGAGACTCGACACATGTGAAATGCGGTGCCTTCCTGTTGGTACCAGCCGACAGTAAGTTCTTCAGCCTCCAACCGCTTCACAAATTTCGAAACATTTCGATGTAAACTGCACTTGCCACAGTTGACTCGAAAAAAAAAAAAAATCTGATGATGTGACGCTGTGATATTGTGCAGAACACGCCAATCATTTGTAAATGCAGGGGTTGCTCGGCCAGTGCACGTGGATTTTCATTACACCATAAACGTGAATTCTGAGAGTTCACATAGCCAGATGGGCGGAACCACTCCCCGTCACTGAACCACGTGTAATGCAGTATTCCGCGCGTCTGAGCAACAAATTGCTGAAACCAACCACAAAATGTAATTTGTCATTGACATTCAGCTCGTGAACGACCGTAAACCTGTATGGATACGTATCAGCTTTCTTCGCAGCTCTGTGATACGTGCTCCGTGACATTCCACATTCCTGAGATAAAGGCTTTGCAGGAGAGGCCAACAATCGTTGTTTCACACCAGTTACTTTTTCTTCCCATAATGACGACCGTCCGCTACCATGAAGATCCAGCACCGTTCTACTGCTCTCAACCTTGTTCACTAACTTTTGTATGCAGCATTGAGACGGTATACGCTGGCCACCAAACCGTTCTACAAATATTCGCTGACATGTCTTAATGGAACCAGTAATCCAATATCGTTTCCCAAGCAACGCGCGCTCTTCGACAGAATTCAGAATAGCGATACATTAACTAAACACTGAGGTCCAGCCACAGCAACGCGCGGAAACACCCTGTTGCGTCAAACGATGTTGCAGAGTGCAGTGTTCAACGTCAAACGTCTCAAATTACACGGTGCAACTTCAGTGGAATTACTAGACATGTTTGTGGGGCCCTTATCGAGTGGGACGCCCTGTATATTCAGGGTCTTCGACAGAAGGTCAGCATTTAATGTGTCTGGTATTCCTGCGCTTATGTTGCTGCTCATGTTTTCATGCATGAGATTTATTGTTGACAGGATTCAATTAGGCCTATCTGGAACGAGTAACAGCATTCGTTTGTTGTGGAAGAGCAATGCGCGAGTAGCAGGCAATCTCGTCGTCGGTGATGCACAGTTTTTCAGCAGGCTTCCACATAACTTGCAAGCGGCCAGCGATGTACTACGTTTTGTAAAGCCAGACTGAAATATTTTCCCTGAAAAGCACCTAGTCTCTGCAGAAATATCCAATTCCACACCGTGGAATTCTATTACTCGAAACAAACCACAAAATGTGAGCGCATTTTTACATTACTTGAAAGAGATGTAATAATAGTAACTGAAAGTAATAATCAGAAAGACCTTTTCAAACAACTGGAGATAAACTACATCCTGTGGTTACGAGCATACAACACTCTCCTGGTCACAGAACAAGATTTAAACTGAACTGACATTTACGCGCAAAGAATAAATACAAGACACAAAACAGCATTTTCCATCCTGGTGAAAATGTTTACAAAAACTTACCTAAGGAAATTAAAGAGATTTCTAAAACAAACGTATTAAAAATGCCAGTTATAAAGAACTGGTGAAGCAATAAATTGTATACAGTGAAGTGTTACTTAGGAAATAGAGAATAGTAGTTTGCTAAAAAAAATTTCGCAAGTAAATATTAGACTATTAAAACATCTATGTAACATAATTTCCCAACAAACACTATAGCGGTTTTTTTTTTCAGGAAAATACTACACCAAAGCACTGCAAAGAATAATACAAGCATCTTTTCATCTTTCCGAGACCAACCTTCCAAGTGATGTAAAACAATAAAAAGTATAAGGTGCCCCACATGAGAACAAAGGCCGGCCGATGTGGCCGAGCGGTTCTAGGCGCTTCAGTCTGGAACCGCGCGACTGCTACGGTCGCTGGCTCGAATCTTCCCTCGGGCATGGATGTGTGTGATGTCCTTAGTTTAGTTAGGTTTAAGTAGCTCTAAGTTCTAGGGGACTGATTACCTCAGATGGAAGTCCCATAGTGCTCAGAGCCATTTGAACCATTTTTTGAGAACTAAAAATAATCCGTTAAATTTTGGTTCCACGATAAATAATACAAATGTAAATTCTGTCAATTCAGCCAACTACCCAGGAATTCACAATTACGGACAACTTAAACTGGAACGATAACGTAAGTAATATACCGGGATTCACGAACCAAAGACAGCATTTTATCGGCAGGACATTTAGAAGATGCAACAAATCTACTAAAGAGACTAACTGCACTACGTTTGTCCGTCCTCTTCTGGAGCATTGCTGCGCAGTATGGTATCCTTAGCAGATAGGGTTAACGGAGAACATCGAAAAAGTTCAAAGAAGGGCAGCACGTTTTGTTTTATCGCGAAATGGAAAATCGTACTGAAATGCAGGAGGATCTGTAACGAATTGACGCATGGTGCAGGGAATGGCAATTGAATCTCAATGTAGACAAGTGTAATGTGCTGCGAATACATAGAAAGAAAGATTCTTTATCATTTAGCTACAATATAGCAGGTCAGCAACTGGAAGCAGTTAATTCCATAAACTATCTGGGAGTAGGCATTAGGAGTGATTTAAAATGGAATGACCATATAAAATTAATCGTCGGCAAAGCAAATGCCAGACTGAGATTCATTGGAAGAATCCTAAGGAAATGCAATCCGAAAATACAGGAAGTAGGTTACAGTACACTTGTTCGCCCACTGCTTGAATACTGCTCACCAGTGTGGGATCCGTACCAGATAGGGTTGATAGAGGAGATAGAGAAGATCCAACGGAGAGCAGCGCGCTTCGTTACAGGATCATTTAGTAATCGCGAAAGCGTTACGGAGACGATAGATAAACTCCAGTGGAAGACTCTGCAAGAGAGACGCTCAGTAGCTCGGTACGGGCTTTTGTTGAAGTTTCGAGAATATACCTTCACCGAGGAGTCAAGCAGTATATTGCTCCCTCCTACGTATATCTCGCGAAGAGACCGTGAGGATAAAATCAGAGAGATTAGAGCCCACACAGAGGCGTGCCGACAATCTTTCTTTCCACGAACAATACGAGACTGGAATAGAAGGGAGAACCGATAGATGTACTCGAGGTACTCTCCGCCACACACCGTCATGTGGCTTGCGGAGAGTAGATGTAGATGTAGAAAATGGGAAGAGAGAGTCACGTGTACGATACGCGATTTGGGGAGGCAAACGTTAAAAAGAAAGCGTTTTTCGATGCGGCGAGATATTTTCACGTAGTTTTTGGTTCAAATGGCTCCGAGCACTGTGGGACTTAACATCTGAGGTCATCAATCCCCTAGACTTAGAACTACATAAACCTAACTAGCCTAAGGACATCACACACATCCATGCTCAAGACAGGGTTCGAACCTGCGTCCTTAGCAGTTGCGTGGTTCCAGACTGAAGCGCCTAGAACCGCTCGGCCACTGCGCACGAAGTTTAAATCACCAACTTTCTTCTATGAATGTCAAAATATTTTGTTGACTTCCATTTGCAAAGTAATGCTTGATTATCTAAGAAACTAAGGGAAATCGGAGGTCGCACGGAGAGATTTAGGTGTTCACTGATCCCAAGTGCTGTTTGAGGGTGGAACAGTCGTGGAATAGTCTGAAAGTGCTTCATTGGTTCACAGGCGTCGCGTCGGATAATGTTGTGAAAGCTGCCCAATGTTTCAACGTGACAATATTTTAAGGAGACCGGGGATGTAGAAAACTCTGTGCCAGTGTGGAAAATCATGCACTGTCCAGACGTGTCGCACTGTCAAGGATAGATGCGCTAAACATAGACGTCACACCATACTGGGTCTGCCAGAAAAGTCTCCTATGGGTGAACACTCTCTTGACACAGGACACAGCATAAACTACGGAGGGACAAAGATCCTTTCGTCCGTACTTACTCGGACTCCGTCATCAAAGAAGCAGACGAAATTCGTATAAGTAACGACCTGATAAGTCCTGTAAATCAACATTGGCGGTACTTACAAGGGAACCTCCCCATCGCACACCCCTGAGATTTAGTTATAAATTTTCACAGTGAATAGGCCTTGAGAAACTGAACACAGATCAATCGAGAAAACAGGAAGAAGTTATGTGGAATTATGAAAAAAATAAGCAAAATATACAAACTGAATAGTTCATGCGCAAAATACGCAACATCTAGGACAAAGTGAGCTCAGGAGCGCTGTGGTCCCGTGGTTGCCGTGAGCAGCTGCGGAACGAGAGGTCCTTGGTTCAAGTCTTCTCGCGAGTGAAAACTTTTTTATTTATTTTCAGACAATTATTATCTCTCATGTGACGGACATGCCGTCACCAGTGTCGTATAGAATATATCAGACGTGTTTTCCTATGGAGGAATCGGTTGACCTATGACATCGCGATCAAATGTTTTCGGTTCCTATTGGAGAGGCACGTCCTTTCGTCTACTAATCCCACGGTTTTGCGGTGCGGTCGCAAAACACAGACACTAAACTTATTACAGTGAACAGAGACGTCAATGAACGAACGGGCAGATCATAACTTTGCGAAAATAAAGAAAGTAAACTTTTCACTCGACGGAAGACTGGAACCAAGGACCTCTCGTTCCGCAGCTGCTCACGGTAACCACGGGACCACGGCGCGCCTGAGCTCACACTTTTCTTGTTGTTGCTTATCTTTCGCATGGGCTACTCAGTTTGTATATTTTGCTTATTTTTTTCATAGTTCCACACAACTTCATCCTGTTTTCTCGATTGATCTGTGTTCAGTTTTTCAAGGCCTATCCTCTGTGCCAACTTGTAACTAAATCTGAGGGGGGTGCGATGAGGAGGTTCCCTTGTTAGGCATCGTCGGCCGCAGACGAACGAATCCGGGTCAAGACGGACGAAGAATCGAAGTCCGCACACTTAAAGTGGTCGCCAACACTCTGCAAGTAAGTGCGCTGGGTCGCTACTTGCGGCGCGCTCTTCCTGCGTCGCGAATGCGAAGTCCATGGCCCGTCTGCCGGGCAGGGGGTACTGGATGTCGCCGTGCTCTGTAATTCGTCCAAGATGGCGTTGTAGCCCAACCCCTTGTCGCCTGCGCTTTTCCAGCGAGTCATTGCGGCAACACGTCAGCGAGCACCTCAAGATGACGAGCAGCTGTCTCGTTGAGATATTGTGCACCTTCCACAACATTATTCGATGCGACGCCCGTGAACTACTGAAGCAGTTACTACGTCGGCAAAGCCTCAAACAGCACACCTAGTCTGAAAGTGTTTCTGTGTATCATCTGCTGTAAACTCTTACGTTGTGAATTGCAGAATAGTCATGCACATGAGGTGTAGCTGAACCTCACACTCTTTACAAAGGACTCAGATTCTCAGGCAAGCAAAAGGGACGTTGCGGCATATAAAATTTCAGCCATATACTGTCCTGGTCATGACGTCAGTTGATAGTGTGTGTAGAATGTGTGCAGCGACATGCGTTGAAAAAGTAATGAACAATGTAGCACTACTTTTACCTTATGAAATAACATTCCTCCAGGAATGTATAGAAAAGCGGTATTGTATAACAGTAATTAGCCGATCGAGTTGCACTGTTTTAAACAGACCAACCCGGTATTCGGGAAGATTTCCCAAAATGGTTCAAATGGCTCTGAGCACTACTGCTGACGTCATCAGTCTCATAGAACTTAGAACTACTTAAACCTAAGTAACCTAAGGACATCACACACACCCATGCCCGAGGCAGGATTCGAACCTGCGACCGTAGCGGTCGTACGGTTCCAAACTGTAGCGCCTAGAACCGCTCGGCCACAACTGCCGGCAGGATTTCCCAGTCCAGCCATCGTGATTTAGGTTCCTCCTAAACTACTCCAGGCAAATTCCGGGATGATTTCTATTACAAGACCACCTCTGACTAGATGTCCAATCCTTGTCAAACTTGACCCGTCAAAAGAGGAGCGTTATTTTCAGAAGCTTGACTTTGATAGAACACTCCCAAATAAAATTAGTTGCTACCTTTATTCAAATGATTATAATTAAACGTGAGATTGCTAAGGTGGTCGAGGGCTTCAGTTCTTCCATTACATAGACTGCCAATCTTCGCCACATTATCTCATTCCCCACATGACATGGGTTTTGAATGATTCAGCGTAATTCTCAATCTTATCGTCGCCCATCGTATGTGTTATGTCATTCAAAACCATGTCAAACTTTACAGATTAAGTCCTGGCGAATTCGATGACAACATTTAGACAAGCATCGGAAAAATGCTGTGGTCTGTGTATTACAACATTGTGGCGATCGATTATTTATGTATTTATAATTCATGCCATAATCAGTATACCCTCTGCAAATTCATATGATAGGGACGTCTTTCACGGAACAGGCTGCTCTGGTCACTGAACAAACACAGACTACAAACGAAAATGGAGCGTGATAGGTAATCAGACAAAATGGAGGCCATATGGGATAAAGTTGGCCATTTATTACAACTCGATTACCACACGGAACACAGTGGACACAACGCAGACATATTGATTGTAGAAGGTCTGTTATTTACAGGCCGAAAACATTAACACACCAAATTAAGCTAATCAACAGCAAAGACCTATCAGGATGATATATATATATATATATATATATCTCGAATTAAGTCCTGGCCAATTCGATGACCGACATTTAGACAAGCATCGGAAAAATGCTATGTTACCAAAAGTATCCGGACACCACCAAAAATACACGCTTCTCATATTAGGTGCATTGTGCTGCCACCTACTGCCAGGTACTTCATATCAGCGACCTCAGAAGTCATTAGACATCGTGAGTGAGCAGAATTGGGCGCTCCGCAGAACTCACGGACTTCGAACGCGGTCAGGTGATCGGGTGTCGCTTGTGTCATACGTCTGTACGCCAGATTTCCACACTCTTAAACATCTCCAGGTTCGCTGTTTCGAATGTGATAGTGAAGTGGAAACGTGAAGAGTCACGTACAGCACAAAAGCGTACAGGCTGACCTCGTTTGTTGAGTGACACATACCGCCGACATTTGAGGAGGGTCGTAATGTGTAATAGGCACACATCTATCCAGACCATCACACAGGAATTCCAAACTGCATCAGCGTCCAATGCAAGTACTATGACAGGCGGGAGGTGAGAAAACTTGAATTTCATGGTCGAGCGCCTGCTCATAAGCCCCACATCACGCCGATAAATGCCAAACGACGCCTCGCTAGGTGTAAGGGGCGTAAACATTGGACGATTGAACAGTGGAAAAAAGTGTGGAGTGACGAATCACGGTACACAATGTGGCGATCCGATGGCAGGCTGTGGGTATAGCGAATACCCGGTGAACGTCATCCGCCAGCATGTGCAGTGCCAAGAGCAAAATTCGGAAGCGATGGTGTTATGTTGTGGTCGTGTTTCTCTTGGAGGGGGCTTGCACCCCTTGTTTTGCGTGGTACTATCACAGCACAGGCCTACAATGATGTTTTAAGCACCTTCTTGCTTCTCACTGTTTAAGAGCAATTCGGGGATGGCGATTGCATCTTTCAACACGATCGAACTCCTGTTCATAATGCACGGCCTGTGGCGGAGTAGTTACTCTACAATACCATCCCTGTAATGAACTGGCCTGCACAGAGTTCTGGCCTCAATCCTATAGAACACCTTTGGGATGTTTCGGAACGCTGACTTCGTGCCAGGCCTCACCGACCAACATCGATACCTCTCCTCACTGCAGCACCCCGTGAAGAATGGGCTGCCATTCCCTAAGAAACCTTCCAGCACCTGACTGAACGTATTCCTACGAGAGTGGAAGTTGTCATCGAGGTTGAGGGTAGGCCAACAGCGTATTGAATTCCAGCAATACCGTTGGAGGGCGCCACGAACTTGTAACTTGTAAGTCATTTTCAGCCAGGTGTCATATATATATATATATATATATATATATATATATATATATATATATATTCGCGTAATCCAGTAAATTCACCACCATGCAGTTCCAGAAGCAATATATGGACAGGTTATGTGATTACATCCAACATGGGAAAAAACAGTAATTTCGATCAAATTCTTTGTTCGTTTTATTAATCATGTTTAGCATTCTCTAATAGGAAGGCTTCTTAACCGTGAACGCACTGTGTTCGGCACCATACAAATGACAAGTTCGACGTGATGGAAATACAATAGTAAAAACTGGCTAGCGTAGGAACCGTGTTCGAATGTATGCTGAAAGTTTACTGAGGGCGACAGAATGATTAGTTAAATTTAAACTACTAGGAACCAGGAGCCTATCACTCATGATATACAAAATGCTTTACGCTCATATTACACAATACGATAAATTAGCACTCCACAAACCTGCATGCATCAGCTTATTCGACATGGGGGAGACACTGAAATATACCAAAAACGACCGTGCTGATGGCATGTGTTATGACTCAGATTAAGAAGAAAACACAATCGCAAGATCATGCGTAAAACGCAAAATTAACTGTAAATAATATGCGATCCTCACTAATAACATTATTGATTGCTAAATCGATGTAAACGCATTGATTCCTACATATCCATCCACATTCTATCCTGTAGAAGGAATCTGAATTTATAATATGCAATCTGCCAAAAAACAGAGATACTCACGACTCCACGGCCGTCGAAGAGTACATTAAAAAAGCAGCCAATGTACTACCGTTGCAGACTTTTTTAAATTTAAAAAAATTTTTTTTTAATACATGGAGAAGAGCGGGAGGGACTTCATTAGGAAGGCCAAGCCAATAGGTTGGACCAGAAAAGCATGAAAGCTCTGAGTGTGCGGCGTGCTGTGTTATTGGACGTCCGTGGAAGGGACCCAGTGAGGTTGATACTAGTAGGCTCTGGAGGAAGTAATCTTCTTTTATCTCCACCGTTACGTCTGCAATCACTCACCCACACATTCATACTGCATAGAAATTATACAAGGCGATGTAAGGGAAAGGAAGAGGTTGCTGAGAAATGAAACAGCAGCGCTACGTTTGCTTTCGTGTTCCCTGATACCGACAAATGCTCGACTAGACAACAAAATAGCATCAAAAAACAGCATGGAGACATTAGCAACGTATGGAATTAGGGAAACGTGAAGGTGGCGAAGAGATGTGCCCCGTTCAGTGTAATTATATAAATTGATGAATTATGATAATTCATCCGTAAACTGCGCTGCCACGCCGTGTCTCGTGCACTTGCAAAAGTCATCCACGGATAAATAAAACTTCTACTACCACAACAACAAACAGTACTAGGCTCAATCTGGAGAATCACAACTGCATTTGTAATATGTTAAAACTGGTGGTATTCAGGAAATATTCGTTTTGCTATAAGGACCCACTTATCCTAATTACCCATGCTTGCCTTTTTTCACATTACTAAAGGAAAACAATGGGATACAACAACTCGCTCGTCGAAAGATCTGTACCTGAAGACTGTAAAGTTTACATGTCACACCAATACCCAAGAAAGGAAACAGGAGTAATCCGCTGTATTACAGACCCAGGTCGATTTGCAGTAGGCTTTTGGAGCATATTCTGTGTTCGAACATAATGAATTATCTCGTAGAAAACGATTTATTGACTAATAATCAACACTGATTCAGGGAAAATCGTGCTTGTGAAACACAACTAGCTATCTATTCTCACGAAGTAGCGAGTGCTGTCGACAGGGGTTGTGAAATTAATTCCGTATTTTTAGATTTCCAGAAGGCTTTCGGCACCGTTCCTCAGAAGCGTCTTCACATCAAACTGCGTGCCTCTGGAGCATCGTCTCAGTTGTGCGACTGGATTCGTGAGTTTCTGTCAGGTAGCTCACGGTTCATAGTAACTGACGGACAGTCATCGAGTAAAACAGAAGTGATTTGTAGCGTTCCCCAAGGAAGTTTTATAGGCTCTCTGCTTTTCCTGATCTACCTAAATGATATAGGAGACAATCTGGGCAGCCGTCTTAGATTGCTTGCACATGATGCTGTCATTTACCGTCTTGTAAAGTCATCAGATGATCAAAACCAAGTGCAGAATGATTTAGACAAGATATCTGTATGGTACAAAAAGTAGCAATTTACTCTGAACAATGAAAAGTGTGAAATTATCCACAAGAGTACTAAAAGAAATCCACTAAATTTCGGTTACACAATAAATCACACGAATTTATGGGCAGAACACTTAGAAGGTCCAACAGATCGAGTAAAGAGACTGTTTACACCACACTTGCGCGCCCTATTCTAGAGTATTGCGTGCTGTGTGGGATCCGCATCAGGTCGGACTGACGGATGACATCGAAAAAGTACAAAGAACTTGAATTATCGCGAAATACGGGAGAGAGAGTGCAATGGATGATGTGTGAATTAGGGTGCACTCATTAAAACAAAGAGGTTTTTCGTTGCGGCAGAATCTTCTCGTGAAGTTGCAGTCAGCAACTTCCTCCTCCGAATGCGAAAGTAATCTGTTGGCTCCCACCTACATAGGGAGGAATGATCATCACTATAAAATACGAGAAATCAGAGCTGTCACAGAAAGATTTAAGTGTTTGTCTTTCCCGTGCTCTGTTAGAGTGTGGAACCGTAGAGAAATAGCTTGAAGGTGGTTTGATGAACCCTCTGCCACGCACTTAATTGTGAATTGCATAGTAATTATGTACATGTAGAAACTGGGACATGCCAACGCCTTTACTTTCCCCAAATCTGAAATTTTCGGCTGTTATTATTATTATTATTATTATTATTATTATTATTATTATTGTTAAAATATCGACATTTTGCGTCGTTCTGTAGTAATGCCTCAGTTATTCGGTGGAATAAAAAAAATAAATAAAATACATAAATAAAAAGAGGGTAATGTATAGAGCCCCTCCGATTACGAGTTGATTACAGATGCAAATCGAAATGGAGTTAGTTGCGAGGGACATGGGAGACCCAGCACTCGTCTAAATTCGAGGAACGGAGTACGAAGCGATCATTGTGGCAGGTGTTCTTGATATCGTCTGACTTGGTACTTGTCACCTGAGGGACACGCCATGGATACGACTGGCGCAAAATCTCAGCACATACGATCGTGGTAAGATCATCGTGCTGACATGTAGAGGCACTCAAACCTCGGAACTCTGGAAGAACTGGCCTAGATCACAATCGCTGAGCATTTATATCATCCAGAAAGATCTCCTCGCCATGGTGTGCAGCAGCCACAGATTCGTACGAGTCTGTCCGCCAGCCGAAAACCACAGATCAGAGCAGGACACTTAGAAAGCGGGTTGCCTGAGACGGGTCGACTGGACGTGCTGTGACGATACACTTTGCTACACGCCAGGATAAGTGTGTGGGTAAATCAAAAACGTGGGTACTGTGGACAATATCTGTGGTAAGGGGAATGTTCAACAACTTGTGCCCTTCTCCTTGACCGTGACAGGATACAGCAACGTATCACCAAAGGTTCGAGTGAACGGAGTACGTTCTCAGATATTTGAGTAGCTAGAATGCTTCATAAATTTGTAGAACCCAGTACTTAGTGTTGGGCAGCGAGTGTTCGTCGAAGACAAGGATATCGTAAGGAGAGCCCAAAGAATGTGTGATAACACCACTCTTCTTCTTTAAGTACGTGAACGCTCTGACGGATAAGGCGAAGAGCAATTTGCGAGTGTTTGATGATGACGATGCAGTGTACGGGACAGTTCCGTCTTTAACTAACTGTAGGAGGATACGGGATGAACTGGACAGAATTTATATGTGGTGTGATGAATGGCAGCTTGCTCTAAATGTGGAAAAATCTGCAGAGAAGAGCCAAAAAACTGGTACATTTGCCTAATATCGTGTGGGGACGCCCGCGAGCACGCATAAGTGCCGCAACACGACGTGGCACTACTCGACTAATGTCTGAAGTAGTGCTGGAGGGAACTGACACCATGAATCCTGCAGGGCTGTCCACAAATCCGTAAGAGTACGGAGGGGTGGAGACAACTTCTGAACAGCACGTTGTAAGAAGACATCCGAGATATGCTCAACAAGGTTCAGCCGGCCGTTGTGGCCGAGCGGTTCTAGGCGCGTTCTAGGCGCTTCAGTCTGGAACCGCGCGACCGCTACGTTTGCAGGTTCGAATCCTGCCTCGGGCATGGCTGTGAGTGATGTCCTTAGGTTGGTTAGGTATAAGTAGTTCTAAGTTCTAGGGGACTGATGACCTCAGATGTTAAGTCCCATTGTGCTCAGAGCCAATAATGTGCATGTCTGGGAGTTTGGTGGCCAGCAGAAGTGTTTAAACTCATAAGTGTGTTCCTGGAGCCACTCTGTAGCAATTCTGGACGTAAAGGGTTTCGCATTGTCCTGTTGGAATTGCCCAAGTCCGTCGGAATGCGCTGTGGATATGAATGGATGCAGGTGGTCAGACAGGATGCTTCCGTACGTCTCACCTGTCAGAGTCGTATCTAGTCGTATCACTCCAGCTGCACATGCCTCACACCATTACAGAGCCTCCACCAGCTCGAATAGTCCCCTGATGACGTGCGGGGTCCATGGACTCATGAAGTTGTCTCCATTCCCGTACACGTCCATCTGCTCGGTACAATTTGAAACGAGACTGGTCCAACCAGGGAACATGTTTCCAATCATCAATAGTCCAATGTCGGTTTTACGGGCCCAGGCGAGACGTAAAGCTTTGTGTCGTGCAGTCATCAAGGGTACACGAGTGAGCCTTCGGCTCCGAAAGCCCATATCGACGATGTTTCATTGAATGGTTCGCACGCAGACACTTGTTGATGGTGCAGCATTGAAATCTGAAATCTGCAGCAATTTGCGGAAGGGTTTCACTTCTGTCACGTTGAACGATTCATTTCAGTCGTCGTTGTTTTCGTTCTTGCAGGATCTTTTTCCGGCCGCAGTGATGTCTGAGATTTGATGTTTTACCGGATTTCTGATATTCACGGTGCACTCGTGAAATGGTCGTACGGGAAAATCCCCACTTCGTCGCTACCTCGGAGATGCTGCGTCCCATCGCTCAATCGCTCGTGCGCCGGCTGTAACACCACACTCAAACTCACATGAACCTCGATAACCTGTTGTAGCAGCAGCAACCAATCTAACAACTGCGCCAAGCACTTGCCTTATATAGGCGTTGCCGACCACTGTGCCGTCTTCCGCCTGTTTACATATCTCGGTATTTGAATACGCGAGCCTATATCAGTTTCTTCGGCGCTTAAGCTTACATTATTGCATGTGAGTACGAGAAAGAGTCCTATAGCGTTCCAATACAGGATTAATTGTATCCTGCTGGATGCAGTGATTTCGATGAAATATCTCGGTGTAATGTTCTAAAGTGACACACAATGGAATCAGCACGTATGTTACATTGCAGGGAAGGCGAGTGGTCGACTTCAGTTTCTTAGGAGAACTGTAGGAAAGTCAAGAACATCTATCACGGACACCGCGTGGTGAACACCTTTGCGAGCCATTCTTGGGTACTGTTCGAGCTTTTGGGATCCCCACCAGATCGGACAACATGAATGCATCGTAGCAAATCAGAGGCGTGCTGCTGGATTTGTTATCGTTGGCTTCAATGAAGACGCGAGTAACAGAAATGTTTCGCGAATCCAAATACGAATCCCTGGAGGGAAGATGATGTGTTTGCAGCGAAACACTATTGAGAAAGTTTAGAGAACCGGCATTTGTGACAGACTGCGAAACGTTGCTACTGCCGCCAACATACAGGGGTTCGACGAAAATACGGAAACACGCCGGTAAACCTGTGCCTGCACATAAATGCAGATGCGAGCCAAGTCTACAGGCTGCACCGTTGTATCTAACAATGAAAGGCACTTGTGCAATGTTCTCAATACGTTGTGTCGGAGCTAAGAGAATTCGAATGTCGGCAAACTGTTGGCGCTCGTATGGTGGCTGTCGGCCGCGGTGGCCGAGTGGTTCTAGGCGCTTCAGTCGGGAACCGCGCTGCTGCTAGGTCGCGGGTTCGAATCCTTGCTCTAGCATGCGTGTGTGTGATGTCCTTAGGTTTAAGTAGTTCTAAGTCTAGGGGACTGATGGCCTCAGATATTAAGTCCCATAGTGCTTAGAGCCATTTGAACCATTTCGTATGGTGGGTACTTCCGTACCCAAGGTAGCCGAAATGTTTCAGAAAGCACGGTATTTAGGATTTATATCGCGTAGGGGGAAAGCGACAAAACAGTTCCTAAGTCACAACGAGGGCGAAATTGTATATTTGGTGATCGTGGCGGGCGGTAATTCAAGAGAATTCTGACTGATAATAAGATAATGACAGCTGAAAATGTCTCTGCGTAACTGAATGTCGCACTCGCGAACCCTGCCAGTACCAAAGCAACGTGAAGTGTACTCCATAAACAGGAAATTGGAGGCCAAGCTGGAAATGCCCGTAACAGTAAAACGCCGTGCCGAAGCCATAATACCTGGACTCTGGAGCAATGGAAGAAAATCGTTTGCTCGGATGCGTATCGTTTCACACTGTTTGCAACTTATGGCCGAGTTTACGTCCCAAGAGTGACACATGGTTGGCGTTTGGTGATGGTTTGGTGGTATTCCATGGGCTCCATGGTTACTCTGCAACGTCGCATTACTGCCAAGGTCCATCCCTGCTACAGTGTTCGTTCTTCAAAGGTCATTTCTGCGTCCCTAAACGATAGGCCGCCTACTTAAACAACTCACATCGTCCAGGACTGGTATTGTAACCACGGTAATGAATTGTCGCATCTCCCCTTGCCAACATGGTCACCAGATCTCAACATTACAGAGCATTTCTGGTCTATTCCGGAGAGAAAGGTGTGTGATCGCTATCGACCTGCGTCATCGTTACCTGCAGAAAGAAAGAGGTATGATTCTCTTAGAAACCATACAGGTCCTGTACTTACTCATAACGAGGCGAGTGGAAGATGTTTTGAATGCCAACTGGTTTCCTGCGCCGTATTAGGCACGGCAATGTGTTGCATTTCTAGTGTTTCCTTATTTTTGACCACCCACTGTACAGCCTAACAGCCGCTGAGGCAAGATAAGAGAAGTCAAGAGTCGTTGTAAAACACACAGACAGCTCTTATCCCTTCGCTTCATTTCCGAGTGAAATAGGAAGGGGAATGACTAGTAGTAATTCTAGGTACCCTTCACCATGCAACGTAACGTGGGTTACGGAATACGTCGTAGATGTGTATCTAAATGTAGAACTGCGGGTCTGTTCACCTATTAAAGCACACTGGAGGCTTGCATATTCAGGAAGACGATGCACCAGGCTGTTCTTCCTCAACTGTCAGAAAAAGGTTCAAATGGACACGATTGTATTTTCCTGGGTCTAGTATAAACTCACCTCAGTCCTGGTGAGTAGATGTGAGATTTTTTTTCGAGAAGATGTGTTTATCTAGCGCAACGAACGACTTCAATGGCTTGTAGGCGGCTGTTTGAGGATCATATACCACTTCGTCTCCCTGCAGTTTCCAGGGTTTCGTGAAACAGCAAGGGTGAACTTAGGCATCTAGTCGACACTGTGACTGAGCTGGACAAACTTGGGAAAGGAATCATCCCGTCTATTTGTCTGAAATGATGTTGGGATCCCAGGGAAAAATTAAATAAAGGCGAGAGGAACGCAGTTTTTATGACGATCATCATTGGGCTGGGGAAAAAAATACAGATGTGCCGCTAAACATGCTTCAGATTAACGTTAACAGTTTCAGGCCCTGTTTCTCCATTTATTCTGCTAACAAGCACTATGTCAAGTTGATGTTCACAAATCATATTTTTAAGACTGTTATGCAAATAATAAATATTATGTTATTCAATATTTTCAACATCAGAAATGATGTACTGACGTTACATTGACACTTATTTCGTTTCTGCAACTTGATTTTCCACAATACAGTAAGTGACTTTTCCTGGGCATGTTGTCCGCAATCTACATCTGCAGACGTACTCAGCGAACCGCTTTTAAGTCCGTGGCAGAGGGCAATGTACCACATGTTAGGGCTTTCTCAGGTATTGAACTGCTTAAAACGGTTTTGTGTGTGTGCTATTGCTGTCTAATGTTGTCTTGGCGGCGTATGTACGAGGCTTGGAACTTTAATTGTGGCAACTATTTATTTACAGCTCTTGCAAAATAGATACGTGTTTCAAAGTTTTACTGACCTTCAAACCAGCATTGTGTATAACTCGTTGCCAGCGATGTGGAAGTCATAAGATACACTTAGCAGTGCCAGCTGTGTTGACAGTTCGAGCTATACACAATGCTTGTTTGAAGGTCAGTAAAACTTTGAAACACATGTCTATTTCGTACAAGCTGTAAATAAACAATTGCCACAATCAAAGTTCCAACACTCGTAGCAGTGACAGGTAGTGGGTACAATAGTACTGGTTCTTGTGTATGAAGGCTTTTGCAGTATAATTTGCGTATATCTTCAAGAGTTTGACAACTCAGGTTTTTCAGCGTTTCCGCGACTGGCTCCATTTTCCCAGTTTCCTAACAATGAACCAAAATCTGCGCATTACTTACCTACAACTGACAAGTGAGCCTGTGTGATCATTTCATTTCCCATCCCTGTACACAGGTTATTTGTGTTGTACGAGTTAACTCATTCTAATTGTGAATCATTAATTTTGTAGTCGTAGAATAATAAAATGGTTCACATGGCTCTGAGCACTATGGGACTCAACTTCTGAGGTCATCAGTCCCCTAGAACTTAGAACTACTTAAACCTAACTAACCTAAGGACATCACACACATCCATACCCGAGGCAGGATTCGAACCTGCGTCCGTAGAAGTCGCGCGGTTCCAGTCTGTAGCGCCTAGAACCGCTCGGCCACCCCGGCCGGTGTAGAATAATACTTTCTTCCGTTTTGTGAATGCAGTTTTACATTTTTTCTACATGTAAAGGAACGTGGCAGTCTTTGCACCACACCGAAATCTTATAAACATGTGATGGAATATTTTCCTCAGACAGCACTTCATCGGAGATAACTGCATCATCCGCGAGAAGTCTGAGTTTCTTATTAATATTGCCTGCCAGGTCGTTAATATACAAAAAATCTGTGGTCCCAAAATACTTCTCTGGGGCACGACTGAAATTAGTTTTACTTCTATCGATGAGTCTCCGTCCGAGCTAACATTGTGCGTCTTGCTCACCAAGAAATCCTTAAGCCAGTCGTATATTTCGTTTGATAGCCCCATGTCAATCAACTTTGTTGTGGTACCGCGTCAGATGCTTTCTGGAATTCAAGAAACACGGCATCTACGTGACCCAGCGGAACAATGCTAATACGTTACTCCCTAAAAGACTGACAAAAAAGTCGATAACCAGCTGCTTCAATCCTCATTAGCCTTCCTTACTAAAAATTTTGGCACGCATCATGTCCGTGCTCTGTTAACACACAACACACTAAATCCCTGTACCCAGTCTCTCTTTATAGTTATTCCTTCATACTCAGCATCTCCCTCTCACCGCAACTGTCTATGTATGTTCCTGTCCCACTGTCTCCTTTTTCTTTCACACATTTCCAATATACTCCCACACTGCAACACTGTCCTCTCTCACTTAACACTGTCTCCTATAGTCTTTCTTTCCCATTGCTACTGTTTCCACTGAACCTTGGCAATTCAAAAATTATGGATGTGTTCCAGCTTATTTTTTCGTCTACACTCGTGTGTTTAAATTTTCATCCAAAATGTACCCTCCACTATATGTATGTGACACACTTCGCCGGTCGGGAAGGGACCAGACCCCCACAAGACTACATGTCATCTCCACTGTCTCCACTCTCTCTTCCTCCCAATGCTTCTATCTCCAACCATCTCTCGTTATCTTTTACTGCCAGTGTCTCTCGCTGGCCATCAGTATATCCTCTCTTTCAGTCACCCACTGCTATCGTCTACACCCATCTCTCTTCCTCTTTGACTGTCAAGTTTTCTCTCCCACCATCACTCTCCCCTCTCGTTTCATCTCCCACTGGCACTTCATTCTCTTCTTCCAGCGTCACTGTGTCTCTCGTACTTCCTTCCAGCACAGAAAAGCGCAGATTTCTCCGTGTGCCAAAATGCGGAATGAGGATTGAGGTAACTGATTCCCCACTTTTCTGTCAGAGTCTTTTAAAGAGGAACATATTAGCCTTTTTTGTGCTCCGACAGAAGCAACTTTCGCTGCCTCTCTTCTTTTCCATGCTACAGCAGGGTTGTTGTTGTTGTTGTTGTTGTTGTTGTTGTTGTGGTCTTCAGTCCTGATACTGGTGTGATGCAGCTCTCCATGCTACTCTATCCTGTGCAAGCTTCTTCATCTCCCAGTACTTACTGCAACCTACATCCTTCTGAATCTGCTTAGTGTATTCATCTCTTGGTCTCCCTCCACGATTTTTACCCTCCACACTGCCCTAAATTGGTGATCCCTTGATGCCTCAGAACGTGTCTTACCAACCGATCCCTTCTTCTAGTCAAGTTGTGCCACAAATTCCTCTTCTCCCCATTTCTGTTCAGTACCTCCTCATTAGTTACGTCATCAATCCATCTACTCTTCAGCATTCTTCTGTAGCACCACATTTCGAAAGCTTCTATTGTCTTCTTGTCTAAACTATTTATCGTCCATGTTTCACTTCCATAGATGGTTACAATCCATACATATACTTTCAGAAAAGACTTCCTGAAACTTAAACATATACTCGATGTTAACAAACTTCTCTTCTTCAGAAACGCTTTCTTTGCTATAGCCAGTCTACATTTTATATCCTCTCTACTTCGACCATCGTCAGTTATTTTGCTCCCCAAATAGCAAAACTCCTTTACTACTTTAAGTGTCTTATTTCCTAATCTAATCCCCTCAGGATTACCCGATTTAATTCGACTACATTCCTTTATCCTCGTTTTGCTTTTGTTGAGGTTCATCTTATACCCTTCTTTCAAGACACTGTCCCTTCCGTTCAGCAGCTCTTCCAGGTCCTTTGCTGTCTCTGACAGAATGACAATGTCATCGGCAAACCTCAAAGTTTTATTTATTCTTCGTGGATTTTAATTCCTACTCCAAATTTTTCTTTTGTTTCCTTTACTGCTTGCTCAATATATACATTGAATAACATCAGGCGTAGGCTTCAACCCTGTCTCACTCGCTTCCCAACCACTGCATCCCTTTCATGCCCCTCGACTCCTTTAAAGCTGCATACCCTCAGGAAAAATTACCGCTGTAGTTTCCCCTTGCTTTCTGCCGTTCGGAGTACCAGCAGAGCAAGGCTGTTTTGGTTAATGTAATAAGACCAAATCAGTTGATCATCCAGACTGTTGCCTCTGCCAACGGCTGGGTCTATGGCGGGGGGGATATGCTGCCATATAAACGATGAATAAGTACGCATGATACAAGGTTAACTTAAAATCGTTTGCTTTACATTTTTTCTGGATGCTTTTCTCGTCGATGGCAGTTCATCGAAAACGCCTAGTTTATGATTTGTGTCTTAGGAGTAGAAATGTTAGAAATATTTTACTGAATTTGCAGTGTTCCAAGTTTTACATAATTTTTAGCAGTCAGTATGAGCGCTTTTCAGGCATTTTAAGACATTTTTCAAATCACTTTTTTTCACTGCTGTACCACTTTGGACGTATTTGTATAGGTGTGAAGGGGCAAATCGGAGCTCCTACGGGAAGTATAGGTGTTCGATTTTTTTTTTCCGCGCGCTATACGAGATTGAAATAATAGAGAATTGTGAAGGTGGTTTGATGACCCCTGTGCCAGACACTTAAATGTGGTTTGCAGAGAATCCTTGTAGATTTAGCCCATTATACAAGAAAAAATGGCAACTAAAAAGCGTTTGGTGACGTCAGAACCCTTTCGATGACCCTAGAACCCATTTCATGTGTTTACTACGTCAGTTAAAACTACATTTATGGATAAGTACGTTAACTTTGAACGTCTGGATCTCTATAACGGTTAACGACATCTAAAGAAGTTTCAAGGCTCCGAGAATATCGTCTTAAGAAAACGTGGCAAAAATCTCGACGATTTACAATGAATACGAATTATAGAAGTGGTCATCCACACCAATGATACTCCTGGTACCCAAAAATCGTGGTTTTCTCGGGTGTATTTTGATAACGGATACAGATTTTCGAAAATGGTAAAATGTAAATTCTTTCTCCATAAGTATGGTAATTTTGAATCTCTGGATCTCGGTAACAGATAAAGATGTCGGAAATATTTCCAAGTTCCTCAGTAATACCATATTAAGAACAATTTGCAGAAATATCGGCGATCTGCCGTGAATAGAAATCATAGAACTTGCCATCCCTTTAAAAGGTTTTTCGGAGTTTTCTCAGGAACCCCCTACGAACAAATGGTACTCTTATAAGCAAAAGAAGCAACCGACTTTCTCAGCTGGCCTGGGTTGTTTAGATCTTGACCGTGTACTGTAGGATAGTTACAGTAAGACCGTTCTTCCGATAGGTGTACCAATGTAAGAACTTTGAGGAGATAAATAGCATTTTTGTAAGAGAAAAACTACATATTTCTCATTTCTAACAATTTGGAAACGGATATTTGGTGGAAATCCGATACTACAGCTCATACCTGTGTTCACATTCACGAACCTTGTTAAAGATAAACGCTTCCATTTACATAATTTCAAGGTATCAACCCCTCCGCCTCCCCTCCGCCACAGCCACTCTTTTCTGCCTCCACTCACTTCCTCCGCTAATTCATTACAAAACACCAGATTCTATGGAACGCAAACATCTGCTCTTTTTCCTGTGTGCATTAGTTGTTTGATGTAACCCGCCCCTCACGACGTAAATACACTCACGGAAAAAGGAATCGCAACACCAAGAAAGAGCTGTGCAATGTAAACGAAAGTTGGTAGGCGTGTTTCTACGACTGAAAGATGATGTCTACAAGGACTTCGCGCCAGTCGCTTAATGGTGGCACTATGAGGACACAAATCGGGTTTGCTTCAAATACACGCTGTAGTGGTCGTAAGTGTTAGTTACGTTTGAGATTGGACGTGGTGAGTCAATGTTAGTGCAGAACGCCTTTAAGGGGACAAAAGACGCCGTTAGTAACACCTCATTGAGTTTGAACGAGATCGTGTAATGTGATTACGAGAAGCTGGATGTTCCTTCTGAAATACCGCCGAAAGACTTGGCAGGATTGTAGTCACTGTTCATGATTGCTGGCAACGATTGTCACGAGAATGTACGGTTGCAGGAAGACCGGACTCCGGACTATCAGGTGGCACTAATTGGAGGGAAGACCATCGTGTTCGCCGTATGGCTCTGGCTCGTCGGACTGCAACAGCACTTTGAGTAGCAGTTGGCACTGCAGGGACACAACGAACTGTTGCGGATCCCTTATTTCAAGGACAGCTCCGAGCCGGACGCCCCGTTGTGTGCATTCCACTAACCTCAAACCACCGCCATTTGCGACTTCATGGCATCAAACGAAAGCTCGTTGGAGGGCAGGGTGGAGGTCTGTTGTGTTTTCTGATGAAACGTGGTTCTGCCTCGATGCCAGTGGTGGTTTGAAGGTGATTCGGCCGCTGTGCTGCCTTTTATGAACACCATTCCAGGTATTGTTTACCAGTAGGACAGCGCTCGCCCATATACCGCTGTTGTAACCCAACATGATCTGCAGAGTGTCGGTATGTTGCCTTGGCATGCCCGATGACCAGATCTGTCTCCAGTCGAGCACATGTGGGACATTGTCGGACGACAACTCCACCGACGTCCACAAACAGCATTAAACGTCCCTGTACTGACCGAGCAAGGGACCCACAGGCTGACATCAGGTATCTGTACAACACAATACGTGCACGTTTGCATGCTTGCATTTAATAGTCCGGCGGTTACACTGGCTACTAATGTAACAGCATGTCACATTTCAATGGCTTATCTCGTATTTATGTTAATCTGTCATCTTGCAATATAAATCACTTAAATATGTTACCTAGGCAGATGTATTCCCGAAATTTAATTACTCTACATTAATTATTTTTTGGTGTTGCGATTTTTTCCGTCAATGTATTTGACTCCATTTTCATGTGTATGAACAAAATATAGAATTCCATATCATTTAGAACCAAACTGGAAGAAAAGACGATTTCAGTCAGTGTCAAATGGTTCAAATGGCTCTGAGCACTATGGGACTTAAGTTCTGAGGTCATCAGTCCTCTAGAACTTTGAACTACTTAAACGCCTAGAACCGCTCGGCCACAACGGCCGGCAGTCAGTGTCAGCGTCTCTGAGGAGAGCGTTGTTTTATTTACTCAAGAATGTCTGAAACTGTTATCGAAGGCGTTCAAGCCCTGTCGAGATACACTGCAAGACCTTATCAGAGGAGATTCTCTTCTGGTATCGTTACTTTCCGGGCAGGTGTTCGCTGTTCGTGAAATGATTCATTGGCTGGTAATCTCAACTGCGTTTCAGTGTTGATACTCCTTTCGCAAGAGTCTCTGATACAACTTTAAACTCGCTGGAGCCTGCAGATAATGTAAATTAAAGCTCTTTTCAAACAACATTGAAATGTATGAGGTAGGACTTTCAGACAAGCAATATCTTGACGCAAACAATTTGGATATGAGTAAAAGCGACAAGCTACTGTCTGAAAGACCTTCTTAGCCACAATAATGATATATTGTTATGGTCTTCAGTCCGAAGACACTCTACGCTGGTCTGTCTTGTGCATGTCTCGTCGTGTCTGCGTAACCAATCTAGCCACATAATGCTCAGCATTCTTCTGTAACGCCACATTTCCAAACCATCAATCTTCTACAATCCGCATGCTCTTTAGCATCCAGACATATCTTCCACATTAGGCTAAAAACCAAATACTTCCAGAAAAAGGCTTCCTAACACTTAAATTTTTGTTTGATGCATTTTATATCCCCTTTAGGTCTGCCGTCGCCAGTTACACGCCGCCCATATAGCAAAACACGTCAACTACTTTAGTGCCTCATTTCGTAATCCAATTCCCTGAGCGCTGCCTGATTTAGTGGGACTACACTCTATTATCCTTGTTAAATTTTTGTTGCTGTTCATCGTATAACCTCATTTCGAGACACTATCGATTCCGTTAAAGTGATCTTCCAAGTTCTTTGCCAAATTACGTCATCGACAAACTTCAAAGTTTTTATTTCTTCTTCTTGAACTTTAATTCCTTTTCCAAACTTCTTAATTTCCTTTATTAGTTGCTCGATTTAGAAATTACAGAGCATGCGGAATAGGCTGCCTCACTCCCTTTTGAACTACAGTCTCCTGTCATATCCCTCTGCTCTTATAACTATAGTCCAGTTTCTGTACGAGCTGTACTTGTACAATACCTTTCACTCCCTGTACTTTATCCAGTTCAATGAGAGTATTTCAGTCAATATTGTCAAAAGCTTTCTGTAAATCCACAAAATTAATTTTATAAACGTGAGTTTGCCTTTCATTTTTACCTTCTGAAATACATCGTAAGGCCAGAATGGCGTCACATGGGCGTACATCTCTCGAGAACTCAACTTGTTCTTTCCCTAGGTTACTGCCGTTCGTTCCATTCTCTTTTAGATAATTAGTGTTATGGTTTCTAACCACACCTTACTAGTATTCGCGTTTTTTGTCCAATCGTTGCTTAATGCTTCCTTTGAAGCCCTCAATACCCTTGCTTCTTTCCACATCCCTAGGTCCCTTCTTAATACGCTGTATTGCTGCAGTTTCTTCAGCTTTAATCTGCGCTTAATAACTAATAAATTATGGTCATTTTCGACATCTGATCTTGGAAATGTTTTTCAATTTGAAACCTGATTCCTAAATCTACATTCACATTATGCTGCCTGCAATTTTCTGGTGTGTCTACGCGTCTTCCACGTATTCAAGCTTCTCTGATGATTCTGATTGATACTAAAAACACACATCAAAAAAAGTTTTGCGTCACCTCGGTTCCGGAACCTGTGCAGAAAATTGGAATAGAGGTCATCATAAACATCATTTCCGCCCGTTTTTTTGCTCATGAAAACCAAATATTGCATGTTGTACCACCATACAGCGAGACCTTCAGAGGTGGTGCTCCAGACTGCTGTACACACCGGTACCTCTTAATACCCAGTAGCAAGTCCTCTTGCATTGATGCATGTCAGTATTCGTAGTGGCACACTATCCACAAGTTCCTCAAGGCACTGTCGCTACAGTGTGTGATGCACAAAGCCCCTCTTGTATCGTCTGCGACTGGAGTTTGTTTAGTGTCCTCTTAACGCTCTCGTGCCGGCTAAACGAACGAGCGAGGTGGCGCTGTGGTTAGCACACAGGACTCGCGTTCGGGAGGACGACGGTTCAATCCCGCGTCCGGCCATCATGATTTAGGTTTTACGTGATTTCCCTAAATCGCTCCAGGTAAATGCCGGGATGGTTCCTTTCAAAGGGCACGGCCGACTTCCTTCCCAATCATTCCCTAATCCGATGAGACCTTTGACATCGCTGTCTCGTCTCCTCCACCAAAAGAACCCAACCCATCTAAACGATCCCGTGACGAAACGTACCGCTCTTCGTTCGATCTTCTCTCTCTCTCTCTCATATCAGTCCTAGCAGGTAGGGATCCCAGAGAAAGGAACAATACTCAGTAATCGGTCGAACAAGCGCCTTATAAGCTTCTTCTTTCGTGGATGAGTTACATTTCCTTTAGACTCTCCCTGCGAATCTCAATCTGGCATGTGCTTTCCATACTTTCCCTATGTAGACGCAGAACGCTACATTTATTTACTGCCAGCCCATGCATTGTTCAGCAATCCTCCTTAGGTCCTTCCGCAAATCGTTACTGTCTTGTGGCGGTGCTGCTTTCTAATAGACAACTGCGAACAGATTTAAAGAGCTTCCGATGCATTCTACTAGATAAATAAATAAATAAATTCCGTTTGGCACAAATACCTGGTGCAATTCTTTCAATTGGACGCCACCTCGGAAACTTGCGTGTCCTGAAAACCAACGGCACATGGTCTTCCCCGAACGGTCACCCATCCAAGTACTAACCCGGTCCAACGTTGCTTAACTTCGATGGTGGGGCTGTAAGCTGTGTTACCAACGTGGCAAGGCCGTTGGCATTCTATGACATCATTGATGTACATTATAAACACTGCGGTATTATCGCACTTTCTTGTGTTACTCCCGAAATACCTTTTTTTCTGGCGATTTTGTTCCGTTAAGGGCGACGTGTTGAGTTCTACGTGCAGGGCAGTCTTGAATGCAGTGACAAATCTGGTCCAATACCCGGTAAGCTTATTTTTTTTTTTTTACTAATCGTCAGTGCAGTCGAGGAACACGGCATGAACCTGAGCGCCTATGTCTGCAGCGCTGTGGATCTCATGGAGAAAGAGATCGAGCTGAGTTTCGCAGGATCTCTTTTTGCAAAATCCATGTTGATTTTTATAGAGGAGATCTTACTTTTCCAAAAACGTCACAATTCTTCAGCATAAAACATGTTCCATAATTCTACAACAGATTTACGTCAAGGATATAGGTCTGTAACTGAATTCATCTCTCTTGCGGCCCTTCTTGAAAAAGGGTACGACTTGCACTTTATTCCACTCGCTAGAACCTTTCTGTGCTCCAGCGATCTATGATAAACTGCTGCCAGAACGGGAGTTCTTTCGCATAATCTTTGTAGAATCTTATAAGTATCTCATCGGGTTCTGATGCCGTCTAACTACCAAGGGATTGTATTTGCTTTTCTATTCCGCTATCAGTTAATCTGCCATTTCGACGTTCGTACGATGATTGAAAGGAGGGTCTGTGTTAGCATCATCTGCGGTGAAACAACGTCGGAAGATCGAACTCAGTCGCTGTTATCTTCCGGTTCGGCGCCAATATGATCACTGTATAAATGAACAGATGATTTCGAACTGCTTCCTGAATTTACGTAAGACGAAAACCTCTTGGGGTTTTATTCAGACCGGTTGACAAAATTTTGCTTTGAAAGTCATTGAACGCTTGTCACATTGCTCTAGTTACGCTCATTGCGCTTCGTTCAGTTTTTGTTTTTCAGCTATGTTTTGACTTGTCTTGAATATGTGATGAAGCTCTCTTTGTGTACGCAGCAGTTATCTAACACGGCTATTAAACCGCAGTGGGCCTTTCCCATCCCTTAAGACTTTGCTCGTAACGTACTTTCTAAGGCATATTGATTTTTTTCCGTTTGTACTCCACATCTTCGTCCTCAGCATTCAATAGATGATGATGATGATTACTCAGATTCTCTGCAGTTTGTAGCCTGTCACTCTTGCTAACCAAAAGTATTTTCGTAACTTTCTTAATATTCCTAGTAATACCCGTAACCATGGATGCTATCAGAGCCTCATGGTCACTGACATGCTCTCTTCATTAACTGACTCGAGAAGTTCAGGCCTGTTTGTTGTTAGGAGACCTAAGACGTTATTTTCACGAATTGTTGCTGAACTATCTGCTTGAAGTAACTTTCGGAAAAAATAATAATTTCAACATAATCCCTGTGTCCGACACTAGTTTTGATGTAATGGCTATCCCAGTCTATATCTGGCAAGCTGAAGTTACCCCCTATTACAATGGTATTATCGGGAAAGCTATTCACGAAATTCTGCAAGTTCTCCCTGAACCGCTCTGCCGCTACAGCTCCTGACGCAGGCGGTCTGTAAAAGCATCCGATTACCGTTTTTGACCGACCTTTGATACTTAACTTTACCCAGATTATGTCACATTCGGAATCCGTAATAACCTCGCTGGATATTATCGAATTCTATTCTGCTAGAAACACGCCAGCATTGGCGATTTAACCTATCCGTACAGCAAATATTCAAATCTAAATTTGGGATTTCGTCGTGAGAGAGAGAGAAACTTCACCAACTTCTCTCACTGCTGATACAATGTCGACGACGGCATAAAAGCGTATACCAATACATTAGATTAGTTTCTACCAACACGAAATAGATTGTACTTTCGTCTCCTGGTAATAGCAAAGTATTCTGCAGAAATTATAAAAACAAAAGGTAAAAATCATCGAGGCTCTTGTTATGGAAGTAGTGTCCACAAATGTCTTGTAAGATAGAATCAATTAATTATGTTTATGTTACGTGCCAAACCCATTAACAGTATTCTCTATCATGTTTGCAACTGACTCAGTCCCAGGTGAAGCGAGTGTTGGTATACAGTTTGACACTTGATCTCACGACTCGACGTCACTGGCGCATAACTTCCAAATTTAACTTTATTAAGTGATCACTAGCACACAAAAGGTATCGTAAAGGCACATGAAGTACGGATAGTTTTTGTTCACAAAGAGGAAAGTTTAATATTTTTAAGTCCACCACAAATTGCCCATTCGTATTGCAACATCCAATCTAGTCGAAGACTAATGGTGTGGTATCGTATTCTGCTTTCGTTTTGAGTGAGTTAGCAATTGGTGCATATCGTATAGTGTTGCCATTACACACAAATGGTTCAAATGGCTCTGAGCACTATGGGACTTAACTTCTGAGGTCATCAGTCCCCTAGAACTTAGAACTACTTAAACCTACTAACCTAAGGACATCACACACATCCATGCCCGAGGCAGAATTCGAAACCTGCGACCGTAGCGGTCGCGCGGTTCCAGAGTGTAGTGCCTAGAACCAAAAATGGTTCAAAGGGCTCTGAGCACTATGGGACAACTTCTCAGGTCATTACTCCCCTAGAACTTAGAACTAGTTAAACCTAACTAACCTAAGGACATCACACACATCCATGCCCGAGGCAGGATTCGAACCTGCGACCGTAGCAGCCGCGCGGTTCCGGACTGAGCGCATAGAACCGCTAGACCACCGCGGCCGGCTGCCTAGAACCGCTCGGCCACATTACACACACCTCAAATCTATTCTTTCCATAACCTAAAGTGAAATTCATGTCTACTTGTGTCTGGCAGAAAGCGACAGCATGGGTTTTATGATTATAATGTATGGCGTGTTTTCTTTCTTCGTATCTTTATTGTTTTACACCAGAATATGTTAACTTAAATGAACAGGAAACAGTGTGGAGAAAACTCTAGTTGTCCTGCTAGGATTTGCCTTACGTTATTTCCTGTGAACTATCGTCTTCCCGAGTAGAGAAAAATGACCATGTGTTTGCTCCAGCAGCCGTGCTGTATGTAACGGCACCTCGGTGTGACACTTCAGGTCGATAGCAACCAGTCGTACTCACGCAAGCCGCGTAGAATGACCTCGTGCTACAAGATTTAATCTTTTACCTTGAACATTCGTAGTAATTATTCCTTGCAATTGCGTTGTGGTGTAAATTTTTCAATTAAATTTACCTATTCCTTGACCTGTGCGGTGTTTAGACAACACTTACCTTATCTCTTCTGTACAGTACCGTTAAAAAATAGCTATGTTTATTGTTCTCGCTGTGCTGCATGCTTGCGTAATTGCTTGCTAGTTAGTGTACGACCCCCATCTATATAAAGTTCAGGCTTACGAGCGAGCATGTGTCTGACGGATTTATGAGCTCTTGGTTTTATTTCTGTCGTGAAGAGACTCTCCAGAGAGGCAACGCACTTCCCATTCACGAATCGCAGCTGAGATTGCGCGCGTAGTTTCCAAATATATAACAGCTCACCTAAAAAAGATCATGTAGTTAACATCAAACGGGATCAGTCTTTCAAGTATCGTACAAATGTTCGCGAAACAGCCAATTCAGTGTCACCGTGCAAGCGATCTGAAAATGAGATCACGCTTTTGTGAAAGAAATTTGTCCTACAGAGATCCTCTTTCGCGAATGTCACTCGTTTATTGATTCATCATTCAGTTCAGTAACTGGATCTCATTTGTTGTTTGCAATCTGGCCTGGTCTCGCACGGGTAGCATTAAATATCTACGAAGAAGATGAATTGCTTGAAGTAGCGTGTTTTGTTTGTGGATGACTGCGTAGTTATGAATAAAATGAAGATCATTAATTTGATACAACTTATACTGTGAATGCAGCGTATGCCTGGAAGTTGTCTCGAGACGTTAATGTTGTGTGATCCATACTGTATTGGCGCTTGGAGTGACATCTCATGGCAGTGGTGCTTGCTCATCTTAGTAATATGTTTACGACCAACGTAAATATTGTATGAGAATCGATTGTGTGTGTGTGTGTGTGTGTGTGTGTGTGTGTGTGTGTGTGTGTGTGGTACAGTACGTATCTGAGGCTGCCTGAGGTGGCATAGACAAAAGAAAAACCAATTAGAAAAGAAAGGTCATGAGGTACATGTTTCGCTGGTGTTGCAGCGCTCTTCTTGTGAAGCTTAGCACGCACTCTGGTACACTTTTGAGACTTACTGCTGCATTTCTTTGCAGTGGGCTCTTTATGCCAGACGTTTTAGTTGTGCCACGCAAAGAATCGTGACCACATCCTGGTTTGATTCAAAGAAAACTGAAAACTGAGTCATCTGCTGCGCTGCTGCAAAAATTTCTTTATATAAACGAAGTAAAGCTGCATCCCACGCAGAAATAGATTTTCGGAAAACATTTACTTTACGAATAAAAAGCTGAAAATCACAGATTTTGGCTTCACGTGTTTTTTTCGTTACGCAGTTGTTCTGAAACAATTACAATCAATTGGATGTCACTTAGGCTACTTGCAAGTCGCAAACCAATTACGAAACCGGGGAAACAGGAGGTGTAGTGTAACGTCGACTCAGAGCTAGGTTTCGTTTCTGGCGAATCTCCAGAGGCGAGTGCCAGACAGAAAAGCAGAATGAAAAATGTGACCCACCCGTGATTCGACACCGCTGCCTTTTGCTTACCAGTCACACTCTCTACTACTAGACCATCGTACCAGACACAAATGAAGTCACGCTTGGTGCACTCTCTGGTAACTGCTGCTCTCTCGAGTTATGGCGGCATTTCGCTAGGTGACAATGGCATCGTTTTCACAACTTAACTTCAGTTAATCATAATTCAGACAATTTGTACGAAACACACATAAGTTATACACACAAAGCGTTCTAGTAAATTGGTGTATTTATGAATGAAAACTGGATCAAAACCCCTACAGCATTTTTGAGATCAGTCTGCATACACAGATGGATACGAAATGGCGACTTCAGTTTATTGTATGGAGAGAAGATACGTAGATAGTATGTTGTGGAGAAAATGATGGCCGGCCGTTGTGGCTGAGCGGTTCTGGGCACTTCAGTCCGGAACCGCGCTGCTCCTCGGTCGCAGGTTCGAATCCTGCCTCGGGCATGGATGTGTGCGATGTCCTTAGGTTAGTTAGGTTTAAGTAGTTCTAAGTCTAGGGGACTGATGACCTCAGATGTTAAGTCCCATAGTGCTCAGAGCCATTTGAACCATTTTGAGACAATGATAAAACCTACGAAATTCCAAACCTGGGTGGTTTCTGTCATACAACAATTTCGACCACAGCTTATTCTTAAAAGTTCATGTTCTTACAGTTCCAACTAATTTAGAAATACAGAATATTTTATAGATAGTTGAAGACATCGAAATAAGATTTCCTACATGCAGCGATCTGAACGGTGCGCGTACTTTCCTGTACGTCTAATACAGGGATAATTTCATATAACAGAATGTCGAGGAAACCAACTGTTTTTATGAACAATATTAATAGCTCTTCTGCCCTAAACTGCCGGGAAGATATAATACACGACATGCAGAAGTGTCACATCCAATGGCACCTAAATAATATGTTGTATGACGAGACTCAGGTGCCTCACATTAAGAAAATTTGCCGACTACTTTTGCAAAAGTTTCAGTACTGCCGCTAACATTCGTTGCACCATTGTGCACCTCTTCTCAGTACGTCTGTAATACTTCCCATACAAACTATGTCATTCCATTTTTTTTTAAAACGCATTAGAGTCGACAACCTTGTTTTGGTATCCTGTACCATTTATGAAGAACCAATAAACCCTCCACCCGGATTCTTTAAGGACTCGAACTCCCCCGTGCAAAACAGCTTCAGACGTGCGGTTCTTTACAAATGAGATATGTTTTAAATACTTTATGCTAAGAACGTAAAACCTTTATCACTGAAGATGCAAACCCATAATTATGTGGGTTATTCACCCATAGGGTAATGGAAAAACTCAGAACCAAAACTGTTGCGATAAGCTAGTTTTTTACGCTTCTCTGTGTTTAAGAAGACATATCACCTGAACTATCCGTCGTATAGTTGCTCGCACATTCAGTGGTACATGTGGATACCGTCTGCAAAATGCTTGCGAATAGAGTTAGTAGTACAGAAGTAGTAAATTAAAATGTCATATCTAATGCTGAAATGTTACTGCATGAATAACTTTTTTCCTTTCTTTAATCTGAGCGATGGGGGGAGGGGGGATGGGAGAACGCCAGCGAGAAAAAGAGTATCGAAAAAGGTTTTGTGTGCTTAGTTCTTTGAAATTGGAGAACTGCTCTCATTCTCAAACACTGGATGAACATACTATGGGATTACATCTATTAATGAGTAGATTACGACGTCATTTTAAATTGTTTAATTCGGTCGAGGTGACAGTAGGGATCACTCTGAAGGGACAACACAATAAAAGCTTGCTCTGCACTCAAAGGCAGGTATGTGGTATAGCGTGTACCGCGCTGACCACGCGGATGGGAGCTACAGTCGTAATACCAGTGCGGTGGGAATACTGTGTGGCGTTTCACGTTTAGCACCCTGTGCTGTATCGTTAAATATTAGTTCTGTAACAACAGTAGCTCCATTAAAAGCGCCCGGGGTTGGAATTAGTCACAGCGAAGCAGTTCGTTGTCCACCAATAGCCCAATGGCACCCGATGTTTCTTGACTATTTTGTTGTTTCTAATGTTCCTTCAACACTGAAGCCTACGGGCAAACTCAGACAAGAAAGAAATTGTGTGTTTATGTACCAAATCTACTTTGCAATTAAAAGTATAAGGAATCTTGTGTGACGAAAAATGCAGGCAGCCAGTCCACAAGATAGAATCACAGCTAAAGTGAGTATTGTGACAGACAATTCAGAAATTCCAAGTAAGTTTAATAATCATTTTGTTAGTGTAACAGCAGAAACGGGTTGAAATAGTCTAGTTAAAGGAACAAGAGATTACACTGAAGACGTCATTTCAAAATAATGTAAGCAAGTAGAAGCATCAATTGAAATTCAATCAGTTAACTGTTTAATTGACGATTTTGCTCTCAAACGCCATTTATTTCCAATAGATACTCTAGAAGCAAAAAGAATGCTGATGCAGTGTTGCTCTGTCATCTGTTGACTACTCACATTTGTTAATGCCTATCTTTGTAACTGTAGTGTTTTTCTCTAGATTGCACGTATTCACTAATACAAATACATGGGTCTGTACGGATATGAAATGGAAAGATCACATTGGCTCTCCCATGAGGGTCGCAGATAAAACATAACATTAACTACTGCGCGCTCAGACATTTAAAAATCATTCTTCCCGCGCTCCATGCATGAGTGGAACTGGTACAGCAGTTTTCAGACTTTGGAAGTAGATGTACACTGATCAGCCGAAACATTAAGGCGACAGCCCGCCGCGACTCGGGATGCCGCCTGGTGGCAAACAGAACTGTGTGAGCGGTGAAGACTCGGACGGGGCATCAACCTAGAGAACACATGTGCTGCATATGCAGAAATCCATTGATCAGATAAGCGACTGTGACAAAGGGCACATTATCGTTAAACTGAGCCTGTAAACGAGTACCTCGAAAGCGGCGAAGCTGGTCGAATGTTCACGTGCTACTGCCGTGGGTATCTATGGAAGGAAGGTAGGACAAACTACCTCTAGGCCTTAAATGGTTGGACGTTCACGACTCTTCACAGAACGTGAGGTTCGGAGGCTTGCGTGTTGTGTAAAGTGCAATAGATGGTGATCTGTGGCATCTCTGCCGAAAGAGCACAATGCTGGCGCACACACAAGTGTTTCGGAGCACACAGTTCATCGTACATTGTTAAACTCTCCAGCAGACCACCCCTACGTGTTCAGATGTTGCTCCAACGAAATTGTCAATTACCATTGCAGTTGGCACGGGACCATAGGGATTCGAACGCCGATAATGGAAATGTGTCGGCTCTTTGGGTAAGTCACATTTTTGCTAGGTTACATTCATGGCCGTCTACATAAACGCCGTCATCCAGGTGGACCGCACCTCGAAACGTGCAGCGCGCCACGGACGCAGGCTCATGGAAGCAATATTATGCTACGGGAGACATTCTCCTGCGCTTGCATGGTACCTGTAGTAGTAATCGAACGTGCTGCCAGCTGCCAACCTATTGAATCCCTTCGTCCTTGATATCTTCGCCGACGGCAATGAGTCAGCAGTATGTTTGTCCCTGTTTCGGAGCCAGAACCGTGCTACCGTGGTTTGAGGACCATTATGGTGAACTCACGCTGATGTCTCGGCGACCAAATTCGCCTGATGTAAATTCTATGGAACCCATCTGGGTAGCTATCGGGCGCCATCACCGCGTACGCAAATAAGCAGCCTGTTATTTACGGCGATTACATGACCCGTGCGTAGACATATAATGCCACATACCTGCGCAAACCTACCAACAAACAGTTGGAGACCTGATACGCAGAATCAGTGATATATTTCGTTCCAAAGACGGAGAAACAAGCTATTAAGCAGGTGGTCATAATGTTTTGGCTCATCAGCCTAGATGTATACATTAAGAATTCAACAGCAGGGATGGAATGGTAGTCCATTTTCTTTAAGCGAAGAATGAAATAGTCACCACTGACTAAACAGTACAAGAGGGCAAAATGAATAAATGTGCGAGGCTGGGTTGTTCATTGTCACCACTATTATTTAATCCGTATACGTGTGTGCAGTGAGAAATAAATAACGTCGACATGAGATTTATTTTGATTGGGTAGAAAATCGGGATGATACGGTTGGCTGAGCACATAGCAGCAGTCGCCAGTGGTGAACCGGAATTGAATCGGGTGCTTCATGAAATGGTACATGTCTTAGCTGATGGCTAATTTGTGCACACGAACAAAAAGGAAACTGAGGTAATTGTGTGCAAATCAAATAGACGTGCTGGATGGCTAGATATTAAGCTTGAACAAGAAATTCTTGAATATGAAAATGAATTTAGCTATCACGGAGGTATGGAAAATAAGGAAGGTACAAGGAAAACATAATACTGAGGAGTGCACAAGACTAAAAAGCTCCTATAAAAAGTGAGTTTGAGGCCAGAAAAGGAGTCTGCAGAACAGCTTTCTGCGGGTATAGGACATGAACAGTAGCAGTAACATAAATGCTTTTAAATAAGCACCAAGGAGACTTGTGAAGAATATTGTTCGGGTGAGGAATAAAAATATCCTATGAGTCAATCAGAAAAAAATTCATTCGTTTATTCACAAATCGAGGTTTGTAAATACCATTAGGAACAAGTCAAGTTATATATTAAGAGGGCGAAACAGACAACAAATTTTGACTAGTGCGAATCCATACGCTGATAACTGTGAGAATTATATCTAAATGTTGTATACGTATAAAAATAGATGTATGTGTTAATATACATACGTGTGTATGATCCACATCTCCTAAACCACTGGATCGAAAATAGTAATGTGGGGGCAAGTATAATATCTAGGCTGCTCTGCAACACTAGTATGTCGCACGGGTGGTGTCAGAAGGCGTTGCAGGAGTTAAACACACGTATGGAACGGGCATGGCTGAGTGTATAAGGGAGGGAGGAGGCGATGCATAGTGAGAGGGGGAGCATGAGGTGGACAGAGCAAGGGGAAAAAGAGGAGACGGCTAGAGGTGAGACTAGATGGACAGAGAGATGGGGGGGGGAGGGTATTGACAGACAGACAGAGGGAGGAGGCAGTGGTCAAAGAGAGGTGGTAGGATGAGATATACAGAGAGAGGGGAGCAGGAAGTGGGCAGACAGAGATGGGGGATGGGAGGGAAGGAGACTGACCGAGAGAGGGCAGAGAAGGAGATGGACAGAGAAAGTGGGAAGGACGATATGGACATAGGATGGGGATGGAGCAGTTGGACAGAGAGAGGGGGAGGAGACGTACAGAGAGAGGGAGAGATGGACAGTGGGAGGGGGGAGGAGGAGAAGATTGGAGAAAGGGGAAGAGGACAGGCACAGAGAGAGCAGGAGATGGAGGAAGAGGAGTTGCATTGAGAGAGGGGTTGGAGGAGATGCACGTCGAAAGGGGAAGGGGGTGATGGCCAGAGAGAGGAGGACGTGGGGATGGGAAGAGGTGGGAGTATATGGACAGAGAGAGAGGGAGAGGAAGAGATGGACATATGTAGGGAGAAGGAAGAGATGAACGAAGAGATGGGGAAAGGAGAAGACAGGAAGGTAGGAGGAGGAGGAGGAGATAGGTAGAATAGATGCGCTGTACACTTACATCAGCAGAGCCACGGTCTAAAGTTAGTTTGAAGTGGGTATGAGATCATCAAGGTCGGATCATGCATCAAATGGAAAAACGTCGCCTGGTTGGATGAATCAAGTTTCTTGATGTACCAGGTCGATGGCTGTGTCGACGTACACCGTCATCGAGGTGAACGGCTGCTGAAAACAAACACAAACAGAGCGCCACGGATGTAGGCCGGTGGGTGCAGTATTGTGTTGTACTGTGGATGTCACTCACGAGATCCTCCATGGGACCTGAGATAGGAGTAGAAAGCACTATGACATCTGTGAACAGTACTGCGGTAAAGCTGCATTCTGTGGTGATTATGGCACCTTGCAGTAGAATTACAGCTAGTTTTAAAAGTCGGGATTGTGATACAGAGGTTTTAGGGACATTATAGTGAAATCACGTTGATCTCTTGGCTTGATGTCTTGGCCACCAAATATCCCTGATCTGAACCCGTTGGAACACATCTGCGACGCTATCGCGCGCCACCTCAGCGCCCGTAAACCATCTCACCATACGTTATGGAGATTAAGTGACCTGCGGAAAGAAATCTGGTGCCACATATCTACGGAAACCTAGCAACGACTTATCGAACATGTGCCACACAGAGTGTCTGTTGTAATGCTTTCTAAAGATGGACCAAACGGCTGTTCACCAGATAGTCATTAAGGTTTCGCGGACAACACGCTGCAAAGCATTTACTTTACACGAACCACAATCAGCTCACAATATACAAGCAAAGTCAAGAATTGTATAATACAAATATTTTTAAATATGCGGAATTTGTATGATTCAGCCAAATACTCTGACAAATTATACAAATGGTTAATGAGGTATTCTTTTACGTAGTTTTGAATATTTTATTGTCAATATGATTAATAAAGAACGTAGCTAATGGAAGAGAATACAACACGGAAAGAACTGTTGGAAGAAACAGTAACTGAAGACATGGAGGAAAGAACGAATTGTAGACAGAGTTCGTTACGAGTATACAAGATAGAATGTTGATAACGTGAAGTGAAATACAGCATCTGTGCAGAGAACGAAGAAAACTGGCAAGCAATAGGAGTGGAAATCTGCGTCATGTAATTGATGACCAAAATAATAATGGAAGAACGACTGAAATCCTTCACTGATATTAACAAAACTATAAAAGTTCTCCTAAACAAAAGTTCGGAAAGTGTAAATGGCATTTTGAAGAATTAACCTAACTTAAAATCTAATTTTATAAATTATTTGCTTAATATGTGAAAAACACACAGAACTTTTCCGACAGAGAATAAAATTTCTGCTGTCAAACTTTTTTTATAAAGGAGGTGATTATAATTATTTAAGTTATTCTCTTCCAGTTTCCTTACCGGCTTTTTCCTTCCAACATATTCGAGAAAGTAATATGCTATTTTAGTAGAGGCAGTTTACTAAGTACATCAAAATTTGTATTCCACAAGTTTTTCTCGATTGCAAATGTCATTTATACTTCTATTCTGTGTGATCCGCCTTAGGAATTTGTGTTAATAACGAAGCTCTTTGGGAAAAACTTAGCTTTCGTGGAATTAATGATTTTGCATACTTCTCATCATATTTTAGGAGAAGAATACAAAAAGTAGTGCTGAATAACTTAAACATTGATAGAAAGAAATAAAATTTTGGATGCTAGGGAGTAGTCAAAAATGCCAATGGGGTTTAATGATCCACTCTTATTTCTCCATTTACGTATGTGAATGATCCGACATATAATGTCCATCAAAGAGACTCGGTCCTTGCTCGCAGCGAGACAAGTGTTGTAGCTAACACTGTTTCAAACACCAATCGCTGCAATTGTTTGTAACGTTCTGCAAAGGATGATAAGCTGGTCCCTGGAAATGGTCTCGTTCTCGATTTCGAAAAGTCTCTGTATATTCCTTTTTGTAAAACAAATAATATAACATCCAAAACTTGCTGCATCACATGCACAACAGGCAGTAAATAAGAAGTAATGTTCCAAAAATATTGGCGTTTATATTGATAAAAACTTGTAGTGAAAGAAACATGTTAATGAGCTTCTCAAATAGTTAGTTCGGCGACGTTTGATCTTACAATTATTACTAGTTTTGGAAATAAGTAAATGCTTATCATAAAATATTTTATACAGTTTAACTCACTAGTGTGTTATGGCACAACTACTGCTGTTTCTCGTCGGTGTAGAATTTCCTCCTGCTACGTGAGAGAAGGATTCGACCCATACGTCACATAAAGGCCTTCGCGAAGGACACGCTGTTATTGTTACTACTGCTTGCACAGCGAACGGTATAGAAGATAACACATCAAATAAAATAGGAGTGGCGTTTGTACAGTATGTCCGAGAAGTTTCGAAGCCCCAGGTCAAAATAATATACATTATCTAATCAAAAGTATCATGATTTGTGGACAGCTGTATGGGGTGTATCTAAGCTCCACCTTCGTAACACTTGAACTCTCCTGGAGACACTTTCAGTTATGTGTGTGACTGTCTGTGGAGGACTGTCAACCCATTATACTTAAGAGCCGATACCAGAAAAGGTGGTTAGGTTGTGGTGAATCGTCCCAAATGTATTCCATTGAGTTCAGGTCGGTACACTGGGTAGGCCAGTTAATTTCATTGTCCACGAATGCTACTTTATAACAGGGTGCACCGTTATGATGATAGAATCGTCGTCTCCGAATTCTTCTTCTACTGTACGCCGTACACTATGTCTTAAAACGTGCTCATATCCTTCCGGTTTTAGTGCCTTCTTAAATGCGATAAGGTGACCACACTAAAACCAAGAAAAACACCTCCATGCCAGCTGCTGTGTAGTTCACTGTTAGTATTACGCACGACGACTGGCAACATTCTCCAGGCATCTACCAAACCCAGACCTTTCCATCGCATTGTAACACGAGTCATTATTCGAAATCACTCTTTCCAGTAATCCACAGTCCATTGGCTCGTTACACCACTTCAAGCGCCACTTAACACCGACTACACAGGTACGGGTGGTATATGAGGAGCTACTCGACCATTGTACCACATTGTTTTTAATCCTGTGCACGAAGTAATTATGCTGGAGGGACCGCTGATAACACTTTGGGACTCAGCTCATTTCACCCGTGCCAGCACATGAGATCTGCCTGGTCATGGTTTAGTCACGGTTGCTCCTCCGTGCTTACACTGACAGTCACATCACCATCAATCGACGTGGGCAGCTTTAGAAGCATTTCTTACTCGTGAGACATCCAGTGAGTGCCTCACGTTCAAAGTCCTGACCGACGCAGTCTCCTGCTACCGCTTCTCTACTGACAACGCTTTACTCCCCGCCTCCTACACCGGCAAGTCCGCGTCTCGTGACACCTAGTGGTCATTTGCGCATTATATAGAGGTGTCCAGGTACTTTTGATCGGATAGTGTATACATATAAAAATTATGAACCCAGCAAATCTTTATGTGGACCACTTGCCTTACGGAGAGCTGTATGTATCTTCGAGTTCTCCTTCACAACTCAGCAGCTCTGCTTAGAAACGCTTTCTCGACACTTTTGCGGAGTTCTTCTTAAGCCTTGAACTGGCTTTGAGTCACATGAGACCCTGATTATTATACATAATGAGTTGTCTGGCGTGGTACGGTACAGGCATTGTGGTGACTATTTCAGTTGTTCTGGAGCTCTGTCGTGCTGGAACCACATATGATCCATCGATTGCAACATGTCCAAGTAAGTTTTCCATTGATGTATCCTTCAAACAAATAGGGTCCGAACAGGTCACACTCACATCCTGGCCAGGATCATAACATGACGGGGAGGGGGGGGGGGGGGTTCATTTCCAGTTCTTGAACGTAATGGAGATTTTCCCTAGACCAGGAAACATTCCTTCTGTGTCAACTGCGATACATCGCAGATTCATCCGACCCCACAGGGGGTCCACAACTCTTTTGTGGATACGTGCGTAGCGAGCACGGGACCCCGAGCTAATGTGGCCCTCCTTCCTTTCCGGGCTGCATACCTTCCTTTTCCGCCTCCTTCCCTATTCCCCATCTTAGCCCCCCCCCTCCCCTTACCTCCGGCTCTTCCCTTTCTCCCCCTCTGGGAGTATGTTTTGTGCCTACGTCCGGAGACAGACGCTCGAAAATGTAACACATTCTTCACTTTCTCTGCTTGCACGTCTTCATCCTTCCTTTGTCCTTCTCTTTTCCTTACCTCTTCTCTTTACCCTTTTCTCTGCTGCGGCGTTTGAGACCTCTCTTCTTTCCTTTCCCTTTGTTTTTTCCTTTTCTCTTTTTTCCTCCCTGTGCGTGTCTGAAGGCCGAACCACGCATTTTCATGCGTAGCCGGTGACGGGGTAACGCGTAATTCCCCGCCCCAGGTAGACAGGTAGGACACGTACGTACCCCCTGGTAACGGCCAGGCCCAGGGAGGGATGATTACCCGAGCTGATACCTTCCGAAAGTGCGATTGGTCCATCCGTCCGTTTCTCGGGAGGTGTGACCTGAGGTGTGACCTGAGGTGTGAACGATCACCTAAGGCGGGTGTGCCCTCAGAGGGGGCCCCCACAAGGGAGGAGCGCGGCATTGGAGACGCCGGTAATCGTGGGGGATTCTTCCGCAATGGTTTCCTCATCTTTCACTATGTCTGCTCACAAGCATAAGTTCACTGAGTCTCAGCTACAGACAGTTCTTCCACCGTTGTCACAGTTCCTCGTTGTTTCTCGGTTTGACGAAGGTCACGACTTCTCCACGGTCGTCCCTTTCATTATTCAGAAAGGTGTCGACGCAGGTGCTTGTCCACCTCCATCCCCTTGTTGCATCAACTGTATGGGTGACCACGCTGCTTCCTCTCGAGAGTGCCCCATTTTTAAAGACGAAAAGCTCATTCAGGAAATCAGAGTGAAGGAAAAGGTATCGACCTTTGCTGCTCGAAAATTATTCGCCAGTCGAAAGCCCACTGTGCCTCAGACAGGAAAATGCAGCACTGTCCTTGCCTCTCCTTGGCCAACAAAGGAGGCGGCCATGCAGACTTGCGACCTCACCTTTAGTACCACGGTCGGCCAGCGCAAAGATCACCCATTCAAACTCCCCACTTTCGCCTGCTCAATCTATGGCTCACCCTTCATCGGGTTCTGCTAAATCTCGATCCCGAAAGTCAGACACCCAGACTTCCAAAAAAGAGCATAATCGTGAAGATTTTTTATGTACCCCCACTTCACAACCATCGGTTCCTCCTTCATGGTTCCTCATCATGGTTCCAAGAAGGCTAATAAGAAACCCAGTTCCTCTCCTTCTCCGCCACGGCGTGTCTCATCTACAGCACCACCTGGCGGTAACCGCCCTCGGCCGTCTTCTGTGTCGCCGAGGCGCACTGCTGGCGGCCGATCAACTGGCCGATCGCTGGTGGCAGGAGCTGCTCCTGAACAACCTATGGATCAGGATCTTCTGACTTCGGCTGAGTGCCGTTCCACGCTGTCGGTCGCAAGCTGTTGACGCCAACCTTGGTCACATTCTTCCATTTTTTGTCCACCTTATGTCCATTATCCATTGGAATATCCGCGGCATTCGAGCCAATCGGGATGAATTGACGATCCTCTTACGATCCTACTCGCCGGTCATCTTCTGTCTCCAGGAAACAAAGCTGCGTCCCCACGACCGCTTTGTTTTCCCCCATTTTCAGTCAGTCCGATTTGATCTCCCCTCTGTTGAAGGCGCTCCAGCACGTGGAGGACTCATGATTCTTCTCCATGATAGTCTCCATTATCACCCAATCCCCGTTAACACTTCCTTCCAAGCAGTCGCTGTCCGTCTTTCCCTTTCTGGATACACCTTCTCTCTTTGTACTCTATACATTCCATCGTCCACACCAATGGCACGAGCTGATCTCCTTCATCTTGTTGGTCAGCTTCCACCCCCCTGGTTGGGGACTTCAATGCCCACCACCCGCTTTGGGGATCTCCACATCCTTGTCCGCGTGGCTCACTATTGCTAGACGTCTTCCACCAAGCGGATCTAGTTTGCCTCAACACTGGGGACCCTACATTCTTGTCTGCCTCCACGACAAATTTCTCTCATTTGGACCTTTCGGTCGGTACTGTTCCGCTAGCTCGGCGCTTTGAATGGTTCGCCCTTGCTGATACATACTCGAGTGATTACTTTCCATGTGTCCTTCGATTGCAGCCACAACTGCCATATATGCGCCCGAGACGCCGGAAGTTTGCCCAAGCCGATTGGACACTTTTTTCGTCACTAGCGACATTCGATGACCGTCACTTTCCTAGCGTCGACGATGAGGTCACTCATATTACAGACGTTATTCTTAGAGCTGCGGAACGTTCAATACCACGCACCTCCGAATTGCCCCGGCGCCCCCCAGTTCCTTGGTGGAACGAGGCATGCCTGACGCAATACGTGAGCGGCGACGTGCTCTTCGCGTTTTCAGACACCATCCTACTTTGGCCAACTGCTATAAGCAGTTCCGGGCGCGGTGCCGTCGCGTCATCCGCGATAGCAAGAACGCAAGCTGGGGCTTCTTTACTAGCTCATTTAACACCTTCACTCCCTCCTCGGAAGTTTGGAGTCGGATTCGACGGTTATCAGGCGCGCCTAGTTTCTCCCTGGTCCCTGGGCTCACTGTCGCGCATGATACATTAGTGGACCCCGTCGCAATTTCTAACTCATTGGGTCAACACTTTGCTGAGATTTCGAGCTCTTCAAATTACCCACCAGCGTTTCTCCCGAAGAAACGTGCAGCGGAATTGCGGCCTCTTGCTTTCTCCTCTCAAAATCGCGAAAGCTACAATACTGATTTCTCCATGCGGGAACTCCAACATGCACTCTCTTCTTCTCGCTCCTCCGCCCCAGGACCGGATGGTATCCACATCCAAATGTTGCTGCATTTATCATACCATAGTTTGCGTTACCTCCTTCGCCTTTATAATCGAATTTGGACCGACAATACTTTTCCCAGACGATGGCGGGAAGCTATCGTCGTTCCTGTTCCGAAACCTGGAAAGGACAAACATCTCCCCTCTAGCTATAGCCCCATTTCTCTCACAAATAGTGTATGTAAGGTTTTGGAGCGTATGGTGAATTGCCGTTTAGCTTGGTGGCTGGAGTCCCGCAGTCTTTTAACACCTACCCAACGCGGTTTCCGAAAGCATCGTTCTGCAGTTGACCATTTTGTTGCTCTCTCCACTTATATCATGAACAATTTTCTCCGGAAACGCCAAATAGTAGCAATATTTTTTGATCTGGAGAGAGCACACGATACCTGTTGGAGGACAGGCATCCTCCGCACACTGTTCTCTTGGGGCTTTCGCGGTCGGCTGCCCTTTTTTCTTCGCGAATTTATGGCAGAGCGCACATTTAAAGTGCGGGTGAACACTACTCTCTCCCGTACTTTCTCCCAAGAAAAGGGGGTACCCCAGGGCTCCGTGCTGTGTGTTGTACTGTTTGCCATTGCCATAAATCCAATTAAGGATTGTCTCCTTCCTGATGTCTCGGGCTCCCTCTTTGTGGACGATTTTGCGATCTACTACAGCTCTCAACGGACCAGCCTTCTTGAATGACGTCTTCACGGCTGTCTCGATCGCCATCACTCTTGGAGCATCGAAACAGGCTTCCGCTTTCCTCCTAGTAAGACCGTTTGTGTTAATTTTTGGCGTCGTACGCAGTTTCTTCCACCTTCCTTACATCTAGGACCTGTCAACCTTCCGTTTTCGGACGTCGCTAAATTCTTGGGTCTTATGTTTCACAGAAAACTGTGCTGGTCCTCTCACGTTCCTATCTTTCGGCTCGCTGTCTGCGATCCCACAACACCCTCCGTGTCCTGAATGGTACCTCCTGGGGAGCGGACCGAGTGGTCCTTCTCCGCCTCTATCGCGCCTTAGTGCACTCGAAATTGGACTATGGAAGCATAGTTTACTCCTCTGCTCGGCCGTCTATTCTTCGGCGTCTCGACTCTGTCCACCACCGTGGATTACGTTTAGTGTCTGGAGCTTTTTACACCAGCCCTGTGGAAAGCCTTTATGCTGAGACTGCTGAACCTCCGCTGTCCAATCGGCCAGCTGTCCTTCTGAGTCGTTATGCTAGCTGTCTTGTCTTCCAATCCTGCTAATCCGGCCCATGACATTTTTTTCGACGCCTCCTTGGATTTAGGTTATGCAGGCCACCCTTCCTCCCTACTACCACCGGGAGTCCGCTTCCGTCAACTGCTCCATTATCTTTCCTTCCGCTTTCCTAAAACTTTCTTGACAACTTGGGGACAGCACCGCCTTGGCGCCGTCCCTGGACCTGCCTGCTCCGTGACCTTTGTCAGTTTCCCCAAGGATGGTACCCCTTCACTTGTTTGTCGTCGGACATTTGCTGCCCTATGTGCACAAATGAAGGAAGCCACATTTATTTACACTGATGGCTCAAAAACATCGTTTGGTGTAGGGAGTGCCTATATTGTTGGCGACACCCCAAATCTATTTCGGCTTCCCGACCAGTGTTCGGTTTATACTGCGGAGTTTTACGCTGTTCTCCAGGCTGTCCAATACATCCGTCGCCATCAGCGGATACAGTATGTTATCTGTTCAGATTCTCTCAGCTCTCTCCTCAGTCTCCAAGCTCTCTACCCTGTCCACCCTCTGGTCCACCGGATTCAGGACTGCCTGCGCTTGCTCCTCTTGGGGGGCGTCTCGGTGGCGTTCCTCTGGATCCCAGGACACGTTGGTATCTGTGCAAATGAGGCGGCCGATATAGCGGCCAAGGCTGCAGTCTCTCTTCTTCGGCCAGTTATTCGCACGATTCCCTTCGCCGATCTACGGAGTGTTTTATGCCGTCGTGTTGTTCTTTTATGGCACACACATTGGTCGAGAATTCCCCATAATAAATTCCGGAACGTGAAAGCTCTTCCCTGGGCTTGGACCTCTTCCTCCCGAACGCGTCGTCGGGAGGAGGTAATTTTAACTAGACTCCAGATAGGGCACTGTCTTTTTAGCCATCGACATCTTTCAAGTGGCGATCCTCCCCCGCTTTGTCCCCACTGCTCTCAGCTGTGGACGGTAAGACACCTTTTACTAGAGTGCCTCTATTTTACTCCGTTACGCGCCCGTCTACAGCTGTCGCCTAATATATCGTCCATTTTAGCAGATGACACGCGCTCAGCCGATCGCGTTCTCGAGTTTATTAGTGCCGGTGAGATGACGTCAGTCATTTGAAGCTCTTTTTGGGGACAATCAACCCCTCTTCTGTAGTGGTTTTTTAAGCTTTCCTTCTGCTTTTAGTTTCTCCAAATTTTTGAGTTTCGTTCCCATTGCTGCTGATTTCCATTTTCGTTTTTTACCTTTTCCTAAGTCACAGACCGGGCGCTAATGACCATAGCAGTTTTGCGTCATAAAAGCAAAACAAAAAAAAAAAATCCGAAAATAACACCATACTTGGACATCGTCCAAACAAAGCAGGCAGACTGCAACTCTGTTCCGTGTCTTTGTCAGAAAGTTTCTTCACAAACACAGGTCTAAATCCATAACATTTCAAATCTTTTTTAACGTGGTTAAACATTTTTGACCGTGGTTTATCATATTCAGTTGCTTCTTTTATGTAAAGGGGTTTCATCGTAGAATAGTCGTTCAGTTAGGTGTCCGATTTCGTCCCTGCACCATGCACCACCACAGGAGAGGACAACTTTCGTTTGTGAATTATTTAAGTAACTTCTAACTGGAATATATTGATTTTGGATTACCTATGTGCTTAGTAGTTTAACTCTTAATTAAGTCTTGCGTTTTAATAACTGTGTGTGTGTGTGTGTGTGTGTGTGTGTGTGTGTGTGTGTGTGTGTGTGTGTGTGTGTGTGTGTGTGTGTGTGTATAGATGGCCGTCCTTAGCACGAATATGAACTATGACTGCTGTGTTCGGATGTTAGCTGAGTTGGTTACCCTCCGCTCGACAGCACCAGGCAGTGCTGGCTTCAGTCACTCATTTCCAGTCTGTGACCAGTGGGCATCACTTTGGGGGACCGGACATGGGCATCCGAGGGATGTCCAGCACGTCCCACGTGCCGCCTGATCGGTGGACTACTGTGGCCACCCCACTTGCTGCCTGCACTGAGGCTGGACCCTCGCTTGCGGTCGAGCGGGAGGTCGTTTCAGGTGGCAGCCATAAAACATCGTCCGAAATTGTACTAAATGCGTTCTTCGAAAACTATTTTGAACAATTAGTTAAGGAATGTCAAGACGCTTATGCGAAGTGTAAATGGTTCCGAAAACGTTGACCTCTTAGCAGCAAACAATTCTGAGCAGCTAGGAAGAGCCATGATGGAAATGGATTAGTACCGCAAGCTACTTTTAGGGAAATTCATTAGCGTAACGTGCAAACCCACCAAAAAGCCGGCCGGGGTGGTCGACCGGTTCTAGGCGCTACAGTCTGGAACCGCGCGACCGCTACGGTTGCAGGTTCGAATCCTGCCTCGGGAATGGGTGTGTGTGATGTCCTTAGGTTAGTTACGTTTAAGTAGTGCTAAGTTCTAGGGGACTGATGACCTCAGAAGTTAAGTCCCATAGTGCTCAGAGCCATTTGAACCCACCAAAAATAAACGCAAAGCTTATCTGAAAACGCAGATAAAAATTCGCTTGACGCCTTTCTAAGAGCCAGTGTACATTCGTTACGAACTATGTAGACGTAAACCAGTTGTGGTTTGTCTTTAAAGAAATAGTGTTGCAGAGATTGAGAGATTTATACCTAATAAATTAATAAGAGACTAACTGATCCCCCATTATACACAAAGCAGGTCTGAATATTGTTAGAGAAGCAACGAAGAAAGCAACCAAATTCAAATGAACGCATAATCCGCAGATTGGCAAAGTTTTACAAAAACTCGAAATTTAGCGCGCACACCAATGCGAGATCCTTCTTCACTCCGTAGCTCTGTCAAAAAATCTTCCAGAAAATTCGATGAGATTCTGGTCGTATGTTAAGTATACCAGCGGCAAACATAACCAATAGCGATAGTAATGTTACCAGTGACAGTGGCATTAAAGCGGAGTTACTAAATACGGTTTTCCGAAATCATTTCTCCAAAGAAGACGAAGCAAATATTCCAGAATTCGAATCAGCAACAGCTCCCAACACGACTAATGTAGGAACAGGTTTTTTTTCAGTGTAGTGAAGCAACGCAAGTCAGTTAACGAAGGCAAGTGTTCCGGTTCAGATTGTATGTCAGTTAAGTTGCTTCCAGAGCATGCTGATATGATGGCTCCACACTTAGCAATAATACAGAACCTCTCGCTCGACATAAGATACGCTCCTACAGACTGGAAAGTTGCGCATGTCATACGAACACACACGAAGGGAAATAGGTGTAATCAGCTTCATTACAGACCGTTATCACTCACGTAGATTCTCAGTAGTATTTTGAAACATATACTGTGTTCGAACATTAAGAATTACCTCGAAGAAAACGATCTATTAACAAAAAGTCGACACGGATTCAATTTCATTCTTGTGAAACACAACCAGCTCTTTATTCACACGAAGTAACGCGTAATATGGACAGGTGGCCCCAAATTGATTTCATATTGTTTGATTTCCAGAAGGGTTCTGATACCTTTCCTCACAAGCGGCTTCTGAACAGATTGCATACCTACGGAGTATCGCTTCAGCTGTGAGCGACTGGGTTCGTGATTTTCAGTCAGAACGGTCACAGTTTGTTGTAACAGACGGGAAGTTATCGAGTAAAACAGAAGTGAAACAGAAGCTTTATAGGTCCTCAGATGTTCCTGATGTATATAAATAATTTAGGAGACAATTTGAGCATCACTTTTAGCTTTTTTGCGGATGATTATATCGTTTACCGTCCAAGTAAGGTCATCAGAAGACCAAATCAATTCGAAAATGACTAGACAAGGTATCTGGGTGGTGCGAAAAGTGGAATTTGATAGTAAAAGTGTGAAGTCATCCAAATGAGTACTAAAACTGTTAAATTTCTGTTACACAATAAATCAACGAAATCTAAAGGTCTTTAGATCAACTAAATACACAGAGATTACAATTACGAACAACTTAAACTGGAATGAAGAACTACACAGAAGCGCCAAAGAAACTGTTATAGGCAAGCATATTCAAATACAGAGTTATGTAAACAGGCAAAATACGGTGCTGCGGTCCGCAATGCCTATATAAGACAATAAGTGTCGGTCACAGCTGTTAGCTCTGTTACTGCTGCTACAATGGCAGGTTATCAAGATTTAAGTGAGTTTGAACGTGATGTTATAGTCGGCACACAAGTGATGGGACACAGCATCTCCGACGTAGCGATGAAGTGAGGATTTCCCCGTACGACCATCTCACGAGCGTACTGAGAATATCAAGAACCCAATGAAACACCAAATCGCCTACATCGCTGTGGCCAGAAAGATCCTGCAAAAACGGGACTAACGATGAATGCAGACAGTCGTTCAACGTGACAGAAGTGCAACCCTTCCACATTTCAATGCTGGGCCATCAACAAGTGTCAAGCGCGCGAATCATCCAACAAAACATCATAAATATTAGCTTTCGGAGCCGAAGGCTCATTGTTGTACCCTTGATGACAGCACGACACAAAACTTTATGCCTCGCGTGGGTCCGTCAACACCGACATGGGACTGCTGATCGCTGGAAACATGTTTCCTGTTAAATTGTATCGAGCGGATGGACGTGTAGGGATATGGAGACAATCTCATGAATCCATGTACGCTGCATGTCAGCAGGGGACTGTTCAAGCTGGTGGAGGCTCTGTAATGGTGTGGGTCTTGTGCAGTTGCAGTGATGTGGGACCCCCGACATGTCTAGATAAAGCTCTGACAGGTGACATGTACATAAGCATCCTGTCTGATCACATGCATCCAATCATGTCCAGTGTGAATTTCGACAGAGTTGGGCAATTCCAAGAGGACAATGCGACACCCCACACGTCGAGAGTGGCTCCAGGAGTTCAAACACTTCCGCTGGCCACCAAACTCCCCAGACATGAACATTGCTGAGCATATTTTAGATGCCTTGCAACGTTCTGTTCAGAAGAGCTGCCCATTCCCTAGTACTCTTCAAAATGGTTCAAATGCCTCTGAGCACTATGGGACTGAACGTCTGAGGTCATCAGTCCCCTAGAACTTAGAACTACTTAAACCTAACTAACCTAAGGACATCAGACACATCCATGCCCGAGGCAGGATTCGAACCTGCGGCCGTAGCGGTCGCGCGGTTCCAGACTGGAGCGCCTACAACCGCTCGGCCACCTCGTACTCTTACGGATTTATGGACAGCCATGCAGGATTCATGGTGTCGGCTCCCTCGAGCACTACTTCAGACATTAGTCGAGTCCATGCCACGTCGTGTTGCAGCATTTCCACGTGCTCGCCGTGGCCCTACACGATATTAGGCAGGTGTACCAGTTTGGCTCTTCAGTGTATATACGTACTTACGTTTTATTGGCAGAACGCTTAGAAGATCCAACAGATCTACTAAAGCGACTGCCTACGATGCACTTGTCTATTCCTTCCTGGAGTATTGCTGCGCTATATGGGGTCCTTACCAGACAGGATTGACGGATGACATCGAAAAATGACAGCTCGTATTGTATTATTGCGAAATAGGGAAGAGAGTATCAACGGATGTGATACGCGAGTTGCAATGGTAACCATTAATACAAAAGTGGTTTTCGTTGCGGTGACGTCTGCCCTGAACCGGAGAAACGTCGTCCCCTCGGGAAGAAGCACTCATTGCATTCGAAGGACTTCACGAATACTGATAATATGCCGCGTGTTATGAGGCAGAAGAAGAAGTACATTCAGACTTAAATACCAACGTAGTAATTCCAAATCCAAACATGACAGGTGATGACGGGTTTGCATAATACCGAGCCATCAGATTAACTGTCGCAAAATACCGACACGAATTACATACAGAAGGATGTAAAAAAAAACTGGTAAAAGCCGACCTTGACGATCAGTTTAGGTCCTGGAGAAGTGCAGCAATTTGTGAGACATTACTGAACCTATAACGTGTCTTGAGGGACATAAAAAGAAACGCAAACCTACGTTTGTGTTGAGAGACAGAATAAAGAAACGCAAACCTACGTTTACAGCATTTGTAGTTACAGAGAAAGCGTTTGACAATGGTGAATGGACTATACATGGAAATTCTGATGGGAGCAGCGTTAAACTGAGGAGGGTTGTAGCCTATCCCTGATGTTATTTAGCCTGTACATTGTCCATCGTGTGAAGACAGTCAAGGAAAAATGTCGAAAGGTAATTAAAGTTCAGGGAGAAGAAATAAAATGTTAAGGTTCACCGATGACGTTAAAATTCTGTGGGAGTCGAAATGATTAGTTTACTTGCCGTATGTATAATTCATCTACTGTCTTGTCTAACCGATTGTCCACTCATTATTTGTAAAGTAACATAGGCTTCAAACGTCCAAGGTCCTTCTACTGTAGTAGGACGGCTTAAAGCTACCGTCTATTGGCCATTTCCCACCATCGTCATCGCAGTCTTGTCGGCGTATCTCTGATCGCATTAGTTAAATATTTATTATTATTATTATTGCAGGATTAATTAATACAGAGATCAGTTAACACTATTTTGTTGTATTCCTGTTATCTTCTGCCAAGCCTCCCAATTCAGTGCCTCCTCCTTGCGTACCCCGAAATGATCCATTGCTCCGTTGACGTCATTCCAAGAACTTTGTGGTCTCCCGCGTTTACGTCTGCCAGGTGGTTTCCATTCGAAAATTTTCTTCAGCCGTTGATGATCTGGCAGTCTCAACAGATGTCCATACTTTTTATGCTTTGCTGTATTCTGAATTTTATTTCTGTAGTACCCAGTCCACTTTCGTCAATATATGCCTCTAGATATTTAAATTTTTGTGCCTGTTTCATAACTGCTCTGTCATTGATATGAACTTCAAATTTAGTGTCACTCATTTACAGTCCCTACTTATCATATTCCTGGTATAAATGCGGTGTCATTAATTCAATATCGAATCCATCTTGCACTAGACAAGCTTGATCATCAGTAAACATTTAAACAAAAGCTGTCCATCGTTGACAATAATATCTGTTCCTCCACAGTTGTTCTTCCACCTTCGGAGAGCCACTTCTACATATGAATTGAACAAGGTGGCTGACATACTGCAACATTGTCTCAGCTCTTTTGTGACGTTAACAGGTTCTGATAATTTTGATCCCCTTTTAACCTGCACCTTATTGTCTCTGTACATTTCAATGACAGTCTGTAAAAGATGGTCATCCCTATCTTTCAAAGCTTCCGGGAATTTTGCTCTAGGAACCGTGTCGTAGGCTTTAGCTTAGTCTACAAAGGCAGTGTGTTACTCCTTCACTACTGCTATAAATTTCTCCATTATCTATTGAAAAATAAAGAGGTTATCTGTACAGGACCTGTTCTGTGTGAACCCACTCTCGTCTTCTCCAATATGGTGTGTAGCATTGTCTTATTTTCTCATACTTAATTATGTGAAATAGGCGGCTTATCGTGCGGTTCTCACTGATGCCTCTGTAGCAATTAGTGGCTCTTCTATTTCCCTTCTTGAAAATGGAGACTATATACGATCTTTCCCATCCGATATAACTTCAGTTCTTTGACAGCAGTTGTTCATAAGATGTAGTATTCTTTTCTTCAAATGATGTCCTCCAACATTCAATAATTCCTCAGGAATACTTCTAGGACCAGGAGATCTGCCATTCTTCATTTTAGCTAATGCACTGTGTACTACCTCTGTCGTGATGGTCGAATTTCGAACTGTTTGTTCAATACCACCTTCTTCGCCTCTAGTGTCCTGGGGTCTGTCTTCAGTTAGAAGATCTGTATAATGCCTTTTCCATTGGCTTAAAGGGATTAAATTGTCTTCTGCTTTGTTTTCTGGTGTTTTCTTCTGATTTAATTCTGTTTTTTAAGTCCTGATTTATTGTCTTGTAGTTTCATCTATCTTGAGATCATTTAGTTGATAACCATTTTTGTATAAATTTTTCTTTAGCCAAGTCAACTACTTTATGTCACCCGACATCCGTGGACTATCCTATTTGTCTACACCCTTACTCTGAGTCCCCAGTACCTCTAGAGCAATCTTCCTAGTTGCTTGTTTAATATTCTCATATACTCATATTCTCTTTCAAGATTATGTCCTCTGGCACCATTTTTAGTCCACACTGTAACGTTCGCTGAAATAAGTCCTTTATGTTCAACTGCTTTAGGAGAAAGAGCTTCTACAGTGTCTGTTCCGGTTTTGCTTCATTGCTCTGGATAGTCACTTGTCCAGTTCTTGATGGTTTTATTCGAAATGGATATGTCATCTTTGATAAAATTACGTAGGCTCCCCACAAGGCTCTATAGTCGTGAACTACCATTTTAGATCTTTGCTTAGTAATGATGTAATCAAATAATGATTTCTGCTGGAAAGAAGGTCTTTCCCACTTATTTCTGTGAATGTTTATGTGAATAATATGTTCACAAACATCTGTGAATATATTTATGTGAAAAATATATTCACAAATACACGTGGGAACGACGTAAATAATTGCATAAAAAAGAAACAACTGGATTGTTACTGCGTTACTTCAGTAAGAAATTTGGTCAGCATCTTAAAATACGAAACAAAATTGTAGAGGTTCACCTCATTGGAACAAACAATTGCTACACAATGCTGGTCATAATAAATAAACGATATTTTCTGTAGACTGAAATTTTTTTGTTTAACTTATGAATAAATATCGATTATTTTTCGGAAAATAATATTTTATATGTGATCAAAGTTCTTACATACTCTAAATCTTGACACAGGTGCCTCCATGTTACTCCATGCTAATAGTGCGAAAAGAACGTAAGCAGTTAGACTTCATAATTTTCCTATAGAGATTAATCGTTTCGTCATATTGCTTCTGTAACAGTTTTGAAGATCCAACGTCTGATTTAATGATGTAAATACACGCCGGTGTCAAGCTGATTTATTGCTGATGAACGGCCAGTTTGACAAGAATCACTTCACCAGTTTTACATGAATCACTTCACCAGTTTTACAGACATCCAATCATTTATGTCGCCGACCGCATTCCTCGAATTTATGACTAATGTGAAATTAACCGAGAACATTAACGTATACTGGCAACTTATTGAATTGTATAGCGTTAATTTTAAGGGTGATGAAAGCCAGCGAGAGCACTCCAAGGTAAAAAATCAGACACGGAATGCAGAGAGCCGGTAGAAGTGTTGTCGTTTAAGTTACCGGAGGTATACAGTAACGGTAGAGCTCTGCGAATTGCAGACGCCCTGGGCAGCTGTCTCAGGGTAGAAGAGGATTGACCGGTAACTTGACTCCGACTAGACGCTGCCGTAAGTCGTCACAGTAGAAGATGGTCACAAAAAGGCACGTCGTAGCAGAGGCAGCAAGTCCAGAAGCATACCTAGCTAGAGAGTAGGAGGAGGGAAAGGACCTGGACATGGTTTGCCAGAGGCGTCCAGGAGGTACAGAGTCACTCGTCAGATTGGCCGATGCCCGATGCGTGTAAAGTGCTGGTAGACTGGCGGGCCGACTGTAGATGAGAAGAACCAGTGCGCCGCCACAGTCCTTCGAAAACACAGGGAGTTTTGTATACTGAGGAGTTCTCAGCTCTGTAAAGTCTGTTTTTATCACTTGGAGTGCTACTTTCAGTGACTGTATTTTACAGTACTGTTACCGTTTGTCACTTCTGATCGTTCTCACCATAGAAACTCAGCCACTGATTTCTGTTGTGTAACCAGCTGCATCCCTTGCTTTTCTAGTGCATAGAATTAGCCTGCCATGTAGTAGCTGGTACGAAGGAAATAAATAAGTTTAGTTAGACCTTCGATCCCTTGAGTCTCCCGCGAGTATGCTATCGAGTCTCAAAACCGGCGCCTCTCGTAGGCCCCCTGGTGTTTTGCTTTCAAACAATCATCCTGCCGTCACCGGAAGTTTCTCTTTCTGCGTTTGGCCCTAACCGCTAGGAAATTTCACTCTGATCTGTAATTTCTATTTTCCTTCTGTCCTGTGCTACGACACGACAGTCTCGTGGAAAGATAGTTGCGAAGAACAGTACCTGTGGGAGCGGAGTGTCATTTTCGTATTCCGGTCCAGCGTACAGTTTGAAACTGTCACAAATTGTCAACAGATTTCAGATAAAAGAAGTTGAGCGACGCGTTTTGTCGAAGTTGACGTCACCAGAGACGAAGGACAAACTATTGTGGCTTGTTTGCGGAACTATTCTGTCATACTTCGTAAATAAATTAGGGATTTTCTTTTTCAGAACAACAACGTTCTAGCGTCCGTACCATTTAGCTCGGTGTCTCTGGGTGACTGCATACATACCGTAGCAAAAATAATAATAATAATAATAATAATAATAATAAATTTAAAAAGTGAACACCGGCCCCTGCTTTAATTACTTAATCACAACCTGGCAATAAACAATACGTTTATTTTTAACTCAATGTAGGTTATAAATGTTGTAGAAAAGTTGACTAAAAAGCACCCATTGATGATGACGTGACCGTGAAACGAGTAGTAGATAGATAAAAATCTGTTGATTGACGTAGAAACTTTAGTATTTTCATTAGATTAACAGCTACATCGTTCACAGCAAAGTCTGGCATGGTTGAAATTGTTCGTTGGTAACAGTTGTTTCCCAAAACTTGATCCGCGCGACTGTTACTGTCGCAGGTTCGAATCCTGCCTCGGGCATGGATGTGTGTGATGTCCTTAGGTTAGTTAGGTTTAAGTAGTTCTAAGTTCTAGGGGACTGATTACCTCAGATGTTAAGTCCCATAGTGCTCAGAGCCATTTGAACCAAAACTTGATAATGAGAAGCAGACCGTTGTATAAAGATATCGAATTAAAAAATCTGTTACACTTGCATTTCTTTATTGTTATATACATATTTAGTTTTTTAATATCAGATTAAAATCCATGCTGCAATTATAACGTTTCTGAGACCCTACAATATTCTAGAAAGTAGCTGAAACGTGAGTAGAGTGTGTTTTACATTTTGAATGGTGACGAGTGCAGTTTTCCTATTCACGGAAATTCGAAATTCTATCATCTCTGGCGTGTCTGCCACGTCATACATGTTCGTACATTGTGGTGATACGGCTGAGGTCTTGGCAGCAGTCAGCTGGCAGAGAGGTCGTGGCTATCGCTTTCAACCAGATGTGGGTCTTTGCCTGTAACAGCAGGGTCATACACTCTCTCTCTCTCTCTCTCTCTCTCTCTCTCTCTCTCTCTCTCACACACACACACACACACACACACACACACACACACACACGTATAATTTTTGTCGGGGTAAATGGTCAGCATTGCCTAGGAATAAATTAAAACAGTTCCAGTCTCCCAGTTTCCGGAAAGGCGAATAAGGTAACTTCAAATTACGTTCCTAATTTTCCCATTAGGGAATCGCTTCCCTCATTCCTAGCCTGCAGGGGTAGCTGTCTAAAAAGCGTTCTACACTAGCGCTACCTTCTGCTACGAGCACGAAATTAAAGATGAAATACAAAGGAGGAAACCACTAGTGATCGTGGACTGCTGTGTGGGTCGAACAAGGCACATTTCCACTTCATTAAAAACGTTAATACATAACTTACGCATATAATCATTAGGCCTTTATGAGATTTTGTATCGAAGTGTTGTCCCAGAAAAAGAATTGAAAATACCTCCGGTACTCCGACCCCAAGAAGGTTTCCGGAAGTTTTCGCGGTTGTAAAGCAAATGGCAGAGCTAGTAACCCTCTCCCAAATATTCCCCAATGCAGCCCCTCTGGCAGAGCTAAAACTCGCTGAGAATCGGTTGAAAGGAACCGAGCTATGCAGCCGGGTGGATTTCAGAGCCCACGCCCTCGTCTTCCATGTGGGGAATTAAATGTAAAAGAGAAAATGGCTCCGCTGCTTTACGTCGTTTCCTATTCAGTTTAAGTTGTTCTTGTACGTTTGCATTTTATAGGTCTTACAGAAGAACGCTGGTTGCCAACATTTTAAAATATAATTTACTCTCTGTCACATGGTCCATTTTTTTCTTTGCGGGTTTCACTGCGTTTATTTCAGTTTTTTACAGCCCTAGCAGTTTATACTGCTGAAGTTTGCTAATTTTCCTGCCGTCTGGACGTAAAGTTTCTCTCACGCGACCTGGTGAGGTCTAGAAGCAGCAGCGTGCCTCTTTTCGTGCGTAGGAGTTCACAGGTCTGCTTAGGACTGTAACGAAAATATACTGTCGCCAAACTTTGACAGAAAGTGAGGGTCGTAGTGGCCTGATGTAAACGTATTTCCTCCAAATGATTATTTATAAAGGTAAGGTGACAGAGGAGTAATACTTGGGGTAGTTTTCAAGCATATGTTTAAGTATGTTACAACAAATATAATTTTTGTTGGAAAGTATTAAAAAATGCAGCAGTCCTTCCGGGGCGATCTGCGGCAGGCACTATAACTGGTGCCAATTTCAGCGAGGAAAAAAGATTACCTAAAGGGAAACCCCATACGTGTTTCACTTTGATATGTTATTGGAAAGTTTTGGTTAAATTTTCAGATAAAAATACTGAAAATTTTTGGAGTTATTCCACGTGCAGTTTTGAAAAATCACATTAAGAGAAAACTGCGTTTGAAGTTTTGAAATGTGTTACAGACATGAACAAATGAGAAAATTCTACATTTAGAAAACTCTTGCTGTTCGTCTGATATCCCAGGACTGGCCGGTCGTACAATTGCCATTGCGATGAAAATTATACCCACTAGATTGTCATAGAACGATTGAAATATCGGTCGTGGCAATTCTATGAACGCACAAAACTTTACAATTCCGTTTAACCTTATTCCAAACAGTTTCATTGCTAGGCCGATTCGATGGTTGATTTCATGTGCACTCCGAATAAACTTACTGTGTGTTCAAATGTGTGTGAAATCTTATGGGATTTAACTGCTAAGGTCGTCAGTCCCTAAGCTTACACACTACTGAACCTAAATTATCCTAAGGACAAACACACACACCCATGCCCGAGGGAGGACTCGAACCTCCACCGGGATCAGCCGCACAGTCTATGACTGCAGCGGCCAGGCCGCTCTGCTAATCCCGCGCGGCAGTAAACTCACTGTTTTGTGTAACAACTTCTGGGCATTTTGGACAAGCAGTAACTGTTGTGAAGTCTAAGTCTCGAGGACTTCGTTCTTGTAACGTGATATCTGCATTGCACGTTTTATATTTCATGTGTTGAGAAATAAAACAGAGAACGGCAAGAAAATTTGTAATCCTATAGCCGGCCGCGGTGGCCGAGTGGTTCTAGGCGCTCCAGTCCGGAACCACGCTGGTGCTACGGTCGCAGGTTCGAATCCTGCGTCGGAAATTGCATGTGGGTGATGCCCTTAGGTTTAAGTAGTTTTAAGCCTAGGGGACTGATGACCTCAGATGTTGAGTCCCATAGTGCTCAGAGCCATTTGAACCATTTTTTGTAGTCCTATAGCTCAGTCAGCAACTCACATCAGAGTACAGATCTCTGTGTTTCAATTTCCTAGCAGAGGCACTGACGCATCCCGAACTGTTCTCAGCCGCATATCTATTATTGCCGCGAGGGATTAGCCGAGCGGTCTAAGGGCGCTGCAGTCATGGACTGTACGGCTGGTCCCGGCGGAGGTTCGAGTCTTCCCTCGGGCATGGGTATGTGTGTTTGTCCTTAGGATAATTTAGGTTAAGTAGTGTGTAAGCTTAGGGACTGATGACCTTAGCAGTTAAGTCCCATAAGATTTCACACACATTTGAACATTTTTATCTATTATTTGGACGCTTTGATGAGACACTCCTTGGACGCCGTGTTAGATACGATTTTCTCGTGCCTTTTCTAGCAGAGTACACTTTCTTACTTGAGAGAAGAAACTACATACTATTAGATCGCAAAGTATCAAAAATCAATACTGCATGCAAAAATCAAGATTCGAAGCGAAAGAAGTGTCTTTTCTTCGTGTACATACTGACGCTTATTAACGCCAAGTTAACGTACTAGTGTTTTGAAATGCTTCTAACTCTACCCAGACACTACAGGGGGCATCGAGTCGGCGCAGGTAGATCGTTTCGGGTAGTTCGGGGCGCTAAAAGAGGAGCTCGGAATTCCAGAGGACAATTTTTTGGGGGATTAGTCTTTTTCCGTTATATTTTAGTAGATTGAAAGTATCTTTTAAGCGAATAAAGAAGAAAGTGATTTCTTGAAAATGAACAGCCGAAAAAGGTACGGAGCAGCCCTATGAGGGAATAATTCTTTCAAGTGTTTCTAATGTGTCGTCGGATGCTGAAAACTTGTATAATGGAAAATTGGATCACAACCTCTCCAAAAGAAGTACGCGTCTCATAATCGAACGAAAACTAATATTATTTGGGCCTGCGAAAATCTGATTTGATATTGGATTGGTCGCTGCTATGTAAATAAATTGGTTTACTGCTTTCTGTACAGCATTGTAGGAAATGGGACACCTGTGTCTGTACTACTGAGATCCGCTTCTAAGGCTGCAAGGTATGTCTGATATTCTGCAGTTTATAGCATACTGATGCGCAGAACGTAAGGACGGTAGTAGCTTCCCACGTGATGCATCAACAAAATTCATGAAGCTTGGATGCAATTAGTCGAAGGAAATTAAACTTTCATTTGAAGACAATAATTACAGACAAATCACCACGGTTCATGGTGGCTCATAACAGGATGTCATGATGACCACGGGCGGCAGTGTATAGTGTACAGCGTGTCCCCTTGCTGTCCGAAAGATTGGTAGGGAGTAGAGCGTTCCATGCGCCCACCAGCACGGTTAACAACTCCGGGTGGTCGTTGCATTTCATGTGGGCGTGCAGTACGTCACCCATCGCATCCGAAACGGCTCGATGGGACTAAAGTTTGATGGACGGGCAGACCAGTCCACTCACCGGGCGTCCTCCCGTTGCAAGAACTCCTCCATTTGCATTGTTTGATGCTGTGGTGAATCCTGAAGAGTACAGTGAGACAATAATGTTGACCGGTAGTGTGCTGTGTTCAAACCTTTGAACGTCAGTACGCCTGTGCAATTTACGCTCTCCAAACGATGACACCTGGACCACCAAAACCATCATGTTCGACAATGTTCCTTGGTACATTATGTGTTCCCACCTCTTCCCATATGAGGGTACGTCCAGCATGTTCTCCCACTTCTGTTGTTGGAAGGTGCAAAATTTGTTATTTTTTCAGATGATATAGGTCTCAGTTCTGTCAGTGAAAAGGCAGCAAGTGAAACGTCTGATATCTGAGAGAAAGAACAGAGCGGCTACGAAAAGTGGATTATTATCAAATCTTGACAGGACTCCGTACACAGAATCCCGAGGAAACTCCGCTGCATGGTGTAAAACTTACAGAAAACAGGAGTGTGTTATAGGAATTACGTTCCGCGTTCATTCTACTAGAGCCTGCGAAGATCTCTTCAAAAAAGTTTGTGTAGAGGATACAGCCATACTTGGTTTACACTGACGCTATTATATTCATCGAAATAGTTCAACTCTGTTGAAGGCTGTGGTCGCACTCTGATGATGAAATAGGGACATACATGGAGAATTACACTATCTTATAAACGACGGCAATTCCAATGCAAGATTATAACGGAAACCTTCTATGCGGAAGCAGGACGACAACTAAAGAAAATCTTTTCAGTGGGAAACGTCGGATGTGAAAACACCAGTAACGGTTAGTCATAAATTACTAGAGTTTTCCAAATACAGTAACACGTTTGTACATAGCATATTGTTTCAGAAGTAAATATATAGAAAATAGACTTATCAACAACCAAATAGAATCAAATTAAATTTAATTTTATCCATATTTTGCAGCTTAAAACGTGACTGTAGTCAAAACATTGGAGGTAAGAATTAAACAACGCCTTCAGTCACAACTTTTTCGCGTTTTATTAACTACATGATACATTTCGGACCCTGTGGGTCCATCGTCAGGTGTAATTTGCCTTAATACATGTTTTATTTCTTCTCCTGAATGAGGTGAAATGCATCATTCAGGAGAAGAAATAAAACGTGTATTAAGACAAATTACACCAGACGATAGACCCACAGGGTCCGAAATGCATCATGTAGTTAAAAAAACGCGAAAAAGTTGTGACTGAATGCGTTGTTAATTCTTACCTCGAAAAATTAAATTGGCCCACTCCGTGCGTGAAACATTTAGCGGGCCAGTTTCTGGTGGCCGTCCCGCAGTTTCCCCGCGTCTCTGCGCCGCCGGCGTGCCCGCGGCTGCGCCTGACGCTGCTCCCTGTTGTTGCCCGCAGGAGCGGAGCCGCGGCCGTGCCGCCGCCGCCCCCGCCGCCCCCGCTGCTGGTGCAGGCGCCGCCCTCCAGCGACGAGGACGACGACCTGCGCGTCCTCGTGCACTCCGATGGGTGAGTACCAACTCAGTCTCCACACAGCTCTGCAGCCGGCATGCCGTCTGACATTCACAACGGCTGCACCTTAGCTGTACATATTAACCATTTGAGAAATGTGACGAAATTCGTTACAGGTGTAAACTGTTACAAAAGGCGTCGTTGATACTCGGTATTTGGACCACACAGAAAAAACAATAGCGTAACGCTTAACGGTGTCCATACCAGTATACAAAGCGCTGGGGCAAATAATGTAATACCGAGTACAGAATCCCATTATCTGCTTTTTTAGGCGACATTGACTAAACAGCCAACAGTAGTACTGTACGGACGTAACATAAACCTTTGAGATAAAATAAAATTACAAACTACGCTTAGTTTTGCGACTGGCACAGTATACCAAGCAATTTACATTATGTAGAAGTCCACCCTTCGCCTGTTTCATAAGGTGTATGTTATTCAAGATAGTTTCAGCTTGCGTGTTCATACTCAATTTCTTAATTTAAAAAGAGTACAAACGAAGAATTATTTGACTATTGATGAACAAATGCACGGTCCAGTCACATCTACACCTAGTTGGATACTCTGCAGAGGGTTCATCGAACCACCTTCATAATAATTCTCTATTATTCCACTCTTGAAAACGAACACCTACATCTTTCCGCCCAAGTTCTGATTTCCCTTATTCTGTTGTGATGGACGTTTCTCCCTGTGCACGTCGGCGTCAGCAAATTTTTTTCGCAATCGGAGGAGAAAGTTGGTGATCGAAATTTCGCGAGAAAGTCCCGGTGCAACGAGAAATACCTTTTTTTCTAATACTGGCCACCCCAATAGCCACCTTTTGCAGCACACACCGCAGAGAGACAGGCAGGAAGAGAGCCAGTGAGATTCTAGAAGGTACCGATAAGGATGCGCAGTCGTGCGGACTCCGGTGCCGTGGCCAGCTCTGATAGGTTTCTCGGATGAGGATTCAGGGCGCGGACAGTCCGATCGGGGTGGCCCCACAGAATCTCGATTGGGTTTAAATCCGGGAAGTTTAGTGGCCAGAGGAGTACGGTAAACCCATCTTGGTGCTCTACGAACCACGCACGTTCGCTGCGAGCTGTACGACACGTTGCAGTGTCCTCCTGGTAGATGCCATCGTCCCGAGGAAAGACAAACTGCATGTAGGGATGGACATGGTGCCCAAGGATGGATGCGTACTTGTCTCGATCCGTTGTGCCTCCCAGAATGCCGAGATCACCTAGAGATTCTACGAAAACATTCCGCAGACCATAACGCTCCCACTTCGATTTCGTACGTTTCACGCACTACATGCCAGCGATCTGTCCCATGGAGCATAAAACGTGATGCATCTGAAAAGGCCACCTGTCGCCACTCGGTTGACGACCAGCTGCGGTATTGGCGTGCAAGGTCCAGCCTTCGTCGCCTATGGACAGCAGGAAGCTTGGGTGCATGAACCAAGTATATGCTGCGGAGGCCTGTACAAAGCAAAGTTCGCTGAATGGTCGTTGACGAGACACTGTTGCTAGGCCCTCGGTTCAGTTGGTCATCGGTTCGCCCTTGCACATCTCCGCAACCGTCGTTCAGCCCTGACGTCTATGGCCCAGGGTGCACCACAGTTGCCTCAGCGCCGGTTTTCGAAAGAGCCAGTTTTCCATGCACTGTATACTTCAACCACGGCGGCGCGCACACACTTCACAAATTTAGCCACTTCGGAAATGCTTCCACCCAGTGATCACACCCTTTTGGACGGCAGATAAATCGCTGCGTTTCCGCATTACGACAAAGACTGCACTATTTTCTGCATCGTCCCGGCATGCTTTATATGCCCTTCACTGCTAGTGCTGCTGCCTGCGGTCAGTGAGTGGTTATTGCACGGTGGCATGGAACATGGACGGTGGTCACAGTAACGTGACTACACCAAGTAAAAGTTCTTAATTTAAAACATACAGGATCTTTTGAAGAAGTGTAATATGTTTCAACACGAGGTGATAGTGGTCAAAACTAGAAGAAAACTTCCTATAGTTGTGTGACTGGAAAGAAACATCCGTATAAATGTCGGACGTACCACTTGTGACGACTACTGTGTGGGTTATTCACAGGAGATGGCCTAGTACTTTACTACAGTACACACGTGTTGGCAGATGCAAATCCGCTAGTGGTCATGGAGGGGAGGATCAGGATCGTTTTAGTATCGATGTATGTGTATTGTCGAGGGCAGACTCATAGGACATACGATTTACAAAACAGATTAACAGGTGCTATGTGTCACCGATTTCTACGCGATGAATTATCGACGCTATTGGAGAACGTTACCCTCGCAGGAAGACAACGACCGTGGTTTATGCAGGACGGGGCTGCACCCCATTTTCTAGGGATCGTGCCACAATACCCCAGCGAACGGTTTCATCGGCGATGGATTGGCCGAAGAATTCTGGTACCAGCCCTTCCTGGTCTGCGAACCCGAATCCGTTGCATTCATTGGTAATGGGAACATTTGAAGACGTTGATGTATGCGCAACTCGTGGACTACGTGTAGACGCTGCAGGGGCATGAGGCGAATGCTTGTGACGCAATCGAAATGTAGCCAGGTATTTCTGAAGGAGTGCGTGATTCACTGCGAAGTGGAGCTGAAGAATGTGTCAAGATGCGTAGTAACCACGTCTGTAGTGTTTACTTTTACGTAACAGACAAGTGCTAACATGAAGACAGATTAGTCCATATCTCAACATGTACTAGTTTCATGTCATTATAGGAAGTTTTTTTAGTTTTGAGCAGTACTACCACGTGCAGGAATATGTGCCACTTCTTTTAAGTAGTTTTATATCACACTTTTTCTTCACACGAATATGTCTTCACTTAATCTCACCCCCTGCGACTCCTACAAAAAAACAGCACTTCGTTGTCAACGGATGTCAAGACACAGCTTGGAACCATACACACAGCAAATTGAGGAACGACAGCTAACGAACACGACGCCTGACGTTCACTTCCCGGCCGTCTCCAAAACCTGTCGATAACAGTGTGGAAAAAATTACCACTTCATGGCATAGCAGAGTAATATGTTTCTCACACGCTTTTCGAAGGGGGCAAATCACACACAAATTTTGCGTCTGATTATAAAAATTTAATCTCGTCAAATTTTCAGATGGGTTATCCTCTGCCCTGGACCGGACCTTTGCATTTCGCTAGTTTGTCTGCGGTCTCTCCGAATGTGGTTATTCACTGATGCGGATACCGGTTATTTTGTCGTGGGACTTTCTGACTGATGTCTTTAGGGAAAATTCAGCCACTCTGTATTTAGAGGGCCTGATGATGATGAAGTGTATCGTCGAAACCGGTTGCCAGTAAATTCGTAATGAAATTACAGCTGATGGTAGTGCTGAAAACTGTAAAATTCCTATCGGTTGTAGTCCTCTCCTCCTGGTTAACAAGTTTGGATATATCAAAGAAACCCTGATTTGTTCCTTAAATAGTACACGCACCCCAATCTTTCACTGACTAGACTATTGTTTCGTGTCTTATAACAGCGACTTGGTCGTTTTTCGTCTCCTTTCCAGTTGTGTATGAAAATGTTCACGATGGATGTGCTTACACGCATCTGGCTGGATGCCAGCGAAGTTTCAGTGGTCAGGGATATATGAAGCCCCGTGTGGCGCCTTACTAGGTAATTTTTTGTCTACGTGTTGCAACCGAGACACGTGGATATTTATGTTAAAAATAGGTCACTAGGCCTCCCATTACAGCATGACAATTGTAACAACATTAGCACAGAAATGGAGAAGCAGAACTTTCAAAACAATTCTAAGGGCAATATAATAGTGCTTCTTTGGAACGAGATGGCATATGTGGTAGTATAGTTTAATTTCTTATTTGTAACTCTGTAGAATTGTCTCGTTAAAGCACATATATAAAGAACTAATCACTATGATCAGGGCAGACTTTGCAGTGACGTGTGCTTTAGCGTCGTCGTCGACCTTCTGTGGCTAAGACAATGCTGTAGTCCCATCCGCGAACGATGGTGGTCCGCGAAGGTTGAGCAGCGGATTGGGTTTGCACTGTTGCCGGTTCTAAGCGACAGTTACGGTACACGCATACACGTGCTTTGCTCTTGATGTAAGCGTCTACCCTGAAATTGTGTCTCTCACGTGCTTGTGTAGAATCTGTCGCTTGCCACCACCATCAGGCATGACACCTCGCAACAAACGGAATAAAACTTGAGTAAATCACGTTTAATGTTCGCATTGGGTACGACATTCACAGCAGAGCGCGCGGACCACTCTGGACGCGCATCGGCTGTCGGAGAATGCGTGACGTAGCTGCGCAGAACGAGCCTAAACTCGACACTCATCGCAGTGGTAGACATGAAGCTGCCATTAGTAGCACCTACACCGTGCTACGGGGCCCTGTCGCTTTCAAGCAGAGTAAGTTTGTGTCCTGTTGTATGATGGACGTCAGCTGCGAACTGTCGAGGGTTACGTACAAGGAATGTTTTTCAGAAGTACCCACCAAATAATTTCATTTCCCAGTCACTCTCGAGCGTTGTTTCTTATTTCTTGCCTGTGATTCGCCTGTTAGTTATTGGTGATAACATTACAATTTTGTGAATGAGTCAATTTAACACCTGTAGGAGACGGGTCCTTTCATCGGTGGATCTTCCTAAAGACATCGGGCTGTATTTTACAGATAGAAGGTCCGGGAGAGTGGTCTGCATTTCCGGAGCAGACAGTTGAATCTCAGCGTCGTGAGGTCTCTTCCTTAGGTGAGAGTACTGAAGCTGCGAACATTTCGCCCTATGATGGTGACTTCCCACATACTCCATTATCTGTCAGAGGAACGTTGTAGTGGGCACATGCCCTTCCGTTCTGTAGCCTAGTGACGTCTTGAACAGAGAAGGGTACAGCGGTCCACCATAGAGCACCACAGGCTTTAGTATAGTTGTTACTAAAGCAAAGTACACTGCGCAGATCGACGACTGGCATAATGAGAAATAGTGTTGTTTCCATTTTCGGCACAATATTTCGACGAGTAACACAACTGCCTTCTTCAGGTGCTGCGAGTTTTGCTGTTGTGTGTACTCGCTGCCTGGACTTCAACCAGACTGTGAACTACTGTTGGTCTCGCACCGATGTTTATAGCCGAGTTCGACTCCCGACGCCAAGTAACGCTATCATGCACTTTTGTTTTGCAAAGTGCGCACTGATAGGTTCAACCTGTTCGTCTCAACACCTTGTTAGGAAGGTCGCTGTGCTGAGAAGTCGGTCTCTCCACTGGCGGAGGTAATCCAACCTCGCCCACGTTTTAGAACATCTCAACAGCTCGGTAGAACACCAGGAAGTACACCATTAATCAATCACGTCGAGAAAATCTGAAAAATTATAAATATGTCTTCTAAATGAATACATAGATACTTGTGCAAAAATGCTGTTTACGTTCGTGATGGATTCTTTTAGATAAGATATGGATTGCTGAGTAACTTTCTTCCGCTCAGTACCTTTGAGGTTTCTGCGAATCAGACACAAGACACCTGTTCAATTGCAGCGTTAGTCCGACTATCAGCATTCTGCAGCGGAAGTCCCTTGTCCAGCGTGATAAAACGTAGAGGATCCATTACGTAAGAAGCAAGTGGTTTTCCAGATAGAGCAGAAGCTCTTCAGAAGACCGGTTAGTGTAAACGCAGCCGTTACTGGTTCGACGATGTACCTGCGTCCTCACATACAATAATGAAGTTAAAGTTCACGAAAGAAGGGCGCCGTGTCCTGGAGAAACGACGCGTATTTCTTTATGAAAGGTATGTGAGCTGCAATATAAATGTACTGTTCTGTCCTAACATCAATATTCTGACCGTTATCGCATCAATGTTTGAGTAGGAGCTGGATTTCTTTTAAAATTCTAAAGTGATATCTCACCGCTAAGCGAAATTCACAGTTAAAATGCAGTAAATGATCTCGCTGTACTGCTCCCGTTAATTCGCTATTAACATTGTGACTCCGTTACTTCCTCGCCAGTCAGTAGCTTTCCTGAGGAAGACAGTGGTGGACAGTATGGAAAGCTCATATTAGACAGGTGCAGCTGGGATGTTTAATAAAACAATTCCGTCGCGAAAGTTTTCGTCGCTATATGGATAAAATCTTTTCGGTTTTGGAGTAATAGCACGCTACACTGCTATTTTCACCTTGTGCAGAGTCTCCCTATGTAACTGATGGGGACCTTCAGATGATGACTGGTGTGAGAGTTCACGCTCCCCGATAAATACAGCCGTGCTACACTAGGCAGCCGCATTCCTGACGTCGAGCAACAGTTTCTGAATTGCCCAGTCGATGCACAGGCCTTACTTTGGAAGGTTTCAGCACCAGTATGTGCACAGCCGTGTGGGCAGCGTCTACAGGCACTTTGGCGCACTAAATGTAAATGGCGCCATGGCTTAATCGGCCTCGTTTCCATCGTGTAGTTCCGATACGCCACTTCTGATTGCTTTGTAGATAAAGTGTGTATTTTGCAAAGCTGCTCGTAGTGAAGGTAGATTTTAGTTTCAACAGGATTTTTAGTTTTTGAGAAATTTCTCAGTTTTTAATAATACTAACTGACAAACCCGCCATTGCCCGGGTATTCATTTTGTCAATTTTCTGTTCGAAGCGAAAACTAAAAATGTACTATGTTTGCAGAGGAAGATCGAAAAAATTTCAGTTCCATGTATTCGTACAAATAAGTATGCGAAATGTACAAATGCACAGTATTCCAGATAGTTTCTGTACGCTGGGCGCGTGTCTACAACTAGATTTTATAAACGCCTCAGTGGCAACGACTGTTCACAACTCTATACGAGACTGTTGTTTTTCGGCTACAGCCGATTCCACTTCGCAGCTGATAGCTGTTAAAAGCGCTGCAGAGTGTCAGGGATTTCCTTAAGCTAACTCGACTGTAGGAATATAAAGAATGAATATGGTATATTATTATTTTTTACTCATCTTAGTGTTTCTGACTTTATATCTGCTGATGTGTCATACAATGATATACTTTTGTAGGTAAATTGAACGGCATATGTGGATACTATCTGCAAAATGTGTTGTGAGTAGAGTGAGTAGCGGAGAAGTAATAAATTTAAACGCCGTTCACTATGCACAGTTCTCCACGCAACTCATTATGAGGTCATATCTCCTGGACGTAGGTGCTTCTTATTCCCATTGCAGTTTTGCCTGTCGGTACGGAATGTGTGTACAAAGTTCGGTTGAAATCGGTCCAGTGGTTTAGGATGTGCAACATACACACGTACATGCATCCATTTTTATAATATGCATGGATTTTAGTTTGTCGAAAAATTTTAGTTTTTATTTCCTAGAAGAGTTTTTGTTTTAGATTGGAGTTTTAGGCTTCGTGAGGCGTTTTAGCTTTCAACAAGGCTTTCAGTTTTCAAGATGATTTTTAATTTTCACGAATATTTTTGGTTTAAACGAGATTTTAGTTTTCAAGAACCAAAGAAAACGACAAAGAAATATCTCGTATAGGTTAACCCTCTAGCAGGCGCGCGGCGTACTTTGTACACATGTAAGGAATAGATGGCTTTATGCTACAAAGGTAAATATGTGTGAGAAAAATCACAGTTTAATCTTAGTGTAATGAAACTAAGCAACGCAGCTGCATGAGATAGATCCCAGCCAAACGCTTATGGGATTGCTAATTATGTCGTAGAAAACTACCTCGTTGTGAGATTGTGCTGTTGCCGCGGAATCTGGGTATTTCTCTTGCCCGGTTCGTAAGTTTTTTCTCACTTAGCTTGCTGTTTATCGCGTAATTTAGCTACACTCTTGGACTATGACAATACAAACACAACTTATCACCCTGTTAGCTAAAGCAATAATGAAGAAATTATAAAACGACGATGGAATAGTGCAAGACAATGCTATTTGTGATTGGCGCGCTTTGTACATAGACACACCGGCTCGAGGTTTAGCGCACAGCGTGCTACCTAGCAAGACAGGGAGGTGAGCCCGAACAGCCTGACCGAGTTTCCCCACACTCGTTTAGGGGAACGCCGTGTTGGTTCCCAATCTCCAGTTCAGATAAAGCGACTCACCAGCAGTTAAAATGCGATAGCGCACAGACAAGTGCAGATCTGACGCCCGTGACGGCAGAAAGGGAATTCACCCACCAAGTTAAACCAAATAATCGTGAAACTTAATGACAAATTAAATCTGTGTGCGTGGAACCTTGAGTGTATTGGTACCGACAGCTACTCACAAGGGAACCTCCCCATCGCACCCCCCTCAGATTTAGTTATAAGTTGCCACAGTGAATAGGCCTTGAAAAACTGAACACAGATCAATCGAGAAAACAAGAAGAAGTTGTGTGGAACTATGAAAAAATAAACAAAATATACAAACTGAGTAGTCCATGCGCAAGATATGCACCATCAAGGATAGTGTGAGCTCAGGAGCGCCGTGGTCCCGTGGTTAGCGTGAGCAGCTGCGGAACGAGAGGTCCTTGGTTCAAGTCTTCCCTCGAGTGAAAAGTTTATTTTCTCTATTTTCGCAATGTTATGATCTGCCCATTCGTTCATTGACGTCTCTGTTCACTGTAATAAGTTTAGTGTCTGTATTTTGCGACCGCACCGCAAAACCGTGCGATTAGTAGACGAAAGGACGTGCTTCTCCAATGGGCACCGAAAACATTTGATCGCCTCGTTAGCAGTAATACTCTCTCTTCCGTGCGCTATAGTCGACTGACGTCGTGTGTTTCGATGTTTGTTTATGTGTAACGTCCCCATACTACGGCGCAATTACCTCGCATCGGACGGACGGACGAACGGACAGATAATAATTGTCTGAAAATAAAAAAATTAAACTTTTCACTCAAGGGAAGACTTAAACCAAGGACATCTCGTTCCGCTGCCGCTCACGCTAACCAAGGGACCACGGCGCTCCTGAGCTAACGCTCTCCTTGATGTTGCTTATCTTGCACATGGACTACTCAGTTTGTATATTTTGCTTATTTTTTTCGTAGTTCCACACAACTCCTTCCTGTTTTCTCGATTGATCTGTGTTCAGTTTTTCATGGCCTATCCACTGTGCCAACTTATAACTAAATCTGGGGGGGGGGGGGGGGGAGTGCGATGGGGAGGTTCCCTTGTCAGACACAACTTTACTTCCACCAATATACTTGTCGTACTTTTTCAAACTTAAAGCAAGTTCTCCGCTGTACCTGGCGGGTCTAGCATTACTGGAAGAATGCAAAGTTCCAAGTTCAAATCCCATCCCGTGACAAATTTTTGATTTTGCAGGAAGTTTCAACGCAGTTCACGCCCCGTCGTAGAGTGAAAGATTCACCCTGGTAACAATCCTCTAGGCTGTGGTTAAGCCACGTCTCCGCGTTATCCTCACTTTCTAGTCCCGCAAGATCCGCAGGAGAAGTTGTGCGAATTCGGGAATGTAGGAGAAGAGGTACTGGCGGAAGCAAATCTCTGGCGGCGGGTCGTGAGTCGAGCCTGGGTAGCTAAGCTGGTAATAGCGTTGTCTGCGGCAGCCAACACACCAGGTTCGAGTCTCGCTCTGAAACACATTTTTAATCCGCCAGGAAGCTTCAGAAAGGCCCATACTCCTCTGCAAAGTGAAATATCTATTTTGAAAATAATTATTTTCATCATTTAGATGAAAATACATATTACCTGTATTTTGCGACTAAATGTTTGTTAACTGTTTTCAACCAAACATGTGTCACCTATTGGTATTAGGCATCATCAGTGGTCTGTAAACTGAAAAGAGATGGTTGTCAAACTATAAGTGTTTTGTTATTAGATACAGATAGGAAACACTAAATAAAATAACAAAATCTGTGTAGTGAAAGAATTCTCTCTCTTTGTTTTATAGGCCACTGATAGGTGCAATATGTTTGGTCAAAAATAATAGTAAACATTTTGTCCCGAAGGCGGATAGTACTGTGTTTATTTTTGTGTACATTATAAATATAATTTAAGTAGCAATTGTTGAGTAATGGCTGCAAATATTAACAACATAAACTAAACAAAGGGCCAAATCATGAAATACCAGGCACCACCAGGGTAACAGCTAGAATTGCTGATGCTTTTCGAGAGCTGATTGTTCCTGCTTTTCAAGATCCGATAGTTTTTTTTTTAAGTGGCTTCAGGGAAAGCCCATTTTACCATATACAACTGTGTAAGAAAATAATACAAACACAAAACTTGTCTCACATCATTACAAAATATAAAAAACTACGTATTACAGAACCAAATTATGTAAAGATCAGCGAAACATTGTCCGAGACAGTTAGTCTAAAAATACATTATGCTGACTGTACCATTACAACAAAAGACACATATTTTTAATATGAAATGTAATTATATATACGAAACATAAAAAAGTCCCTCGAGGTTTAAAGTTCGCTTCTGCAAAGAGGGGTGAAATACCAGATACGAGCACATTTAGGAATGGACCTGTGAGTGGAACTGAGCACTACTCTAAGAGAAAATTGTATTTTATAGATTACTGTACAGTTTTCCCATTCGTATATGTGCAACACCATTTCCAATGAGGCAGGAATCATGGCTTGTGGAAGATATTAATTTCAACAAATGCCTCGTTCTTTTGGTATTCATGTGATTGGCTCTTTTCAAGTGAGCTCTGAGTTGATTAAGCAAGGATGGCGTGAAACCGTTGTTGAATTTCCCAGTAACACGTCCCTCTGATGTTACAGCCCGTGTCTACTAAGTTCGCCCATTCCGTGTTTGCGTGAGAGGCGACTGTACTATGAAGATCAGTATATAGTGGGTACATGTAATCATCGCCCCTAACACCGACTTGTCCCGGTGTCCATTAGACAAATCAGTTAACGCAGCTCCTTTTCTCCGTTGAGACTGCTCGGTAGATTCCGCGGCAAGGGATTTGCAATTTTTCCTTCACCTGACCTCGTAAGAGACTGTAGCGCAGTCGTCGAGTTTTTACTTAATAGGGCTTTTGTTGACTTGGAAACCTGGTATGTAAATAATAGATTAATGAATGAATGAGAACACCTCTGCATTTAATACCGAGCTTTTCGTAGGTTGTTGTTGTTTGTTGTGGTCTTCAGTCCTGAGACTGGTTTGATGCAGCTCTCCATGCTACTCTATCCTGTGCAAGCTCCTTCATCTCCCAGTACCTACTGCAACCTACATCCTTCTGAATCTGCTAAGTGTATTCATCCCTTGGTCTCCCTCTACGATTTTTACCCTCCACGCTGCCCTCCAATACTAAACTGGTGATCCCTTGATGCCTCAGAATATGTCCTACCAACCGATCCCTTCTTCTAGTCAAGTTGTGTCACAAATTTCTCTTCTCCCCAATCCTATTCAATACCTCCTCATTAGTTATGTGGTCTACCCATCTAATCTTCAGCATTTTTCTGTAGCACCACATTTCGAAAGCTTCTATTCTCTTCTTGTCCAAACTATTTATCGTCCATGTTTCACTTCCATACATGACTACACTCCATACAAATACTTTCAGAAATGACTTCCTGACACTTAAACCTATACTCGATGTTAACAAATGTCTCTTCCTCAGAAATGCTTTCCTTGCCATTGCCACTCTACATTTTATATCCTCTCTACTTCGACCATCATCAGTTATTTTGCTCCCCAAATAGCAAAACTCCTTTACTACTTTAAGCGTATCATTTCCTAATCTAACTCCCTCAGCATCACCCGACTTAATTCGACTACATTCCATTATCCTCATTTTGCTTTTGTTGATGTTAATCTTATACCCTCCTTTCAAGACACTGTCCATTCCGTTCAACTGCTCTTCCAGGTCCTTTGCTGTCTCTGACAGAATTACAACGTCATCGGCGAACCTCAAAGTTTTTATTTCTTCTCCATGGATTTTAATACCTACTCCGAATTTTTCTTTTGTTTCCTTCACTGGTTGCTCAATATAGAGATTGAATAACAGGCTACAACCCTGTCTCACTCCCTTCCCCACCACTGCTTCCCTTTGATGTCCCTCGACTCTTACAACTGCCATCTGGTTTCTGTACAAATTGTAAATACCCTTCCGCTCCCTGTATTTTACCCCTGCCACGTTCAGAATTTGAAAGAGAGTATTCCAGTCAACATTGTCAAAAACTTTCTCTAAGTCTACAAATGCTAGAAACGTAGGTTTGCCTTTCCTTAAGCTAGCTTCTAAGATAAGTCGTAGGGCCAGTATTGCCTCACGTGTTCCAATATTTCTACGGAATCCAAACTGATCTTCCCCGAGGTCGGCTTCTACTATTTTTTCCATTCGTCTGTAAAGAATTCGTGTTAGTATTTTGCAGCCGTGACTTATTAAACTGATAGTTCAGTAATTTTCACATCTGTCATCACCTGCTTCCCTTGGGATTGAAATTACTATATTCTTCTTGACGTCTTGGGGTATTTCGGCTGTCTCATACATCTTGCTCACAAGATGGTAGAGTTTTGTCAGGACTGACTCTCGCAAGGCCGTCAGTAGTTCTAATGGAATGTTGTCTACTCCCGGGGCCTTGTTTCGACTCAGGCCTTTCAGTGCTCTGTCAAACTCTTCACGCAGTATCATATCTCCCTTTTCATCCTCGTCTACATCCTCTTCCATTTCCAAAATATTATCCTCAAGTACATCGCCCTTGTATAGACCCTCTATATACTCCTTCCACCTTTCTGCTTTCCTTCTTTGCTTAGAACTGGGTTTCCATCTGAGCTCTTGATATTCATACAAGTGGTTCTCTTTTCTCCAAAGGTCTCTCTAATTTTCCTGTAGGCAGTATCTATCTTACCCCTAGTGAGATAATCCTCTACATCCTTACATTTGTCTAATAGCCATCCCTGCTTATCCATTTTGCACTTCCTGTCGATCTCATTTTTCATACGTTTGTATTCCTTTTTGCCTGCTTCATTTACTGCATTTTTATATTTTCTCCTTTCATCAATTAAATTCAATATTTCTTCTGTTACCCAAGGATTTCTACTAGCCCTCGTCTTTTTACATAGTTGATCCTCTGCTGCCTTCACTACTTCATCCCTCAAAGGTACCCATTCTTCTTCTACTGTATTTGTTTCCCCCATTCTTGTCAATTGTTCCCTTACGCTTCCCCTGAAACTCTCCACAACCTCTGGTTCTTTCAGTTTTCGTAGGTAACAAGAAGAATTGCCCCAACCATGCACGGTCATCAAAAACTGCGTCTCGTGCAGAGGTACACAGCAATTTGGAAATATCAGTGAACAGTATGTACCATCCATGCCAGTAACAATCCAGTTTTGACAGTGTAGAGGTTCTCAGTTCTCTTGAGGTTGATGAACCGTTAGTTATTTGACCATCCTATACGCTGACATTTCG